>NC_137090.1:3031714-3701714 GCF_951640355.1 Cnephaeus nilssonii
AGGGGGTGACCCAGACTGGGAGGCTCCTGGGGAAGGCGGCCCGGGGTAGGGACCGAGGAAACATCCAATTCCCTCCCCGCCCCCGTCCCAGGGGTGCCCTGAACGTGCTCCCCAAATCTGCCTTGACTCCCCCAAACGGGAATTGAAGGGAAGTGCCTTTTTAAACCTCCAAGCCGAGCCCCGTTTCCTGGCTGGAGTCCTCCCCAGCATCCGGGCTCCTGTCTGTGGCCGGGCTCGCACCCTGGCCCGGGTGAGCAAGGCAGCAGCGGGTGTCGCTGAAGGGCGGCAGCGCCCCCTGTAGGGAAAGGGCACCCCAGGGAGAGCGGATGCCAGCCTGCGTCTGGAGGCTGCCCCCTAAGGCAGAAGGCAGCTGTGTCGGCCGGGGAGGGTTCTAGAACGGCCGTGTCTGCAGGGAGGGCTCGGTGAGCCCAGAGCAGGAGCGGCCCGCGGGCTCGGGCGCGGCGCTGTTTGTTCTGTGCATGCGTGTGTGTCTTCGCTCCTGTTCACCATCTGCTTCTGGTCTTTCCTACGAACAGCGCAGCTCCGGAGTCCTGCCCCATAGACTGAGGACTAGGTATGAGACCACCGCCCGTGTACCGCACACAGCCCCTGCTCCCGCGGCTCCCGCGTAACGGGCGGCCTCGCCTTCCCTTCCTGTCCTGCCGCCTCACAAGGAAGGAGCTGCTGACCCCCTCCCCGACCCCGGTACCCCAGGGACCAGCGGCCCCCCAGTTCCGGCTGGGAGTGAGACACCTGAGGGTTTCCTTTCTACTCACCCCTCTTCCCCGGGGCCCACCTCCCCAACCATCAGAGCCCTAAGCGGATTATCGCCCGGCGCGTTTCTTAGAAATAAGGGGTTGCTGCTGCTTAACCCAGAGCTGCTGCCGCCAGAGGGTTTCGTGTGGGTGGCTGGGCTAGCCTGCAGCCGGCCGGCCCCACACATTTGTGAGTGTCCCCCCTCCAACATGGACACAGCAGCCTCAGGCCTGCAGAGTTGGGGGGCCCTTCTCAGGAGGTGGTCCAGGCACAGCGTGAGAAGTGGGGTGGCCGTGCAGGCTGCAGGGGAGCCCTCCGACCCCCTGGGCCTGGTCCGGCAGGGGCCTGTGGGGGCGGGTGGGGGATCCGCTGCTCGGAGTCCGGAGTTAAGTCTTCCTCCTGCGCTGCGGGCAGCCTGGCCCCACCTGTCCACGGAGCGTCTCCCTGCGCGGGAAGGAGCCGGGCCGTGGGCGGGGAGGGCGGGCGAGGGGAGAGGCGGAGAGGTGAGCGTGGCCTGGACAGGGCCTGGGGCACTGGCCGCTGTGCACCTGCGAGTGGGTGCCCCGCTGGGCGCTCTCCCCTGTGGCCTCACCCAGTCCGCCAGCTTCCTGCGAGGCGGGAAGTGCCCTGCCCGCTCATGCAGGCGGGAGGGCAGGAGCCGGGGCTGGAGCCCAGACATCCCGACAGCAGGTTAGGCAGCCGGGGAAGTGAACGGAGGGGCGGTGGTGGGTGGGATGCAGAGAGCGAAGGAAGGAGAAGAGCCACAGGGGACTGCGGGGAGGGTGAGGAGCTTAGGGGTGACGTCCGTGGGACCCCCAGTTTCTCGGCCTGTGCCTCCTGCGGTGGATGGCACCAGGGGGTAGCAAGCCTCGGCGGCTGCTCAGATCAAAAGATGAAGAGCGGCAGGTGTGGGGACGGGGTGCTGAAGCCATGGCACTGCCCCCCCATGTCCCCTGGCACCCTGCTGGGCAGCCAGTCACTTCCTGCCCCGCCCTGCCCCCCCCCCCACAGCAAACACTTCTTCCCGCGGAGGAGAGGCTCAGCTGGGCCGTTTCTTTCTCATCCACCATAGCACGTAGGCCAACTTCAAAACGAGGCACAAAAGTGGGTCCGAGGGCAAGTCCACCGAACAGGAAACAGCCCGCATGTCCCTCTGTCACGGGGCACAGAGGCCCCGTGGGGCAGGGGCGCCCACTTCTCCGTGCCCTCTCCCGCGCCGTGGCCCGCACGCGCAGTTTCGGGTGACACGCATCCCGCCAGCCTCCGTGCCGAGCCCCCGGGCTGCGCTGCTGGAGACCCAGGGACCTGGCCGAGGTCGGGCCCTGTGACCTTCCTCTCCCTCCTCAGGCACCTGGCAGGCCGATGACAACGCGCTCAGTCGTCGGCACCCTCGGCGTCGGCGCCGGTCGTCCAGCAGCCTGGAGGATGCCGAGAGCGGGCGCTGCGTGTGGGGCCCTCTGGCCGTCTGAGAGCCCGCCCCAGGCCAGAGCCCCCTCCGGTCCCCGCCTCCCATCCTGGACTCACTGGACCGTGGCCTCCTGGGCATCCTCAGTGGGAGACCCACGTGGGAGCCGGGCGTGGAGGCCAGCCTGCTCCTTCTCCCAGCCCCCAGCCTTCCATCACCAGGACCCGCCCCTCTCCGAAGGGGCTGGGCGCCTCCTGCCTCCTCAGAGACCCTCTGGAACGTTCCCACTGGATCTTGATCTTCAGGGAGCCACGGCCCCCTGGCTGGCGCCTCCAGCATCTCTCTTCTCAGCGGCGGGTAGACCAGAAGACTCGGAGTCTTAGCGGCTGCGTTTCCTGGCGTCAGGGATGGCAACACCAGTTTGAAACCTCCAGTTTGGGGTGGGTTTGGGGGAGACGTGTGAGAAGGCAAAGCCACGTTGCACTGTATGCGGAGTTTCCGTCCAAGACAAGAGAAACGGTGCCAGCCCACCAGGCGGTCGGTTGGAAAGACAGTTCTTGCTTTCAGCAGGCGAGCTAGTCTACGCCTCGTGTGACTGTCTTGTTTAGAGAGGAGGCCTTGGACCTGAGACATACACACCTACACACACACACACACACCGTTACGTGACCGACCTCGGGAGGGTCTTAGATCAGGTGCGTCCGGGAAGGCCTGGGACTCCACCCTAAGGTGACGTTTCACAACACATTCTGACCCCCTCTCTCAGGTGCGGGGAGCTACGTCATCGCTCTGGCCCTGTCCGGTGGTCTTCTTACCCCCGTTTCCCCGTCTCCACCCCTGTTTGTTCATAGTTGAAGAAACAGGATGAGGGGGGGTGGACCAGGGACCCTCCAGCTGGTACCCAGGACTCCCCCAGAAAGCGGTGGAGAGCGCTGAGTGGGGCCGGCAGTGGGCTGGGCGCTGGTGGCTCCCCCCCCCATGTTTTCCTCCCCCGCCTTCCCGTCCTCCTGCGCCTGAGAGGCCAAGGGGAGCCTGCCTTCCACAGGCTCATTGGAGACAAGAGTGTTCCAGTCACGTGCCCCCCCCCCCCCACCCCCAGCCCCAAAGCGTGCGAGAGCAAGGCGGCCCGGACCGGGAGCGGCTGGGTGCGCTCCTCTCAGCGCCGGCTCTGCTCTCCTCGGAGCTCTTGGACAGACGCTTTGTCTGTTGGCCTTTGGGAAAGGTGGGCGAGCACGGGGTTGGGGGGCAGAGTTGGAAACAGCCATGTGTGATGCTGGGATGTGGAGCCCAGGCTACGCCCGTCCGATGGCTTGTCTGAGTATTTGGAACTGTCACCCGGAGGAGCTTCTCGGGGCCCTTGCCAAGCCTCCAAGGGAGCCCCGTGCCCAGGGCTCCTCGCTCGGCACCCTCTCGGCGGCACGGCCGGTTGAGCAGGCCCTCCCACCGCCCAGTGGCTGTGGCTCAGTTCTGCCTGGTCAGCGGGGAGCCTGCTGTTCTGACAGGTGTGATGCGAGCCACGCCGCCGGAATGGAAGCTTCTGGATGGAGTTCCCAGGCCCGCCCTCTGGAATCCTGCCGTGGACTCCCCTGGTTCGGGCCCCACTCCGTGCCCTCCTCTTCCCCCACATTCTTCCAGCCCAGCCCCTTTCCTACTTGAGATCTGAGCAATAACCCCACTCCCCGAGTTCCTCCAAGTTTGAGCCCCAGAAACGCCAGGGAAGGGGGGCTTCGCTCAGCCGAGGGTAGAGGCACGCAGACCCACCCGCTCTCCCGGCAGGTAGCCTTCGCGGGGTGGTGTTACCGGAGATGAAGGAGCTGCAAGTCAACAGCAGCCCCCGTGGCAGGAACCCTAGGAGGAAGCCATCTCTCCCCTCCCCCCCCCCCCCCCGTCCCCCTCTCTGGGGGGTCTGTGTCCTCTCCTGGGGGAGGGGCTCAGAAAGGTTCTACGCCTTGGTTCCCTAACCAAGACCTCTGGGCTATAGAACGGCCCTTCAGTCCTTGTTTTTCAGTCACTTCCTGTCCTCTGCCCACCCCACCCCCCTCATTCTCATTCAGATGTTGGCAAGCGGAAATGTCCCACCCAGAGGCTGGTCCTCAGTCAGCCTGAGGGGACGAGGCCGCTGCCCACCCATCGCCTGGACACAGTCGTGCTGGCGGCCGCTGACCCCGAGAGAATGGATGGGCAGAGAGTAGCTGGGGGCCGGCCGCTCCCCCCTGCCACCCGCGGGTCCGAGCTTCCCCCGCCTCCAGGTGGTGTGATCCAGGCCTCCTCGCAGAGCCCTTTTCCATCCCACCAGAGTCCACGCCCACGCCGGGCACCTCTTGGGCCCAGGCCCACACATGAAGCCATCTCACCTGGAGAGAGCTAGTGTCCTGTCCGCCTGACCTTGGCACGCTCGCCGCCCACTCTGCTCCAGGCGCTGCACAGCTGCTGTGTGCAGGGTGTGTGTGTACGGTCGTGCCATCTGGGCGCCCCTCATCCCTGGAGCTACGCTCATGGGTACACGACTGTGGGGGCACCAGGACGCGGTGTTTATGGACTGCTGCATGATTCTTAAAACGGAATAAAACTGTTGACGAGGAAGGAGAGCGCTGCCGTTGGTTATTGATGAGAGTTCCTGTCTGACTTTCTTACCCCCCCCCCCCCCCCCGTTTGCCACTTACTCGGGAGAATGTGGAAGTGAGGCGAGGGCGAGGGCAAGGGGCAGGGGAGGCCATGCCCCTCAGAGGGAGTGGATGTGCCATCCCCTGGGTACTGGCTTCGCCCCGCAGCCCTCCGGCTCCTGAGGCCTGAGCAAGGAGCCCTCAGCCCCACCCTTGCCCTTAAACCTGAGAACTTCCAACACTGCAGCTCCTCCATAATTGAAGAGCAGGGAAGCTGGTGACCGGAGGGGGGGAGGGGAGGGCCGCAGTCCCTGTCCCTTAAAGGGTGGTGGCATTGTTGGGTTAAGTGACCGGCTAGGAGAATTTGGGGAGTCCGTGGCTTCTCTGAGTTGAGCCCGCTGGGTCTGCTTCCTCAGCTATCTGGGAAGGAGGGAGGACTTCCGCAGAAGCCTCTGGAATGCCAGGGGTGGGGAGGCAGCCGCTAACCGGGGAAACGGGAGGGATTACCCTACCCGCCTTGGTGCGTCTGAGGTCCGTGCGGTTCAAGGCTGCGGACCTGGGCGGCAGGTGGCATCGGAGAGTCAGGCCTGCCCGCAGGCACCAGAGCCGACACTCGGGATCGGGAGAGAGGGACAGGCCGCAGAACGTGAGCAAGTGCCACTCGCAGCCCGGAGCAGAGGACATGGAACCCCCAGCACGCGGTTCCCGAGTCTGAGCCCGCTCTGGGCCTGGCCCCGCGCCCCGGGCTGCGTCCCAGGAGCCGTTTTCGCCTCGGAGCAGCCGGGACAGGAGGGGGCAGGGCGGGAGTACGGTTCCTGGGGTGAACGGCTCCCCTGGGTGCCCGAGTCGGCAGGAGCGCGGAGCCGCGCGCTTCTCCGAAACCTGCGCGCGCCCCTCCGGCGGGAATGCGGGGCGCGGGCCGCGGGCGGGTAGGGGGCTGGGTGGCGCGGGAGAGGGAGGCAAAAGGAGGGAGTTCCAGGAGAGTTACCGCCAGAGAGAGTGGCAAGAGCCCGCGGTCACCTTGGAGACGTGCTGGCCAATGGCAGCAGCGAAAGCTGTTTATGGGGGCGGGGCGTCGCCATGGCAGCAGGAGAAGCCTTTGGAGCGGCTACTTAATGCGAGTCCCGGGCCGCGGGCGCTCAGAGAGGCGCCTTCAGGCTGGGGGGGCGACGAGGGGTGCTGGCGGGGCCCTCAAGCTGAGGGCTGAGAGCCGCGGAGGTGGTGGTAACTTCTTCCAGAACCTTCCTTTAGCCCGGGCTGCGCTCTGAGCCAGGTAAGGGACGGAGAGGTCTGCGGGCCGCGGAAGGTGGGCGGCAGCGCGCTCTCGCATGCGTCCCGAAGCAAGTGGTGGGCCTGGATACTGACATCTGTGGAGTTTGGGGTACCTTACTTTCCGCCCCCATAATTATGTTTCCTGTTCCCTTCCTTCGCCCGATCTTCCACCCGAATAATCCCTTTTCAAAGATCAGACGACCTTCCCGGCCCCCGCCCTGTCGCACTGCCTCGCGGGCTCCCTCGCCCCTTTTCCCCGTGTCGCGGGGTGGGAGTGTCTGAGTTTCCGCTCTTGGGGGTAATGGGGTAGACTGGAATGCTCCTACCTTCCCCCTTTATTTGGCTAATAAAGTCTCCTCTTCAACCTCGAAGAGGAAATGAAGAGCGAGGCGGGCCCTGCGGGGGTCGGTCCTGTTCCCCAGACCTCCGCCCCAAAAGACCCTCGCAGCTGCGGGACGATTTTAGAGGCATTGCCCCGCCCCCGCCCCTCGGGGCGGGGAAAGAGGGCTCAGCTCCCGCTGTGGTCCCCGCAGGCCCCACGTTCGTATTCGGAGGAGGCGACCCCCAGGTCGGGGGATGGAAGCGCGCGTCCGGGAGGCTGTGTAACTGGAGCCGCGGGAGCGAGCGGGCCGGAGAGCGCGGCGGGCCACCGGGGCTCAGCCGTGGATGCTGACCGCCCCTTCGGAGAGTCCCCGCAGACATGGCCGAGAGCTGGCTGCGCCTCTCGGGCGCAGGGGCGGCGGAGGAGGCGGGGCCGGAGGGCGGCCTGGAGGAGCCCGACGCCCTGGATGACAGCCTGACCAGCCTGCAGTGGCTGCAGGAGTTCTCCATTCTCAACGCCAAGGCGCCCACCCTGCCCCCGGGGGGCACCGACCCCCACGGCTACCACCAGGTGCCGGGCTCGGCAGCGCCGGGGTCCCCCCTGGCGGCGGACCCCGCCTGCCTGGGGCAGCCGCACACGCCGGGCAAGCCCACGTCCTCGTGCACGTCGGGCAGCTCGCCCTCGGGGCTGCAGGCCCCGCCCCCCGACGACGTGGACTACACCACCAACCCGAGCGTGAAGCCGCCCTACTCCTACGCCACGCTCATCTGCATGGCCATGCAGGCCAGCAAGGCCACCAAGATCACCCTGTCGGCCATCTACAAGTGGATCACAGACAACTTTTGCTACTTCCGCCATGCTGATCCCACCTGGCAGGTAGCGGGGGTGTGGGTTGCGGCCGCTCCTTCCCAGCCTCCTGCCTTGCCCCCTCCTCCTCCATTCTTGCAGGGACTCACTTCACCCAGATCCAGGTCAAGCAGGCAGGGCCCCGCGGGAGGGAGGCCCTGGGGGGAGGCCCCTGAGGGAGCCCCGCGCTTGGAAATGCCTCTCATTTGGCTTAAGAGAGGGAGGAGGGAGGATGTTCAGAGGGCCTTAGGGGTGAGGATGCTGAGTTCAAAGGGCAAACACTTGTCACTCATCCAAGAGGCTCAGCCCAAAGACCAGGGCCAGACGTGGCCATGGACAGGCACAGCCCCCTGGGGGAAGGTGGTGATGGACTAGGGACACATGTGTGTCCCAAGTCCCAGAATTCCTAGGCACTGCCCGGCCCAGGGCCGGTGTTCCAGGGCCTGACTCGGAAGTGGGAGCTGGAGCGTCGGCCCAAGCGCTGCCTCCTGCCTGGCTGCAGTTGGCTGGGGGGCAGGGGGTCGAGTGCTGTGGGGTGTGAAGGCAGCTGCGTCTCAGAGCCTGGGCATGGGGCCTTCCTACAGCTGCTGGCCCAGCCCCCACTCCAGCCGCTCCCCAGTTTCCTGTCTCCACTCCTCCCCCTCTTCTCACTCAGGCTCCCCGGGGAGACAATTACCTGAGCCCGGTGCTTCCCACAGGGGCTCTGCCTCCAGCTCGGGCTCCAGGCTCCGAGTCTCCGAACCCCGAGAACCGGGCGCAGAGCAGCCCAGGGTCAGGCCGCCGTGTAAACACCCCCGCCTTGCCACGGGGCACTACCCACCTGTCCGCCCTGCTGGCCAGGCCCCCGACCCCCGTCCCCATCCTGCGCGATAGGACGGTGCTCTGAGGCGGGGCAGGCATTGCCCTGAGAGTCTCAGGATCAGGGCCTGGTTGGGGACAGCGGCCCCGAGGACACCCACACTCCTCCCTGGGGCACCCGCCGCAGCAGCCGGCCGCACGTCACAGTCCCGGCTGCTCTTCACGTGCTTGGGCCCTGGCTGGGGCGATGCCCTCGCAGCCTTGGCGAGAAGGCAGAGACCCCCGCTGCCCCCCACGCCCGCGAAGCCCCGACTGCGGGAAGTGGGCCCAGGAACGAGACTATGCTCTTTGCTGGGTAATAATCAACTGAGGCCAAACAGCTTCGGTGGGAGGAGGGGCGTGGGGGGCAAGGCCCAGGCCACCTCACCCCTACACACACTCCTGCGCAGGCACGCACGCGTGAGGACACACACACACACACACACACACACACGCACCCTCACACCGCAGGTCACCCAGTGCCGCCCACCCCAACCTTCTCACTCCACAAACAGAGAGGGCCAGCCAGGCCAGGCGGAGGGAGAGCGCTGTCCAGGCCCTGGGGGAGCAGAGGCGTTTGGCCAGAGGCTGCAAGTGGTGGGGTGACGGGGGGGGGGGGGGGCAGGACAGGGTGGCACTGAAACCACCCTGTGGCTCGGGGCTCGGATGACTGAGCAGGCGGATATCCCGGCAACAGGGAATAAAGCCCCCGACTGCACTCCTGGCTCCGGGGCCGGTGGCTGGTGTCCCAGAGCCCTCCTCCCCCTCCCCCACCGAGGGAAGAGGGTAGGAGACGGGCCGGAGCACACGCAGCCCCTGACCGGCCTCCCCACTCAGCATCTCCTCCCGCTCTGTCCTTGCCCAGAATTCCATCCGCCACAACCTGTCCCTGAACAAGTGCTTCATCAAAGTGCCCCGGGAGAAGGACGAGCCGGGCAAGGGTGGCTTCTGGCGCATCGACCCCCAGTACGCCGAGCGCCTGCTGAGCGGGGCCTTCAAGAAGCGGCGGCTGACCCCGGTGCACATCCACCCCGCCTTCGCCCGCCAGGCCGAGCCGAAGCCCAGCCCCGCGCCGTGGGCCGGGCCGCTGGCCGTCAACACCGAGGCCCAGCAGCTGCTGCGGGAGTTCGAGGAGGCCACCGGGGAGGGGGGCTGGGGCGCGGGCGAGGGCAGGCTCGGGCACAAGCGCAAACAGCCGCTGCCCAAGCGGGTGGCCAAGGTCCCCCGGCCCCCCAGCACCCTGCTGCTGACCCAGGAGGAGCAGGGCGAGCTGGAGCCCCTCAAAGGCAACTTTGACTGGGAGGCGGTGTTCGACGCGGGCGCCCTGGGGGGGGAGCTGGGCGCGCTGGAGGCCCTGGAGCTGAGCCCCCCGCTGAGCCCCGCCTCGCACGGGGACGTGGACCTCACTGTCCACGGCCACCACATCGACTGCCCCGCGACGTGGGGGCCCGCGGGGGAGCAGGCTGCCGACAGCCTGGACTTCGACGAGACCTTCCTGGCCACGTCCTTCCTGCAGCACCCCTGGGACGAGAGCGGCCGCGGCTGCCTGCCCCCGGAGCCCCTCTTCGAGGCCGGGGACGCCACCCTCGCTGCCGACCTGCAAGACTGGGCCAGTGTGGGCGCTTTCTTGTAAGAGGCCGGGCCCCGCCCCCACCTGCGGACAGCATCCGAGTCAGGGCCCAGACTGCCCCCCAACACAGGCCCATGGAACCCTACTGCCCAGACAGGGGCTGGGCCACGTCTCCCGAGCTGGCGCCACGGGGCCACACATCCCCCAGCCTGGGCTGCCCTCGGACTCCAGCCCCGGAGGCTGAGAACTGGGGCTCAGGACCGGTGAATCGCTGCCTCCCCGCCCGGGCCCCACACACAGTGTTTCATTGCCCCTCGCCTGCCCTGCCCCAGGGACCAGCTAAACAGCCCTGCGCTGTGAGCGCTGTGGCCTGAGGGGCCCTGGCCGGGCTGGGGAGCCAGAGGACAGGGCCCACCCAGGGCACCTCGACTTCAAAAGGTTCTCCTTCCTCTATTTCCCTCCAACCCCCCCTGCCCAGGTCTCTATCCAGAGAAAATTCCCAGGTACTGCAAATGCTAATTAGGTGACTGCAGATTAACCCCCTGGAGGCCTCTCCAGGCAAAGACTCCCCGGGGCTGGGCGGGCAGTGGATGGGGCGGAGCCGGGAGGGGACAGAGAGAGGAGAGAGGTGAGGTCCGGTGCCCACAAGGCAGGGAGACTTCCTAAGGCCTCCTGGCCCATCTCCACGGGGGGGCAGGGGCGAGGTTGGAAATCCCTCATTTTTGAGCCCGACTGGAGGCTGACAGTAGTGAGGAGTTGGGGTTCTGGGGAGTTGGGGGCAGGGGTAGCCAAGCTGCAGGGGGGAGGGGAAGACAGACTAACGTAGTGAGTGTAACCTATAGCTGAGGTTTAACCGGGAGGGATGCCCAGCTCGCTAGAACCGCCGGGACCAGGAAGGGGTGGGGGTCGCCCGGGCCCCCGCCTGCACTCGTGGGGGGAGTGTCTCGCCCCCCCCCCCGGCCGAGCGCCCCAGGCTGCATCCCGAATCCATCCTCCTGCCCCACGGGGCAATTTAACCTTTTTCATGGAAAGTTATTTACAATAAATTGTTTTTTGAAAATAAATTTTTAAAAAATCTGCAAATGGACCTGCTTGCAACTTTCTTTGAAAAACGGCGAGGGCACAGTTTGGAGTGGGTTTCTCATCGGTGCTGCAGGGGAGGGGCTGGGAGGGAGTTGGGGGGCGGTCACTGAAGGCCTGAGACATGCCCCCTGATGACTGTCCCAGGGAGAAAGGGGAGAGGCAGCCCGAGGGCTCCCCTGCAGCCCGGGCCTCAGTGCCCCCATCTGCACAATGGGGCTAACCACACCCACAGCCCCAGGGGTGTGAGAAAAAGGAGGCACAGCCCCCTCCCTGGCCCTGGGGACTCACAAAGGCCGTGCCTGCCCAGGGCTCCGCTGAGCGTCCCCACTGTGAGGGCCTGCCTGGGCTTGCCTGCCTGAATGTGCCCTCCCTGGCCTGGGCCAGTCTCCAGCACCTCCCTCCCTCGGTCCCCTCCTGGAGGGGACAGGGTGTGAGGTCAGAGGGCCCCGTCCCAGGGCCTGCCCGCACGCCCAGCCTGGGGGGTGTGCACCAGCGCGTGCTCCCCTCCCAGGCCCAGTGCAGGCTGGAGCAGGAGGAGGCCGCGGGGGAGGGGCGAGGGGGGGAGTCTGTGTGCCCAGACCCTCCCCCCTCTCTCACACTGGCAGGTCTGCTCTGTGAGGAACCCAGCCTACCAGGGTTCTGATGGGGAAACTGAGGCACAGAAAATGTGTGTTCGCGTGACACACTGTGGCATCTCTCAATCCCCTCCCCCCAGCTTTGTCTGGAACCCACCTCTCCACTCAGCCCCACAAGAACACCCTGGGGGTGCACAGCTCCTCCCCCAGCGCACACACACACACACACACCCTGGCACAAATGGGCATCTCCCGCACAGCCCTGCCCAGCCTCCACGGACCCCTTTCTCACCCAAGCCCTTTCTTTCCCTTCCCTGGGGCTTGGCTCCAGGCCAGCCCTGCATTCCCCTTGCTAACTTGCTGCTTTCACTTGCTAATTATTCCCAATATTTCAGAGGCGCACACTGCAGGACCAGTGGGGTTGGGGCCTTGCTGAGCACAGAAGCCAGCCCACCCCCTTCCCACAGCAGACCGAGGCCGCCTCACTCTGCGACTCCCTTCACCCCACCACCCCACCCACCAGCCCAACTCTCTACTGGCCCCCAGCAGTGGGGAAATAGTGTGTGTGTGTGGGGGGGGGGCCTATGGCCTTCTCCACTGGACCCCAAGATCAGCCTCCAGCCCTGGCCAAAGGAGTTACATCTCTGATTGACAGGTGGGCGTGCCACCCTCTCCCCCACCTCACCCTCTGCCTCCGCTGTGCTGCGGGGAGAGGGGCAAGGACTGGCAGGCAGAGCTGCCCACAGCGGTGAGGAAAGGCAGGAGGGGTGTGCAGAGGTGGGGCTCAGCCTGGCTGTGGGGGGGACGACCAGGAGCTCCTGAAAATTCCTGTGCTGGGCCCAGGCATCGACATTGACGAAGGGTCCCCAGACGCGACCAAAGCCGAGCGGGGGCTGGTGCACTGGGCTCCCCACTCTCTGAGCAGGCAGCATCTGAAGAGGGAAAATGGGAGCCCATCCCTCCTGCGTATCCCTGCCCGATGGCTTTTGTTTTTATTTTTTATTTGTTTAGATGTTGTATTGATTTCAGAGAGGAAGGGAGAGGGAGAGAGAGATAGAAGCATCAATAATGAGAGAGAATCATTGATCGGCTGCCTCCTGCACGCCCTACGCTGGGCCCCACACCGGGAACTGAGCCGGCAACCCAGGCATGTGCCCTTGACCGGCATTCAAACTGTGACCTCCTGGTTCATAGGTCGATGTTCAACCGCTGAGCCACGCAGGCCGGGCCTGCCCTGGTGGCTTTTTAAAAAGCTGTTCCTTTACCTCATAGTTACTGATGGATTCGACGTGACCCCGATCAAAATGCACTCTGCTGCATGTGACAGTAAGCTGCAGACACAATGCCCATTAGCACCAACTACTGAAGTGTATACGTCCTTAGAACAAGGACGTTCCTGCACAGCCCTCGTGTCACCGTCACCATCAGGACATGGACATTGACCTGGCAATCCCATCTCACCACCGACCCATTCAAAGTTTGCAGATGGCCCCGCTGATGCTCCTCCCCGGCCCAGCACCCCAGTCCAGGGTCATGAGGGGTCCTATCTCTCTCTCTCTCTCTCTCTCTCTCTCTCTCTTTTCTTCTTATCTCTCTCTAAAAATATATATATATATATATATATATATATCCCTAGCTGGTTTGGCTCAGTGGATAGAGCATTGGGCTGCAGACTGAAGGGTCCCAGGTTCAATTCCGGTCAAGGGCACATGCCAGGGTTTCGGGCTCGATCCCCAGTGGGGGGCAAGCAGGAGGCAGCCGATCAATGTTTCTCTCTCATCATTGATGTTTCTCTCTCTATTTCTCCCTTCCTCTCTGAAATCAATAAAAAAATATTTTATATATATGTGTGTGTGTGTGTGTGTGTGTGTGTGTGTATATATATATATATATATATATATATATATATATATATATATATGTTTTTATTGATTTTAGAGAGAGGGGAAGGGATAAGGATAGAGAGATAGAAACATCCATGAGAGAGAAACATCGATCAGCTCCTGCACGCTCCCTACTGGGGATCGAGCCACGACCCTGGCATCTGCTCTGACCGGGAATCTGACCGGTGACCTCTTGGTTCATGGGCTGATGCTCACAATCACTGAGCCACACCGGCGGGTGGTCCTATCTCCTTTAAGCTGTGTGGCTGTGCGCCCATGACTCCCGAGCAGGTTCCTCACCTCCTTTCATCCCCACCTTTGAGGTGAGAAGCCCCTAAAGGACTTCACTCTTAGGTGTTGGGGGCAGCCCTTCCCAAAGAGGAAGCCACTTTCCTGTCCCCTAAGTGGTCCCCTGTGCCCCAGCTTCCATGTGACGGGGGGGGGGGGGGGGGGCGGGGGGCAGGAGCTTGGAGCTGGAGGCCCTTCCCCTCCCTGCCCAGAGCACATCCTGTTCCCCGGCGGCCAGGCCACCACAGGCTCCAGCGACCTTCTGTCCCCCAGCAGGCCAGGCGCCTGCAGAGCTGAGGACTGAAGGGCTGAACGGCTCTCCACCCCCCACCCACATGCACAGACTTTCAGAAGGAAGAGAGTGAGCTGGGGGGCGGGGGAGCGGGGGTGTGAGGGCAGGTGGGGAGGAGGTGGGCAGGAGCCGGGCGCACTCCATCCTGGGCCAGGCCCAAAGGTAAACAGGTGTATTTGGACTCGCAGCAGGGGGCAGGGGGCAGGCCTGGGCCTGTCTGGGGTGGAGATGGGGGGGGGGGGGTGCGCGGGCTGCATTCACAATGGGGTGGAGAGTGGCCCAGGTCCTGCTGACACATTCTTGTGTAATGAGGAGGAGAAAGCGCAGGTGACAGGGCGGGGAGGCACTCTGGGGGGCTCTGTGAGGCCACCCATGCTGGGGCTGCGCTGACCTGCGTGAGGCAGGAGGCACACGGAGGCCCTGGGGGTCACCACCCTCCTGGGGCACATGTGGCTGTCCCACTCAGGGGCTCCAGGCAGGACAGGGACAGGTCAGAGTCACCCAATGGGCATGCTGGGGCCTGAACTTTCCTTGTGTGGTCAGCGGCGGGCTGGGGTCAGCTGGGGAGCACTGTCCCCCAGGAGCCAACCCGCCTGGGGGTGCGGTGCGGGGCGAGGCTGGTGCACATTAACCAGGGGGTGACAGACCAAGGTCTCCCAGCTCCTGCCTTGCTCCCAGCTCGGGCACTGCCCCTCGCCCTGCCTGACACCTGCTCGCTGGCTCAGAGGGCAGGAGGGGCTCAGTCCCTCTTTCCCCTGGAAGGAAGCAGCTCCCTGAGCTCCCGGGACAGCAAGATGGCAGCAACTGGGGAGAGCAGGCCGCCTGCACACAGCACCCCCGCCCAGGGCCCCCAGGCTCCCAGACCCCCCAGGGCCCTTTGAAGCCCCAGCCATTGCCCACAGCCCTCCAGGCTGTTTGCCCAGGAAGCGAAGCTGAGCAGAGAGGCTGCTGTGTGTACGAAGAGCCACCCACGGGCTCTGTCAGGGGTCCTGCCCCGCCTCAGACCACCCTGCCCTCTGCCTGCCTCATCTGGGCACCAAGCCCTGTCCCTATCCCCGCATGATATTCCGGTTTCGCCAACTTTGCTTAAACTGTGCTGTGCTGGCCGGGTAGGTGGGTGTCCCAGCGGTGGGGAGGGGTGACTTACAGACCCTGCCTCAGAGTCCCCATCTCAGAAGCTCTGGGGTCTGCAGGCTCCCGCGGGCACGGAACCTGCCTGTCTTGCGCCTTTCTACATTTGCAGCATCGAGCACACGGCCCGATTTCCTAAGGAGTGAATGAATGAATGAGTGGGTGAAGGAATGAATGTGCTGGCTGGACAGATGGATAAAAGGTAGAGAAACAGCCAAATAGCCTTGGCAGATTTCGACTGCAGACAGTAAACACGAAGGGGTTCCCAGCCGGTGGGGCTGGGGCTGGGGGCCGGGGTTCCTGGAGGGCCCAGGCTGCAGAGGCTGGGGAGAGAGCGTTCAGGTGAGCGGGGTCTGGGAGGAAAGCCCCACACTGCCCTGTTCTGGACAAGCAAGCTGCCCTTGTGCTGACCCTGTGGGTGTGCGTGTGGGTGTGCGTGTGGGTGAGGCAGGAAAGGAGACAGCGGGGCCTGGAGTGCCAGCTGCAGCTGAGGGGACCTGTGGCAGGGGGGAGCCAGGTGGGGAGGGAGGGAGAGGGACATGGGGCGAGGAGGAAGGGGTGGAGGGAGGTGGAAGAGGCCCGGCCTCATTCTCATCTGCTCCTCTGGCCCCCCATTGCCCTGGGGCCTCTGTCCTGGGAGTGAGGATCATGGGGAGCCAAGAGGCAGGGCTGGTGTGGAGAAAGGAGCATTCAAGGACAACCACCCCCCCCCCAAAAAAAAAAAAAAAACCCCACAGGGTCAGGAAGCGGGCCTTTCACCTATTTGCACCCCAGCTACAAGGTCACCAGGACAGAGCTGTGCCCAGCTCAGCTGTCCCTGCCTGGTTCCACCCCACTGTGCCCTGCTGCCCAGCCTCTAGCGGAGACCGGGAGGTCTGTGAGGCCGGAGAGCAGAGCCTCCAGGGCCTGGGATAGGCTGAAGATTACCCCTGGCCTGGGGGGTGGCCTGGGGGGTGGCCTGGGGGGGTGGCCTGGCGAGGGAGGCTGGGCCCGGAGCTGGTACTGTCTCACCAGGAAGGTGGGGTAGAGACCACCCGTTCAGGCCAGCCCTGGGGAGAGGGGGTGGCGTGCAGGCAGTGTCGTGGGCCAACCTCACCGAGGGCCAGGACTCATGCCCCGTCCACGTTCCCTGGGTCTCTCTGGCCTCCCTATTACACGTGCGGGTTTTATTGTCCTGAGTGGGACACGGGGGTCTCCCAGCCCCGGAAGGAATCCAAGGAGGGGGAGAGAATCACCAACCGGGCCCAGCGCCCCGAGAACAGGGCGGGTCATGTAGAGCAGGCCCCCGCCTGGCCCCACCTAGGCTCTGCTCAAGCCTCCGCCGCCCTCTGGCCCAGGGAGCGCCTGTCTGAGGGCAGTTTGGGGGGGGCCGCGGGCACTCTGACGGCGGGTTCCATGTGGCCTGGAGCAGGAGCAGGCCAAGCCCTCAGTTTGCAGAGGAGGAAACTGACTCTGTGGTCTCGCCCCTAACCCTGGAGTTGAGTGACCCCAGGACCTGACCGGGTCAGAGCCCAGCTGAGAGCAGTCCCTACGCTGGGCTTGAACTTGGACCTTCACCACACTCCGGGTCCAGCTCCCAGGCCCCTCCAGCTCGGTGACCTCCACCTGGGCTTGGGAAGGGGAGTTCCAGCCTAGGAGGCGAGTCAGGCATGAGTGACCCCCAAAGACGCGGCCACACAGCGGCGATCAATCCAGCGGGAAACACCAGCGCGGCCGGAAGGAGCAGGCCCGGGGCAGGCACAGCTGAGCCCCAGATGAATGAATGACCGTGTGAGTTAGGAGCCATTCGGGGAGGGGAGGGAGGACACTGCGGAAGGTCAGCCCAGGTTAGGCGTGGAGACAGTGAAGCCTGATGGTGAGCGGACCCACAGACCGGAAGGACATGGGGCCGGGCTCACAGGCAGTCCCAGGGCCTCCGGTGCAGGGCAGGTTCGAGCCACAGGTGCAGGCCCTCTCCAGGAGGGAGCGGAGAGCCCAGCCGGACCGAGCCCTGGAAAGGGCCACGCACACACCTGTTCCAGGCAGGCCCCGCCCAGGACCTGCGGGGAGAGTCAAGGCCGAGTGGGCTCCGGGCCTCCCGCGGGCATTTCCTGAGCCTGGTGGGGGCAGAACCCGCAGGGCGGGAGTGTGCGGGGGCGGGGGGCGGGTCTGAGCCCCGCACTGAGAAAGCGCTGAGTCACGTTCCAGGCGAACGGCCCCGGGGAGCCAGACCTTCCGGGCCGGGGCTGCGGGCTGTGAGAATGCGCCCCAGGGTGCGGGGCGCGGGGGTGTGGGAGGCGGCCCGGGGGTCAGGGCGCGGGGCGGCGGGCGGCGGGCGGCGGGGGGCAGATGGCCCGCACCTCCGCGGAGGGCTGTCGGGCGCCGGCGTCCTCCGTTGCCTGGAGCCGCGGGGCCGAGATGCCGCGGGTGCCAGTGGCTGACCTGACCCCGGCCGCTGGCTCGGACCCCGCTCCGGGCCGCTGGGGGCCGTGGGGCAGCGGGAAGAGCGGCCGGGGCGCTGGCCCAGCCGCACGCCTCGCGCCCCCTCGAGTTTTCCCGGTCACCGGCTTCCTCCCGCCTCCACGTCCCTCCCCTCCCAGGGCCCCGGGCCCCTCGTTCTGCGGACACCCGGCCCCTGCCCTCCGCGCGCTCCCTCTTTCCCGGGCCCCCGCCCTGCGCCGCCAGCTCGCGGGGCGCGGCGGACGCGCACAGGCGGTGGCGGGCGCCCCCTCGTGGCCCCCGCAGGCCCTCCCCGCCCGGACGGGGTTCAACCCCTGGGCTAGCGGGGGAGCGCGCCCCCCTGCGGCACAGTCGCGTCCTCCAGACCCTCTCAGAGGCTTCTGGAAAGCGGCAGGGGCGTCCTTGAGCCTGAAGATGCCCCAGGGGGAGCAGGCGGGGAGGGCAGGGGTCAGCGCCACGTGGGGCGTATTCCCACCCGCTCCCGGGGCCTGCGCTGCCCGCGGTGACAGGTGGGGAGGGCGGGGCCTGGGGTGTGCTCCCTGCGAGCATGTCGCTGGGATGTTCAGGGCCCAGAAGCTCACAGTCGCCTCCAAAGGCGCACGAACCTCCTTCCTCTCACACCCCACTCTGGGAACACCCCCCCTCCCCCATCTCCCCTCCAGGTCGTCTCATGCCCGTGGTCCTCCCTCCTTGCCCTGCTCCTCCCTGGCCCCTGGGGTTGGCCGTCACTTAGTTGTGTGTTTACTGGTTCAGCACAGAGGTGTTGCTCAGCCTCCCCAGGTGCCAGGCAGCCGGCCTTCCTGCCCCTCCTGACACCACTGCCTGGCGGCCTAGCTCTCCTCTCACTGTTGTGGCTCGCTCGGCCTTTGCATCTCGCCTGCCTTTGATCTGCCCTCAGCGGGGTCCAGCCCTGGCCTGTGAGCCCTTCCTCTTGGCTGGGGGCCACTTCACAAGCTCCGCCAGGAGGCCCTGGTCCGGCCCCCCAGCCCTCCCTTTCCCGGGTCACACTTGGCCTCCATTCCTCAAGCGGGCATGTCCCCTGGGGACATCCCCCCAGCCTCTTTGAGGACCTGAATTCAAACCAGTTTACTCAGAGGGTATTCAATTTGCAGGTGGGGAAATGATTTCAAAGCTCACCTGGAGAGGAAAAAAGTGTACTATTAAGTGAACATGCAGGCTCCAGGAAAGTACATATTTTGTTGTTGTTGTTGTTAATCCTCACCCTAGGATATTTTTTTAGAGAGAGTGGAAGAGAGAGAAAGAGGGAGGGAAGGAGAGAGCAACGAGAGAGAGAGAGAGAGAGAGAGAGAGAGAGAGAGAGAGAGAGAGAGAGAAGAGCTTATTCTGTGTAAAATATGCCGGGGTTTGTATAACTTCATCCAGAAAGTTATAACTGTGGTTCCTTCTGGGACAGAGTAACCACCTGGGGGTCAAGGCAGAGGAGGGCATATATACCTTCTTTGCAGTTTGGACAGAATTACATTGAATTTAAAAAATAATTTTAGCCCTAACCGGTTTGGCTCAGTGGATAGAGCATCGGCCTGCAGACTGAAGGGTCCCAGGTTCGATTCCGGTCAAGGGCATGTACCTTGGTTGCGGACACATCCCCTGTAGGGGGTGTACAGGAGGCAGCTGATGGATGTTTCTCTCTCATCGATGTTTCTAACTCTCTATCCTTCTCCCTTCCTCTCTGTAAAAAATCAATAAAATATATTTAAAAAATAGCTTTAAAACCAAATTGTAGCTTTGGCCGGTGTGGCTCGGTTGGTTGGAGCGTGGTCCCGCACACTATAAAAGTAGCGGGTTCGATTTCTGGTCAAGGCACATGCCCAAGTTACACATGTGGGAGGCAGCTGATCGATGTCTCTCCTTCACATAATGTTTCTCAGTCAATATGTAGCCTGGCCAGTGCGGCTCAGTGGTTGAGCATTGACCTCTGAACCAGGAGGTCACGGTTCAATTCCAGGTCAGGGCACATGCCTGGGTTGTGTGCTGGATCCCCAGTAGGGGGCATGCAGGAGTCAGCCACTCAATGATTCTCATCATTGATGTTTCTATCTCTCCCTCTCCCTTTCTCTCTGAAATCAATAAAAAAATATATATTTTTAAAAACCAAATTGCAGGTTTGACCCCACACGTGGCTGAAAGCACCCTAAAAATTTCCTTTGCTCTCTCTTCCGTGAGAAAGCGTGCAATAGCTGTCCACTCCTGGGCTTTCTTTCATTTTATATTTAAAGGATTTCAAGAAAAACAAAACAAAACAAAAAACTCCTCTGACCACTCTGTCAGATGGCATTGTTGAAGGCTGGTGGTTTCTAAATGAAACAAACAAAAAAGAGTATTTTTTTTAATCATTACCGAAAAAAGGAAAACGTGTTTTCGTAGACGTGTTAGCAATAGAGAGGGCATTTATACTCACAGTCTAGAAACTAGAGAAACTTGAGCATCCCTTGTACTCTGAAATTTTTTCTCCTTTTTTGCAATGCATCTGTCATATTTAAATGGCTGCAATCCCAGGAGCAGACACTGTTGGGGCTGTTCACGTCACAGCATGCACATTTCCGGTTCGGCTGGGGGCCGCCCAGAAACATTCCCTTGGAGGCTGTTACACTTGGTACAGGAGGAGAAGCACAGTCTGGAGTTAGGAAGGAAAGAACACGGTTCCTCCCCTCTGGAAAGGGATCCTCAGCCGGCGGAGGGGGCTGGGCCATGATCGGCACCCTGTGTTCCGCACAAGTTTGTGAAGGAGAATCGCGGCTGCCGCTCGCTCCTTTTGCGGAAGCAGCTTGTGCCGAGTCTAGTTGGGGAATTGCGGAATCAATGTCTCACATACAGGCCTCACACTGGGTTGAGCATAAAGTTAAATGCATCTTTTCGTGCTGCCCACCTTTCTTTAGCTATGGTGGTCATAAAAGCAACCTGCTTTTCACAGTGGGTTTTCTTGACCATCAGATCGGCAGCTTTGCACAGCAGCAAACCAACGTTCCTGAGCTGCGGAGCATGGGAGGGGGCGAGCGCGGAGCCTGCCCCAGCCAGCTGTGTTGACTTAGGCAGCGGACCCCTCTGCCCTGAGCTTCCTCCGCTGCGGAAGGGACACAACCGCTGTGCCCCCCTCGGAAGTTTATTGTGAGGATTAGCCAGGACAGGGAGCCAGAATGGGGTGACAGAGCTGGGCAAACAGACGGCTCTCACTGCATGGCAGCTGGCTACCAAATTACACTTAGTGGAGGAAATTTGAGAAAATACAAAAAAAGCACACATATAGTTCATTTACCAAAAATGCAATGAGATTGTACAAAGTTGAAAATATTTGTTCGCCCTAACCGGTTTGGCTCAGTGGATAGAGCGGCGGCCTGCAGACTCAAGGGTCCCAGGTTTGATTCTGGTCAAGGGCATGTACCTTGGTTGCGGGCACATCCCCAGTAGGGGGTGTGCAGGAGGCAGCTGATCGATGTTTCTCTCTCATCGATGTTTCTAGCTCTCCACCCCTCTCCCTTCCTCTCTGTAAAAATCAATAAAATATATTTTTTTTTAAAAAGAAAGTATTTGTTCATTGTATGCATAACCCATGGACACAGACAATAGGGGCGGGGGAAGGGAGCGGGGCAGGCTGAAAGGAGTTAATTGAGGGAAAAGGGGGACATATGTTATACTTTCAACAATAAAGATTTGGGGGGGCTGCCCTAACTGGTTTGGCTCAGTGGATAGAGCATCGGCCTGCGGACTGAAGGGTCCCAGGTTCGATTCCCGTCAGGGGCATGTACCTTGGCTGCAGGCACATCCCCAGTAGGGGGCGTGCAGGAGGCAGCTGATCGATGTTTCTGACTATCCCTTTCCCTTCCTCTCTGTAAAAAATCAATAAAATATATATTTTTAAAAAATAAAGATGGGGGGGAGAGAAAGTATTTGTTCACAACCGTAAAGGAGTCCCTTCCTTAGACATAGAAGCATGATGTTAGCGATATGTTTTTTGAACGTGTGCTATGGGCTAGGTGCTGTTCCCAGACGTAAAGTGCTGAGTGAGGCTTTCCGGGCTGGTCCGCCAGCGCCACCCTTCGGCCACACCCAAGATGGCTACTTCCCCAGCCCGTCTCCGTGCCCCGCGCAGGAGCACTTCCGCCTGCCACTCCCAACACGGTCCCACCAGGGCGCTCCGGGGCGGGGCCAAGAGCGGAAGTGGGTGTAACAGGGACGGAAGCCGAGAAGGTACGCACGCAGAGACAAAACACTGGAAGTGGGAGCGGCGCCGGGCCGTAGGGATGATCCCCCCGCAGGAGGCGTCCGCCCGGCGGCGGGAAATCGAGGACAAGCTGAAGCAGGTGAGACTGGGGCCGGGGAGGCGGGGGAGGAGGGGAGGGGAGGCGCCGAGGCCCGGGCCAGGGCATCTACTCTGGAAGGAGGCAGGGGTGCGAGGGGGCGCTCCCTGCAGGGAGCGGGGCTCGGGGGCGAGGCCGTGGGCCCGGGACGGCGGTCTTTAGCCCCGGCCTTCTGGTGATGCCTCCCCTCCGCGCCCCCAGGAGGAGGAGACGCTGTCCTTCATCCGAGACAGCCTGGAGAAGAGCGACCAGCTCACCAAGAACATGGTGAGTAACCCTCCGCTGGGAGCGGCTGACAGGCCTCCAGAGCCCGCAGGGAGAGAGCTCTGCGACCTGGCGGGTCCGGTGCGGTCCATACGGCCTGGGCTTCTGGCCTGGGCAGGGATGGTGGCACTGGGGGGGTTTCTCCAGCAGCAGTGTGGCATGTCTGTTACCGCGTTGCCTTCCCCTTGTCCGCCTCCTCACTGAGGATGCCGCTGCCCCCTGGCCTGGTCTTCGTCTCCTCCTGCAAACACTCAGTGGGGCTGACTTAGGTGGGCTGGGGACAGTCATGTGTCATCCTCACTTCAGGTGACGGGCGGAGGGCCAGGGTGGCACTCCCCAGGTTGCTGAGGGCAGACAAGACTCAGCCATCTCCCGCCCCCAGGGCTTTGGGGTAGAATGAGCTCCGAAATCGGACAGATCTGGGATCTAGTCCTCACCCTCCCCTTGTTTGTGTGTGGCTCCTGACAGGTAACTCTGAGCCTCCGTTAACTCATGACAAAACAGAGACAAAGCCACGCTCCCCCTGTGGCTGTGAAGGTCATAGGAGCCAGTACATGGGGACCCGTCTTGCACAGCGCCTGGGGTACAGTTGGTGCTCAGCAAATAGGAGGTTTCTTCTTTATTTCTAGAGGAGACCGTAAAGCACAAGTTGAGTAAATACGAGCTTGGTGTGTGTATGTAGTAACACAGTCATGAAGTCCTCGTCCTTATGTAGTGAGATTCACCCTTCGAGAGAGAGGCTTTTGGAAGTGCCAGCAATGCATTTGAGGCCACTCCGTATGCAGCTACTTCCTGGTCAGTCTAGGAAAGCCTCCGAAAGAACAGAAATTGAGATTTGGCTTCAAAGGGTGGAAGGGAAACCATCCTGGGGTGATTTATCTTTTGGGGGGGAGGTCCTTTGATGCTTGCATTGCCTTCCAATCAAATTTCATCCGATGTATTTGGGCCACCTCCTGTGTGCTGAGGATACAGTGGTGACAGCTGCACCCCCGGCCCTTCCCTCATGGAGCTTACTGTCTAGAAAACCAGAGAAAAAGCAGCAACTGCCAAAGACCTGGTGGGTGTGTAGAAGCCACGCTGGGACACCCGCGAGGCCTGAGAGCACGTGGTGCCCGCAGGTGTCCATCCTGTCGTCCTTTGAGAGCCGCCTGATGAAGCTGGAGAACTCCATCATCCCTGTGCACAAGCAGACGGAGAACCTGCAGCGGCTGCAGGAGAACGTCGAGAAGACCCTGTCCTGCCTGGACCACGTCATCAGCTACTACCATGTGGCCAGTGACACTGAGAAGATCATCAGGGAGGGGTGAGCTAGGGCCAGGGGTCACGTTCCTTTCATTGTGTTTTTTTTATTGACTTTTTCTTTTATTTTTTGTTAATTTATTGTTGACATTTTTAAAAGGATTTTCCCGTTTTTAAAAAATATGTTTTTATTAATTTCAGAGCGGAAGGGAGAGGGAGAGAGAGATAGACATATCCATGATGAGAGAGAATCATTGATCGGCTGCCTCCTGCACGCTCCCCACTGGGGATCGAGCCCGCAACCTGGCCATGTGCCCTGACCGGAATCGAACCAGGGACCCTTTAAGTCTGCAGGTCAACGCTCTTCCACTGAGCCAAACCGGCTAGGGCGATTGTTGACATTCTTGATGCCTCCTGGACCAGCGGCGTAGAATGGGAAGGGGAGTTGGATATAGTTGAGCCTGGAGTCCCCTATATCAGTTCTCTCCTTTCCCCTTCCAAATGGGTCCTTCTCTTCATCTTCCATCCAGCCGGGCTGACACAGCTCTGTTCCTTCCCAGCCCCACAGGGAGGCTGGAAGAGTACCTGGGAAGCATGGCCAAGATTCAGAAGGCTGTGGAGTATTTCCAGGACAACAGCCCAGACAGCCCAGAGCTCAACAAAGTGGTGAGGGGCCAGCAGGGTAATGGGAGAGGTGTGGGGACATCGGTCCCTCCCTGGTCTCAGGAGAGACGGAACCAGCTTAAAGGAGACTGTGGTAGAATAAGCAGAGGTATCTAATATAGTACACGTACTGCAGTCCTGAAGAGCTCTGCCTCAGGAATCACAGATATATACATTTTTTTAAAATATTTTTTTATTGATTTCAGAGAAGAAGGGAGAGGAAGAGGGAGATAGAAACATCAATGATGAGAGAGAATCATTGATCGGTTGCCTCCTGCACGCCCCCTACTGGGGATCGAGCCCGCAACCATTACTTATACAATATAAATTTAATGTTTGATTTTTACAAATGCATTTGGCATTTTCTTATTGTGGTAAAAATACATAATATAAAACTTACCGACTTAACTATTTTTATTTAAAATTTATTTTTATATTACAGTTGACATGCAATATTTTATTAGTTTCAAGTGTAGTGATTAGACATTTATGTGTCTTATGAATGATCACCCTTATAAGTATAGTACCTACTTGCCACCATACATAGTTATTACAGTGTTATTGATTGTATTCCCTATGCTTTACTTTACATCCCTGTGACGGTTTTAATAATTACCAATTTGTACTTCGTAATCCCTATCTTTTTCACCTATCCCCTCCCATCTGGTGACTTCCAATTCAACTCCCCTCCCATCTGGCGACTACCAATTTGTTCTCTGTACCTGTGAGTTTATTTCTGTTTTGTTTGTTCATTTCTTTTGTTTCTTAGATTCCACATATAAGTGAAACCATACGGCATTTGTCTTTCTCTGTCTGATGTATTTCATGATTTTGTATGAACATGTTTCCAATTCTCTTACATGTTCTGGATACCTGTCCCTTATCAGATACATGATTTGCAAATAATTTCTCTCATTCTGTTTGTTTTTTCGCTTTTTTTGATGGTATCATTTACAGCACAAAAGTTTTTAATGTGACAGTTCAGTTTATCTCTTTCTTTCCTTGCCAACCCCTTTCTAACAAGAAGACAGATTGGTAGTGCAGTGAGGAGGTAATCAGCCAGTGTTCATGAAGCACCTGCTTGTACAGCCCCGGGTTTCACCTGTGAGCATCCAGTTAGAGAACCCGAGCTGAAGGAATGACCAAGGGGCTTCCTGCCTTTCTTTGGGTTCAAGGAAGTGCAGGCAGGGGAGGGGAGGGGAGGGGAGGGAAGGGAAGGGAAGGGCTAGCCGAATGCCGCAGCAGCAGTGCGCCCTCCTCCTCCCTGCCCTCACCCCTGCAGAAGCTGCTGTTCGAGCGGGGGAAGGAGTCCCTGGAGTCCGAGTTCCGCAGCCTGATGACCCGGCACAGTAAGGTGGTCTCCCCTGTGCTCATCCTGGATCTCATCAGCGGGGAGGAGGAGCTGGAGATCCAGGAGGAGGTGCCCCTGGAGCACCTGCCGGAGGGCGTGCTCCTGGACGTGATCCGCCTCTCCCGCTGGCTGGTGGAGTACGGCCGCAACCAAGGTGAGGGCCACCGAGGGCCCACCGCAGGCAGGGCCGGGGGAGGGGCGGGTTTTTGTTTTGTTTTGTTTTGTTTTTAATAAAAAGTTTAGCCATGGCCGGGTGGCTCAGTGGGTTGGAGCATCGTCCCGTACACCAAAAGGTTGTGGGATCGATTCCCAGTCAGAGCACATACCTAGGTAGTGGCTTCAATCCCCAGTCAGGGTGCATACAGGAGGCAACTAATCGATGTTTCTCTTTCACATCCATGCTTCTCTCTCTCAGATCAATAAAAATTAATAAAGTCATTGTGTAATGGCTAAAGATAATAGTGTTTTTTTATTCACTGACATTGGTTGTCTCTTTGCCTCCTATAAATTATTCACATCCTTTGACTCCTTACCTAATCTTTATTTATTTATTTATTTATTTATTTATTTATTTATTAAAACATCGATGAGAGAGAAACATCGATCAGCTGCCTCTTGCACACCCCCTACTGGGGATGTGCCCGCACGCAACCAAGGTACATACATACCCTTGACCGGAATCGAACCTGGGACCCTTGAGTCCGCAGGCCGACGCTCTATCCACTGAGCCAAACCGGTTTCGGCCTTACCTAATCTTTATATTTTTTATCTGAAAATGCTTAGCTTCAGAAGGTAAAATAATCGTCAGTTCTGTTGGGGGATACTTTTCCTTTAAAGATTTTGCCTGATGCGGGGCAAGGCCCTGTGGGTGGCTGCGAGCCCGAGCAGGTGCTAGGAACGGGTTAGCAAGTAGAAACAGTGGGCACACCATCGCCCGCGGAGCTGTTCTAGGGGGGAGAGGCCGGGACCCGGCTGCCACAGGCCCGTTGCCACATCTCTCCTCAGATTTCATGAACGTCTACTACCAGATCCGCTCCAGCCAGCTGGACCGCTCCATCAAGGGCCTGAAGGAGCATTTCCGGAAGAACAGTTCTGTCTCTGGGGTTCCCTACTCCCCTGCCATCCCCAACAAGAGGAAAGACACGCCCACCAAGAAGCCCATCAAGCGGCCAGGTGAGTCCCCACCCCGGCCCTTTAAGCACCAGCCGGAAGGCGGTGGGACCTGCGTGGCTTTCGGCCACCCTGGGGTGAGCAGCGTCGGCCCCTCCAGCTGCAGGCAGACAGGCCAGAAAGCAAGTGTGTGCCCCCAGCAAGGCCCCACCGAGGAGGCTCTTCCTGCTGCTCGGCAGGGTGGGGGGCTGCAAACCTGTCTTTGGAGGAGGGAGGGGCGTCAGAGATGTGGAGAGGCAGGGGAGTGGGGTGCCGGGGCAGACCCCCTTGCCGGGCCCCTGCTCCTCCCCTGTGGTCCCTCCAGGAGGCCGGGCTGCGACAGCCAAGCTCGGGGGACGGGATGGGCCTTCACCTCCCAGCAAGCCAGGGCGCCTGGCTGCAAGTGGCGCGTGGCTGAGAAGCGGGTGGGAGACCTGACACTTTCACAGTCGGTCGGTCCGGAGGGAAAACCCTAGCCCGCCCTCACGGGGGAAGTGCGCCTGGCTCTCAGGCCGCCCTGCGAGTGAGCGCCTTGGGGCGGGCCGTAGAGGGGGGCGCGCTGAGGGCGAGAGGCCTGGGCCGTGGGTTGTTGGTGTCCTGGGTGAGCAGCTCGCTGTCCTTGTCCCTGGCATCACGTCCCCACAGTCTGTGCAGGTAAACGGCCCTGTGAGCACCGCAGCTTGGCAGGCCTGGGCTCAAGCTGCAGGCACCGCCCCAGGGGGGCCTGCGGGACCCGCCCCTGGTGACAGGCTGGGTGGAGAGCTTACCCTCCCTTTGTCCGGCCCTGCCTGCCCGCCCCTCGGAGGGGTCTGTTTGCACCCCTTAGGGTTTGGAAATGTGGCAGAGCAGTGTTAGGGAAGCGGGGGGGCCTGGAAGGAAGGCACTGCCTTCTCCCCTCCAGTGTGGGTGCCCTGGCCGCTCCCCCAGAAAAGCAGTGACTCCACTAAGCCGGCAGGCTTGGCCGAGGCTGCGGCTGCTGCACGCGGGCCGTCCCGCCCTCCCTGAGCCTCGTGTGCTGAGAGGAGCTGTGTCTGGGAGGCCGCCTGGGCCAGCTGGTCTGTGCTCGGTTCCCCTCCGTCTCCTCTGTCGGCCCCGGGAGGCCCCGGGACCCGATGTGCTCTGCCCCGGGGTGCTGGCTGGCCACGCAGGGACGGCCTTCTGGGAGGAGGGGCTCACCGTGGACCAAATCCCTCCGTGGCTTGTAGACCCAAGAGGGAAACTAGCTGGGAGGACCCCATGTTCCTGTGGGGGTTCGAGAGTTGTCCCGAGCTGGTGGGAATCGGGCCTGGGGACGTCAGTGCCTGGTGGTGGGAGAGGAGCAGGGAGAAGGAGGGGGGTGGCCATGAGGCGCCAGCCTCCGCGCTGTCCGTGGTCATTGGGTGCCTGATGGTCTTGGCAGCCGCCAACAGCAGCCCCACTGCACACCCGTGGCCCGTGCTGGCTGCGCCCCGGGAGGCCCGGCGGCCCATCTGCTCCCGCGCAGCTGCGGGGCAGGAGTCTGATGTGCTCATTAGCGGCCGCTCACTGCGCACGGAGACAGATGCTGAGCCGGCCCCGTGTTAGTAGCAGCTAACGGTGGCGTGGTGCGGACAGGAAGAAATGAGCCCCGACCTTGCCTCCTCACCCGCGCTCCCCTGGGGCGCGGCCAGGACTCGGCAGCCTCGCTGTGCTGTGCTTGGAGATGCGGGAAGATGCGGGGGGACGGGCGTGGCTCCAGGGCGGAGGGCAGTGCAGGCAGCGTGCTCGCTGTGGGGTGCTGCTTTACCTCCCCACATGCTCTGCCCTGCCGTGTCTCGTTCCCCAGAGTGGCCGGCCCGAGGCCGTGCACTCAGTTTTGTTTCTTTGTTTTGACTTGTGACACTAACTGTTGTTTTCCCCGTGCCAAGAGCATGCGCCCTTTCCTCCGGCCCTCCCTGGCTCTCCGCGAGGCTGTTCCCCTCTCGCTCTGGAGCTTCCCAGTCGCTTTGGTGGTGTGGGTGACGGCGTGTGGGCCAGGCTGCCTCGGGGTCTCCAGCCCTCGCACTGGCACTGCCTCCCAGGGCTCCTTCCCGTCTCACCGGCTCCCATGCTGCTCTGACTGCTGCTGGGCTACTTGCCAACACTGAGCATGCCCAGAGAGCTGGGCCTGGCGCTCTGTGGGGCGCAGGCCTCCCAGCCTCCAGGTGCCCAAGCTCTGTCCTGGGGCGTAACTCCGGGTGTGAGAGCTTCGTCGCCAGCTCCTCCAGCCCGAGCCCTCGCCTGTTTAGATGTCGGGAGCTCTTTTTACTGGGGCTCCTCTTGGTGGATCTTTGCCCGCCTCGTCTCCTTCACCCTCCACGCGCCCTCAGATGAGCTCAGGCCAGACAGAGAGGGTCAGCAGCAGGATCGGGAGGCCCCGGGGAATGTGTCCACCCCTTCGTCTCCATCTGCTGGGTCTCCGGCGGCCTGGGGAAGGTCTGCTGGGGGAGGCGGGTCTGGGCGTGCTCACTGTGGGGCCGGGTGTGGGCTGGGCGTGGAGGGCCGCGGCGGGGAGAGGGGGGTCGGCGTGGAGGGCCGCTGCCGTTTTCTCTCACTCATTTCCTAGGTCTTCTTATCTCCTCTCTGTGTGGCTCTGGTGACAGGGACGATCCGGAAGGCTCAGAACCTTCTGAAACAGTATTCCCAGCATGGTCTAGATGGGAAAAAGGGGGGCTCTAACCTCATTCCTCTGGAAGGTAATCCCCCGTGTTCCTCTCCCGCTCCCTCCTCCTCCGTCGTGTGTCACTCCCGCGGCAGGGCAGAGCCTCCAGCCCCAGGAGGGCCTCGGGAGGCACCCTGAGAGGGCACGGGTGGGGCTGCCCGTCCCTGTGCCACTCGCTCCAGCTGGCGCAGGGACAGGTTTCGTGGCCTTGGCCTGGTCCTGTCTGGCTGATGGCAGCTCTGCCCTCCCTGGGGCTCCCCCCCCTCCCCTCCCTGTCTCTGTCCTTGTCTCCTGTTTGAACTCAGACAGAGTTCTTGGCCGTGGGCAGCCCTTTCACGCTGAGATCAGCGGTGGCAGGACCAAGCTGGCCTAGGCCTCCTGGTCACCCCCAACTTTATAAGGGGGGGTGCAGCAAGGGGACAGGCAGCTGGTCGGCCTCATCCCTTTCTCACGTCAGGAAGGACAGCCCCACCCTGGAGGACCTGGCCCTCCTTCGTAAGAATGAGCTGGGGACAAGAAGAAGGCTGTCCCCATTGCCTCGCAGTGACATTTCTCTAACCGGGTCTCCCCCACGGCCGGCGAGATAACCCCCTGGGGCCGGGCATCAGCCGCCCCATGGCTGCCGGAAGCCCCTCGACTCTCCCTGGCCTCGCGGCTTTCTCTCGGCCTCCGGGCTTGGGAAACCAGCTCCAGGGATGGTCCGGCGCTGCAAGTCAGGCTTGAAACGGCTGTTCCCAGGGTGGCCCGCGGCAGAGGAGGGGCTCAGAGCGCCCTCCAATGCCCCTTCCCCGACCCCCCTCTCACACCCCTCCCGGAGATCGAGGGCTTCTTCCCGGTCCCCGAGGGCCAGCCCGCCCGGCCCCTGGATAAACGCTGCTTGTGTTTGTGCGGCCGACGTCTCGCTAGGTCACGAGCATGATTTCCGAGTTAAGCACCCGTCCGAGGCCCTGAACGACAAGCACGGGCCGCTGGCCGGTGAGTACGCAGCCCAGCCCGGCCCGGCCCGCGGCAGCCGCGGCCGCCTCCCAGCCGCCACCGCAGGGCCCAGCAGGATGGCCAGGCTGTCGCGCTCTCCTTCCATCTCTCTCCTTCGGGCACGAGGTCTCCTTGCCTCCCTCCAGCTGGGAGTGTGCACCTGGCTCTCAGGGCCCGGGCCACGGGGAGAAGTGGCCGCTCCTTGGAAGGCAGGCCGAGAGGGGAGGTGGCGCCCTGGCGGGCCGGGAGCCCGACATCGGCTTCACCAACAGCTCCGACTCCGGGGAGCCCATCCCTGGGCGCGTAGGACTAGGCCCCTGCCCCAGCCTCCAGCAGTGGCATCCAGTCTCCTCCTGGGGCAGCTGATAGCCAAGGAGCCCTCCCTCTCTGGGGCTCACACTGCCTCTTCACCTTTAACCCGTGCCAGCTGGCCTCATAGGCCGGAGCCCACGGCCTTCCTACGGGTTCCGGAAGCCTGGCTGGGCTGGCCACCGCCCTCGTAGGCCCAGCGTTTTCTGAGATGGCTGTCTCCTTGGTGGACACTGCCGCCTGCCCCCAGCTGCCCTCTTTCCCTACAATCGGACTCCTCAGTCCTGGGGCCATACCCTCTCCAGGGAGTCCATTTAGGGATCCTCCTCTTCCCCTTTTATCTGTCACCCACACCTCCCGTACCTGGCACTCAGGGCCGTAAATCCCGCCCATGGCAGAGCTCAGAGTGAAGCCAGGACAAAGGCTGGGCCCAGCCATGTCCCCTTCAGCCCATGGGGCCTGCTGGCGTCCTCAGCTCTCTGCCCGCACAGTCTCCCTCCTCCCCGTCGGGGGCCAGTCTGGACCCTCGGCCAGGAGCTGGGGAGACCCTCGCCCCGCAGCAGGGAGAGGGCTGTCCCCAGCCCAGCAGCTCAGCACACCGCTGTCCCGCAGGGCGAGACGACATGCTGGACGTGGAGACCGACGCCTACATTCACTGCGTCAGCGCCTTCGTCAAGCTGGCACAGAGCGAGTACCAGCTGCTGGTGGAGGTCATCCCCGAGCACCATCAGAAGAAGACCTTCGACTCCCTGATCCAGGTGCTGGGGCCGTACAGAGCTGTCACCGCAGCGTGGGCTGTGCCTGTGGCCTGTAGCCTCCAATACAGCCACCTCCTCCCGCCGCGTCCTGGGCATCCGTCCTGGGCATCCGTCCTGGGGATCCGTCCTGGGCATCCGTCCTGGGGATCCGTCCTGGGCATCCGTCCTGGGCATCCGTCCTGGGGATCCGTCCTGGGCATCCGTCCTGGGGATCCGTCCTGGGCATCCGTCCTGGGGACCCGTCCTGGGTATCCGTCCTGGCGGTGTGCCTGGTCGGCACCTCCCACCAGAAGCACACTGGCTCCCCTCACCCCTCGGGTGCCCCCACCGCCCCTGGGAGCCAGCTCTCGCCTCTGCCCCCTGAGCCGCATCCTCACCCTCAGGACGCACTGGAGGGGCTGATGCTCGAGGGGGAGAACATCGTGTCCGCTGCCCGCAAGGCCATCGTCAGACACGACTTCTCGGCGGTGCTCGCCATCTTCCCCATCCTGCGGCACCTCAAGCAGACCAAGCCCGAGTTTGACCAGGTGCTCCAGGTACGGGCTGGCGAGGCGCTTGGGGGCGTGGAGGAGGGGTCCACCACGTGCTCTGCCCACACGTCTGCTCAGGGGTGAAGGAGGCATCCCCGGGGGGCGGGCAGGGGAGCAGCTGGAAGGAAGGGGTGCACGCCCGCCTGCGGCGGGGACAGGGGCAGCTGTGCCGCTCTGCCCTCTCAGGGGACAGCCGCCAGCACCAAGAACAAGCTGCCCAGCCTCATCACCTCCATGGAGACCGTTGGTGCCAAAGCGCTGGAGGACTTCGCTGACAACATCAAGGTGACCCCCCTCCTTCCACTGCAGGGCCACCTGGCTGTGGGCCCCTCAGGGCGCAGGCTCCGAGCGGTCAGGTCTGCCGGAAGGATGACTCCTGTCAGCACCCATTGCCTCCCTCTCTGGGGGTTCCAGGCCTGAGGCTCCTGCCCCTGGTTTCTGGCAGGTGTATCTTGCTCCCCTTTGTGCCTTAAGGGGTGTCCTGACACCTGTCTGCCAAGAGGTGGCGCCAGGAGCAGGCTGAGGGGCGTGGGGTGGGTTGGGGCCTCCTTGGGAGCTCTTCCAGGGAGTGGCTGTTTCCACAGAATGACCCGGACAAGGAGTACAACATGCCCAAGGACGGCACCGTGCACGAGCTCACCAGCAACGTAGGTGCTGCCCAGGCCCCGGGGGTGGGGGCCACCAGGACCTCTCAGTGCTCAGCACCCTCAGCAGACCCGGCCTTCCCTCGAAGCCCGAACCCAAAGTGGGATCCAAGTTTGCAGCCACCGTTTCACTCGGCAGACCCCGGGCCCTGAACTTGCCCTGTCACGCAGGATGTGCTGTGGGAGTGACCTGACCCCTGGGTCCTGCCCTGACCTTCCTGACCATCCCCCACACAGGCCATCCTTTTCCTGCAGCAGCTGCTGGACTTCCAGGAGACGGCCGGGGCCATGCTGGCCTCCCAAGGTACTTGAAACCTCCCAGCGGGGCCCCCAGCTCCGGGCCCCCCTCCTCCCTCTTGTCTGGAGAAGTGGGGTGAGGCCCCCAGTGGCACTGCCACCTCTGGTGAGGAGATGGCCTCCAGCCTGCGCAGTGGGCTGGAGACGTGGCCTGGGGCAGGGCCCTGAGCCGCCGGGCCCTCGGGGCTGGGCTCAGAGGGCCGAGTGTCAGGGAGCGGCTTTGACGGCCTTTCCCGCCGACCTCCGCCCCGGGCTCCCTCTGGAGAGCACGCTCGTGTTTGAAGGTGCCCTTCCTGCCCGCCCTCGTCCACATTTCCCACCTTCTCTTGTGCTCGCCTGTCCCCCAACGAGTCTCACGCCGTGGCCACTGGGAGGCTGGCACCTCGGGGCCAGCCTGGTACCTTCCTGAGGTTGGCACTGGAGGTACACACTGTCCAGCCGTTCCAAGCACTGAGTCCCAGCCCGGCGTGTCTGGGCCCCGGGCCCTCCCTGCTGCCCCATCTGAGGGCACAGAGCCAGGGGCAGCCTTGGCCTGTGGCTCTCAGGCCTCCACTTTGCTGCGTGCTCCCTGGTCCCCGTGGGTCTGGCTTGGGTGTGTCCTGCTGTCTGTCCTGGCTGTCGTGGGGCGCGGTCTGCTGGATGGGATGACACGGCTGTTTCTAACCTGTTTTTGCACTTTGCATCTTTCTCCGTCTTTGTCTCCCTCCTCCCCTGTCGCACTGCCTTTCACTCCGTAGTTCTTGGGGACACATACAATATTCCTTTAGACCCCCGAGGTAAGCGGCAGGGCTCTGCAGCCCCATCCTCCCTCCTGAAGCCCCGTGAGTGAGGTTCCCCGGGGACAGAGGCCCCTGGCAGACGCAGGACCTATTGGGGAGTCGGGGTCAGAGGGCACCCGGTCCCTTCAGGGTGCTTCCCGCTCTCGCAGCTCCCACACGGCCACTTTCTGTCTCTGAGGTTGTCCAGGCAGCGTCCTGCTGCCCCTAGCACGCTGGGACACCCTCCGGCCTAGCCCAGCTCCTGCCTGCCCGCCCTCTCTCCTCCTTGGCCCTCGCTCTGTGTAGGCAGGTCCCCTCTGCGGAGCACCGTAGAGGAGGTGGGACGTGGGGAAGGGGGCGGCCATGGAGCCCATTCTGGCTCCCATGCTGACAGATGGGATAGGTGAGCCATGATGCCACCCAGCAGGGAGCGGGGGCTGGAGGTCCTGCCAGCCTTCCTGCTGATTGTGGGCCACCTGGCACCACAGAGGGGCTGCCCTGGGCTCCAGAGAGAGTCCGAGGCAGTGCTCCATGCAGCGGGCGGGCCCTGAGCCCGCGGACACCAGCTCTGCCCCAGCTCCCTCTGTCCCAGCAGCCAGGGGGAGGAAGGCTCAGAGGCCCCTCCCCACCGGCCCTCAGCTGCCCCTTGGGCTGAGGGGAGGCCAGAGAGGGTCCAGGCTGCCGCCGCTGCCATAGCCGGACTTCTCTCTCTCAGAGACCAGCTCCTCAGCCACCAGCTACAGCTCCGAGTTCAGCAGGCGCCTCCTGAGCACCTACATCTGTGAGTCCGCAGCCGGCAGCCGCCCGCCCCATCCCTGCTTAGCCCCGCCTCCCTTTTGTGCTCTCCTGCTGTTCCCGGGTGCTCCGAGCCCCAGCCCTTGGAATCACAACCTGACCTCTGGTTCAGGGCGGAGGGCTGGGCAAAGGGCTCCTGAGGCTTGTGGCGCTGGGGTCGGGAGGGACAGGAGTGACGGGAGGACTTGGTTTGAGGGGCCTGGGACTGGGTGGTTTGGGTCAAACTGCCACGTGGGCATGGCCACACCTTTCCCTGTGCAGGTAAAGTCCTGGGTAACCTGCAGCTGAACTTGCTGAGCAAATCCAAGGTGTACGAGGACCCAGCTCTGAGCGCCATCTTCCTGCACAACAACTACAACTACATCCTCAAGGCCCTGGAGAAGTAGGTGCCGGGGGCTGGCCGTGCCCTGCGGGTGTCCGGTGGGAGGGCAGGGCTTTCCTCCTCGCTGCCCCAGGACCAGGGGCGTGCGTGCTGCCTTCTTAGAGCTCTTGAAGGTGGGGTGGGAGGGCAGGCTGCCCAGGCCCACAGCCAATCCCGTCCCCTCTACTCTGTCCCCTCCCTCCGCCCCCCAGGTCGGAGCTGATCCAGCTGGTGGCCGTGACCCAGAAGACTGCCGAGCGCTCCTACCGGGAGCACATCGAGCAGCAGATCCAGACCTACCAGCGCAGGTGCCAGGCTGCCCTCCGCTCACCCCACCCCTGCACCCGCCACTCACGCTCCCTCCTCAGTCTCAGGACACTGGGCCCAGTCGGAGTGGCGTCAGTAACAGGGAACTGTTGCCCTGTGGACCCAATCCTTGTCTTGTGTTGTGGTCAAAATCATGGGGTGGCAATGAGAGCCCCCTCCCCCCCACTGCTGGCTCCCTCGGGGGCTTGGTGCCAGCCTCTGCAGAGGGCAGTCTGCCTGCCTGCGAGGGTGAACCTAAGCGTAGTTGAAGGGCTGACGTCAAAGTGTGGGCAATGTTTGGCCCAGGCGAAGAGCAGGTTGCAAGAGCGCTTGACCTTGACTGAGCGCAGCTCTCTCTCCTGCTGCGGGTTTGTGTCTCCCTCTGTGTCCTTCCCCTGGAGGTGTCTTCCGCTCCCTTCCCAGGATGCTCCGCCTCCTTTCCTCCTCCCCTGCTGCTCCGTCTTCGCTTGCCAGGAGGCTGCTGTGCAGCGGAGTTGGTGGCACTAGCATTCGTTCAGTTTATTGACTGCTGTTTCCTGTTCCAGTTTTAAAAGCGAGCATCTCAAACGCTCTCTATTCCCGAGGAAAAACCTGTTGTGTTTTGCTTAGTTGTGACCCAGATGGATTCCTGCCCTCCCTACACCCCCCAGTAGATCCAGAGAGAACAATAACACACACAAAGCAAACCAGCCCGGGAGCAGCTGCCTGAGGCCGCCCTGCTTCCTCTCCCCGCAGCTGGTTAAAGGTGACCGACTACATCACCGAGAAGAACCTGCCTGTGTTCCAGCCAGGAGTCAAGGTGGGCTGAGCGCCTGGGCTGGGAGGGGTGTGTGGCAGGTGTCCTCCTGTTTGCCATGTCTCTGGGAGAAAATGGACAAGAGTCCCTGTGGGGTGAGAGCAGGGGATGCCTGTGGCCACCGGAGCAGCAGGAGAGGGCGGGGCTCGGGCGCTGGGGGAGGGGCGGGGCAGGCGCCTCTCTGAGGAGAGCTGTCTCGGCCCCCAGCTCCGGGACAAGGAGCGGCAGGTGATCAAGGAGCGGTTTAAGGTGAGTTGGGAGCCCGTCCCTTCCCCGGCTGCTGCTGCTGCTGGAGCGACACCCCAACGTTTGTCTCCGGGTCCCTTCTCTTCCCCCCTTGTGGTGGCAGGGCTTCAATGATGGCCTGGAAGAACTGTGCAAGATCCAGAAAGCCTGGGCCATCCCCGACACGGAGCAGAGGGACAAGATCCGCCAAGCTCAGAAGCACATCGTCAAGGAGACCTACGGGGCCTTTCTGCACAGGTGAGCCCCCCCCCCCACTTCCCCCGGGCTCAGTGCTCTGCCTCAGGGACACCCCACGGGGAGGCCTCAGACTGCGGGGAGCGGGGAGGAGGGCACGCTCCCCGCTGACCTCAGTGCCTGGCAGGTACGGCAACGTGCCCTTCACCAAGAACCCTGAGAAGTACATCAAGTACCACGTGGAGCAGGTGGGCGACATGATCGACCGCCTCTTTGACACCTCCGCCTGAGCCTGCGCGCTCCCTGCCCGGTGGCACCGGGCAGCGTGGTATTGGACACATAAACCGTTAACCTGCCTCGGCCCGGCGAGTGTGGTGTCCTTTGGAATGGACGTTGCTTCGCTGCCCGGGCCGGGAGCCCTGGCCCTGGGCACTGGAGTCCTGGTTTGTGCCTCTCCCCACGCCCTCTCCCACCCACCCCCATTCTCCACCAAAGCAGCACTGCCCTGCACGGCTTCCTGCGCACCTGGCTTGTGTCCCTGCGCACAGCCTGCAGGGGCCGCACGAGGGCTTCAAGACGGGAAAGGACACGGGAAGAGAGAGGCCTTGCCCACGCTGCCTGTGAGCACGAGCAGGAGGCAGAACCACCCCCGCCAGCCCCGTTCACAGCGGGGGGAACACTCTCCCTTCAGCTCAGGCCTGAGGGTGGAGAGGCACAGGCCACGTGGCCGCAGAAGGCCTCGAGCAAAACCCAGCAAGCTTCACCTGCTCAGAATCCGTGCCGACAGCACATGCCCCATTGCCCACATCCTGAGGGCTGCGTGTTCTGCCCCCAGGAGGCGCTCTCCCCAGTCCCTCTGGGGTCCAGCACAGCTCAGCAGCTCAGGAGACCTGACCACCCCAGGCGGCCTGACCCTCAGGACCCTGAATCCCGGCCCCCATGCCTCCTGGCCCAGGCCAAGCAGCAGGAGTCACAGGAGGAGCAGTGTGGGGGCGGGGGCTGGGTGACTGGTGGCCACTGGTGAGAAGTTCGGGAATGGAGTGGGGGCCCCACCTACATAGGACAAGAGTGAACAGCCGAGCTCAATGGAGGCAGACCCTTGGAGGGCACTTGCACTTGGGTGATGGGTTTATTTCACACTCATGGCTTGTGTGCTCACAGAAGGGAGAGCTCAGGGGGCCTGGGCGCCCCCAGGCTTAGGGAAGAGTTGGCCTCCCTCCTCCTGTCTCCAGAGACCCTGTCAGGGCCCACCCCAGGTCTGCACCCCCAGCCCTGCCCTGTTATAGCCTCGGCTGCCCCCCGTGGGGTACGGCCTCGCCAGGGGCTGGGTCAGATTTGCACGTTGCCCACATCCAGAGTCCAAGGAAGATGAACTGGCTGCACACCACCCCTGCCACGTAGAACAGGAAGAAGGTGTGGTCGGCGACCTCGGCCCAGCTCCTCCATGACCCCGCGCCGCCTCTGGTGGCCCCTGTGGGGGAGAGGCAGGAGCAAGAGCAGGAGCTACACTCCAGGGCTCGCCCACCCCTCTCCGAGCAGGAACCCAGGCACTGGCAGCAGGCTTCTCCCTTCCATAGATTCCCAACTAGGGGAATGGGGCTGGCCCACTCCTGGCCACCTGGAGTTGAAAGACCCGTGTAGAGAGGCTCCCAGGCACAGGGTCACCTCGCGGAGCGCAGGCACCAGGCCTTCAGGGAAGCTCGCCTCGCTCCTGGCTCAGACCTGCTGCTGCCAGGGCCAACGTGAAGCTCAGGGACGGGGCCAGCAGAGTGAGTGCCAGGCCTTCTGGCCCAGCGACCCCGACCCCACCCCCAGGGGTGCAGCTTGCCAGCTCAGCCCCATCAAACCTGCCCCCAGCCTCCTTCCTCACCCACCTTCAGGACTAGGCCCTGCATCATGAGCTTGCTGCTCCCCTCTTGGGGCTGGGCTGGGCTTGGCCCTGAGGTGGTCCCAGGCCAGCAGCCCGGCCAACAGCACGGTCTCCATGGTGCTGACGAAGAGCAACAGCAGCAGGACGGTGAAGTAGTGAACTGGGGAGGGGCAGGGCCAAGTCAGGGGCCACGCCTGGGCCTCCAGTGCCCAGGGAGCTGAGCAGAGGGCCAGGGGAGGGCACAGGGCTTACTGAGCAGTGGGTTGCAGGAGGAGGAGCTGGGCAGGGCCTGCACCAGGGAGGAGTGGAAGACGAGGTAGCCCAGCAGCAGGGTCACCTTGTAGGCCGTGCGCTCCGCGGCCTGCAGGGGCAGCAGCCCCCCGCACATGTCAGCCAACAGCAGCGCCTCCCCAGGGACCAACAGAGCCATGACGGCCTTCAGTGCTGTGTTCTGTAGGTGCAGCTGGAAGGAATATGGTTGGGGCTTTTGGGGGGGATGTGCAGGAGTGGGCAATAGATGTCATGCCTCTGGCTCTGCATCCTTGATACCCCTGCCGCCCTCGTCAGCCACCTGCTGACTCACCGACACCTGGAAGCAGGGCACCAGCTGCTGGGGCGGGACTTGGGTTTTCAGATCCCGAACTACATACTCCCTCTTGACACTCACGATCTCATTCACCACGTGGGCCTGGAACTCCAGCTCCGTCACTGGGAGAGGGAGGGGAGAGCAGTGAGCTGAGAATTACCGCTGCCCCCCAATCTCCTGGGAGCAGGGGCAGGCACAAGCCGGTGCCCAGGGGTGATGGAGACTTCCGATGGCTGCTGGGCAGACTTGGAGGTGACACTGGTCCATGCAAGGGCTTTCCCAACCTTATTTACCCCCCACGCCCCCCCTTCAAGTTTTCTCCGGTCAGAGGAAGGGCTTTTTCAGATTCATAGCCGGATTTTCATTGTAAAAATAAATGCACTTGGCGCCACTTCATGGAGGGGGCGCCATTGCAGACTCATCCACCAGTGTCTCATCTCACACCTGAAATACTAGGGTTCGTGGGCGGCCGCTGTGGCATTTCCCAGGGGGGATGGGTGTCAGGGAAGGGTGGGCCTTCTGCCAAGCTGGGCATCACCCCGTGGGTTTGTGGGTATTGCCTGGGTGGCGACACCTTCAGGATGTCTCCAGGGGTGAGGCCACTGAGCTGACACCAGAGGCCCAGCCACCGCAGCTCGGCCGGCTGTTGAGGGCAATTGCTTTGCTAGCTGAGGCGGAGGGGGAGACTGAAATGGGGCCGCAGGGAGCACTGGGCGACGGGCTGCTGTCTGAGTGGGAGGTGCAGGGTGAGAAGCATGTTCTGCTCCTAGGTCTGCTCAGCTCCCCTGAGCCGGGGCGGATGGGTGTGGACACAGGCCCGCTATCCATCCCGCCCGTCTGGTCAGCACCGGTATTGCTGAGGGTGTAGAAGCTGAGGGTGCAGTTGCTCTGGTCTCTGGGGAAGTGGAGGAGCTCGAAGTCACAGTTGGTCTCCGTGGTGAGGGCCAGGTAGAGCTCGACGTGGCCATCTTGGTCCACTTGGGCCCGTGGACTCGGGTCCTGCCAGTCCACCCAGAGCCTGCGGGGAAGGCACCACAGCCAGAGCCCCAGCCCCCTCTGAAGGGGGAAGGGGAGACGGGCATAGGCCCAGCTGCCACCCCCTGCCCTCAGGGTTCCAAGAGGGAGGGGAACACGTGCTCTGCCAGGGCCGCCAGGAGAGGGCATTCACTAAGGGCCTCTGGGGGGGCGGGGGGGGGGGGGAGACAGGGACATGCAGTGGTTCCTGGGACGAGGACTCACGCCTCCTGGATGGTGAGTCCCGGTGTCCACAGGGAGTCCCAGGGCAGGGTAAGCACACGCCGCGGGTGCACACTCGCGTTCCAGGCCAGGCGCGTGTCCAGCCAGGACTGGGGACACAAGGACCCACTAAGGCTCTGGCGTGTGTGTGCATGCCTCTCGGCTTGGCAGGTTGGAGACGGTACGTCGGAGCGGGTTCTGCCCCACCCCCCGAGGCTCTCACCAGCCGAAGCAGCAGCACGGAGGACACCGTGTACCGAAGGATGTCCTGGGGAGGGGGCAGGCGGCACCTGAGGGCTGGATGCCACATGGCACGGGGAGGCAGGAGCGCGCAGCCCTCCAGGGACTCGGTCCCGCCCTCCTTGGCCCGAGGACACTCACCACGTTAAACACGTTTGTCACGAACACCTGCACGGCCACGAGCAGGGGCGCGCTCCCGTTGTTGGGAATCTGGGTGGCTTCATGACCCTCCAGGGGTGAGTTGAGGCCGAAGAAGGACGGCCAGGCTGAGGGATGGAGGTCGAGGTCACCTGGGTGCGTTGGGGCTCAAATCCCAAAGCTCATGACCTTGCGCCTTTCACCTACCAACCGCTGGTGCGCGGAGGCTGCGGCCCGGGACCGAGGGCCTCGCGGTGCCAAGTCCCAGCAAGGCGAGATGGAGCAGGAGCCGCAGGGCCATCGGGGCTGCAGAGGAGGTGGGGCCGCAGCGCCCGGGCTACACCTCGGTCTCAGGCTCTTCTCTGGGGGACTGAGCAGTTGGTCAAGGCAGCTGCTCTGTGCAGTGACCCTGGAGCCTTGGGCTTGGCACCCCCGCCCCACCCTGGGTTCTGCAAACACCCGGAGACAAAGCCCAGGACCAAGCCCGCCCACCCTGCACCTGCCTGGCCTGCCCTGTCTGTCCCGCTCCATTTCCACCACCTGGAACCGGTTGCCAGTTCACGGCCAGCGAAGTAGGCCCGGCAAGCACAAAGCCGCCCCATCCGCACCCCGCCTCGGTCCTTCCGGTCTAGGCAGGTGCCTTTCCATAGTGGTGCCCGCCCGGCTAAAAACTCCAAGTGCCCTGCACTCCACGTTGTGAGATGGGCACAGCCTTTGAGAGTGTCCTGCCTCTCCTTCAACGCTGAACCGACCTCGTGTGAAAAGCCTTGGCCCAAGGACTCCAGGAGCGGGGAACCCGGGGAGAGGCGGGGGCTAGTTCAAGAGCAAAGCGCCAGGGCGTTCCTGTTCGCGCACCAGATTCTCAGCCTGAGCCAGGCGGCAGTGCCTCAGAGCCACCGGTGTGTCCCCGAACAGGACCCGAGTGTGTGTGTGTGTGGGGGGGGGGGGGGGGGACGACTTTCCTGTCCCGAAGAAGAACCCGAGCTGTTGGAGACCTGGGCCCAGACAGCTGCAGCTCGGGGAGGACACCCCAAGGCTTGCAGTCTGTAGGCAAGGATAGGGCTGCTGAGACCCCAAGGCTTGCAGTCTGTGGGCACGGATAGGGCTGCTGAGACCCCAAGGCTTGCAGTCTGTGGGCGCGGATAGGGCTGCTGAGACCCCAAGGCTTACAGTCTGTGGGCACGGATAGGGCTGCTGAGACCCCAAGGCTTACAGTCTGTGGGCACGGATAGGGCTGCTGAGACTCGAAAGGGTCCCAGGGAGCTGGAAGCAGCATAGGCCCCGCCACACAAGGGCGCACGAACGCTACTAGGAACATAGTGTCTGCGTCCCTCATCGAACTGTATGGAGTGCTTACCCACCCTGCCTGTCTGGGCCACACGCATAGGCGGCGGCGGGTTTGGCTCCCCAGCCTCGCGCGTTCGGGAATTTCTACGCAGATTTTTAACTCCGCCGTCTTGAGTGCGCATACCCGCACCCAACCAGCCAAAGTCGCCCTGTGAAGGCCCGGGGACTTTTTACCGCAGAACCTCAAGACAGCGCGTCACTGCACGTGAAATGGTTTGCGCATTTTATTAACAGAGGAAAGCATGCACCCCTCCCCGACCTCTGACTCCAGTCCTTTAACCCACAAGCGCACCCGCTAGGTCACATTAACTGCCAGGCTGCCGTTGGGGACCTTTGGGTCCCGCCAGGACGAGCCCGGAACCTGGCACGAGGCCGGGCCGCCGGGAGGCGCCGGCGCAGGGGCGGGAGGCCCGGCCGCGTCGCTCACTTGGGTCAGGTCCGTGGACTCGCGCTCCAGCACGCTGCCTCCGCGGGGGCCGGGCGCCGCGACGCGCAGGCGGCCCGAGGTCGCGCGCGGGGCGCGGCGCAGCAGGCCGGCGCAGACCCTGCGGAAGCCCTTGCGGAAGTGCTTGGAGACGAGCGCGTAGACGATGGGGTTGACGCAGGAGTTGGCGTAGGAGACCAGGTGCGAGAGGATGCGCAGCGCGTAGGTGGCGCGCGTCAGCGGGAAGCGGCCGAACCACACGCAGAGGATGAGCGCGTGGTGAGGCAGCCAGCAGAGGCCGAAGAGCGCGGCCACCACGAGGATCATGCGCGTCACCTTGCGCTTGGCGCGCCGGGCGCCCGGTCCCGCGGCCACGGGGCCGACCGCGCGCCAGAGGGAGCGCAGCGTGCGCGCGTAGGTCAGGCCGAGCACCAGCATGGGCAGCAGGTAGCTGAAGACAAAGAGGTCCATGGCGCGGCGTCGGGGCGCGCTCCACGCCGGGTGGCACACGGTCAGGTTGGCCAACCTCGACTGGCGGTAGTAACTGAGGTAGGGCCCGGAGAAGAGCAACGACAGCGCCCAGATGAGCCCGATGGCCCCCAGCGCGTTGCGAGGCGTGCGCAGTTCGCGGGAGCGCAGCGGATAGCGGATGGCCAGGTACCTGCGGGTCGGACCGGGAAGGGAGGTGTCAGCCGAGCGAGCGGATTTGCGCCTTCAGCCCAGGACCTTTGCACCGCGGGCCCCACACCCGCTCTCCAGGACGGTCCTCAGTGCACGGTCACAGCGCACACCCCCCGAGGGCGACCCGGCAGCGTCTAGATGTGGGGAGACCCGGCAGCAGGAAAGGCGCACGTAGAGGCCACTCGTCTGCTCTTTCCGGGACTACTGCCCACCCGTGACGCTGCCCGGGGAGGGAGGACCCCGGTGCCTCGCGGAGACGGCCTGGCAACGTCAGGCGAGCAATCTCCCAGGGAAGCCCACGCTCCCTGGGCCGCACCCGCGCTCCGGAACCCACACACTCCGCGCTCCGTGGGCCTGGGAGGCGCATGTGGAATGTGGGCTCGCCCCGCTCCTCTTCCAGGGGAGAGGGGCAGCGCGTGGGGACACAGGGGAGCGGGGAGGTACCGTGGTCAGACCCGCATTTCCTCCCGAGGTGTCCTTCCAAGTTCTGGCTTAGGGGGTGGGCGAGTTCTGCGCGTTCCTCTCCCTGCCCTTGACCTGGGCCTGGAGGTGGGGTGCAGAAGGGGTGGGGCCAAGCTAGGGGGACCTTGGGCGTGTGGCATGGGCCCCCACGAAGGACCCAAATTCCCAAGTCCGGACCAGAGTCCAGTGCGCCGAGCAAACCGTGGCGTCGAGGCTGAGTTTGACGCCAGGAGCGCTGGCTTCCCGCACACAATTACTGGCTGGGCGACTCTGAGCCAGGCGCTGATGAACTCCTCGGCCTCCCCCCGTCTGTGCAGTGGGCACAGTAACCCCGCCCACCCCCATCTCACAGGGACATTGAGCCTCAAGCGAGACCAAGCACGGGAAAACGCTCTGTGCCCCAAACGCTGCGCTTTGCGGCTGCCGGCGGCGCTGGAGAGCTGAGGTCCCGTCTGCAGCGCCAGGGACGCAGCTGATGGAGGAACAATGCAGCCCCCCTTCCCTTCCCCCCCCCCCCCCCCGCCCCTTACTCCTCTCTCGCCAACACGCCTGCTTGTCTTCCCTCCCTCCCGGCCCCTCTGCCCTGGTGGAGTCCTTTTCTCCTCTCGATGCCTCTCTCCTGGACCCTCGGGTCCCGCCGCTGCCACAGTGACCGGCCCCGGGGGTGCCAGGGCGCGGGTACCTGTCCAGCGAGACGGCGGCCAGCGTGAAGCTGCTGGCGTGCATGGTGAGGAAGATGAGGAAGTGCACGGCCTTGCAGAGCAGCGCGCCGAACACCCAGCCGTCCAGCGTGTAGATGGTGGCCTGGAAGGGCACGCAGCACACGATGAAGCTCAGGTCGGCCACGCCCAGGTTGAGGATGAACAGGTTGGTGGTGCTGACGGCCCGGCCGCTGCGCAGCAGCACGGCCAGCACCAGGGCGTTGCCCACGGTGCCCACGAGGAAGATGAGCGCGAAGAGCATGGGCACGAGGACCGCCTCGGGCTGCCAGCTGCCCCCGCCGCCCGCCTCGCTCGCGTCCTCGGCCCCAGGGCCCCCCGAGTCATTCATGGCGCGGCCGAACCCGAGGCTGCCCGGGCTCCCGCACCGTCTGAGTCCGGGCGAGCGCGCAGCTCCGGCTGCTCCGGCGGCGGCAGCGCCCAGCGCCCAGCGCGGCTCCGCGGGCTGCAGGCGAGTGAGCTCGGCCGCGGCGGGAGCGGGAGCCCGGGTGCGCGGGGACCGGGGGGAGGAGCGAGCAGCTGGAGGGGTGGGATGGCCCCCCAGGGCTGTCGGGGGGCCCTGGCGGGTCCTTGCGGAGGCGCGGGCAGCCCAGTCCGGGGCGCAGGGCCCTCGTCGGCGCGTTCCAGCCCCGGGTCCGGGCTGTGCCGGGCTGAGCGGTGAACTGACCTCCCCGCAAACACGAGTGGAGGGAACGATCGCAGGGCCTGCGTGTGTGTGTGTGTGTGTGTGTGTGTGTGTGTGTGTGTGCGCGCGCGCGCGCGCGCAGCGCTCGTGCTTCCCTGAAGCCTGGTGGGGGCGCCGGACCTCCCCGGACTGGGGGCTCCCGGGAAGATTTCCCTGCGGGTGCTCAGAGGTGGCGGTGGGGAGATGACAAGGGGCGGAGGCAGATGGGGGCCCCTCGGGTTTCTGGAGTTGGTGAATGGGACTGGCCTGCGGGGTACTCCACGCCTCTTCCCAGTCTTAATTTCCACCCAGGAGAGCTCAGAGACCCCAGAGAGCCTGGGTGGGGATGAGGGGACTTGCTTATTGAACGTTTCTCCCTCAACTTCAATCCAATAAACAGTATTTATTGAGCATCCCCTGCGTGTCAGCCTCCGTCCTTGGCGTTATGCCTCAATTTCCTCAGCTGTAAAATGGGAAAAGAACACCTTCGCAGAGGGCTCTGGTGAGAATGAGATGTGATGTGTCTGCGAGGCCTGAAGCCAGTGGTTGAATCTGAATGAATCAAATTCTTCTCTTCCTTCTGACCCTAGTCAGGTACCCAAACAGGGAAAACGTTAATATAAAGTAGCAGAGCTGGCCCGTATGGCTCAGTGGTTGAGCATCAACCTATGAACCAGGAGGCCACAGTTCCATTCCTGGTCAAGGCACATGCCCCGGTTCCAGGCTCAATGATTGTCTCCCAGGAGGTCATGGTTCAATTCCCAGTCAAGGCACATGCCCGGGTTGCGGGCTCAATCCCCAGTGTGGGGCATGCAGGAGGCAGCCGATCAATGATGGTCTCCCATCAATGATGTTTCTCTCTCTCCCTCTTCCTTCCTCTGAAATCAGTAAAAATAATAATAATAATAATAATAATAATAATAATCTATATTAAAAAAAGAGACTTGAACAAAGTGAGGGAGCTACATTAGTAGATATGTAGGTGAAGAGCATTCCAGATGGAAGCCAGTGCCGGCCCTACAGCAGGCACCTGCCTGGGTCCCTGAGCAAGGAGGCTGGTATGACTGTGCTGCATGGACTGGAAGGAGATTGGCAGGAGAGGAGGTGAGGGGCACAGCATGTCGGGCTTTTTTCCATTGTAAGGACGGTTGCTTCTAGCTCTAGGCTGAGAAAAGCCACTGCAAAGTTTTGACTAACCCAATCTGACTGACTTCAAAAATTTTTTTATTGAAATATATTTCACATACCATGCACTATACCCATTTTAAGTCTTTTTTTTTAAATATTACATACAGAATTGTACAACCACCACAATCCATTTTGGAATATTTTCTCCCCCCCCCCCCCCACCGCCCCGCCAAAGAAACCTCTACCCTTTTAGCCATAAGTCCCCCATCTCCACCCCCACTCTCAGCCGGAGGCAACCACTACTTTCTGTCTCTATAGAATTGCCTATTCTGGACATTGCATATCAATGGACCTAGGCACCATGCAGCCTTCTGTGGGGCTTCTTCCCGTTAGCATGTTTTAAAGACTCATCCGAGCCCACCCGGAGCCGCCCTCCGACCAGTGGCCGGCTCCAGAGGGCCGGGAGCGGGAGGGCAGTCCGCCGCTATCCCGTCAGCCTCTGCCTGGCAGGTCCCGCTCCCTCCCGCCGCGGTCGCCACGCCTCCTCTGTCCCGTCCTGCTCTGCGGCACTCGGGCAAGATGGCTGCTGAGAAACAGGTACCTGGCGGCGGCGGCGGCGGCGGCGGGGGCAGCGGCGGTGGCGGCGGTGGACGCGGTGCCGGAGGAGAAGAAAATAAGGAGAACGAGCGACCTTCGGCCGGATCGAAGGCCAACAAAGAGTTCGGGGACAGCCTGAGCCTGGAGAGTATCCTGGGGCAGTCGGGCCCGACTTGGAGTGGCTACGTGTCGGTCGGGCGGGCCGTCGGGGCCTGGGCTGTGGAAATCACAGCTGGATGTTCTGGAGGCGAAGGCAAAGCTTGAGTGCTCGGAGGAAAAGCTAGTGGCCTGTTTTGAATGCGAATCATCGCAGCTTTCTTGATAGATCGGTGGGCATTTTATGTCACGCTCAGATGCGCTGGAGGAGCTGGTTTCCATCGCGTGTAACCACCATTGAGTGCTGATGCCACTAGCTTGTGGCTTTTTGAAATGAAGTCACCGATGGAGGACAGGTAGCTGAGTGTCTGAAATAACACATTTAGCTTGACATCTCGACATAGTTAAGTTTTCAGGGGGTTGGAGTTCTTGAACTGGTGGTCTAATGCCAAATGGATGCTAGGACTCCTTGATTTTACCACGGACCTTAGACCGCCTTGTCCCTTTTTAGTTATGAAAATACTCCTTTTAATTCTTAGTATTTTGAAATACACCCGTAGAGAAGCATTGAGGAAACTGGGAAAAGAAAACTAAAGTTGTAGATAAAGGTCATTGGACTTTCTGAAGTTTGGTACATGATCTTAAGCGATTTTAAGATTCTTAAAAAGGAGAGTTTAGGCAGGGCTTGTTCTTTTAAAGTATAAAACTTAAGTATCTTTATGCAAACGGCGGCCTAGTTTGGTTGGCATGTGCTCATCATAGGCTCCCGCAGCATCACAGCTGTTAAGGAAAGTTGGATTTGGCAGGTGCAGGAGCTTATGCAAATGGAGGAGTAATACACGTCATTTATAGCCGGAACCTGCCTGGAGGAGTACATTACTGGGTTCAGGTGTCAATCAGTGGGAGCCAGCCCACTTACAGTCAGCATTTAGAATCCAGCAGCCTTATTTAAGCTGTTGCGTTTCAGTAATCCTTAATGGCTAGCAATGGCCTCCATTTTTAGTGTGAAGGTAGAAATGGTTAAGGCAATCCGCTTTTCTATGCGCTTCGCCCTGTCCTAGGGTAAGATAGCTATTGAAAATGGTTTCACTAGTTAACGTGCTAATAAGTATTTCAGGGATGTCTAATATGCTGTGGTTGGATACAAATACAGACTAATGGGGACATGTTGTGATTTATTTGGGTTCTTGCCATTGTAAGCGTTTCCTTAATCGTGGCTCTAGTTCTTCAGATCATTAAGGAATCCCAGCAGCAGCATGGCTTGCGGCATGGAGATTTTCAGAGGTACAGGTTAGTATCACGTGCAAATCATTGTGGAATTTCCAGCCTAGTTTGCCTTTGTTAATATCCTACTTTGTGATATCAGAAAGTATACCTAGAAAGTCCAGCTCTGAACTTATATTGGATCCTCAAAAGAGACTTAATTTTCAAATTTAAAGTTTTATAATGAATAAAAAGAGCCAATCTTTTTATCCATTTTGCCTCACAATATTGCAGATACATTGGAGGCTTCTGCTGAACTTAATAAGCAGTTAATGGTAATCATTTTTTTAACTTAGTCATATGGTGTAGTGTTGGTTAAATGCAAAGCTTTACAGTATTTTAAACATAGAAGGGGGATTTCCAGCATTATGATTCATTGGTAAACTTTTATAACAGCCTGTACGTTGAAAAACATTTAATATGAGTCTAAAAAATATAATAGATGCCTAATGTGTAATAGAGTTCAGTACTTTGAAAGCAGAAATATCCAACTTTTTTTGTATTGTAGATATAGGCTTTGGCTACCTGATTTTTAAAAGTGCTACTGAAACACTCTAATCTCGGCTCCTAAGGAATCAGCTTTAAGGTGAAGGTCAGCAGGCTGGGGCAGAGTGAGCAAGGTGGGGAGTGGCAGGACCAGAGTTTGGAGGGCCCTGGAGGCTAAACTCCTTCAGGGGTTCATCTAGGTGTGGGGAGGGGGAGGGGAAGCCACTGAAGAGTTAAACAGCAGATTTTTATCACTTGATTTGTTTTTAAATATTAAGAACATTTCCAAAAACAAATGTAGGGTTGATAGTATAATGAACTCATCACACATTTATTACAGTGATCAACTTATTGCTCTGTTCCAATTTGTTTTTTTTTCTAGTTATTAATTTTATTCAATATTGCATTTTTAAAAAGAATATGTTTTTATTTATTGTAGAGAGGGGAAGGGAGAGAGGTAGATAGAGAGAAACATCGATGAGAGAGAAACATTGATCGGCTGCCTCCTACACACCCCCTACTGGGGATCCAGCCGCAACCTAGGCATGTGCCCTGACTGGGAATCAAACTGGTTACCTCTTGGTTCACAGGTCGATGCTCAACCACTGAGCCAGTATTGGCCAGGCCAATATTGCATTTTAATTGGCTTTTTGGTGGTAAAAATATACATAACATAAAATTGACATCAGTGTGTACCTTTCAGTCATTTTTATGTCTTTAAATACATAAATATATTTGTATATGTGTGCCCACAAAATAGTGTTTTTGGTTTTCTAGTTCTTTTCTATGCACTTTTTCATAAGCTTGCTCATATTGTATATACAAAGATGTGTCCTGCTTTTTGGCTGAATATTATATTGTATGTATTTCTCCCTGCCTATAAAAATGTTCTACACACATGATTCTTATGAGTTGCACTATTAACCAGTGTTTTTATATGTATACAATAATTTATTTACCTTTTCCTTGGAGTTGGTTACATATATGATAGCCAGTTTTTTAGGTTTAAAATTTTTGTTCCCATGAATCTTTTCAAACCTCGTTGAATTTCTGATTATTTCTTTTTTTATTATTTCTTGAATATAGAATAGTATAGAAGTAGACTGTTGGTTCAGGGAGTATGAACATTTTTAAGGATCGTGATAAATGTATCCAAATTGCCAGAAAATTCTTAGCAATTTATATTTCTCCCCATAAAGTATGAGTGTTCCATTTTATTTTTATGTAAAAGGATAAGTGATAATTAAAGCAAAAATTATGAATTGAGGGAGAAGATCTAGTTTATAGATTCAGCCAGACTGTTATTTTTCTTTTTAATAAGCTATACCCTGGTAGCTTTAGGACTAAGATACTACAGTAGCATTTAAATATTCTGTATTGTAAATTATGCGCTATGTTATTTGATTAAGGGTTGGTAAAATTTTATATATATTTTTACACTAATTTAGTCAAAATACTTTTACTGAGCATCTATATGGTAGGCAATGTGCTTAGAAATTTGAAAATAAAATCATCTTTGCACTAAAGGAGTTCATATTAGTGAGACAGGCATCCTGCTCATTCTTTCAAAACCCATCATCAGTCCACTCCAGTGAAGTGTCAGCAAGAAGAGGATGACTACTCGTGTCCTTTTTTTTTTTTTTTTTTAATATATTTTATTGATTTTTTTACAGAGAGGAAGGGAGAGGGATAGTTAGAAACGTCGATGAGAGAGAAACATCGATCAGCTGCCTCCTGCACACTCCCCACTGGGGATGTGCCCACAACCAAGGTACATGCCCTTGACCGGAATCGAACCTGGGACCCTTCAGTCCGCAGGCCGATGCTCTATCCACTGAGCCAAACCGGTTAGGGCTGATTACTCGTGTCCTTGACATTCAGTTTGACATTTGCCTTGTTTTCTTGGTTGCCATTTTATCTGCATGATCCTCCCAACTGGAGGACGGGTTCTTTGAGAACGGGTACTGTGTCCTCTGTCTCGCTCTGTTTTCCGTGATGCCAGTCAGACTGCCCGGCTTGTTTTACTTCCACGAGTGTTTGCAAGACCATGTGTGGTGTCTGTAGTAACCATAAGTAGAACATGTTAAACCTCTGACCTGACCTTATTATAGAATTTACTGTCGAATGTCCTGTCCGGTTGTCTGAGTGATTTTTGTTTGTGGTTTCTTACAGGGGCTACTGTTCCCGTAGACAAAGGCGTCTCCGGAAAACACTCAACTTCAAGATGGGGAACAGGCACAAATTCACAGGGAAAAAAGTGACGGAAGATCTTCTGACTGATAACAGGTACTGTCGGCTCAGTGCTGGATGCTAAGTACTTTTTACAGTGTGCCAGACATTTGCCAAACTTTCATTGTCTCATGTGATTTTTTAAAAATATATTTTTATTGATTTCAGAGAGGAAGTAAGAGGGAGAGAAAGAAACATCAATGATGAGAGAGAACCATTGATCGGCTGCCTCCTGTACGACCCCCACTGGGGACTGAGCCCACAACATGGGCATGTGCCCTGACCGGAATCGAACCTGGGACCCTTCAGTCTGCAGGCCAACGCTCTTCCACTGAGCCAAACCAGCTGGGGCTCATGTGATTTTTTAGCAGCTCTGTGGAGTGGGCGTTTTTACTATTGCTGTGTTATAATAAGGTTCAAGAACTTGTTCAAAAACTGTGGTGGAATGGCAATGTTAAAGTCAGGGATTAAAATCTAACCAATGTTGGGAAAGGTTTCTGGAATGCAGATTTCAGTGTCTTGAAGTGCTTGCTTCAGTCAGTAGATCTTAGATGGAATCTGGCCGCATGCAGGTTACTACAGATGAGTCCTGTGTTTCAGTGCTGCGTGCACCATGCTTCATGTTTCTGAAGAAGAACCTGCCAGGCACAGGTACTGAAGGCCTCCTCAAACTGCAGCCTGTGGGCCAAATTGGTCCTCCTGCCACCTGTCCTTAAAATAAAGTTTTATTGGAACACAGCCACACCATTTGCTTAGTGTTGTTTCCAGCTGCTTTGTGCTACCATAACAGTAATTGTGACAGAGACCATATGGTCTACAGAGTCTAAAATGTTGGGCCCTTGACAAAAGAAGTTTGCTGTGAATGGGATGATGTCAGTCCGCTGAGTCACACCCACCCGGCTCAATGTAGCACCCCCTAATGCTTTGGTTTCTAACTGGGTTGGGATAAGAGAGGTGTGGATTCAAAAGTGAGGCCAGACTGTGTGCTTGGACAGTCTCTATTTGCTAAAATTTGGGAGGGGTCAGTCTAGGTTTGCCATTGAGGTGGGAGCAGGCTTTTCAATGAGATGTATCTGGTGTTGGTTAGAAACCTGAGGTGGCTCTGGCTGGTTTGGCTCAGTGGATAGAGCGTCGGCCTTCGGACTGAAGGGTCCTGGGTTCGATTCCGGTCAAGGGCATGTGCCCGGGTTGCTGGCTCGATCCCCAGTAGGGGGCATGCAGGAGGCAGCCCATCAGTGATTCTCATCATTGATGTTTTTATCTCCCTCTCTCTTCCACCCTGAAATCAATAAAAATATATTTAGAAAAAGAAACAAACAAACAAACCTGAGGAGGAGCCTGAGTCAGGGGAGCCTCAGTCCAAGATGCTGGTTTTGCAGTCATGGTGCTGCTGTGAGAAGAGCAGTCAGGAGGACCAGGGAGCGGGAAAGAAGTTGCGAGGCCGCAGGTTGTGCCTCGGAGAATGCCTGAGGCTGCTGCCGCTGGCCTTTCCGTTCAGCTCGCTCGCTCCTGTCTCTGGTTTAGGTATTTGCTGCTGGTTCTGATGGATGCCGAAAGAGCCTGGAGCTATGCCATGCAGCTCAAACAGGAAGCCAACACTGAGCCCCGAAAACGGTTCCACTTGTTGTCTCGCCTACGCAAAGCCGTGAAACATGCAGAGGAATTGGAGCGCTTGTGTGAGAGCAATCGCGTGGATGCCAAGACCAAGTTAGAGGCTCAGGTTAGTGTCAACGTCAGCCTTGCTTTATGGTGCAGATGGGAGACGCGGCGCCAAAAAATACAGGTACACAGAGCAGAGCTCCTTAGGGCATACACAGAGTCAGGAGAGGGAAAAAACTGGTTTTGGTTTTTCAAGGTGAAGTGGGTATCTCTTTTTTTAATCCTCACCTGAGGATATGTTTATTGATTTTAGAGAGAGAGGAGGGGGGTGGGGGCGGAGAAACATGTGAAAGCGATGGGTTGCTTCCCATATACATCCTGACCGGGGATCAGACCCCAGCCTGGGTACGCGCCCTGACGGGAGCCAGACCTGCAGCCTTGGGTGCAAGGGATGACGCTCCAACCAACCGAGCCAGCCAGCCAGGGCAGCATCTCTGTTTTGAGCTCTTCGTTTTTAATAATTAGCTCTAACTTTATATTTTATTGATTTTCCACAGAGAGAAAGAGAGAGGGACAGAGAGCTAGAAACATCGATGAGAGAGAAACATCGACCAGCTGCCTCCTGCACACCTCCCACCGGGGGTGTGCCCGCAACCAATGTACATGCCCTTGACCGGAATTGAACCTGGGACCCCTCAGTCCACAGACCGACGCTCCATCCACTGAGCCAAACCAGTTTCGGCGAGCTCTAACTTTTAAAGGAAGCTCCTGTTTCTTTTGATATGTAGATGGAAGCGTTTCATCTTATATTTGGAAGAGTTCACAAAATAATAATTTTTTTAAATGCATTTTTTTTAAAAGAGACGGATATTGCAAGTTTACATTCACCTTTTGATACTTATGTTATAGCCCAGAAGCTGGTTTTAAGTAAAATGAAGACAACCAATTTCCTTTATTTTGAAGTTCTCTCCTGGGAGGTAAATGAATCGTAACAAATTACCTGTGGATCACATTTGATTAGTGAGAAGTTGTTCTCTTTTAAAGTCAGCCTGAATATCTATATTCTGGAAACCCACGTTGGGAGGACATAGAGGAGGTTGAACTATTACCCTGGTCCTTGGGCACTGAAGCAGTTTCTCTTTCCCTGCCGCCCTCAGGCCTACACGGCGTACCTCGCAGGAATGCTGCGGTTTGAGCATCAGGAATGGAAAGCTGCCATTGAGGCTTTTAACAAATGCAAGTAAGTCCTCCGCTCCAAGGCTCTGGCCAGTTTGACTCTACATTGTCCTGTGCCTTAAAGCGGCAGATCAGGTGATGATTGTTTCTGTGCAAGTTAGTACAGTTTCTTGTTTTTCTTCCCTTTAGAAATGTTACTTATTCTCTTTCATCCTCAGAACATGCCAGCTGTGGTAGCTGGTAGAAGGTCCTCACAGTGCCGTGTTTTGTTTTTAGCCAGCATGGTCCTTGTGAGCTCATTTTCTTAAAATAAGGCTGCTGTGAAACCCGGTGCTCCTTCCCTCGCAGGACTATCTACGAGAAGCTCGCCAGTGCTTTCACAGAAGAGCAGGCCGTGCTGTACAACCAGCGCGTGGAGGAGATCTCGCCCAACATCCGCTACTGTGCATATAACATCGGTGAGAGGCGCTGCGGCGAGCCCTGGTGGGTGGGTGGGGTCCGTCTCCGAAAAAGGTAGGACTGTCTGAGTCAGTTCTCAGAACCGCAGAAGGCAGTGCCTTGCTTGGCTTCCACCCTGCGGTCTTCTGTGCCCCACGAGCTCCGGGCAAGGACTGGAGTCACTGCACGCGCTTGCGCAGGGAGCGCTCCTTCCCGTGGGAGTTGAACCTCGTGGTTTTGGAGAGGACAGACCAGTCCCTTGACCATTTTCCTCTCGTTCTCAGGGGACCAGTCAGCTATCAATGAACTCATGCAGATGAGACTGAGGTCTGGGGGCACCGAGGGTCTCCTGGCTGAGAAATTGGAGGTAATCTAGTATGTACGTTTTTTATGAAAAGTCTTTGGTTTTAAAAAGTCCAAAAAAAAAGAAGTAATCCATAGTCCCATCACCCAATATAATTGCTATTAATATGTGCATATTTATATCTATACATTTTTTAGCAAAAAACTTCTCACTTAGTATTTTTAAGTCTTCAAGTTCTTTGCCATGTTACACTTACTCTCTAAGCAATATAGGCTCATAGGCAAAGTAGGAAATACAAAAGATGGGGGAATAGGGTTACGTGCGTTGCCACACTAGACCTCTGTATGTGTAGGGGAAAAGGCATCTGTTTTAAAAATGGGATCTCAGTGTGCAGTTCAGTAACATTATTTTAAAACATGCACCATGTGGTTTCCCCTCAGTAAACACAGCTCTACATCATCATCTTTTGATGGCCACCTGGTACTCCCTTAGGTCTGGTGACCACTTCACGGTCACTAAGTGCTAAACAGTATTACCATGAATATCTATGGCCCCAGTTTTTGTACATATTCTTAACTCTTTCCTTCAGATAAATTTCTAAAAGTGTAATTAAATGTTTTGGAAGCTTTTGATACATACTGATAAATATTTTAAGTTTCTACTAATTTACATTTCTGCTTGTGGTATGTGACAGATATGCTTTCTCCTACACCCTTATCAGCACTCAGTGATGGCCTTTTTAACCTTCTGTGGGGTCTTTTAAAATTTGAGTTTCTGTGAGCCAAGACATTATCCCCAGGAGGAATTCAAATACAAATTTGTGTGTTCTCTCTAAGGTATAACATGTTGGCTATAGAAAGAGTCACATAGTAATTTCTATTTATTTCACCGTGGTTACTCATATCCATCAGTTAAAGCTTTAACTTTCCGATACTGCTTTCTAGGCATTGATCACTCAGACTCGAGCCAAACAGGCAGCCACCATGAGCGAAGTGGAATGGAGAGGGAGGACGGTCCCCGTCAAGATCGACAAAGTGAGGATCTTTTTACTGGGACTGGCTGACAACGAGGCGGCCATTGCTCAGGTAAGGAGGCAGTACCACCCTCTCTTCTGTATGTTTCTGAAGAGGTGTGTGTTTGTGTGTTTAAAATCATAAAACAGAAACTTACCTTAATGCTGTTGGGTATTTGATAACGGATTCAAGATGCACTCTCTTGAATAAAATTATTTTAAAAGCTAAGTTTATAGAGGAGATACTATGTGTAAAGGGCAGAGAAATGGATGGCGACAGTCGTCAGCATCCACCTGGGAGCAGTGGAGAGCTGCCTCAGGTAAGGGGTGGCTTTGGGCCAGCAGGTGGAGCAGCAGCTTCACTGTCTGTTTCCTTCTCTCCGACCTCTCACCTGGCCGCCTAGCCCTGAAGGCCAGCCTCCTGGCCCGGCTTTCCAGGGAGAGCCTCGCTGAACCGGAGTGTCTTGTTGGATGTGCGCTCTATGCAGTACTCATGCAGAGCTGCTTGCGACATAACTGTGGCCTGTTTGTGGGTGTAAACAACCAAGTGAGTTTCAAAAGGTGAGATCCTGGGGCTCTTGGTTTGTGCAAGCGATCAGGCACTTTGTAGACCTCCTCCTCCATGTGCAGCGAAGAGCATCTTAAAAGGGAAAAGCCAGGCTGCTCAGCACATCCACCACCTCCCCAGGGCCCGGTGCTTCTTCCGGAAACTCCGCAGCAGCGGGGACCCTGAGTCACGTGCGTGTCGGGCGCTTGGCTAGTTGTCCTGATGAGTTCCAGTCTTTTCGGTGACTTGTGCCAAAGGAGCCACTTTGGTTGAGGACGGCTTTCAGGGGTGGGATTCCTTTGTGCCTCTGTGTTAGGTGTCGCCTCTCCAGTTTCCCTTTATCTGCTTAAAGGACAGAAGACTAGAACAATGCCAGGAAGTTTATTGGGTCCCCTTCAGCTAGGAGACTGAGAAACGCTTGGAGAGCGTTTCATTGCACTGGAGTGTGGCAGTATCTCTTCTGGACTAGGGCTCTGGTAGCAGCAGCCGTTTAGATTATGTGATCGGGGTAATGATTTGTTTTAAAGGGACACTTGCTGGGAGAAAAGAACTGCCGTCGGTGACAGCCAGGCAGGAGTTCCGGCTAGAATGGGGGGGAGGCCCACGGGGCAGATTCAATGGGGGCTCCTAGGACTGGGCACAGACGTATATCAGATAAAGGACAAGAAAAGCTAACATTTATTAAGTTTTAAAAATTACTCAATTCTAAATTACAGTTTAGAAAATATAAATGATGTTTTAGAGAGATGGATCTGTCTCAGGTTCCATTCACTTCCATTGATATTTCACTTTAATAAAAAGGAAACCAGCGTATTTTCTTTCAGTCTTCCTTGTATTCATGAGGTATCTTTTTTACTTGTTGGAATTACACTGAGATCTGATTTTGTATCCTGTGTTTATTAACATTTTGTAAAGATTTTTCATGTTCTTACCAATCATTTCATAAGACTTAAAAAAACACCTGGTGGTCACTGGGCAGAGAGCCCACAAGCGGAGCAGCGGAGGGCGATCGTCCTCCTTCATGTCCCAGGCCCACTGTGCGTGCTCCTGCCTGTGGGTCTTCCCAGCCCCGCAGGGCGGGCAGCACTCCCGTTACGGGTGGGAAACGGGCCTCAGAGAGCCTGCGTGACGTCCCACCGCATGTGCGAGAGCAGGGAGCCCTGGCATTTAAATCCAGGCCTTGGGCTCCCCTCATGTTCCTTGGCCTCTCCCACGTGTCCTGTTAGATTCACCGGGGGCTGCGACAGGACCGGTTCTTGGGCTTTGGTGCTTAGCGAGGTGCCATTTCACTGGACGCACCCAGCAGCATCCTGGGCTGGGGGAGGCTTGACTAGGCACAGCCTGGCGGGGAACAAGCCCCTTGGCAAAGGCATCGTCTCCATGCAGTCGGTTAGTCGGGGGAGGCAGGTCTCCCACGTGGAGAATTTATCTTTCTCTCGTTTTACACATAATGAGAGAATAAAAACCTGTAGTTGGGGAGGTCTTTTGCCTTATTTGTATCATAATTCAGCTTCGGCTAAATTAGACCAAGTGAGGACATTTTACACCTTGGAGATGAGGCTCTTCATCCCAGTGTCTCCTGACCTGCCCGACACTGGTGTTCGCCCCGCTCAGGAGCTGGGGTGCAGAATGCAGTGTCCCCGTCACTGCTTGCTTGGCGAGGCTTCCATGACTTCAGTGCTGAAACCGCAGTTTACCGAAAAGCGTGGAAGGAAGAAATAATTCAGGGAGACGAAACATGGGACTGAAAGACTGGAGCTGAGAGTGAATCCGCTGCCAAAATCCCGTTGCAAAATCCTGAGTCTCAGCCAAGCTTACATCTTCGTGTCTTGAATGTTGTCTCACTTCATAACTTCTATTTCGTTCCAGTCCCATGTGGTCGCCGCCGACTTGTCCCTGGGGTTGCTCTGAGGCAGCTCTTTGGGAGGGGGGGCAGGTTTAACACAGCTGCAGGTTGGATGATTCTCAGCTGTGGTTAATACTGTAATGCAGGGGACCTCAAACTTTTTAAACGGGGGGCCAGTTCACTGTCCCTCAGACCGTTGGAGGGCCGGACTATAGTTTAAAAGAAACTATGAACAAATTCCTATGCACACTGCACATATCGTATTTTGAAGTAAAAAAACAAAACGGCAAAAACACCCGCATGTGGCCCGCGGGCCGTAGTGTGAGGACGCCTGCTTTAATGTTTGAGTAGAAAGGAGACCGTTTATTCTTCTCTTCTAAAAAAAGTCTGTTCTTCGGGGAGGTCGTATCCCCCTTGACCAGATACCCATCGTTTTTTCTAGACGTCAGTGGCTGGGTGAGGTGTGCCCGTCCCTGGTTCTCCTGTGGGTGTGGTGGGGAATGTGGTCAGACTTGCCTTGTTTGTCTCTTAGTCACACCACCACCTTCCAGCAATTTTTGTCGGCAAGTGAAAACGTCTGTTTTCCATAGCGGGGGCGGGGGTGTGTGTGTCACTAGTTCAGGACACACAGCAGCCGGTTTGGCTCTGGAGAGGTGACCTCAAGCCACATCCGGGACGTGTGCAGTTGATCTGGAATGTGTGCACTGGGGCCGCGAGGGACACACTCCTGGGCCTGCGGTCGCTCTGGTCGGCGGACACCGGGGCGAAGTCCAGGCCCACCTCCTTCCTAGGCGGGGCGTTGCCGCGTGTTTGGAGCCCCTGTTGGTTCGGCGCAGACTTGGGAGGGCTGCGTGTGGGTTCCGAGGAGCCGCCCTCCGTGTAGAGAGGCCTTTCTTGTCCTTGGTCCTTTCAGGTGATCTTAGCCTCCAGGGAAGGTTCATGGAATAAAGGTGTCAGTAGTGAGACAGGCTGAAAGCTTCCTGTTGGGAAGCCCAGAGAGCAGTGGTCTCGGAGTCACTGCACCGCTGACCGGCGTCCTCCCTTCAGACCGGCCTTCCCCTTCATTGTGGTCTCCCCCTCCTAACAGTCCCGGGGAGGAGGGGGGCTTCGCTTTGCTCAGCACCTGATGCAGAGGTGTCCTCCTCCCAAGGGAGTGGAGGGGACCCATGGCGGTACAGGGGTTCAGCAGTATTTTCATTGTCTTACTTGACCCTCCCTGCAGGAGGGAGGCAGATCCTGTGTAGCTGGTAAAGCGAAGTTTACCCTTTTCTGACTTACACACCCGTTGTCCCAGCCGCGAACCCTGCCCGCCTCTGAGAGGGTGTTGGTGGCGTAACTGCCGATTGCATGGTTTCGGCTAGAGCGGGAGCGCGCCTGCTGCTGGGCGGCGGCTCTGCGCTGAGTGGTTGCGGCCAAGTCTGTTCACAAATCGGACTCCAATGGAGCTGGGGTACGGCTGCCCCGGCCCACGGGAGTCTACTGGGAACGGGCCAGCCAGTGCGATTAGACAGTTAGGAAGCACCTCACCTGCGGTGCTGACCCGGGCTTTGTATGAAGTGTTCCTCCAGCCCACTGGGCAGCACGCAGCCGCTGGCGCCCGTGGCTGGGTTTAAGTGGATGAAAACTTGGGGTGCTCACAGGGCACAGGGGCTGCCACCTGCTGTACGGGTGGCGCGGTACCGAGCGTGGGTGGCATGGTGACGGCGCCCTGGGACGGCGGCTCTGGGTCTCAGTGAGTGCGGTGCCGGGCTGGCCTTACGGGTTTATGGAAGGCCTGTCCCCGGTTCGTTCCTCAGTTAGGGAACAACGGGCGTCAAGTGACTTATAAATAGAAAGTGTGTTTGATTTATATTGGGTAATTCACAAGGAAGTTTTTTTCCACTGAAAACTAGGGAAAACCTGAGAGCTCTTAAGAGGAGAAAAGGTTTTTCTTTCAACGCCCACCAGCCATCTCCCCAGGGGTGGGCAGTGCTGGGTTTTCTCCGGGGCTGTCTGAGAGGTCGGCTGGCTGTTAGTTTCTGTGGAAATCAAGCATACTAATGGAACGTGATGTTTTCGTGTCACTGTGGGTCCGCCAGTAACACGGTCACCTCCTTTCTGCCTTTCTGTCGCCCGTTGCCACCTGCTCAGTGGGATTCTTTGGACAGTAATGCGGTGTGGCCGGTATTCACTTGGTTAATGAATCACCTTCCCTTCCCAGCCGGCGAGCGGCGGGTGACGCCCTGCGCTGTGCATACTGTCACGGAGAGCAGTCTTGTCACCTTGCCTGCCCCGAAGGCCCTCAGCGAGCCTGGGTGTCCGAGGGCGGCATCTCGGTGCTGAGGGGAGCCTGTGTGATGGGAGAGAAAGGGTGCCTGATGGGTGGCGATCAGTACACTTCCTCACTTGCTCGGACCTCAGCGCAGTCCAGTGTCAGCACGTCTGTTGGGTTACATCCACGGAGGGATAATTCTGCTGGCACCCAGAGGGGTCAAGGCCGTTTGTCTGGAAGGAAAAAGGGAAAGAAACCTCTGGCGTGCTTCAGCGAGAAGCAGCAGCGCCCAGGGCTGGTCCCAGGGCCCTGCAGGGTGCCGGAGCAGGCCGAGCAGAGGGGGGGCGTTGGAGGGAAGTGGCAGAGGGTCTGTGATGGGAAACAGTTTGAAGCATCTGTTGGCTGACGGACAGTTTCAGGTGGTTGGACAGGCGCTTTTCAGTATGCTCACTGGGATACAGAATTCCTGTTTCCACCTAGAGAGTGAATACGGCTCCCAGAAAAGTCTTACGTGGTGCAGAGTAGTGACGCCTGAAACGCTCTCTGGTTGGGGCCCTTCTTATTGGGTGTGTGATGGGGGGCATCAAAGCGCGGTGATGCCCCCCATCAGAACACCGTGCCTTACTCAGAGGAGAGTCGGCACCTCATTCTGCCTTTGTTCAGGCTGAGAGTGAAGAAACCAAGGAGCGTCTGTTTGAATCCATGCTCAGCGAGTGTCGGGACGCCATCCAGGCCGTTCGGGAAGAGCTGAAGCCGGACCAGGTAGGACCATCAGCTGCGGGCGGGCTCTTGCTCTGGGCTGGGGTCCTCCGCCTCCTCGGGGCCCATTCCCAGGTGGGGCCCCGGGGGACAGTGCATTGAGTTTCAGCCACTGTTGTTTGGGGGGTGCTCGGCTAACAAGCAACAAAAGCCTCTGGGCTCCGTCAGGTGGAGGAGTTCTCTCTCTCCTGCTTCTCCTGCTGGTTTCCTCTATTACGGGCGAGGCCTTTGGTCTCAAATTCATCTCCAGCTGGAGCTCTCTAGTGCTCCCTCTTTAAGACAACACTGCGGGCCACTCGGCGTCTGGGGAACCTCACAGCGTTGTGCCTCCTGCTTCCCTGTCACCAACACCCTGCTTCCTCTCCCTTGGCATTCTCTGGCCGCTCGCCCGTCGCTCCTGTCTCTAACGGGTGCCAGTGGTCTCCAGTGTGTGTGCCAGTGCCCGCCCATAGTCACACGGAGCATTTACCTCTGCTGTGTCTGTCTGTAACTTATATACCTTATTAGTCGGCTGATCTGTAACACATAAAATGCATTAAAGAAGTTCTTAAATTAAAAAGAGAAGATCTAGTTTTCTCCTGAGACCCACGCTCTTGAGGTGTGTGCAGCGCACCTGAGAGACCGTGGCCCAGCAGGCACAGTGCGACCCCTGCGCTGGAGTGGAGCCTTCCCGCCGGCGTCCATCCTGTTTCCAGCCCTGAACTGTGCTGCTCCCCTCGGACCCTCTGCTCCCGCTGTCTGCTCACCGTCACCGCCGTCTTCATATGCCTCTCCCACCTCGAGCACGCCTTCCCCTCTCTCCTCCCCTCCTCACCCGCTCTTCCTCCGCTCCCTCTCACACTCCACACCACGCCTGCTTACGAGGGCCCGATCACAGCTCACCGCCTCTGAGGAGCCTGCTGCACCACCCTCACCCACACAGACCTCTCCCTCTGCTGCGTATCTAAATGTTTGGTAGTTAATCAGGAATTGCCATTTAACATTTTGTGTATCGTTTTATATTTACCTTTTTGTTTTCTTTTCCTCAAGATTGTAAGCATCTTAAAAGCAGCAATATATTTCCTTCAGCATATGTCTCAGTACACTGGGGATAAAATGTTCAGTAAATATTTGTTGGGCGGTAGCCACCTGTCTCCCTTTCCCATTAAGCTGCTTGTGCACGTGACCCTTCCCTTCATCCACTTACCAGGTACATCAGAGCCCCAGCCTCCATCACTCACCGGGAGTTCACAGCGGCCGAGGGCCACCTCCAGATAGGAAGATGGTGACAGCAGGGGCGTTCGTGCCCTGTTGCTGCTGCAGCATGACCACACTCAGAGGCTTTCAGCAGCACACTGATTGTCTTAACAGCGCTGGAAGCTGGACGTCTCCATGGGTTCCTTCTGGAAGCCCGGGGGACCTGGGGAGGGAACGCATTTCTAGTTTTCCAGAGAACGCACTTTCTGGCTTCTAGAAGCCACCTGCATTCCTCGGCTCATGCTGCCTTCCTGCCTCTTCAGAGCTCCTCTCTGACCTCTGCCTCCGTCTCGCTATATCACCAGCTCTCCTGCCTCCCGCTTACAAGGGGCCTGGATTGCATTGGCCCCCGGATATTCTAGGCTAATCCAAAGGCCCTTAACCTCACCCCCTCTTCAGGCCTCTCTCGCCATGGGAGAGAACAGCTTCTCAGGTTCCGGAGTTGGGATGTGGACATCTTTGGGGTTATCGTTCAGCAACCACTAAAGGCAGGCGCTGACAGCACCAGGGGTCCAACTTGGGTCCCCTGACTGGAGCCGTGGATGTGGGCTGTCTGCCTCCATTAGTGCCGGGGGTCTGGCTCGGAGCTGCGGACAGAAGTCTTGCTGGCGCTACTCTGAATTCTCTCATCTCACGTCCAGTTTGCAGGTGCCAGTGGCCACTGGTGACCCGTCGTCCAGAACATGGCCAGTAGATCTGATGTTGGAGGAGTCTTCCCGGGGCTTTGGGACCCCACAGGGGAGGCGGGGCCAGCGCCCAGGGGAAGGTCAGCTGTGTGATCTGTGCCTGTTCACTTTCTGCAGAAACAGAGAGAGTTCGGCCTGGACGCGGAGTCGGGGAAGGTCTCCAACCTTCAGTACCTGCACAGGTGAGGCGTGATGCCTGCTTGCAAGTGCGGTGAGCACATCATTGGGACGAGAGTGTGTGTGACCTGTGTGTGTTCCCTCCTCACCCGGGGAGAGAGGAGACTCCCCTTCCCTCCGACTCCTGTATGGCTCTCACTTCTGCTCTCAGGTCGTTGCTGAGGACTGTGTGTGTTCTCGGAGTGCTGTTTTTAAAAGTCAGTGTCTCTGATGTTGTGGTCAGGAAGTCGTCCTCTGTGGCTCGGGTTATTAATCATCGTGTTTTAGGTTCTCTCCCCCCTGCAAAGCCTGGTTCTTCTACGTTGCTCGTTTCCCTCTTGGTTTGGGCCTCTTCCTTCCTGTTCGAGTAAATGTCTGCTTCGCCCTCCTGCGGAGCGTGTGGTTGTCTGGCGGCCGCTCTGCGGGCTGCGCGGGGCTCGTCAGCTTTGGGCTTCACGGTAGGCGTCTGGCTCTGCCCTCCACCGTGGACCCCGGCGCCAGTCCTGCAGGGTTTTGTCTTGGGCACTCGGATCCCCAGAACCCCCCTGGCTGCTCTGCGCTGGAAGCTGAGGAGGCGAAGGAGGCCAGGAGGCCAGTCAGTGCTCAGACTGACAGTCCTTCGGTCCCTGGTTCATGACGGAGTCCCTGAGCGGCCGTGCCTGTCCCCGGCCCGGGCCTCTGGTGTCCTCTCCCAGGAGGCCTCCCTTCTGCCAGAGGAGGATGGGGACCTCGAGGCCTGAACGCTTCTTAACGGATTTCTGAGTGGTTCCCTGTGGACCCCAGATGCTAAGGAGCCTCACCGGGGGGTTCAGCTACAGTGAAGGCCCCAGGCACAGCCTCCGGGCCATGCCGCCCGCACAGCCATCCAGAGCGACGCCCCTCACTCTTAGGGAAGCCGTCATGGAACATGCCTCCCAGTGGTGCAAGCATGTCACGCTCGCGGCCGGCGGGCTGCATGCCTCGTTTGACATGCTTGCTGAAGTGTGAGTGTGGGCCAGGCATGCACCAGTCCTGGGTCCAGGAACAGGCTTGCTTTCCGGGGTCTTCGTAAGGACTGCCTCTGGGACTGGTAGTTCTGCTCCGTAAAAGAAGAAACAGACTGTAACTCCGACTGAGATAAATTCTGTCAGGTGGTCTCGGGCTGGTCTCCTGCGTATTTGCCTCAGAGCAGCAGCCAGCGTGGAGGGCCTGAGGCCAGGCTGAATGGCTCTGCCGTGTGACACGCCCTCACCCCCACGCTTCCCCTAGGTCAGCCCCGACCTGAGGTTCTTCTCAGAACGTCAGCGTCCTGAGCGTAACCTGAGCTGACATGTGCTACATTCCAGCTACCTGACTTACATCAAGCTGTCGACGGCAATCAAGCGCAACGAGAACATGGCGAAAGGTCTGCAGAGGGCCCTGCTGCAGCCGCAGCCGGAGGATGACAGCAAGCGCTCGGCCCGGCCCCAGGACCTGATCCGGCTCTACGACATCATTCTGCAGGTGACCTGGAGGACGGGGAGCACGGGCCTGGCCTTGGCCTGTGTGGGACACCGAGTGACTTCGCTTCACATAGTGAGAGGGTGGTGACAACCAGCAGCTGTTAGGGTCTTGGTAAAAGACAGAGAGAGGTCTGGTCCTCGTACCACTTCAGTGACTGGGACCCCAACATTTATTTATTTATTTATTTACTAATTTTTAAAATTGATTTTCGAGAGAGGAAGGGAGTATATATAGAGAGAAACGTCAATGTGAGAGAGAAACATCTATCAGCTGCCTCCCGCATGTGCCCCAGCCGGGAATGGAACCCGCCACCTTCTGGTGTCCGCGACAAATGCTCCAGCCAGCCGAGCCACCCGGCCAGGGCTGTGAGCCTGATGCTCAGACGTGTTGATGTGCAGAGACCAGGGAGCCCAAGGGTTCACTGAGCACTTGACCTGCGCGTGATCCTCGCCCACGTGCTGTGGCGCGTCCTGAGACCAAGGCCGCACTGCCTCGGCCCCTGCGTGCTTGCCAGGGAGCAGAATGGTGCGACATTCACACACACAGGCGTCCGTGCAGACGCCAGGCGAGCGGGCCGCTCTGGAAGGAAGGCGCTGAGCCTGAGCGGAGCCGTCCCTCTGGCCGAGCTGCTCCGAGAAGGCGCTCGGGGTCGGTCTGCACTGAGTCGGAAAGGGCAGGCAGGCCCTCGGGGTCGGAGACGAGGGAGGGGACACAGGTGTGGCTGCTGCCAGGTCGCTGGACTCAGACTTTCCCCTTGAGTGAAGCCCAGGCTTTCATGCTACCTCGTCGGTCTATTCTGGTCCGCAGCCACCTCTTCACGAGCTTTCTTTGTGCGTCTCGTGCAGAATCTGGTGGAGCTGCTCCAGCTCCCCGGCTTAGAGGACGACAGAGCCTTCCAGAAAGAGATAGGCCTCCGGACCCTGGTGTACAAGGCCTACAGGTAAGGACGGCGGCCCTCTGCCCGGGAGATTGGGCGCTGGCTGCGGGTAACCTGCCCGTGATCAGAGGCCAGCAGCCACATGTTCGAGCCAAGTCTCAGGTGTGGCTGGCGGTTCCCAGGGTCCTTGTTTGCTCTTGGGTGGGCCGGGGCAGCCAGAGAGCACGCACATTAACCCTCCTCCCCCTCCTCCCCCTCCTCCCGTGGACAAGGGACGGTGCGGAAAAGGGTAAGCCAGCAGAGCCAGCAGAGCCTGAGCTGAAGCTGAGGGAAGGCGGGCTTCTCGCTTTTCTAAACGACTCGTGTTATTTGAACTTGGATGTGGGCTGTGTAGCAAGAGGGGGTCTGGACAAAATGGCCACCTGACGCCCTTTTTCTGGCCCTCACACCCCCTCACTCTGACTCCCCAGGGTGCCCCTCCTGGCCCCTGGGACCCTTCCGTCCTGTCGGGCCGGCAGCCTCAGGCTCTGCTCCCGGTAGACTGGTTCCCGTTAGGAAGGGGGTTTGGATTTGGTTTTTGAAACATGAGCAGAGATGAGTGATGTGACCCGAAGTGTGCGGTGCTGGCTGGGGTTTACATTGGGCCTTCACTGGCCCCTCCGATTGTGGGGAGGGTGCAGGTTAGCCCCGCAGACCGGGACAGTGAGAACGCAGGGTCTCCCAGGCAGGGATCCTGAGGTTAAGAAACCTCTTTCCAAATTGAACCTTTAGCCCTGCCGGGCGGCTCACTTGGTCAGAGCCTCGTCCTGACAGGCCACGGTGTGGGTGTGATCTGTCAGGGCACACACAGGGATCAGCCACCCGCGAATATATGAATAAATGCAACAGCAAATCAATGTTTCTCCCCCTCTCCCCCTCTCCCCCTCACCCCCTCACCCCCTCTTTCCCTCTTCCTCTCCCCTCCCCCTCCCCTCCCCTCCCTTAAAAAATTTTAAGTTCAGCTAAACTCAAGGGGAGCCGTGCCCTTGGGAAGCTGCGCTCTAGCAGCCTGTGCCGTTGCCTCCCCGCCAGGTGCTTTTTCATCGCTCAGTCGTATGTGCTGGTGAAGAAGTGGAGCGAAGCCCTCGTCCTGTATGACCGAGTCCTGAAATACGCAGATGAAGTGAGCTCCGATGCCGGGGCCTTCCGGAGCAGCCTGAAGGTGAGTCTCCAGGGGCTTCCCGTCCTTGGGGTGGGCCTGCCTGGCCAGCCATGGAGCTGCGGGCCGGGCTCCGGCCTGAGGAGGACCAGGCCCGAGAAGGGAAGCCATTCCTCTGGATGAAATAAACCTCAGACTCGGCTGCACGTTGAAATCGCCAGGAAAGGTCTTAAAAAAAAACGGATGTCTGGATTCACATCCCTCTCCGGTCCCCACACACTACAGGATTTATCTTGATTTACTGCCTTTGGGGAAAAGAATGGATGTCTGGGTCGCGCCTCTGATTCTAACGGGTGGGACCTGGGATGAGCCTTGGGGTTTTAAAGTGACTTTCACATGCAGCCAAGTTGAGGACCGGTGCCGAAGCGTTTCCCCCCCAGTGTGCCGGGGCAGCGGCGGCAGCGCCTGGGCGTGCTGGAAACGCAGGCTCAGGCCCCGGCCTCTGCGTGGAACTCTGAGTTTTAGCACAACCCGCAGGCGATTGGCACAACCCGCAGGCGTTTTAGCACAACCCGCGTCAAAGCGAGCGCGCTGGTCTAACTGCCGGGCGGTGTGTTTCTTTTACTGATGGGAAGAGCTGGCCTTTGAAGCTCGTGACTCTGGTGATGCAGAGATTCCTGAAACACCAGCCGGTCCAAGGAATCGGTGTGTTTTATGAGCAGAGACTGTTTAGAACAGTGAGCGGAGGTTTATAATAGAAGCACTGGTATCAACACAGAGCCTGGCAGTTTGCTCAGAACAGCACTCGGCGTGGGGCTGAGAATAAACCTGGTTTCTGCCTTCAGAGAGCTTGTGCATTGGTCACCTCCCCCAGACCTGCATGTGGGAGCCGTCTGAATGCAGAGTGGGGCGGGGTCCTGGAGCACAGGCAGGCACGGGGACGGCGTAGACGGTGCGGGCGGAGGAGGGGTGACAGTGGCAGCAGCGTCACCGTGCGGTGTCGTCCAGATGTGAGGCAGACCAGTACGATGGCTTCTCCCAGGAGAGAGAGACGTTTTACAAACGCCCATCCTACCTGATGTGCCCGTGGGTGTGGGAGTGTCCGGAACAGAGGCGCGAGGGATTCAGCGGGATCCCCGTGTGGGGTCACAGAGTACTGGCAAGTGAGAGGCCGAGGCAAGAGAAGGGCCTTGTGCTCAAGCCAGGCGGCCTGGGTGGGTCCCAGCTTCGCAGCCGCTGGGGGTGTGGCTGGCACGTGATTTGGCCCCTCTGTGCTTCAGTCTTACCTATAAAACGGCACGGTGCATTTAGTGTGTAATAAACGTATTAATACTATTATTAGTCTCATTATTCCCAGGCATTGTTACTTACCCATGGCTTAGCTTTCCCTGTTAGAACCGGCTAGTGTTTCTCAATACGAGAAGTGTTCAAAAGTCTGAAATCCCCTGGAAAGACCAGTGGCGTCGCCTCGCTCGGGTGGGGGCGGCGGTTGGTGCTGCTCCGGCCGCCCGGCTCGTGAGTGTGCGGTTTCTGATTCGTTGCAGGACCTGCCCGACGTGCAAGAGCTCATCACGCAGGTGAGGTCGGAGAAGTGCTCTCTGCAGGCGGCGGCCATCCTGGGTGAGCCTCCTCCCCCAGCCCCTCCCTGCGCCCCCCCCCCCCCTACTGCTCTCTGAGGATTGACAGGGGTTGACCTGGTTAATCTGTAAGATTCTTATTTCCCCACCATCACCTCTGGGCATGAAGGCGTCCGGTTATGTGGAGGAATCTAGGGGAACTGTCGTACGTCCCTCTGCCCAGTCGTGTCTCCGTACAGTGTGCGGGCTTCCCGGGCCGGCGGCACGGTCTGGGCTTCACCGTCCGCTCTGCGTGGCTCCTCAGCAGAGTGTGGGCCCAGGAGGGAGAGGGCTGACTCGCCCACAGGTTGGCCTCCTCTGCTCTTGGGATGAGAGCCCCCACGTGTGATAGGTGTCGTTTGTGACCGAGTTTGCTAAGTCCCCGTCCTTACTGAATCCCTGTGACCTTTCAGATGCAAGTGACTCCCAGCAAACAGAGACCGCCTCCCAAGTCAAGGACAATAAGGTGAGCCTGGGCGGGCTCTGGAGGAGTGAACGGAGGGTCCTGACTCACTGGGAACGTGTGCTCATTGGTAGAGGGACCCCTGACCCTAAGGACGTACCCTGCTCCCTCCCTTTTACCAGAAACCTGGAAGCTGCCTCTGCAGGCGGGCCAGGTGTCATCTCGGTGGTCCCAACGCAGCTTAGGGACTGGGGTGCCGAGGAGCACCCCCGCGGGGAGGCCCGACTTGGGCGTGTGGCAGGCCCTATGTACCCCAGTCCCAGCCTGCCCCTCTCTGACCTCCGCTATTAAATGGGGGCACAGGAGGTTAGTGGGGACCAAGTGAGGTCGCACCTATAGGCCCTGAACTGGGCGCTCCACATGGTGGGTCCCCCGGCTCGTCTGTGGCTCACCCCGATGCCTCCCTTTGACTTGCCTTCCAGCCCCTGGTTGAACGGTTTGAGACATTCTGCCTGGACCCTTCCCTCGTCACCAAGCAAGCCAACCTCGTGCACTTCCCGCCCGGCTTCCAGCCCATCCCGTGCAAGCCCCTGTTCTTCGACCTGGCCCTCAACCACGTGGCCTTCCCGCCGCTCGAGGACAAGTTGGAGCAGAAGACCAAGAGCGGCCTCACGGGCTACATCAAGGGCATCTTTGGGTTCCGGAGCTGACCAGGCCCCGGGGCGGGAGATGGGGCAGTCTGGCTGGTGGGAGCCCAGCCAGTTCCGTGGTGTTGGATGCAGGTCCATTGGCCCGGGCAGGAGTGCAGCCCCCCAGCCCTGCGTCCCTATGTGTTGTCTGTGCACTTACATCCTTAGCCACGTGCGGGAGGGGCAGGCACCCTGTGGCCTCTGGTGCGTGCGCGCGGGGTCCCTCTGCCCGGCTCCCGGGGGGCCGCTGCCACCTGGTCCCGTGTGCGCGGGGATGATTTCCTTCGGTCGGCGATGTGTTCGGGGAGGGGTTCAGGCGTCCTGTCCCGCCCTCAGTTCCCTGGGTGAGAAACGACCTCCTCCTCGCTGCGAGTACCCAGAATCCCTTGAGAAGCTTGTCCGTGACGGACGCATTGGCAACGCCTCCCCGGAATTAGTGGGCCTCATCCCCTCACCTCCAAGTGGAAGTTAAGTTTCAGAACAAGCAAAGAGCTCTATTTTTAGAAGAAATGTGTTGCACTCAGAAATGATGAAAGCAAATCTTATATTAAAAGGCAAAGATGTTGGAGACTGTGCCCGTTTTTTCACGTGCCCTCCCTCAGTCCAGGCCCCGGCCTCTCCTTGGGACCTGCTGCCTGGCCCTGTTGTGTCAGGTGGACCCTGGTCCGGGCGGGCAGGTGTGTCTGATGTGAGATGAGTGTCAGCTTCTGCAGTTCCCAGGCGTCATTGTCAGCTGCCACTGTAGTTTAACCAGTGTCTCTCGTACCCCGTTACGTGGTCCTCAGTCATTATTATTTCTGTTATAGCATCACTGATAGGTCACAAAGCAGTGTGAGAAAGCGAGGAATAAGTGATTTAAGCCTGAGGTGGACCTGAACCTCTGAATCCCTGTGGAAGTGGACACGTCCCACAGGAAACGGGGAATGGTGGCCGAGTGTGGTTCGGACTTGGCGCCGACTAGAGCAGCTTGAAGAGGCGGTTGATGGCTTCAGGACCTGAGAGCATTCTTGCAAGATGGACTCCCACCTTGGGCGCGCTGGGCCTCGCCTCCCCAGGGGATTGCAGAAGCCGGATTGTGGTGGGAAGACGCCAGACGGCTCCTCAGAACTGCATACTCTCCAGGTGCTCACGCGTGATCCTTCCTCCCCCAGGATTTGCTTTGGGTCAAAGAGAACTTTTTTTTTTTTTTGTAATTGAAAGTTTCATGGTCTCTGCCACACAATTTAGGGGCATCCTCCCTCCTAAAATATAAACAATGATCGTAGGTTGTGGTCTTGGGTTTTGGCCCTGAAACTCGGGGCTTATGGAGTGGAGGGAAGTTGGGGGTTTCATCCCTCCTCGCCCTCCTCCAGCTCCCCGGTGGGCTGTGGCCCAGGGTCCGCATCCCCCTCGCCGCCTTGAACTGACTGGTCACAGCCAGGCTGTGCTCCACCGCCAGGAGCCTGGGGCCGGCCTGGGCAGCGTCTGCGGCACACGGGGTGGGACGGGCTGGAGAAGCCGTCCTCGCCTCCGGCAAAGCTGTCCCTTTGTCTTGCTCAGCGCCTTCCAGGGCCTCCATTGCAGAGTGGCGGCACCCGCCGTCCTGGTCGCAGCTCTCCTGAGCGTTTTCTGTCTCGTGGCCACACTAGGAAGTCCCTCCCTCCTGGCCTCCCTGCCGGCTGCCCTGACCAGCACGGCTGTGCTCAGCCGGCGCTGCTGGGACACACATGTTCGGTATTACAAGGACGTATTTGCGTGAGAGGACAGCTGGCAGGGCCTGGGTCTCCGGTGAGCTCGCACGGCCTTCGCGTAGGCTCCCTGGATGCTAGACAGGTCGTGTGGTGGGGACGGGGTGCCAGAAGCAGGGCCCATCCCGTCCGCAGGCCCAGGAGGCGGCTTGCACCCCCTGGGAACAGGCTGAGTCAGGCCCCGGGCCGGTGGGTTCCAGAGCGAAAGCAGCGCCCATGGTCCCCTTCCCAGGGAGCAGGCGGCGAAGTGAGGCCCAGGTGTGAGGAGTGGGTGTGGATGCCGCTTCGTTTCCAGGGGATCTTTCCTGCTGTTGGGGTGCACGTCCCTCCCCCAGGATGGGCTGTGGTTTGGCAGCAGTTGGGTGCTGTAAGGGTCTTGTCTCCCCGGATCAAGGAGGAAGCTCCATTCCTCTGTGTTCTTAGGGTACCGTATGGGCTGCTGTGTTCATGATTAACTCCGACCTGCTGCGTGAGAGAGCCTTGATCTGCAGGAGCACTGGCCGTGGGGAGCGGCTTTCGTTGCCGGGAGAATGCTCAGCCTGGGGTTGAAAGACACAACCTGGCCCCGTTTCTCTGCCCTTACCCTGTGGGTTCTGTTTAGAAACATGGTGAGCAGCGGGGACTGGGTTTTTCTCTCCCTTGCACGTGCGTTGTTCCGCTGTACTGTCTTCTCTCCGGTTTTACATTCAACCAAGTGAGGACTCTGGACTCCCTGTTTGAAAACGAAACCCTCCTGGCCTTGGTTCCGTCCCCTTCGGCTGCCGGCACCCCGAGCCTTGCACTGGCTGTGGGTGGCAGCCTGGGAGGGCGGGGCCCCTCCGCCGCAGTGGCCGGACCGGCGTCGGGCTTTGCTCCCCAAGCCGAGGCGATGGCGCGCCCTCTGGGAGCGGAGGCTGGCTCGCCTCTGCCTGTCACTGCACGGCTGATTTTTCATGCTTGGCGTCACCCGTTCCACGCCGAGCTCCCAGCTCCCAGAATCTAAACAGCACGTTGCTCTTGGCCTCGGGAGCTTGGAACCTTCAGAGGCCTAGGAAAATGTCCAAAGATAGCAGAAATATGTGTTGGTTCTACATTTTTGTTTTGAAGATACTTGTTGCTACAGAGGAGATGGAAACCAGGTTTAGCTGTAAAATTTATCGCTGCCCCAAAGCCAAGATAAATTGGAAGCTGCCCGCATCCTGACATCACCGACTGGAAGAATCTAGCCTGGTGGCGTGTGGATGTCAGACGCCGTGCGCGTGGGGGCCAGGCAGGAGCACACCGGTGTCCAGCACAGCCCTGGCTGCGGGGTCCACCCTCCCCGCCTGGCACAGTGACGGCAAGTGTTTAGCCTGCCGTGTCCGCAGTTGGTACAAGTTAAAAGAAAAACAGAATCGTTGCCCTAACCGGTTTGGCTCAGTGGACAGAGCATCAGCCTGCGGACTGAAGGGTCCCAGTTTCGATTCCGGTCAAGAGCACATGCATGGGTTGCAGGCTCGATCCTCAGTAGGGGGTGGGCAGGAGGCAGCCGATCAATGATTCTCTCATCATTGATGTTTCTCTATCTCCTTCTCCCTTCCTCTCTGAAGTCAATAAAAATATATTAAAAACAAACAAAAAACCACAGAGACTATCAAAGTCTCCTCCTTTAAAAAAAAAGAATCGCAGATGACTAATACGGAGGGAATACTTGTGGGAGCTTTTGTCTGCCCTTTCCAGCTGGTGAGACTGGTCTGAGGACCACGGTGTGTTTTGCTTTTGCTTTGGGGGCAGGGTGGCCACAGCCGCGGCGGCTGGCTGTTGGGAGCCCGCAGAGCCAGGCCAGGGTCCTGCCCTCCTCCCTGTCGTGCCCACCGCGGCCACGTTCGTTGTGCTGCTCTGACCCCCGTTTTGGCAGGTGGCCTTGTTCACCTCCGTGAACTGCAGCTCTGAGTCCTCACGCGCGGCCAGTGGTCGAGTGACCCCTCACCACCACTTGGAAAAGAGCCGCCTCCTCTTTATGAGGCTGGACTTTCCCAGGCGTCTTCTGGCAGGCGGCGGTCAGGACAGGCAGGGGACCGGGCCCTGACGCCCGTGACGTTAGCGAGCTCTGTGTGACCCGTGGGGTGGAGGGGGCACGGGGTCGTCGCCCGTAAGACAGAGGCATCTTTCTCTGACTGATTTCCTCCCTCCACCGCTGCCCACACGTCCACTCGCCCCGAGCCCTGCCCTGGCTCTGCCCGGGCCCGTGGGAGAGCCCTGCCAGCCAGGGCTGGATCTGGAGGCCTCCTCTTCCTCACCGCAGCCGTGCCGTGAGGAGGTCCCCGGCCGGTCTGAGCCCAGGCCCGGTGCGTGGGGGCTGCTGGCCCTGCGTTGGTGAGGAGACCCTTCTGTTCACATGGTTTCTCCCTCTCACGGGCCCCGCCTCTCCTGCTGCCCGGGCTGAGCGCGGCCCGGGCTGAGCAAGGACCGGGGCAGCAGGTGGAGTCCAATGCGCTGCCCTCGTTTGCTTTCCAATTTCCTGGCAATAAGGCTAATTAGCAGTTAGTCTATGAAGACTGTTATTAGCATTTTCTTTCTTTCTGTTTGTTCATTTTATAAACCTTTGTCTTCCTCGGACCCGTGAACGGCTCAGTGTGACTTACCCACAGCTCTCCCCCGGAGAGCCCCTGTCGCTCTGCTCTCCGGCTGCACCCTGCTGCTGACCTGGGAGGGGGCGCGGTTAGCTGGCCGCCTCCACCGGACCCGACTGCACGATGGCCGCAGTCCCCAGGCCTAGCTATTAAGCGCCCCCCCGCCCCCCCTCCCCATAATTCGAGGTGGCAGCGTGACCCGGAGCCCCTGCTTGCTCACTGAGGGGCGGGCTGCAGCGGCTGGGATTCAGGAGCCGTGGGCTGTGCCTGCAGCTGCAGCCCGGGGAGCTGGGGCCATCACGGTCGCCCGAGGCTACGGAGAGGGAACCATTCCCGGGGAGGGACGTACTCAAGGCAGCCTGACCGTGAGGACTCCGAGGCCCCTGTGTTCTCTGTCTTGGCACTGAGGATGGGGAACCCTGTTCTCACAACACAGGCAGTTTGCTTGCTGGTTTGTTGAGTTGCTTCCTCTAAACTTCCTACAGAAGGCCCAAGTAGGGAAGCCAGCGCCTTCTCCTGCTGCTGCCGCCCGGGGGCAGGCTGAGGTCACGCTCTCCAGGCCCCTCAGCCTCGTTCATCAGACCCGCTGGGGAGACTGGCAGCCAAGAGAGTCTCCTCCCGACTGCCTTGTGGGTCCCTGGGGCTGCGCCCCTACTTCCCCGGGGCACCTGCCGCCTTCAGTCGGCTCATCTCCTGACGCCCCTTCCCACGGCCCGTGTCCTCTCGTCCAGCTGGTGGAGGGACCTTTGTCCTCAGCGAGCCAAGGAGGGCGGGGCAGGAGCCGGTCAGCCAGCGGGGCTCCAGGGGCCTGGTGGCAGAGCTCTAGTACAAACAGGGCAATTTCCTGAGGTGGCGAAGCTTGTCCCGACCAGGGAGCCCCGGGGCCTGGCGGGTACGGCTCCAGGGCAGAGGCAGCAATCGCCACCACCTGCTTCAGCAGGGGGGGGGTCCCTTTCCTGCAGGAGCCGGGAGCTGGCGGAGAGAGGGGGGCGCTCACGCCCTGGACCCCGCCACGCCTAGCTGCATGGGTGCGAGCGTGCCTGCAGCCTCGGAGCTGCGCTGCTTTCCGCTCCGATGGGCCTCCCGGGCTCGCAGCAGCCGCGCAGCCTGCTCCAGGCCAGGATGCCAGTAAGCTGCCACTTGGAGCCATCGCTGGCACAGCCTGGAGGGAGACTGGGGCTCAAGTGACCTCAAACCCCGCAATCCACAGAGGAAGCAAGTGCCAGGCGAGGGAAGGCCTTGGGGCAGGACGAGAAGCCATGGCTGGGCTCCTGCCTGGTTCGAGGGGAGGAGCCGTGTCGGGGCGAGACCTAGGAAGGCTGAAGTCGGGCCCTGCCCAGCGGCCCGGTCAGCGCCGTCCGGCGGACTAACGTGGGGCACCACTGCCAGCCACGTCTGCCGTTTCCAACTTTCCAAACATTGAAAAGTGAAACAGGTGAAACCAATTTTTAAAAAGACATCTCAGAAGGCGGGGGAGGGTGGGTGGGTGGGAGGTAACCCACCAAGGACCTTGTATGCACATATGGGTGCCCATGGGCACAGACAGTGGGGGGGTGAGGGCCTGGGGCGGGAGTGGGAGGTGGGGGGAGGGGTGGGCTGGAGGGGGTGAATGGGGGGAAAGGGGACATATGTAATACTTTCAACAACAAAGATTTATTAAATAAATATACTCTTCATGTAACTCTCTATCCAAAACATGTTTTTGATATGCAATCGATATAAAACCTTGAGGTATGTCACATCCTCTTTTCACACGAAGTCTGAAATCCGGAGTGAAGCTATGGCCCGCGCCCTCCACTCGCACTGGTGGCATTTCACGTGCTCAGGAGCCACACAGGCTGGCGGCGGCTGCGTGTGCCCCTCACTGTTTAAACCCTGTGCCCTTCCCCTTGTCCCTGGGGGCCAGGCCACCTGAGTAGGAGCCTCCCTCGGAGAGCGGGGCGCTCAGACCCGCGGCGCCTGCCCGTTCGCTGCGCTGCCGGGAGCTGGGCTCGGTTTGCTTGGGCATTAGCCAGGCCCGCCGGGAATCCAGCTCGTTTCTCTCGCGGGGAATCAGCCCCGGTCCCCGGCGTGCGAGGCCCGTGGCACTTACGCCCAGGAGGGCTTCTGCAGACAGGAGGCCGAGATCGACGTTCCCCATCTCCCCTGTCTGCCTCCCCACCCGCCTCCAGGCCGCAGCCTCTCCCCTGCCCAGCTCCGAGGGGCCTCCCCTGGCCGCTCCCACTCCCGGGGCTGGAGAGTGGACATCATCCCCCCCGCCCCCACCTCAGTGACCACCGCCTCCGAGGGGGGGCCGGCGCCCTCGGGAGGGGGCGGACAGGGGGCTGACGCGGCCTCCCCAGTCCGGCTCTCCCGGGCGGGCGCCGCCTAACCTCACAGATAAGGACGTGTGCTGACTGGTGTGGGGTGAGAGGCCGTGGTTAGGCTGCTCCTGGGCCCTGCAATCACGTAATGTAAGCAGATGGGCCCCCCTGAGGGCGGCTGACTGCAGGCGCTGCTGGTGGTTGGAAGGAGATGGTCACCCAGGAACAAGGGGGTGGGGGGGGGGGCGCCCTGGGCCGAGGCATCTCCCCCACCAAGTGGTGGGGGCAGAACGCGGACACCACTCACTTCCCTGCTGCTCCTGTCCTGCGCAGGCCCCTGCTGTCCCCACCTCCGCCCCCACCCCGGCCACGTCAGCCCCTCCCCCCCAGGGCGGGTGACTCCGTGTCCCCTCCCCAGGGCCACATTCGGCGGCTAGTCCACGAGGTGCAGCCCAAGGCCTCGGGCCTGCTCTGTCCCCCTGGGGCACGTGGCCAGTGTCAGGCCTGGCCCGGTCTCTCCAGCCTGCTGGGCCCCTGCTCTCTTCTCCATGTTCCCCGCCCTCCGCGAGGCCCGCCCGGACGTCCCAGCGCCAAGCCAGGGTGGCCGCCCTCGACCCCTCCTTCCACCAAAACGGCAGAAGGGACGCCTGGAGCTGGGCCAGTGCCATGAGCGCCTGGAAACGGGGGCCCACTCCCTTCGTGAAGACGCGGGGGCCACCGCCGAAGAAGGCAGCGCCCGAGATGACCTTCCTGGCCCTCAACGGGAGGAAAGGCCCATAGCTGGCACCGCCGTCGGCCACTCCATCCGACCCCCAAAGCCACAGGGCGGCTCCCGGGGACGGGGTCGGGAGAGGCAGTGGGTTCTGGGGCTCCTTCAGCAGCACCTGGGGCTGACACAGGGGTGCTTGGGGGAGGGCCCAGGGGAGTCCTTGTCCCTCTGGAGCTGGTCTGGGACCCTCTGAGGCCCCCAGTCTGCCCATGCAGAGGTCTGTCTGTCTGTCTGTCTGTCCGGAGTCCTGTCCCTCCTGCGCCCAGCTGTTTCCCCCGCTGGGCGTGACCTGCTGGCTGCCTCCGGGCTGTGGGTGTGACGAGTCCAGACCTTCTCTGGCAGTTGGGCGGCTCGGCGCCCCGCCCTCTGGCTCTGCCCTTTCCTTTCCTCCCAAACTGGTTGTGCCGGAGCAGGCGTGAGTGTGGGCGCGGGTGGGTGCGTGCGCAGCCAGGCCTCACCTGGGAGAGGGGCCTCCCAGAAACTCCTTTCCTCCCAGCGCCCGCCGCCCCACCTCGCAGAGCCCAGCCAGCCGCCAGGAGGACACACGCCGCCGCCGCCGCCCGCCCAGCCTGAGCCAGCAGCACCTGCCCCACCACCATGTTCAAGGGGCTGAGCAAAGGCGCCCAGGGGAAGGGGTCCCCCAAGGGCTCCCCGGCCAAGGGCTCCCCCAACAAGCACAACCGGTGAGTGGAGCGGGGATGGGCCGGTGGGTGGTGCCGGACCCAGGCGCCCAGCCACCTGGAGGTGCAGCCGGAGCCAGGACCAGCCCGGTGCTGGCATTCGGTGTCCCGAGGCCAAAGGGCCTGGGGAGGGCTCCCTTCCTGTCTGAGGTTGAGCTCCAGCCCTGGCAAGCGGCTCGGGATGGCCTGGGGCTCCTCGCATTCTCGGGGAGGGGGGACGGGGTGGGAGGAGGGGCTGGGGGCCAGGAGTTGAGGCTGCTCAGCTACATGGGCCTGAGCAGCTGCCTTCCCTGCTGGGAGGCCGGGAGGCTGGGAGGCTGGGAGGCTGGAGGCTGGAGGCTGGGAGGTGGGAGGCTGGGAGGTGGGAGCGCCCAGCTCCAGTTCATGGCTCTGCCCTCAAGGCTCTGCTTGGGCTGGGACGACCCTTGGGACCTGGGCACAGGATGGGCAGAGGCCTGAGGCCAGAGCAGCCGGGAGCCGGGGGTGGGGTGCAGCGTTCCCCATGAGGCTCTCCTTTGGGGCGATTCCTGGACTGCGTGTGGAGGGGATGCTGTGGGAAGGGGGAAGGGCCCTGCCCTCCTCAGAGCCCCGCGTGGCTCACCGCTCTCTGCAGGGCCCAGCCAGGCGCCCGGAGCCCGGGTGCAGACAGACTTGCTGGCGTGCTTCCTGCTCGGCCAGCAGCCCCCTGCGGGGGGGGGGGCGGGGGGGCAGCTACCTGGGGTCCTGGGCGTGCAAACAGAATGGAGACGGAAATCCTATTATCCCGATAGAGATCAGGGCCGAGGGCAGCACGGAGCCTGGGCTGCCGGGTGGACGGGAAAGACGGCACCGAAGCCTCTCATTGGGGTGACCTGTCCTCCCTGGGGCTCTGAGCCCTGCCCAGGTGGAGGCGCCCCTCCTGGCCGGGGAGGCCGGGCCTGAGGACAGGGTGCCCAGGGCTCAGGGCCCCTCTCCCCCGCCCCCAGCAGCCTCCGGGGCAGTGCTCCCTGGCCTCTGGCTGCAGCCCCCTCAGCCCCTCTGTGCAGTCCTTGTTCAGCGTGTGCTGTGCACCCCACTGTGTGCCGACACCCCGCCACAGAGCTGGCCGGCCCTGCCTTCACGCACTTCATCCTCGTGGCCTGGGACCCAGCACTGCCCGGGCCGGGCCGACGACGCGCAGGCTCTGCACCGGCACTCCACACAATCCGTTCTCTAACACAGCACAGCCAGGCAGATTCTGTGAAAGCCCCGCTTTACGAGTGCGGAGCCTCAGGCACAGAGAGGTTAAGTAACTTGCCCAAGGCCGCACAGCGGAAGGAGGAGAAGGATCAAACGCAGTCTGGCCAGGGTCCTTTCAGACTGGTCTTCGCTGCACCGCCCCTCTGCCCGGGGGCTTGTCCTTTGACCCCTGGTCAAAGCCCAGCTCTGTGAAGGTCTCCCTTCCCAAGACTGCGACCTTACAGCGTGCCGTGCTCCTGAGGCTGGACGCTCTTCCTTTTATTAGTTCTGCTTGACCCTCAGCCCCAGAGAGTGAGCTCAAGCATACAGCAGGTGCTCTAGAGGGGCTGGAGGATGAGTGCACACAGATGGCGCCCCATAGAGGCTGCTGGATGAGTGTATGCAGATGGCGCCCCATAGAGGCTGGTGGATGAGTGTATGTAGATGGCGCCCATAGAGGCTGGTGGATGAGTGTATGCAGATGGCGCCCATAGAGGCTGGTGGATGAGTGTATGCAGATGGCGCCCATAGAGGCTGGTGGATGAGTGCACGCAGGTGGCGCCCCATAGAGGCTGCTGGATGAGTGTATGCAGATGGTGCCCATAGAGGCTAATGGATGAGTGTATGCAGATGGCGCCCATAGAGGCTAGTGGATGAGTGTATGTAGATGGTGCCGCATAGAAGCTGGTGGATGAGTGTATGCAGATGGTGCCCCATAGAGGCTAGTGGATGAGTGTATGTAGATGGTGCCGCATAGAAGCTGGTGGATGAGTGTATGCAGATGGTGCCCCATAGAGGCTGCTGGATGAGTGCATGGAAAAGACTCTGGAGAACCGGGTTCAAGCTCATAGTCTGCTCTTGACTGTGTGACCTGGAACAAGTCAGGTCCCAATTTGGGCTCTGAACCCCCAAATCTTGAAAATGTTGGGGCGCGCTGGAAATCTCTTGGCCCCCACCAGGCCCCAGTGCTGTGTGGCTCCTCTGGATGGAGCCTGGACACAGGCAAAGCCTGGGGCACGGGGGAGAGACAGGGCTGGGGTGGGAGGAAGTTGGGGTGGGGACATGCTGCTGCTCCCCAGCCCCAGCCCGCCCAACTGCCCCTCCCCAAGGCCCAGCCGACCTGTCTCAGGCGTTAGCGGCTGAGCTGGTGATTCACTCCCTGGGCTGCCGGCCCGCCCGCCAGGCAGGGAGCTGGGCGGGGTGGGAACGCACTGCTAGGATGGTGATACCTGGACCCGCACCTTCTGATCCCTAACTGGGGGCAGCTCTCCCCACCCGCCAGTTCCTCAGCCTTCCCCACAACACCAGAGCGCCCAGGTCCCGGACTCTTCCCTCCGGGGCTGCGAGCCTGGCTGCAGGGCGGGGCGGGGCCAGGGAAGCAGGGGACCCCACCCCGGTGGGTACGCTCTGCCCAAGGGAACAGGGGACCTTCTCCAGCTTGCTGTCTCTGTCCCACCACCCATAGAGCTGCCACGCAGGAGCTGGCCCTGCTCATCTCCCGCATGCAGGCCAACGCCGACCAGGTGGAGAGGGACATCTTGGAGACCCAGAAGAGGCTGCAGCAGGTGAGGCCTGGGGGGCGGATGGCAGGGCGTGGGGCAGGGCAGGGCCTCGCACGCCCTGGGTGTCCACTGGTCTTGGCGAAGGTGAGACAGGCGACCTTTGTTCTTCACTGGCCACTCCCAGAACGCGGTGGGAAAGCGGGCTCAGCCCCTCTCAGTGGGGGGCGCGAGGAATCGGGGGCCCAGGCCTCCACTGTGTCCTTGAGCTCGCCCCACGGAAGCCCGAGCCTGTCCCTCTGCCAGTGTGGGCTCCTCAGGGTGGGGCTCAGGGGCAGCGACGGGCAGCGAGGATGCCACCCCCCGCCCCCCGCCCGCAGGACCGGCTGCACAGTGAGCAGAGCCAGGCCCTGCAGCACCGGCAGGAGGCCGGCCGCAGCCTGAAGGAGGCCGAGGTTTTGCTGAAGGACCTCTTCCTGGACGTGGACAAGGCCCGGCGGCTGAAGCACCCACAGGCCGAGGAGATCGAGAACGAGTGAGTGGAGGGGCTGGGGCTCAAGGATGGAGGCGGCGGGGATCCTGGGGAGCCCCTGGCCCAGCCCTGACCTGCTGTGTCTCCGTGGCAGCATCAAGCAGCTGCACGAGCGGGTGACCCAGGAGTGTGCCGAGTACCGCGCCCTGTACGAGAAGATGGTGCTGCCGCCCAGCGTGGGGCCCAGGGTGGACTGGGCGCGGGTGCTGGAGCAGAAACAGGTCAGGGGTCATCCCCAATGTTGGCGACGCCTCAAGGAGCTGGAAGGCACACCCAGCAGTAATCAGAGCAGTGCAGAGTGTCGTCAGGGGCCCCACAGTGTGCTTGGACCCGGAGGTGGTTAGGGGTCTGGGAAGGGAGAGAGCAAGGAGACAGTGCAGTCAGGGCAGACTTCCTGCAAGAGGAGGCTCAGAGGCCTCAGAGAGGTGGAAAGGCGTGGCTGGGTTGGGGTGAAGTGGTGAGGAGAGGACATGCCAGAAAGAAGAATCAGAGGCTCCTGCCCGAGGACCCTGGGCGTGAGAGGAAGTGGGGTTTCCTGGGCAGGCAGGCAGGACCAGATCACAGGCTCCCTCAACCCTCACCCTGAGTGAGGAATTGTGCTTTGGTGCCACCACAGAAGGGGTGCCGTGATGACAGTGACGGGACAGAGGGGGGCCATGGGCAGAGCAGGGCCTGCTCAGGCTTCCGGAGCGCGGCTGGAGGTGTGCAGGCAGGAGGCGCTGAGACGGGGCCCGGAGGAGGCAGGGCAGAGCCGGGGACTTCTCAGAGGCTGAGACCCAAACCCTGGGGACCAGTGGGGTTCGGGGACCGCAGTTGGGGATGCCAAGGCCTCAGCCAGGGCCACTGGAGAAAGGCATGCCCCCGAGGGTGAGCCGCCAGCTGTTCACCCCGCATATCCTCCTGGCTCGGCCACCGTCTGCAGCGCCACCTGCTGGTGGGGTGCGGGAGGGCAGGCCGGGCGGAGCTGAGTGGCCGGTTCCTCCGCAGAAGCAGGTGCGCGAGGGTCCCTACGGGCCGGGCATGGCGGAGCTGGAGCAGCAGGTCGCCGAGCACAACATCCTGCAGAAGGAGATCGACGCCTACGGGCAGCAGCTGCGGGACCTCGTGGGGCCGGTGGGTGAGCCTCCGCACGCGCACCCCGCCCCGGCCCCCTTCCCCCGTCAGAGCCCGGGCTGGCCCGCTGGCCTCCGGGGTGCGGGAAGGAGAAGGGGGCCTCCCCCGTCGGCCCGGGCAGGGGGGTGATCTCCCCTCCACCCGCCTCTCACGGGCCCGCATTTTCTCCCCCTCGGCTGAGGCAGGATGCGAACTCCATCCGGAACCAGTACCGGGACCTACTGGTGAGCAGGAGGAAGGCCGGCTGGTGGGCTGGAGCGGGCGAGCCTGGCTGCCTGCACCTTTGAGGGGCCGCTGTTTCTGGGTGCAGCCTGATGGGACCCCGTCTCTGTCCGAGCACAGAAGGTGGCCGCGTGGCGCGGGCAGAGCCTGGGCAGCCTGTACACGCACCTGCAGGGCTGCACGCGCCAGCTGAGCGCCCTGGCCCAGCAGCAGCACCGCATCCTGCAGCAGGACTGGAGCGACCTCATGGCGGACCCCGCGGGCGTGCGGCGGGAGTACGAGGTCAGCGGGGGGAGGGAAGAGAGGGGTGGGGGGGGGGACAAGGGCGTCCTCAGGCTCACTGCCCCCCCCCCCGCACTCCCCCCAGCACTTCAAGCAGCACGAGCTGCTGAGCCAGGAGCAGTGCGTGAACCAGCTGGAGGACGACGGGGAGCGCATGGTGGAGCTCGGGCACCCGGCCGTGGGGCCCATCCAGGTGCCCAGGCCCAGAGCCCCTCAATCCAGGGCTCCCCGGGAAGCTGGGAGACGGGGGCGGGGGGCGTGGAGACATGGCCCAGGTTGAGGGCAGCGGGCAGGGCCAGCGGGGTGGGCGGTGGGCGTGGAGCGACCAGGGTCCGAGGGCTCCGTGTGCTGTCCCAGGTCCACCAGGAGGCCCTGAAGATGGAGTGGCAGAACTTCCTGAACCTGTGCATCTGCCAGGAGCGCCAGCTGCAGCACGTGGAGGACTACCGCCGGGTGAGCGGGGCGGCCGGGCCCGGCGGGAGCACAGAGGAGACAGGACCCTGGCACTGGGGGAGGCGGGCGCCTCAGGACAAGGGCAGGCGCCTGTGGCCGGGCCTCAGAGGGAAGGTGCTGTCACACCCACACTCTCCACAGGGAGCACCCCAGGGACTGGGAGGTGGGTCTCACGAGTGAAAAAAGGTGTTGCTCTTTTTATGTCTAAACCACAGACATAGGGACATACAACGTATCTATGGTGTTAAAAGTTCATGGAGCCCTAACCGGTCTGGCTCAGTGGATAGAGCGTCGGCCTGCGGACTGAAGGGTCCCAGGTTCGATTCCGGTCAAGGGCATGTACCTTGGTTGCAGGCACATCCCCAGTAGGGGGTGTGCAGGAGGCAGCTGATCGATGTTTCTCTCTCATCGATGTTTCTAGCTCTCTATCCCTCTCCCTTCCTCTTTGTAAAAAAATCAATAAAAAAAATATATATTTTTAAAAAGTTCATGGAGATGATGGGGAAATTAAGAAAAAAAATGTCCTTAGAAAAGACAACAATAAAAAGTGTTGAGAAACACTGACTATACAACGGGAACTGTTTTGGTAATTTTCACCCCAAATTCGAGAGAGACAAAGCCAAGGCGCTTCCCCCCTTTTTCTTTTTCTGTGTAAACCACATACCATGTCGCCCCCATCGACAAGAACTCATCAGTATCACCCGCTGGGGGGGTTTCTTTTTAAAAATATGTTTTTATTGATTTCAGAGAGGAAGGAAGAGGGAGAGAGGGAAACATCAATGATGAGAATCATTGATTGGCTGCCTCCTGCACGCCCCCCACTGGGGATCGAGCCTGCAACCCGGGCATGTGCCCTGAACGGGAATCGAACCCGGGACCCTTCAGTCCGCAGGCCGATGCTCTATCCACTGAGCCAGACTGGCCAGGGCTGGGGTGTTTCTTTAAAGCTCATCCCCAGGCCCTGGCCGGGCGCAGCTCAGCTGGTTAGCGCCTCGTCCCGATGCACCGAGCTTGTGGGCTGGGTCCCCGGTCTGGGCACATGCAGGAGTCCACCCATGGCTGCCTCAGTAAGTGGAACACAAATCCATGTTTCTTCAAGTCAATTAAAAAAAAAATCACCAAAAAAAATCATCAAAGTACATCCCCAGCTCCTCCATCCTGAGCACCCATCGTGGGCACCCACCCCGGGGCCCAGCCCAGGTCCCAGCCGGCACCCCCGGGCTGGAGGGGCGGAGGCGGCGGAGTCCCCTGTGCAGGAATTCCGGCCAAGGCCAGGCTTGGGGAGGAGAGGAGGCTCAGTGAACCACGGGGCCGTGGGCAGAGCCCTCGGTTAAAAGGCCCCGCGGCCCGGGAGAAGGGCGGGCGGGGGGACCGCGGCGGTTCGGGACGAGCCGGTCGGCACGTGGCTGTTTTTTGGGGTTGGCGGGCAGCGGGTGCCCTGGGCTCTGCTTCACACCCACCGACCTCAGTTCCAGGAAGAGGCCGACTCCGTCAGCCAGACCCTGGCAAAGCTCAGCTCCAGCCTGGACACCCAGTACAGCCCTGCCCCTGGGGGGGCCCCAGGCGCCCCCACAGAGCTGCTGCGTCAGCTGGAGGTGAGACACCCCACCAGCCCCGGCACCCCACTCCCGGGAACACGGCCTGTGTGTCTGGGCCTCACCCCTCCCGGTGCCTATCCTGCCCGAGCCCTGGTCTGGGGGCCGGAGGACGGGGTGCTCTAGTCACCAGCAAACTCTTCCCCTCCCTGGGCCTCAGTTTCCTCACCTGTAACATGACAGGGCCCCCAGGATTGCTGAGCCCTCCCGCTCCCACGCTGAGGCCTGGATGGCTCTGAGCACCCCCCCCACTCTGCCCAGCAGACCCCGGGTCCAGGCCCCAGGGAGGGGCTCCTTTTACTTTGCTGACCTAGAGACCCTCTTCATGAAGGCCAGGTCCCTGGCTCTCTTGGGGGTGGATTTGGGGGGGCTGGCCTGACCCCCACTGCTCGGACACCACAGGCAGAGGAGAAGAAGCTGGCCGTGGCCGAGAAGACCGTTGGGGACCTGCAGCGGCGGAGCCGGGAGGTGGCGCCCCTGCCGCAGCGCAGGAACCCGCCCCAGCAGCCTCTGCAGGTGGACAGCATCTGCGACTGGGACACGGGAGAGGTACCGGCTCAGCCCGCCCCGCCCGCCCCGCCCCCCCCATTCCCACCACCTCCCTGCCCGCGCCCCAGCCCCTGGCCCCCCACCTGCCCCCGTCCCCAGCTCCTACCCCCTCTTAGCCTTGATCCCTTCTCGGCCCGCCCCTGAGCCTAATTGAGCCCCGCCCCCCTGCTCCCAGGTGCAGCTGCTGCGGGGTGAGCGGTACACGCTGATGGACAACACGGACCCGCACACCTGGGTGGTGCAGGGCGCGGGCGGGGAGACCCAGCGTGCCCCGGCCGCCTGCTTCTGCATCCCGGCTCCGGACCCTGCGGCTGTGACCAGGGCCTCCAAGTGGGTCTGCCTGGGGAGACGCAGGGGCAGGGGCAGGGGCAGGGGCAGGGGCAGGGGCGGGCTGCGGGCCCACACTGGCCCTGTGGGGTTTGAGGCCTTTGCCTGGCCTTCGCCTGGCCTGGCGTCTGTGTGGGTTTGGGGGGGATCGAGGGAGGAGGGGCATCCTGCTCTGATCCCCTCCTCCCTCCAGGCTGGCCGAGGAGCTGCAGGCCCTGAAGCAGAAATTGGCCACAGCCCAGAGCCGCCTGAAGGCCAGCGCTACAGAGCCCTCCCGGCCTGGCCCGCAGGGTACTGAGGGCTGGCGGGGCGGGGGTGGGGTGGGGTGGTGGCCCTGGGTTAGGGCGGTCTGCTCTGGGGAGCCCATCTCCTGGTTGGCAAGTCCCTGGGGCAATCCCTCCCTCAGTGAGGCCCCGCCCACCCCCTTCCCGCCTGCCCTACCCCGCACGGGCCCCTGCGGGCACTCAGGGAGGAGCCCCTCGGGCAGATGGGCAGCGGCAAGGTGGGCCCTGGACCCTCACAGCCCCTGTGCCCCCAGCTCCGACTGGCCCGGCCACGGCTGACCCGCAGGCCCAGAAGCTCCTGACGCAGATGACCCGGCTGGACGGGGACCTGAGGCGGATAGAGCAGCAGGTGCTGGCCCGGGCCCGGGCCCCGCTGAGCCCCGCCGCCCCCCTGGAGGACCTGGAGGGCCGCATGCGAAGCCACCAGGTGGGTGAGGCGGCAGCGGGCTAAGAGGTGGCCCTGCCCTGGGGCAGCCGCGGGACCCGGGGTGAGGAAGGGAACGCCCAGCCCAGGAATCACTCAGACTGGGTCCCGCCGGCTCCTCACTGACCCGCTCTGGGCCTGGTTTCCTCAGCCCTGAAGGCGCAATGATAGGCAGCTCCCCGGGTTGTTGGGAGGATGAAGTGTGGGAAGGCCCGGGAAGGTTCTAGAGGGCAGGGCCCGAAGGAACGTCCTGGGAGGTGTCCTGGGCGGGCCCCAGGGCAGTAAGAAAGCCTGGAGCATCTCGGGGTGTCATCTCCTGGGAGGTGGGGTGTGGGGTGGAGGGGGTGTCCCTGGAGAGGGCAGAGTGTGTGGACAAGAGAACTGCTCTGGCCCTCGCTGGTTTGGATAGAGCATCGGCCTGGGGACTGAAGGGTCCCGGGTTCGATTCCCGTCAAGGGCACAAGCCTGAGTTGTGGGCTCGATCCCCAGTAGGGGGCGTGCAGGAGGCAGCCAATCAATGATTCTCTCTCATCATTGATGTTTCTGTCTACCTCTCCCTTCCTCTCTGACATCAATAAAATAGATATATAAAAATAAAAACGAACTGCTTGGAAGTGCTCACAGGGAGGGTCCTGTCCTCGCACCTGGGGGGGGTGGGCGGAGCCCAGGTTGGAGCGGGGAGCAGTGCGGGTTACGGCCTTTCACATACACTGTCTGGGAATTTGGAACCGTGCTGCTCACATGGCCGTGTGACTTGGGACTTGGCTGCACAGTGAACAGTGGGGGGCGGCGGGAGGTGGCACCTGCTCAGCCTGGCAGGAGGGCGGTGAAAGCCACCTGCCCCAGCACAGACCCTGCCCGCCCCCCCCCCAGGGCACAGCCCAGCAGCTGCAGAGCCTGGGAGCGGAGAAGGAGGCGGCGCAGCGGGAGTGCGAGGCCTTCCTGTCGGCGCGGCCGGTGGGCCCCGCGGCCCTGCACCTGCCCGTGGCCCTCAACAACGTCAAGAACAAGTACAGCGACGTGCAGGCTCTCTGCAGCCTCTACGGGGAGAAGTGAGTGCTCGGGGGCGAGGGGCGGGGGTGGGGGGGCAGCAGGGGGTGGCCAACGGGGTGCCTGACCCTCGGCCGCCCCTGCGCAGAGCCCAGGCCGCCCTGGGTCTGGAGCGGCAGATCCAGGACGCGGACAGGGTCATCCGAGGCTTCGAGTCCGCGCTGGCGCAGGAGGCCCCCTTGCCCGCCGGCCCGGGCGCCTTGCAGGAGAGGGTCAGCGAGCTGCAGGTGAGCGGCCACGGCCTGAACACGCTTGGGGGTGAGGTGGCAATCGTGATGGCCCACCGCCTGTGTCCCTCCTCCCCCAGCGCCGGCGAAGGGCGCTGCTGGAGCAGCAGGCCTGTGTGCTGGGGCTGCACCGCGAGCTGAAGGCCACGGAGCACGCGTGCGGCGCGCTCCAGAACAACTTCCACGAGTTCTGCCAAGACCTGCCGCGCCAGCAGCGCCAGGTGCGGGCCCTCACCGACCGCTACCACGCCGTGGGCGACCAGCTGGACCTGCGGTGAGTGGCTGGGCCGGCAGGGCTCCAGGCACGCCCCCACGATGCGCAGCAGCTGCTGCTGATCCTGGGCTGGTGACTTCACCTCTCTGAGGCTCAGTTTCTTCACCTCGAAAATGGGGTAATAGCAGCCCCTACCCCCCACCCCCCGCAGGTGGTGCCTGGCAGACGGTGGGGTCCACCTCTGCAGGCCCAGCTCCAGCACAGGGCCAGAGTCAGGGGACCAGCCTGGTGGTCACTCGGGCCTCCCCCGTGCCCCCCTTCCTGTCCCCGGAGGGCAGCTCTCACCTGCTCCGGCCTCACCCTCCGCAGGGAGAAGACGGTGCAGGACGCGGGCCTCACCTACCAGCAGTTTAAGAACTGCAGGGACAGCCTGAGCTCCTGGCTGGAGCACCTGCCCCCCAACCAGGTGCGGCCCGGCGACGGGCCCAGCCAGATCGCCTACAAGCTGCAGGCGCAGAAGGTGAGGGGCTGGGCTGCAGGGGACCTGGGGGCAGGACAGACCCCTGCCCAGAGCTGGGGCCTCAAGCCACATCCACTTCCCTGGCAGCCTTTCCCACTGGGAGAGCCGCCTGGGGGGGGGGGGGGCTGTGGCCCCCTGGTGGCCGGTGCCCTAAAGACCTAAAGCTCAGACCACAAAGGCCTTGGGCCATCACCACCCCACACCCCCAAAATGCTCCGCTTTGCCCCCAGAAACGGCCAGCCCGTCGCTGTCTGGCCTGAGGGGGGCAGTGGGTTCTACGCTCCTGGCGTCACAACTCCTACCATCTCTTCCTCCTCCCAGTTGCCCCTTCCATGCACTGGCCATGAGCCCGGGGCTGGGGGTACAGCCCGGCGCTGGGGGGACAGCCTGGGGCTGGGGGGACAGCCCGGCCTGGGCAGCTAGGGCGGTGGGCGGTGGTGTCACAGGCCGTGGTGCTGTAAGCGCTTGGTGGGGAAGCCAGTGCCCTGGGAGCCCTCGGCGGGACACGTGCAGGTCCGGGCAAGTGGTCTGGAGGCTGAGGAACAGGCAGGGAGGGGTGAGATGTCCGAGCCGAGGCCGCGGCGGGTCCGGGGAGGGACAGGGCAGTTCCCCGCAGAACCCTCCTGCCCTGCCTCTGGCCTGGAGGCGCCTGAATGGAGGGGAGTCCTGTGCCTGGTGCTACCTGACCCCCGACCCTCACCTCTTCTGAGCAGAGGCTGCTGCGGGAGATCCAGGGCCGGGAGCGGGACAGGGCCGCGGCATCCCGCCTCTCCCAGGACCTGCAGGAGGCGCTCCAGGTGAGTCTTCCTCCTGTTGGCCCCTCGTTATCCAGCCTCCCCTCCCCGGCCAGTCCCCGCCGTCCCCCCCATTCCCTCACTGACCACAGCCTGTGCTCCCTCCTCCCCGCTCAGGACTATGCGCTGCAGGCGGACACCTACCGCTGCTCCCTGGAGCCCACCCAGGCGGGGTCGGCCCCCAAGAGACCCCAAGTGGCTCCCCTGCAGGAGAGCATCCAGGCCCAGGTGAGGCGGGGCCCAGCGGGGACCAGCTCTGTAGCCTCGGGCGGGGGCTGACCCGCCTCTGCCCTCCCTTTGGCCTCCAGGAGAAGCGGCTGACGGAGGCGTACACGGAGGCTGTGGCCGTGCACCAGGAGCAGCTGCGGCAGCTGGAGTTTGCCAGGAGGGTGCTGGAGAAGGTACGGAGGCCCCTCCGTCCCGCTGGCCCAGCGTCTTCCTCTCCCCTCCCCGCCTCCTCAGGCTGGGGTTCCACCTCCCACCGGTCTCCCCCCAGCAGCTCTTCCAGGCTGGGCTCCATCTCAGAGGAAGGTCCTGAGGTGTCATTCGGGGGCTCGCAGCTCAGCCACCGGGCAGCCCCCCAGTGGGAACCGGAGAAAATGCCCCCCGTCCTCAGCCTCAGGTCCCAGCAGTGGGCAAGAGGCCCCCCAGGTCTCCTCTCCATCACTCTTGGTGACTGGCCGAGGGACTTGCCAGCTTTTCCTACCCAGAGGGGTAACCCAGCATCCCCCAGAGGGGTGTGGACCCATTTCTGGGAACCCGGATGGAAGGGGAATGGGGAAAGGTTGGGAGGGAACACGTTTCCATGCAAACTTGGCCCGGACCCTGCCTCGCATCCTGCCGTCCTGGGCTGGACGGGTCCTCTCTAAACCCTGCACCCAAGCACCTCGGGTCTCAGCTCCACCTCCCAGAATCGACTGGGGAGGATGTCTCAGGGAGCAGGAGGGTCTCTGACCCGCCACAGTGCCCCCTTCTTCCCTCTCTGCAGAAGGAGCTGAGCGAGGACATCCGGGTGGCCCACGGTGCGCAGCAGGGCTCTGAGGGCCCAGCCCAAGCGGGCAGGGAGGCAGAGGCCCTGAAGTCGCAGCTGGAGGAGGAGAGGAAACGGGTGGCCCAGGTGCAGCGCGAGCTGCAGGGGCGGAGGGACCAGCTGCTGCAGCTGCGGACCCAGCGGCCCTTGGAGAGGCTGGAGGAGAAGGAAGTGGTGGAGTTTTACCGGGACCCCCAGCTGGAGAGCAGCCTGGCCCGGCTGAAGTCCCAGGTGGAGGACGAGGGCAGGAAGCGGGCCGGCCTGCAGGCGGGCCTGGAGGCGGCGGCCCAGAGGGTCGTCCAGCTGGAGAGCCAGAGGAAGGCCATGCAGCCTCACCTGCTGACCAAGGAGGTGACCCAGATCGAGAAGGACCCAGGTCTGGACAGCCAGGCGGCCCAGCTCAGCGGTGAGATCCAGCACCTGGGGGCCGAGAACGCCGCTGTCTCCGCCCGGCTGGAGCAGCTCAAGGGGGAGCTGCAGGCCCTGGAGCAGCAGGAGGCGCAGGTGACGGAGAAGGTCGTGGTGAAGGAAGTGGTCAAGGTGGAGAAGGACCTGGAGATGGTCAAGGCGGCCCGGGCCCTGAGGCTGCAGATGGAGGAGGACGCCGCGCAGAGGAAGAGGGCGGAGCAGGCCGTGGCCGAGCTGCAGGCGCGCATCGGGGACCTGGAGCGGGCCATCAGCAGCGTGCAGCCCAAGGTGATCGTGAAGGAGGCCAAGAAGGTGGAGCAGGACCCAGGCCTTGTCAAGGAGGCGGCCAGGCTGCGGAGCCTCCTCGAGGGGGAGAGGGGTAAGAACGCGGCGCTGGCCAAGGAGCTGCAGGAGCTGCAGGGCAAGTACCGCGCGGCGGCGAAGCAGAAGCCCAAGGTGGAGCTCCAGGAGCGCGTCCTGGAGATCTTCCAGGTGGACCCGCAGACGGAGCGGGAGATCGCGCGGCTCCGGGCCGAGCTGCAGGAGACGGCCAGCAAGCGGAGCGGCGTGGAGAAGGAGGTGGAGCGGCTGCTGCCCGACCTGGCCGTCCTCCGGGCCCAGAAGCCCCAGGTGGAGTACAAGGAGGTGACGCAGGAGGTGGTCAAGCACGAGAGGAGCCCCGAGGTGCTGCGGGAGGTCGACCGCCTGAAGGCTCAGCTCAACGAGCTGGTCAACGCCAGCGGGCGGGCCCAGGAGCAGCGCATCCGGCTGCAGGGGGAGCGCGATGAGTGGCGGCGGGAGCGGTCCAAGGTGGAGACCAAGACGGTGAGCAAGGAGGTGGTGAGGCACGAGAAGGACCCGGTGCTGGAGAAGGAGGCCGAGCGGCTCCGCCAGGAGGTGCGGGAGGCGGCGCAGAAGCGGCGGGCGGCCGAGGACCTGGTCTACGAGCTGCAGAACAAGTACCTGCTGCTGGAGAGGCGGCGGCCCGAGGAGAAGGTGGTGGTGCAGGAGGTGGTGGTCACCCAGAAGGACCCCAAGCTCCACGAGGACCACAGCCGGCTGAGCCGGAGCCTGGACGAGGAGGTGGGCCGGCGGCGGCAGCTGGAGCGGGAGGTGCAGCAGCTGCGGGCCGGCGTGGAGGAGCAGGAGGGCCGGCTCAGCTTCCGGGAGGACCGCCACAAGAAGCTGGCCGCGGAGAAGGAGCTGCGGCAGCTGAGCCTGCGGATCCAGGAGCTGGAGCAGCGGCCTCCCGCCGTGCAGGAGAAGATCATCATGGAGGAGGTGGTCCAGCTGGAGAAGGACCCGGCTCTGGAGGAGTCCACGGGCGCCCTGCGGCAGGACCTGGACCAGGAGAAGGCCCGCGTGGCCGAGCTGCACCGCGAGTGCAAGAACCTGCAGGTCCAGATCGACGTCCTCCAGAAGACCAAGTCGCAGGAGAAGACCATCTACAAGGAGGTGATCCGGGTGGAGAAGGACCGGGTGCTGGAGGGCGAGCGGGCCCGCGTGTGGGAGATGCTCAGCAGGGAGCGCGCGGGCCGCAAGGGCCGGGAGGAGACGCTGCAGCGCCTCCGGGAGCGGATGGACAGGGCCGAGGCGCTGAGCAGGACCTGGGCCCGGGAGGAGGCCGAGCTCCAGAAGGCCCGGGCCCAGGCGAGCCAGGGGTGCCGGCAGCTGCAGCAGGAGCTGCGGGAGCTGGAGCGGCAGAAGCAGCAGAAAGTGCTGCAGCTGCAGGAGGAGGCGAAGCTGCTCAGCCAGCGGTCGGAGGGCGAGCGGCAGCGGGCCGCCCAGCAGGGCCAGGAGCTTGCGCAGCTCAAGGCGGCCATTCTCCAGGAGAAGGACCAGATCTACACGAAGGAGAGGACCCTCCGGGACCTCCACAGCAGGGTGAGCCGGGAGGAGCTCAACCAGGAGACCCAGACGCGGGAGACCAACCTTTCCACCAAGATCTGCATCTTGGAACCCGAGACGGGCAAGGACCTGTCCCCGTATGAGGCCTACAAGAGGGGCATCATCGACCGCGGCCAGTACCTCCAGCTGCAGGAGCTCGAGTGCGACTGGGAGGAGGTCACGACCTCGGGGCCCTGCGGGGAGGAGTCGGTGCTCCTGGACCGGAAGAGCGGGAAGCACTACTCCATCGAGACCGCCCTGCGGTGCCGGCGCATCTCCAAGGAGGAGTACCACCTGTACAGGGACGGCAGCCTCCCCATCTCCGAGTTTGCCCTGCTCGTGGCCGGGGAGACCAAGCCCGGCCCCTCGCTCTCCATCGGCTCCATCATCTCCAAGTCCCCGCTCACCTCCCCAGGCCACCAGAGCACCGGCTTCTTCTCCCCCGGCTTCTCCCTCGGGCTTGGCGACGACAGCTTCCCCATCGCCGGGGTCTACGACACGACCACCGACAACAAGTGCACCATCAAGACGGCCATGGCCAAGAACATGCTGGACCCCATCACCGGGCAGAAGCTGCTGGAGGCCCAGGCGGCCACGGGGGGCATCGTGGACCTCCTCAGCCGCGAGCGCTACTCCGTGCACAAGGCCATGGAGCGGGGGCTCGTGGAGAACACCTCGACGCAGCGGCTGCTCAACGCCCAGAAGGCCTTCACCGGCATCGAGGACCCGGTCACCAAGAAGAGGCTGTCGGTGGGCGAGGCCGTCCAGAAGGGCTGGATGCCCCGCGAGAGCGTGTTCCCCCACCTGCTGGTGCAGCACCTGACCGGGGGGCTCATCGACCCCAAGAGGACGGGCCGCATCCCCGTCCCGCAGGCCGTGCTGTCCGGCATGATCAGCGAAGAGCTGGCCCAGCTCCTGCAGGACGAGGCCAGCTACGAGAAGGATCTCACCGACCCCATCTCCAAGGAGCGGCTGAGCTACAAGGAGGCCATGGGGCGCTGCCGGAAGGACCCGCTGAGCGGCCTGCTGCTCCTGCCCGCGGCGCTGGAGGGCTACCGCTGCTACCGCTCCGCCTCCCCCTCCGGGCCGAACGCGCTGCGCTGACACGGCCGTCATGGGAGCGTATATGGGGGGCGGGTAGGCCCCAGCGCAGCCTACCCCAGGGGGTGGGCCTTCCCTGTGTGGTCCCTGTTCTGTTCCTCAGGTTCACGGTGTCGGGCTCCCTCCCCTGACTTGGTGCCCAATCCATCCCAGGCCCGGAGATCAGACCTGTTCCTCCCCACCCAGTACTTGCAATAAACCAATCCTCCCGGCGTCTCGTTCACCTTTGGGAGTGCAGAGTGGACCTGTCTGGATGAGTCCTTCCCACGTGGGGGGTGGGCACGCCCACTGGGTCCTAGGACACGGGCCCCCGACTCTGGGAGGGCTGTGCTGGCGGGCCGTGGAAGGAGGTCGCAGACGGGCAAGTCCCTGCTGTGCCCCCAGCAGAGAAACACGGGACACTCAGAGCATCACTTTTATTTCCTGCTCTTCAGTCCAGAAGCAAACAAAAGCACGCACATCCTAGGTGACAACTAAGAACAGCCACACACCCTGGGACCGGGAAAGTGTCCCTTCCCCACACCCTCCTTCCGGTTTAACTTGGGATTCAACTCTTCCCCCAAACATTTTAAATCCCGAAAGACCAGCAGAGGGCACCCTTCCCCGCAGGGTCTGCCTGCAGCCCAGGGCGAGGCGGTGAAGGGCGGCGGAGCGCCTTGCCCATAGCAGCATTGGCGGCACAGGCTTCCTGCTTTCCTTGACCTCTTGCCCCAGTGCCAGGAGACCCAGGGCCTAACATACCCCCTCGCACCCGGAGCTTCTGTGCCCCCGTCTTGAAACGCCACCTTCGAACCCAACAAACAACACAGGAACTCGCTAACTTGTTGGCAGGACGAACCCAAACTCAGCCCTCCGGCGGCTGATGCAAATTCCTTAGAGCTCTGCCCGCTCCCAGACGCGGCCCCTGCTGGGGAAGCCGGTGAGGAGGCGGCGGGCGGCGGGCTTCGGGACCCTCAGCGGCAGAAGCGCTCCAGCACACACTGGTGGGGGGCCCGGGAGGTCTCCGCAGACGAGAAGTACGGATGGGCCAGGGCGCCCCTGGCTGAGATGCGCTGGCTGGGGTCGTACTGCAGGAGTTGCTGTGGAGGGAGGAGGAGGAGGACAGAGACTGGGCCTGGGTGTGCCAGGGTGCGGAGAGGAATTCCCCCCCCCCCCCCCCCGCCCAGCCTGGAGGGCCCCAAGCCCCCAAGGGCTGCCTTCAGACCCAGAACTGCACCAAGCCACCTCCTCCCAGCTCCCGAGCCAGCTCTGGGCACTCCTGGGATGTGGAGACCAAGCCTTAGTGCTGGTCCAGCCCCGCTGAGCCAGCCTCCCCTCTGTGCTGCGGATCCCAGGCCCCAGCCTGCTGTAGCCGAGACACACCTCGCTCTGTGCACCAGCAAGTGGGGGCCAAACCCGCCGGGTGGGGCAGGAACGCCCAGACCCTCTTCCCAGCCAGGCTGGGGAGGACCCGCTGCCTGGGAGCAGGAGCAGCCAGGACAGCGTGCGAAGAGCTGGGTGGGTCTGTGCGGGGCAGCTGGCACCGGGCTGGTGAACACACCCGCTCTGGAAAGTGGGACCGTGGCCGGACGATGGAAACGGCCCCGCCTGCCTCCGGCCCAACACCGATGGAAGGGAAAAGGTGCCTCTGAGCCCTTGTGGGCGGGAACGGGCGGCTCTGCCAAGGCCGCGGGGCAGTCTGGCCTGGCCAGCCCGAGGGATCAGGATGGTGCAGCAGGAGGGGTGAGTGAGGACGTGGCCGGGGCCCAGGCCGCAGGAACAGCCTGGCGTGGGAGTGACCACTGCGGAAGGCACGGTGGGGAATACTGACGCAGGAGGGGTGGCCCCGGCCTGGAAAGGCTCACAGCTCAGATGGGAGAACGACCGAGAACACAGGTAACTTAGGGAAAAGGGCCAGGTCACTGCCAAAGCCCCACAAAGCTGACTAGAAGAGACGGTTTAAAAGGAACGGCGAACATTGGACCTTTCGTGGGTGAAAAGTGTCTCCAGGTGGAACAATCAATACGCACAGGGCCAGGGCCGGCCAGGGTGGGCAGGGGTCAGGAAGGAGGCCAGCCGGGACTCGGGAGGAGCCAGGGTTACCCGAGACGCCGGCGCACAGAAGGGACATTGTGGGGGGGAGCAGCAGCTGCAGCAGGAGGCCTCTCTTGCCCTCCCGCCACCCGCCCTGTACCCACCTGGAGCAGGTCCTTGCCCTCTGGGTCCAGATTGGGCACAACATCCTCCAGCCCCTTCCTGGCCCACTTGGGGAAGCTGCCCTTATAGTCGGGCAGCTGGGTGACTCCGGGCCACGTGGCTTCGCTGGGTGTCCCCAGGGTCCGAAAGATGCGAAAGAGCTGGTCGATCTCAGAGTCTCCAGGAAACAGAGCTTTGCAGGTCACCTGAAGCGGGGAGGGGAGAGGTGTGGGGTCCACCCCTTATCACTCGGAGCCCAATGCCAGATAAGAGGCCAGACCAGCTGTGCTAAGGCCCTGGCCTTTCTGGGGTCAGGCCCCATTCCCTCGCCCAGTGGTCGGCAAACTCATGAGTCAACAGAGCCAAATATCAACAGCACAATGATCGAAATTTCTTTTGAGAGCCAAATTTTTTAAACTTAAACTTCTTCTAACGCCACTTCTTCTAAATAGACTCGCCCAGGTAGTGGTATTTTGTGGAAGAGCCACACTCAAGGGGCCAAAGAGCCGCATGTGGCTTGTGAGCCTGTTTGCCGACCACGGCCCTAGCCAGTCCCTTAATCCACCTCCAACAGCGCCCCCCCCCCCACTTCCGCAGGCCCCTCCTGTGGCCACGGCTGCCCTCTCTCTACCATCTCTGCAAAGATACACCCAACGCTCCAGATGTCCACGGCTGTCGAATAGAACTTGCTGCCCAAGAGGATCTCGGGGGCGCGATACCAGAGCGTCACCACCTGCGGGGACAAGGCAGTGGGGTCAGGGTAGCTGAGGGCACCGGGGACTTCCCTTCAGCTGCCCTTCTCTCCCCACGGCCCCACGGGACCTCGTGGGTGTAGGTGCGCAGGGGCACCCCGAAGGCCCGCGCCAGCCCGAAGTCCGCCAGCTTGATGGCGCCCAGCTCGTTGATGAGCAGATTCTGGGGCTTCAGGTCCCGGTGGATGACCCGATGGGAGTGACAGAAGTTCACCCCCTGCAGCAGCTGGAAGAGGTAACTCTGCAACAGGGAGGCGAGAGGAGCTGGCTGAGCGGACGCGGGGCTGGCTGAGCAGGGGGCTCCCGGGTCTCCCCCAGCTACCTTGACTAAGTGCAGGGGGAGCTCGGCCACCGGGGTGGCGTCCATGAACTTCTTCAGGTCCTGGCTGAGGAACTCAAACACCAGGTACAGCTTCTTCTCGCTGTGCACCACGTCCAGCAGCCTGGGGGATGGGGGGGGCCTAGTCAGGACGCGGCTCCCTGGAGGGTGGGACAGGCCCAGCCTCCCCGCCTCCTGCCCCCCTCACCTGACGATGTTGGGGTGCTTAAGCTCTTTGAGCAGGGAGATCTCCCGGATGGCGGTGCTTGGGACGCCCTCGGTCTCCCTGCGGGAAAGGAGGGCCCAGCTGGAGGCAGGGAGCCCACACGGGGGCTCCTGCCCTGGGGGTCGCCGTGCTCCTTCTTCCGGAAGGATGGCGCCCCTCGGCGGCGGGGCCTGTGCTCCTAGGGTGCACTTGTCGCCACGGGCCGGGCAGAGCCTGGGGGTGAGGCCCAGGGAGGCTGGCCTGCGGCCGCCCCAGGTCACCGGCAGCACCGGGAGAGGTGGTGCGGACCCTGAGGTGAGAGACGGGCGGGAGCGGCCCGGGGGTCCCCGGGTCCCCGGCGCCAGCACTCACAGGTCCAGCCTGATCTTCTTGAGGGCCACGAGCTGCCCCGTGTCCTTGTTCCTGGCCTTGTACACCACCCCGTAGGTGCCCTCGCCGATCTTCTCCACCTTCTGGAACACGTCCATAGCCGCCGCTGCCGGGACAAGGGCCCGCTGTGCGCTGGGCCTCGCGGGGGGCCCCGCTCCCCGCCCCGGGCCCACAGGCCGCCCGGGCTCCGGCCCAGGTCCGCCCCCCCCCCCCCGGAACCGGATTTGAAGCGGGGCAGCCCCTCGCCCAGCCCAGGCGCCCCCCAGGAAGATGTCCCCCAGGAAGGCGCCCGGCTACGGGGCGCGGCAGGGCCCAAACCTCCCGCCTCAGCCCGGCCCCGGGCTCGCAGCGGCCAGCGGGGGGCGGGGGGGGAATGGAGGGAGGAGAGGGCAGCTCGGGGCAGGGTCAGGGGTCCGAGGGTTCCTGGGGCAGCAGCCCCGCCCTAGGCCGCGCCGCCGGGGCAAAGGCCCGGACCTCGTTTGCGGTCGCTCGGCCTCCGCCGAGGGCAGAACCTCGGCCCCTGCGTCCGGGGCCCCCACCTGGGCCGGAGCCCCAGCCCCGCCCCGCCCCCCCCCCGCGCCCCCTCCCGGCGGCCCCGGCGCCGCACCACGTGCGCTGAGTCGTGCGTTTATTCGCGAGGACGCAGCGAGGACAGGGCCGGCCTCGGGCCTCCCGGGCTCTGGCTTCGGGACAACCCCCTCTTCTCGGCGGCTCCCGCGTCTTCGGGGCGGGCGGCGAGGGTCCCCGGGGCCGCTGTCCTACGGGCGGCCGCCCCTCTCCCGCCGGTACAGCCTCTGCTCCTCGAGGGCTCGTTCCAGCAGCGGGAGGTGCAGTCCCTCCACGCACGTCAGCACGCGGGCCTTCACCACGGGGCCGCCTGCGGGACAGACACGGCTCAGCGCGCATGCCCGCGCCCCCTCCGCTGCCCCCAGCCCGCAGCCCGCAGCCCGGCGGAGGTCGGACAGGCCCACGAGGCGCTGGGGAGGGGGCCCCGGGCCCGCGCATTATGGGCGCACGCCTGGGACTCGGGGATCGCCCGAAAATCCCGCTCTGTCTCCCTCCCTCGTCATCTCAGTCCCTGCCACCTTCTCTGTGGTCCCCAGGGCGGGGCTGAGTGGGGGTCTCATCGCCATCCCAGTTCCACCTGTACCAAGGGAACGGCATCCTGGGACCGTCTGGCATTGGAAATCAGGGCAACGAGCACCCCGAATGCAATAAACCCAAGGGGAGAGGGTGGCCTTATAGGGGTGAGCCATCCCACCCTGGGCGGGGGGGAGGGGCTTCTAGCAGATCCTGGGGACCCGACAGGAAGGCTGGTCTCTGTTCAGGTGGCAGCAGCAGCCGGAAAAGGGCCTCTGGGGCGGGCCCTGCTCCTTTGCTCTTTTCTTTCTCTCCGTCATGTCCTCGCTGCTCCCCTGGCCGATCAACGAGTCCGCTCAGTGTTCTAGAACACTCCTGCTTCCTCTGATGCGGTTCAGAGCGAGGCTCTGGGTTAGGCAACGTCTATGCTGGCCTCCCTCTCGCCCAGGCCCCTTTATTGACTGAACACAGCCCGGGCAGAAGGCAGAGTGCTGGGCGGCGCAGGTGCCAGCCTTCAACGGGGAAGACGAACTTGTTTGGAACACGAGGTCGCCTGCGGTCACTGGCTCCTGCTGGCCCCAGGGCTGGGCTGCAGAGACCGCACGACCCGTGGACGTCTGGATCTCCCGGCCAGGCCAGTGTGGACGGCTGACTCGCAGCCCTCCTCGGGAAGCGCCGGGCCAGCGGCCCTGACCAGCAGGCAGGGTGTCTGCCTGAACGCCTGAGAGGCCTAGGCCTTTTCTGGGGACACACGTGGCCCTACATCGCTTCCCAGGGCAGCTGCATGTGTTCGGGGCGACACGGGGAGAGCAAGGACAAATTCAGTCTAATTCGGTTAAAAATCTCCAAACAGGGCCCTGGCCAGCTAGCTCAGTTGACCACAGTGTCGTCCCAATAGGCTACGGTTGCAGGTTCCATCCCCAGTCAGGGCTCAGGGCACATTCAAGAATCAACCAGTGAAAGCATGGATAAGTGGAACAACAAATTCTCTCTCCCCTCTCTCTTCCTCTGTAAGATCAATAAATAAACATTTTAAATCTCAAAATAGGATCCTACATCAAATGGTTCCAAACTGCCTGTGTGAAGATTTTCTTAGTTGTTCACTTTACTTCCCAGCACCTTCCTTCCAGTTGTGGCCATCGACAGCCTCCTCCCCTCCCCCGGGGACCCTTCCCCCCCCCGGGGACCCCTCCCCCCCGGGGACCCCTCCCGGCTGATGTATGGAGTGGAGCAAGCTGCTTCTTCAGAGAAACAGCCCTGCAGGGGAATCTCTTCCTGCAAAGATCAAGACCCCAGAGCAAGGAGGAGGGACTGAGGTGTGAGCAGGAGATGAGGGAGGGGCGTATGGAGGTCAGACCTTCCTTCAGGAAGTTTGACTGTGAAGGGAAAGAGGGTCCCAGCTAGGCAGGCATAGAGAGCAGATGACAGTGTTGTTATTATTGTCATTATTAATTATTATTATTACTGAGGCAGGGAAGTCAGAGCAGGGCACAAAGGCCTCAAGCTCTGCCCTCCCCTTCTCGGCTGGAACATCGCAGACATGACCTCCACTGCCCACCTGTCCCACCGCTTCCCCCTCCTCGATTTCCTGTCATTGAGAGGGGAAAGAAGAAAAAAGGAAGAAACTGATGTCTGGAGAGGAGGGACAAGGACCAGGGCACAGGCAGTGGCCCTACAAACGCCAGAAGCCGAGGACCACCCTATGCCCCTTGCCCCCGTTTAACAAAAACCTTCCTCCCGACCCCAGAGGCCGCCGGCTCTCCCTTCTCGGTGGGCCCTGTGGCTTCACTAAGCTGACTGTGCTTCGCTAAATCTCTCTGCCCTTGAATTCCTTCTCGGGCCGTGACAAGGACCGGGTGGGGCTGAGGCCGCCCTCGGCCGCCCGGCATCACTGCCAATGATGATCATTACTTTAACGTGGAAGAGGCTCCGGGCTTTGAACACCGAGCGGGAAGCACCTGTGGGAGCAGGTGAAGGGTCGGCTGCCAGAGCAGCGTCCCTGCGGAGGGCAGGCCAGGACCACGGCGCAGGGAGCGCCTCGGCCAGGGGACCTTCCGGCCCGGCCTGGAGGGAAGGCGCTTCGGTCGGTCGGCTGTGGACGCGTGTGATTGTAGGAGGACGGCGGCTGCGGTGGCCCGTTTCTCCGGGGAGGGAGGAGGTGAGGCGTTTGCCGAAAGGGGCAGGGGAGGGGATGAAGTTGGTGTCTTGCGTAACTGCCTGCCTGAAACAGCCGTGTGGGTTGTGGGACAGGGATTGATCGGGACGTGGGAGGATTGTAGGCAGCGTGGAGGACCCCATGAAAGGAGGGACCCTGAAATCTTTGTGCTAGGAACCCCAGGCGCTGCGTGAACTTGCCCATCCGCAGTGGGGTGGGACGGAGAGGGTGGAGGCCTGGCTTTAATCAGGCGGGAGGGAGAGAAGGCGAGGGCTGAAGGTCTGCCAGGAATGTGGCTGAAAGGACAGGGAGGTGCGGCGGGGGGGGGGGGGGGGGGGGGGGGGAAGCGAGCAGGAGAGAGAGGATGGGAGGAAGGGAGGAGTCCAAAGTCCCTGGGGCGGATGGCGGACGGGGGCGGGCAGAGAGATACGGAGGGTGGACGAGCTGTTTCAGGTGGCAGAGGTGGCGCCAGGCTGGGAGGAGCCGTGGGTGTCAGGCAGCAGGCCACGGGGTGGCAGAACTGGTCCCCAGGGAGCCAGCAGGGTGTGGGGCTGGGGACGCTGACCAGGCCTCCCTGTGGGAGCGAGGGTGGGGAACCGCGGCCCGGGAACCAGCCAGGTGTCAGGCGGGTCCTGGAGGAGCGGACAGGAGGGCCCGTGGAGGAGGACCCGCGTCAGCTGGAAGAAGCCAGAAGGGCGGCATTTACGGGGTTTAACAGAGATCGAAGGCGGCCCCTGGCTGCAGGCACGTTGCCTTCAGCCTGGCGATTCTCTTAGGGACCCCGGAGCTGAGCGGGGCGAGGCTGCGCCCCAATCCCTTAGCGCCTGAACAGGACAGGACGCCTCGAGGGCCTTTGGATGGTGCCCAGAGAGGGTGACACAGCCAGCGAGTTTCGAAACGCAGCTGTCATTTCTTCACCTTTCCTATCGCCTCTGCAAGCGCTCTGGGTAAACATGTCGGACAGGTGACTTTGGGGAGCCTCTTGTCTGTCCTCAGAACCGCCCACCTGGCCACGGGGCACGACTGGTGCCTGGTGACCTTTGTGTCCCCACGGGACTTCGGACCTGGCCGGGGTCAGCCACGCCGTACCCCCTCTGCCCAGGCTGGGGGTGGGGCGGCCGCTTCCATGCTCAGCCCACGCTGGGCCTACACCCTGCCTCTACCTCCTCCTCCTCAAGTTGCTTTCCTGCGTCAGTTGCAAATGATGAGCGTGTATGACTTAGAAACTTGGGGAAATTGTTTTTAAGAAAGAAAAAGGCCCTGGCCGGGTAGCTCAGCTGGTCAGAGCATCATCCAGACACACCAAGGTTGTGGGTTCAATCCCTGGTCAGGGCACATACAAGAATCAACCAATGAATGCATAAGTAAGAGAAACAACTCAATGTTTCTCTCTCTCTCTCTCTCTCTCTCTCTCTCTCTCTTAAAGAATCAATTAAATTCTTTAAAAACAAGGGAAGGAAAATACAGGTTGTAACGTACTCAGTAAACTAGCCACAAGCTGGGAAGACTGCTCCCTGAGCTGAGGGCTGATAGTCCAGGCTCAGCTTCTCCCTTTTGGGCACACTTCGGAGTGGTGCTGGGTGCCTTCCGGGTGCCTCGTTAATGGTCGGATGGACGGGCAGGCCCAGGTGCTGGCAGGCCGAGGTGCTGGCCCGGTCCCTGCTCTACCACATTCCCCACACGCTTTCGCCTGACGAGTCCAGCAGCTGGAGACTTTCAAATGGAGTGCTTTCTCCTGCATTTAGTCACCGTGCTCGCCTCTAAAGAGCGTTCCCTCACCAATCACGTGGTTTCCCTGAAGCCCAGTCCAAACAGAAAAAGGCCGATCATGCAAGGGAAGGAGGCCGCAGGGTGAGGAAGGCCACCAGGAGGAAACAGCTGGCCAGGCCCAGACGCCACCAGATTCGACAGCAGAGGACTGGTTCTCCAATGAGCGGCATTATTTTCATAAAAAGAAAGGAAAGCGGAGGACAGAACTGTCAGAGATGAACAGAGACTTGGAGTATGTGATCCGATGCAATGTGTGAACTTCGGGGCCTGGTTTGAGCTGCCAGTTGTAAACACTCGGCTTGTTTGTTTGTTTTTGAGGCGACTGGGGGACGTGAACATGGACAAGGTCTGAGATTATATGAAGAATGGCTATTGTTTTTGTTGGGTGTGATTGTGGTGGTGGGAGAGAGACATACTGAGGTATTTGTGAGTCAAATGAGACCATGTCCTATATTTGCTTTAAAATACACCAGGGCTACAACATCACCGTGGATGGCTGCATAATATTCTACCGAGTAAATGTACCAGACTTGCTTTAACCAATAATTGATGTACAGTGTACTTATAAGAGCAAAGAATTAAAACAATATGAATGTCCAATGGTCACGTGAATTAGGTCACACATCTAATCTATAAAATATTACATAGCCATTAAACACTATACCTAGAAAAACTTGAAGACTTGTGATATAATGTGAAGCCAAAATAATCAGATCCAACATTGTATGACATCAAACATGTGAAGGAAAATGGCCCAGGGACAGCCACATGGGAGGCAAAGGATGGGAGCACCTGAGTTTTAAAGAGCAACCTTCAACTCTGGAAGCCAAGATTCTTTCAGGCTCTTTTATTCCGCCCCTTGTGTCCTATTTCTCTCTTTTTTAAAAAGTTTTTTTAAAAATATATATTTTTATTGATTTCAGAGAGAAAGGAAGAGGGGGAGGGAGGGAGGGTGGGAAGAGGGAGGGGAAGAGAGAGAGAGGAACATCAATGATGAGAGAGAATCATTGATCGGCTGCCTCCTGCACGCCCCATACTGGGGATCAAACCCACAATCCAGGCATGTGCCCTTGACCAGAATCGAACCCAGGACCCTTCAGTCCGCAGGCCGACACTCTATCCACTGAGCCAAACCAGCTGGGGCTGTCCTATTTCTCTCACCCTGACTTTGGGATGGTTAGTCCAGCCCCACCCTCTCTGAGCCTTGGTTTTCTCATCTATGAACTCGCAATAATGAAGACTCAGGTTAAGGGCTGGTGGGCAGATTCAAAAGATTTAAGCACACCTGGTACCAGGCCGGGACGTTGTGGGCCTTCAGAAATGAATGGTTTCTCTGCACTCCTTCGCAATGCCCTGTGGCAGATCGGCTCTGAGCCCAATCACATGTTTCCCATGAGCCCTTGCACTGTGGGATGATTTGGGAGGAATGTTATCCCCAGTGAGGGACACTATTGGGTCAGAAACCAGACCCAGTCCCAACCGAGCCAGCACTCAGGACCCAGAGTGCAAGAGCATGTGTGAGCCCGGCTTACCCTTCTGCTGCTCGAGCTCCCCGAGGACCAGGTACAGGGAGCCCAGCTGGGCCGGGAACGGCTCCACCAGCTTGGTGCAGACGAGGACCTCGTGCTGCTCGGATCCGTGCTGAGCCGTCAGGGTCGCTCGGGACTCGGTCATGTCGTAGACGCTCAACCTGGAAGTCAGGGAAAGTGCGATCGTTTCTCTCCTTACACACAACCGCCACAGAGCTTGGAGCTTAACAGGTTTGGGGAGGAAAAATGGCCAGCCTTACTTAGATCAGACAAAATAAAAATGGCAGCAACAAATCAGAAAAACTGTTGAGGTATAAATTACCTGCATCAAAAGACACTTGTCCAACGAGTCCTGACAAAAACACACACTTGGTGTAACCACCACCCCCGTCAAGATTTAGTACAGGTCTATCACCCCAACATTCCCTGAGTCTTATCGACAAGAGCCAGCGCTAACTTGCCAAATGTGTGACCCAGTCACCCGGAAGCAGATCCTCCAGGTCCCGTCCAGCCTTCAGGTGTTGGCCCAGCTAATCTACCCCCAAGTTTCCGACCCACAGCAACTATAAAATAATAAGCTTTTGTTTTGTATGATTGTGGTGTGTTTTTTTGTTCCTTTTTGTTTTTGGTTTGTTTTTGAGAGAGGGAGAGACAGAGAGAAACACTGATGTGAGAGAAATCCATTGACTGGTTGCCTCCTGCCTGAGCCCTGACCAGGGCCCCGGCCAGGGAGGAGCCTGCAACCAAGGTACGTTCCCCTGGCCGGAATCAAACCCGGGACCCTTTGGTCCGCAGGCCTATGCTCTATCCACTGAGCCAAACCGGCCAGGCTGTGGTGTTGTTTTCTTTAAGAGAAAGAAGAAGGGAGAAGGAGAGAGAAAGAGAAACATCAATTCGAGAGAGAAACATCCATGAGTCGGTTGCCTCCTTTATGTGCCCCGACCAGAGATTGAACCCGAAACCTGGGTGCCTGCCTGAGACCCTTTGGTGCATGAGATGCTGCTCGAGCCACACAGGCCAGGGCAGAAATCATAAGCTTTCACTCTCCTTTTAAGCCACTAAATTTTGGGGTAATGTGTTACATGGCAATCAAATGACTGACTCGTAGTATACGTGTATGTACACACGTGTATATACATAGTGTATATACATACCCACCCACATATACATATATACATACATACACACATGAAAAAGTATGTAAACACCAAAACATGAGCAGTGGTTGTTCAGGCAGTGGGATCACAGGTGATGTTTGCTTGCTTTCTTTACACCTTTATGAATTGTCTACATTTTTTTAACAATGAATGCATGTTAAGTTTTTAATCATTTTTAATCAGACAAAATGATGACTATTTTAATTGTTTTTTTTGGGGGGAGGCAGCCACTTAACCATCCCCCCCACCTTGTGGAAAAACAAGCCTCTCACCTGCCAAACGTCCTCAGTGCGTCCCCGTCAGGAACCTGGCCGGCGCTGACCTCCCAGGGGAAGTAATAGGTCCCAGGCTTGGGCAGCGTCATCGGCGCCTGTCAGCGAGGCGTTGGGGTGGATTTTTGAAGATTCCTGACACACCAAGCAGAACACAAGGCGGGGATTAACGGATGCCTGAGAGCCACAACCAGCGGACGGTGGTTTAAAATAAAATGAAAATAAATCTTTTTGATAGGTTATGCCTTCACTTATTTTGAAAAACAAAACAACATACAAAAGCTCTACGTGGAGAAATCTTGTTCCTACTCCAACCCCTGTGCAACCCGTCCCCTCCCTTCTCCCCAGACTGGGCGGGGGGAGGGGTCTGCCAAGGGGCAGGAGGCAACCTGAGACCTGTCACCCCCACTCCACTCTGCCATCACAGTATGAAAACACACAGGCGACACCTGAACCGACGAGACCAGGTCATTTTTCTCCTCTCACGACCACGTATATTGTACGCTGAGCTGTCAGTCACAACGCCATCAAATTTATCTTAGTTTTTAAAGGTATCACACAGCAGAATTGATTCTTTGGGGGCACACACTCACACATTAAACCTCAACTTTTCCTTTTCAAACAAAAGTGGCTATGTGTTTATTAAGACAAGCACAGCTGGCTCCATAAATCACCAGCCACATATTATCACACATTCCATAACGTTTCCAAGAAGATCTATCGGGATGGGCTTCTCTTCGACTCAGCTGGATTTCAACTCATCTCCCTAGGAGTCTGAGCAGGGGTGCAACCTGTAACTAAGGGCCCTGCCCTTTTTGTTCCCCAAGACACTTCTGGGAGAGAAAAAAAATCCCTGTCAGGAACAAGAGAAATCGTCTTCTTTTTTTAAGGACTGGCAAGTTTGAAAATACGGTACAGGAAGGATGGTGAACCAATCTGACTGCTTCTTCCATCTCTCCTGAAGCGATTGCCAAGATGCGTGGGGTCGGGCTGAAGGTCAGAGAAGGAAGGCCTGTAACCAAGTTCATCAGCGCTTTTACCAGCTTTGGGTTTGTTTCTTGAAGACAAGAACCTCGCCTGTGGATGCTTACCACTCCACAACTAGGTTAGATTACCGGTTTATTATGAAAGGAGGTAACTCGGGAACAGGCCCATGGAAGAGTGCACAGGGCAAGGTGTGTGGGAAGCGGCGGGGGGGCGGGGAGGGGAGTGTCCACGCCCTCTGAGGGCACCACTCTCCCACACACACACCTCCACATGTTCGCCAACCCGTTCACGTTCTAGAAGTGAAATTCTTTGTCAGCCGATATTGCACTACGAATCTTCAATCTGAAAACTTGTTACACATGACTTGAACTACGGCCTCAAAAGGTCCTAGCGCACGGGGATAACAAATGTTACACCGATCTCAGCGATATGGATTTCACAGTAACCAGATTAAAGGGTTATCTTCCTCTGTCTTTAAACGTTTGCCAATCAGAGGAAATGTATTCAGAGAAGAATCATCCATGGATGCTAAAGGCACTGGCTACACGTCTGATGTGTCTAATACAGCATATGGGACATTATTCAATATTTATTGAATGGATGCAGAAGAGAGTGAACACCAAAACCATCTACCCCGCACTCAGCTTGGGACACAGAGAACCCCAACCACACCTTACTGCCTACGTTAGAGTGACATTGTGGTCTGCTGTCTTCACTGGCATTTCTTTCCTCTTCCTCCACCGCCCAGGCCAGGCAAATGGTCTGAATATCAACAACCAGTTTGCCCACTGAGATTCTTTGAATTCCCTCCCCTTACTGTTTCCCCCAATTTTGGACTGTTGTACAGTCATTCTTACCCAATCCTAATCAAGACTCTAAACTGAAAAACTGGCCTTAAACCAAACCCGCAATTCTCAAAAAACCCTGGCCTTACCTTCTCCTCTCAGAGACACTGCCCAAGTTTTGCCGAGGAGCGTTCTCCTTGCCCGAGGAAGCAATAACCTTGGCTTTGTTGTGTTGGTGATCTTCTGAGCCAGTTTTTGCCAAGAGGAATACAATCTAAACACAGTAGCCAAAATAAATATCTTAATGCCTGGGAACATTAAAAACAGCATCAGTAATAGTGCCTTCCCCAAGTATACCAGAGTGTGAGACAAAACAATCAGTAATCATGAACGTGTATTTATTTAAAATTTTGCTATTCTGTTCATTGTGGATTTTCTTGTATTAATTTTGATTTTTAAAAATGTTTTATTGAAACACTGTTAATTTGCCGAAACCGGTTTGGCTCAGTGGATAGAGCGTCGGCCTGCGGACTCAAGGGTCCCAGGTTCGATTCCGGTCAAGGGCATGTACCTTGGTTGCGGGCACATCCCCAGTGGGGGGTGTGCAAGAGGCAGCTGATCGATGTTTCTCTCTCATCGATGTTTCTAACTCTCTATCCCTCTCTCTTCCTCTCTGTAAAAAATCAATAAAATATATTTAAATAAAATAAAATAAAACACTGTTAATTTTTTGGTACTTCCTTACACTTTGTGTTGGAGGTGAATGATTCACTCGTTGTACCCTATTCCCAGAGCTGGAAGGAAGAGCATTAAATTTATAGTTTTGTGGACAGAAAAAAAAGGTTCTACGGAAAGTTAACTTCACAGGGTGATCTGATCATAAATTCCTAAATGGGCACGTCATCATGGTGGGCAATCACATCCCAGGCCTGTAACTTCTGTAGTAAAAGGTTTTAAGCCAGCCTTGTCCATTGTTCTTGTGCAGCTAAGTTAACACAGCTTTGAAATAAGCAAAATCACCCTCACGAGAGCACCTAACGTTGATAACGGTCCTGTAATCCAATCCCCCCTTGCTTTTCCCCACTTCCATGTAATCTTCCTTACATCTTCTCCTTTCATTCCAAATACATAAAAGCTGCAAAATTGTTACTCTCCGTAGCATTTGAGATCTTGCTTCCCCAAATATGGCCTCAATTTGGCTCAAATAGACTCATAAAAATTCTCTACAGGTTTGGCCATTTCTTACATTTTTAAAAACAGGATTAAGGATGTTGATGACGTTATAAAGGTAAATTAGGGAAGATATAAAGGGGATGGTGTGTAGTGTGCTTTATCTTCATCATCATGGCATTAAGTCAAAGGCTAATGAAAACGAACAAATAAAGAAACAGCATCTAAGCGTTTTACTTATCAACTTTTTAGGAACCAGAACGAAGAGCACAACTGATGAAAAGTGGCTGCTTCTAAGGCTGCACTTTGCTTTTCGTCCCAAACCCTCCTGTACTAGGTCTTTAAAAAACGTGTGCATTTACAACTTGGATGACGACGATGATAATTGTGAAAACAATAAAGTGGATTCCAAGATCTCCAAGTACAGGGCCAGCTCGGTCTCATTCCAAGTCCGCGCCCACCAGCCCAAACCCAGTTCCCAGCGCCCACGCCTCTGGCAGCCAAGACGCCACGGTCTTAACAAAGGACAGAGCCTCTCCCCGGTGCTACTGCTGTCCCCGTCCCTTTCGGATCCGATCTGGGCGGCTTTGGGGAGATCCTACGACCTCCCTTAGCAACTGCGCCAAGCCCACAGGCTCCCCACCCCCAGGACCTTGAGTCTCCTTCCCCGCTCTTTCCCGGGGAGGCCTTGGCGCGTGGACCCGGAAGCGGCAGGGTGGGCACGTCCCAGGGCGCAGGCGCAATCCTCCTTTACCTTGTTGTCCCGCCCCCTCCCAAGCCTCCAGCCAACCAGTTTGGGCGTCCGGGCCGGCTTTTGCTTCCTTTTTCCGCCCCGCGTGATCGCGCGACCAGGGGCGGTACTGAGCGCGCCGCACTTCCCCCTCCCTCCCGGCAATTGCTTGAGCAGCTTCCGGGGTCTCTTCCCCGGGTTTGGGGGGGTCGGGTCAGGGGCTCCCCGGGCCGAGAGGTGGGGATTCGCCTTTCCGGGGGCTGACCTGAGCCTAGGAGACCACTCGGCGCCGCCGCCTCCTTGGCTAAGGCCGCTCACACGCCCGGCAGCCGCGGGGAGGTGGAGGGGGCGGGCCGGGGCGGGGCGGGCCGGGGGCGGGGACTCGCGCGGTCCTGGGGCAGCTCCTGGGCCCGGCCCGCGCCGGAGATTCTGGGAGATTCTGACACCCTTCGTCGACGCCGTCTCGGCCTCCGCTGCTTCTGATGGCTGTCACCATGAATCAGGACCTGCGCCGGGAGCGGGCCTCCGCCAGCTTCAACCCCGAGCTGCTCACGCACATCCTGGACGGCAGCCCGGAGAACACCCGGCGACGCCGAGAGATCGGTGAGGGCTGCGGGCCAGGCCTCCCTCGATACAGCCTGGGGGAGCTGTAGGACGTAGGCTCTGGCCCAGCTTTAGGGGAGCCGGGACCCCCCCACTTCTGGGGGCGGCCTGGGGCAGGGGGGGGGGACGGATCGCCCATCCGCAGAGGGGACCTGGGCCGTGACTCTGAACCCAGCTGTGATTCAGGGCGGTGTAACGGAGCCCAGAATGTCTGTCTTCGTCTTGATGCCCTTTACTCCCTTCCAGAGAACCTGATTCTGAACGACCCAGACTTCAAGCACGAGGACTTGAACTTCCTCACTCGCAGCCAGCGTTACGAGGTGGCCGTGAGGAAGAGTGCCACCCTGGTGAAGAAGATCAGGGAGTTTGGCATCTCAGACCCTGATGAAATCATGTGGTTTAAAAAGTAGGTATGCCTTAGCGCAGATCCAGGGTTCACCGATGACAAAAGCCCGGACTTTAAATCCGCGGTCCGTGGGTGCTTGTCCATCGGGCCTGGCGTTGGAAGACTCCGACTGGCCTGTTTGCACGCCACTTGAGAGTTGTGTGTGTGGAAGAGAATGTTGACCTTTGTACCTAAGCCTTTTAAAAGAATGACATTGTGGAGTGCTGATAACGCATTGGTGACCCTGCAGTGTTCATTCTCAAGAATCGTACAGATTCTTTCCGCCTGGAGCCTCCATTTGAGTGATTCCCATTCAGAATGCCTTGGCTCTTGGTGGGAAGGAGGCTTGCTGCCTTTAGATGCTGGATTCCGAGGGAATTTTCCCTTGCCAGACCAAACAGTAGTAAATATTTCGTAGCAATAACGTTGTGTTTTTCTACGGTAGTGTGTAGATCTTGAGTTTTAAGTAATGGGAAACGGGATGGATGAAGACCTTTAGTCAAACCTCAGAATGAATAGAAAGCACCCTAAGAACTCGGCGTTGTTGAATCTGGTGGCAGTGTTAACCGGTTCTCTGGTGCATATGAGGCCTCATAAAAAATACCGTGGTCCCAGCGCTGAGCAGAGTACCTTCCTTTTTTTCAGACAATCTGTGTGTTTTTTTTTGTTGTTGTTTTTTTGTTTTTTAATTGGAAAAAAAAATGCTCTGTGTTTTTGCCTTTATCTAAGCTAACACTCTATAATTACATGATCTTATTAATACAAGATTCCCTTTGGCCTGTAGCACCCCTTACACTTCTCACTTATTCCTGGGCATTTCCTCTTTTAGGTTTCTATATTTTAGAAGAACTTCACTATTAGAACTTCACTTTAGAAGAACCTATTTTCATCAATAAAGATGAAATATGATGAGTAGTGTATATTCAAAAGCCAAGAAAAAAATGAGACATGTTACAAGTTTTGCCTTTATGTAGTAACTAGAGGCCTGGTGCACGAAATTCATGCACAGGTAGTGTCCCTAGGCCTGGCCTGCATCAGGGTCAATCAGGGCCTTCTGGCTGCTTCATTCCGCACCGCCCCCTGGTGGTCAGCTCATGTCATAGCGAGTGATCAAACTCCTGGTCGAACTCCCAAGGGGACACTTTGTTTATTAGCCTTTTATTTATATGTAGTCATTTCTCCCATAATACTGCCTGTAGTTCATTTGGTATCTAATTTTTTTCTAATTTTTATTTTTTAAGAGAGGAAGGGAGAGGGAGAGAGAGATAGAAGCATCAATGATGAGAGAGACTCATTGATCGGCTGCCTCCTGCACTCCCCCCCCCCCCCCGCCCCGCCCCCAACCCCGGGGATCAAGCCCACAACCAGGGCATGTGCCCTGACCTGGAATCGAACCATGACCTCCCTGGTTCATAGGTTGGTGCTCAACCACTGAGCCACGCCGACCAGGCTGGTATCTAAGTATTAACTTTACCTCACTGTTATTGTCAATGTAAAATAATTTACTGTGGCCCTTAGCACTACCCTCCGAATTCCTTTCCGTTTTTGTTATAAAAATACAATTTACTTTTGGTAGCCCAAATTAAGAGTACTTACTTCCAAATGCTCTTTTTTTATTTTTAAAGTTTGTAGCTTATGGCTGGGGAGATACTGAGGTGGAGCAGTGATTTTCAACCCTTTCCATCTCATGTCACACATGAACTCATTACTAAAATTCTGTGGCACACCAAAAAACACATTTTTTGCTAATCTGACAAAAAGAAAAGGTATAATTTTGATTCATTTACACCAGACGACTGTTGTGTTGGCTGTTGTCATTTTTTTTTATTTGACAAGTTAAGAGAAAAGAGGTCAGTGCCCTTGACTAAATGGTCAGATATTATATGTTCTTTGTTTTAGAGAACTTTTAAAGCTTTCTTTAAATTTTTTATTGATTTTAGGGAGAGAGAGAGAAACATTGATTTGTCCCACTTATTTATGCTCTTATTGGTGATTTTTGTATGTGCCCTGACTGGAGATCAAACCCCAAATCTTGGCATGTCAGGACAGTGCTCTAACCAGCTGAGCTACCTGACCAGAGCTGGTATCGCATGTTTTAAAAATTCCTGTGACACACCAGTGCGCCTCTTGCCACACACCTGCTGAAAATCACTGAGGTAGAGCAACTCCCTAGAAGATTATGTTTCTGAATTACCCAACATGGGTTTGTAAACCTTAAAATATTACTGAGATTTTATTATTCCTTAAGGTAACACAAAAACAGGTTTATTTTGTTTTGCTTTTAAGTGGTTGATGCAATGTAGTTCAGAGTTGGATAGACGATTTCATCATCTCAGACTCAAGTGAAGTCATGAGGAAATAGGACAAAGTCCTTAATGTGGGTTAAAGATTAGTGGACAGCAGGCAGTTTGGTATTATTTTTTTAAAATATATTTTATTGTTTTTTTACAGAGAGGAAGGGAGAGGGATAGAGAGTTAGAAACATTGATGAGAGAGAAACATCAATCAGCTGCCTCTTGCACACTCCCCACTGGGGATGTGCCCGCAACCAAGGTACATGCCCTTGACCGGAATCGAACCTGGGACCTTTCAGTCTGCAGGCCGACGCTCTATCCACCGAGCCAAACCGGTTAGGGCAGCAGTTTGGTATTATTTTTCATGACGTAGACCTTGCTGTTTGGGGATTAAAGGACAAACTTTAACTGCCCTTTGACATCCTTCCAATATCCATAGGATATGACAGGGAGATAAATATGTTATCGTAGGGGATTGAAAAGTAATCTTGGCAAGTATTGAATGCCAAGTCTTAAGCCTCCTTTGAATGTAACTGACACCCATGTCTTACATAACTAAGACAGGTAACCCTGACATAGCTTCAATTGTGAGGTACATCAGATTTCTTAAATGCTAAAATTGGGGTGGGGGCCTGCTAGAATTGATGGAAAACCAGAGTATTTCTCTTTCTGGGGATTTTGGGCACTTACTGGTCTCTTTTACATCTACTTCCATCAAAATATAACTCACTTTTGAAGGTGACTGAATGTTAGTAAAACAACTTTGAAATTTCTCAACTTGAGCAACAACAGAATTTTTCAGTCTTTGAGAAAATAAGACCTTGCTGTTGGGGGGATATAGAAGCTGTTTTTCTAATCTTCTTTCCTGTAATTTTGTCTGTTAACTAGACTATTTGCTATGAAAAAAACTGTTCTTAAGAGTAATTTAAAATTCTAATGAGAATCAGCCATGGATTTTGTTATCTTTTTTAGGTTTTTATTTATTTTTTATTGGTTTTGAGAGAAACATCGATTTGTTGCTGCACTTATGTCTCATTGGTTGCTGCTTGTATGTCCCCTGACCAGGAGTTGAACCGCACCTTGGCGTAGCAGGACCACGCTCTAACCACCCGAGCTACCTGGTGGGGCCCTTAGGTTTTCAAAGCCGGTTCCCTGGAAGCATCTTCAGGAGAGATTAAACATAACTTGAAAACAAGCACTCAGCCCTGACTGGTTTCCTCAGTGGTTAGAGCATCAGCCTTTGGACTGAAGGGTCTTGGGTTCAATTCCTAGTCAAGGGCACATACCTCGGTTGCAGACTTGATCCCGGCAACCAGTCAATGTGTCTCTCTCACATCGATGTTTCTCTTTCTCTCCCCCATCCCTACCTCTCCTCCATTCTCTCTAAAAAAAAAAAATCAATGGGAAAAATATCCCTGGGTGAGGATTAAAAAAACAAGCACTCAGATTTTGTTAAGTTCATTTTTTCTCTCTTTTTTTAAAGTATTTTTTTTATTGCTTTCAGAGAGGAAGGGAGAGGGAGAGATAGAAACATCAATAATGAGAGAGAATCATGGATCGGCTGCCTCCTGGGGATCAAGCCTGCAACCCGGGCATGTGCCCTGACTGGGAATCGAACCGCTGACCTCCTGGTTCATAGGTTGACACTCAACCACTGAGCCACATCGGTCGGGCATTAAGTTGATTTTCAAGGGGCCTCCAAAAAAACCCACACAGCTCAGTATGTTATTAAGAACATAAATATCTCGCAGTCTTTATTTTGTGTCACATTTTCCCTTCTCAGTTCCCTAGAATTTTGTGTGTGCCATTGTCGTCATTTTATAAACCCACAACCTCAGTTCCCTCTTGAAAGTAGGAGTGTCTTTTTTTTTTTGACACCATTTTTAGCACCTGAGTGACTGCTTGTATTTCTCAGAAATCTCATTTCCTCGTTTGGTAAGACACTCGTTAGGGAGTGCTCTGATTCTCGTCCTGCCTTTGACAATGACTTCTACACTCAACTGTGGATTGGCTGGGTGAGGTGGGGTGTTTGTGAAGTGTGTTCCTTCCCTCAGGGCAGCAGTAAAGTGCTGCTAACCCGAGTTACTGGGAAAGCAGCTCCCCTCTTCTGTTCACACCCCCGTCCCCTCTCTCCCTCCACTCAGTTTCAGGCACAGTTGATGTTGCTGTAAAAACCAGAGACCGTGGGTGATGGCTAGTCCAGGTGTTCCTTGGGTGTGTGAGTGTCCCAGCACCTCTGGAGGGTGATCCTCCCCCCGAAAGAGGGTGGGGTGATTTCAGGGCCTCTGCAGAAGTGAAAAGGGGCAGCCTACCCTCCTGTCCCTGCATTCATGCTCTGCTTGTACAGACCAGGACCCTGGCGGCCACACCACCTCCTCTGCAGCCCTGGAGAAGTCCTGAACATCAGTTGTTCATTTTGTGCTTCAGGCTCTTTCGACAGACAGATGGGACAAAATCGGCCCCTGTAAAACCCATCCTGCATTGTAGCCAAGGCTGCTGTGTAATTTGTCTTTTGATTATTTCACAGCTTCTGTTCTATGAGAAAATAGTTGAAGACTGAATTTTATGACGATGAGAATTCCTTTAGTCCAGAGTAATTTTCAGAGACCATTGGCGAGAGTTTAACAGGCTCACGGTGCCTTCTGACCCATCTGTAAACTCTGAAGGCCTTTAGCCATCTCCCGCCCTGGAATATAGAGCTACGTAGCAGCCTGGGTGTTTGCTTCAGTTATCTAGGGAAGGTGGTTTACATCCTTCTTTTCTTTTCATCTGCAATATGTTACTAGGCGTCTCTAAGAGAATTCTCTTTTTAACATAGCCACAATAGTGTTGGCATGCAGAAAACAGTAACAGAAATTAATTAATGCATCAAATATCCAGTTGGTGTTCACTTTCCTGACTTATATATATATATATTTTTTTAGTGTTGTTTTTTTAAGTTGAATTTTATGGGGTGACATTGGTTAATAAGATTACACTAGCATAGGTTTCAGGTGTATGGTGTTATAACACATCATCTGCACGTTGTATTGTGTGATCACCACCCCAAGTCCAGTCTCCTTCCTACATTCTTCTTTAGGATTTTTTGTTAACAAATCTACAAATAAGTGTTGTATGGAATTCTTTTGATTTTACATATAAGTAAAACCTGAAATAAAGCAAAAGTAAAGACCAAAAAATCCAACCAATCACACCAACAAGACAAAAAACAAAAGGTGTTTTTAGGCTAACACGATGGTAGATTGGCTTCCTGGATCAAGTATGGAATTAAAGAGGAACTCTGACCCTGCAATGATAAGGGGCAGAAAAGATACCACTAGATTCTGCTGTTGGCTCCCGGTGGTAAAATGGTCAATTTTGCACTGAATCTCACAGGCAGGGGCTAAGTGTTCCTGACCTCCCCCCGGGCCCGGCAGGCAGGCAGGGCGGTAGATGCAGTTTCCAGTGCGGCTGAGACCTTTTCTTTTCTCTCCTGTAGACTGCATATGATCAATTTTGTGGAACCAGTGGGCCTCAATTTCTCCATGTTTATTCCCACCTTGCTGAATCAGGGCACCACTGCTCAGAAAGAGAAATGGCTGCTTTCCTCCAAAGGACTCCAGATAATTGGCACCTACGCCCAGACGGAGCTGGGCCACGGTTAGTCCACAAACGAGGGCCAGTGGGTAACCCGCCTCAGGACTTCGCTTACCAGCTGACTCCCGGCATTCGGTGTCTGTCTGCTGCTGAACATTTGGGATTTTATTTTTAAATGGTCAAATGTTAAAGAAAAGTCAGTGCCCCATCCTCTCGGAGATCATTTCCCCATAAACTGGTCCCAGGACTCTGGTCTGAAACATCCTTCATTGGTATTTACTGTTGCTCTGTATGCCCATTTTAACGGGGTTGAGCACTTTGGGAAGATGGGGTTGAAAATGTGGCAAAGAGCCCCGTTGTGTTGGTGTCTGATTGAGGTGTTGGAAATTCTTGAGAGGGTTAATGCCTCTCTCTACATCTGGTAGATGCGTCTGCTTTCATCGAATGTGGATTTTAATGGGGGCGGAGGATTAGAGCAGTTAAGTCTTACTCATGATTTCATCGCCCACTAGCGGGGTGATAAAGTGGTTTGAAAAAAAGTCGATGATTCTTTGTTTCTTTTATACATCTTATCTATACATGTCCATGTTCTCCGCATTATGAATAATTCTCGGTTAAATTGTTCCTAAACGCCTGGCTACTTGCAAAGTTTTGTGTTTGGTCTCGATGTGAAACAAGTTTGTTTTCGTGGACAAGGCCCTTGGCAGGTTTGTGTGTCTTGAATTTGCATTGCCCTGTCTCATTGCTAATTACCATATGGCTTCCATTATGTAAATAAAGGAGAGTAAAGAGAGGGAAAGAGGATTTGGTGCATTTTGACTTGTGAGCTGGTTTAAGAAAATGCTTTTTATCCTAATCCCCGAGAGGGCTCCCACTCTGGTTCCGTGGTGTTCTGAGTGCCTCGTGGAACGCCTAAGATGTGAGCTTCCGGACGGCCAGTTCTGAAATCACGAGCCTGGAGAAAGGGAAGGGAAGCCCCGTTCCCCGGGCTTTCTGTCTTGGAGTGGGGGCGGGGAGAGCGAGAGAAACTGTGTTTTGTCGTCTGGAAATGGGTTGTGGTGCAGAACCCTTTTTCTCTTTCAGTATTTATCACTGCAGCATGTTATCACTTAACTCATGTTGCTCGCCCTAACCCCGTGGTCGGCAAACTGCGGCTCGCGAGCCACATGCAGCTCTTTGGCCCCTTGAGTGTGGCTCTTCCACAAAATACCACGGCCTGGGCGAGTCTATTTTGAAGAAGTGGCGTTAGAAGAAGTTTAAGTGTAAAAAATGTGGCTCTCAAAAGAAATTTCAATCGTTGTACTGTTGATATTTGGCTCTGCTGACTAATGAGTTTGCCGACTGGTTTGGCTCAGTGGAAGGAGCGTCGGCCTGTGGACTGAAGGGTCCCAGGTTCGATTCTGGTCAAGGGCATGTACCTTGGTTGTGGGCACATCCCCAGTAAGAGGTGTGCAGGAGGCAGCTGATCGATGTTTCTAACTCTCTATCACTCTCCCTTCCTCTCTGTAAAAAATCAATAAAACATATATATTTTTAAATAGTCACGCTGCTCATGGGAGCCATAAGATGTAAACCATCCTGAGTCTGAATGGGTCTGATGTGTTTCTCTCTTACTGATTGGTCAGTCCTTCTGCCTCTCTTTATAAAGTACATCCCAAATATATATTTGCCCGAAATTTTGAAGGAGAGAGGAAAAAGTGAAGACTTGACCTTCACTGGTTCTAGGAACCCAGAAATTGGACTAAGGGCCTGTGTTGCTCCGGGCGAGTTTGCGTACGTGAGAATTTTCTGTTCCTTTTGCTTCTAGTTTTCAGATAGTTTCTCGTATTTGGACCCCCTTTGTCTCGATCTCTAAGTTTACTTTAGAGCAGAGATTTTCAGCTGCTGTGCCGAGGCACGCTGGTGGGCTGCAAGAATTTTAAAACTTGCAGTACCTATTTAGTCAGGGACACGGACCTCTTCCCTGAGATTGTCACATAAAAAATGACAACAGCCACACAACAATGGCATTCCAATGTGCCTGAACCAAAATTAAACCTTCTTGTTTTTGTCAGATCAGGAAATGATAGAAGATATTTTTCGGTGTGCTGCAGATTTTTAGTAATTACTTTGTGTGTGCATGAGATGAAAAAGGTGGAAAATCACTGCTTAGAGAACACTATTTTAGGATTAGGTCTTGTTTCTTGCTGGAATTTTGTTCCCATTGCTGTGAGTTGTACTTCACTGACTGCTGTTCTTTTCCAGGGAAGCCAGTCATTCTATTAGTTCATTGAAGTCCTGAGACTTGGGAGCATTGGTCAACAGCGGTTATCCAGAGTGTTCGCACAGAATTATCCTTCACCTCGGAGTAGCCACTGAGCAGTGGAGAGACTCAGGATTGCTCATGCTCATTCCAGGATTCTCAAGAATCTTAGAATCCCATCACCTGCCGAAAGTCTCAGTCACCAGTTTTCCCTCTTGCCTCTAGACTAGCTTCCCTCTAAATACATTGCACATGTCTGCGTGGGCACACAGATTCTGACACACATTTGGTCTGTGGGTCTGTGAGCCTAAGGCAGAGAGGTCTGGACACCGGAGAGCACCCGTCCCTAGGGTTTGCGTGCTGAGGGGTAACCTAGAACGTGTGTGGCCCGGCGTTAACCATCCTGACCAGACACTGCTCCTGGTCACAGCAGGGAGTCTGTGTGGTCTTCACAGGCACTTGATCATTTCACGTTCTGGTCACTCCCTAGTGACGCTTCTTGCGTGTCGTTTCTATTACTGACTGTTACTGTTATTACTATTAAGGGAAATGCAGCTTATACAATACGCAGTGATCGTCCTTGAAGATGGTGCAGTATCTTTGCAAATTCCCATCGCTAATAACGCATCTTTCTCCCGCCGAAACTTGAAAAATAGTGAACTTGAATTTGTAAGTCAGTGATCTTTCTCCCCCTGTATCCTCACTGCTGTCTCCCCAACAGTCTCTTCTTTTTCCTGGGTGAGTCTCTTCCCTTTTGGGACTTCCCATGAGACTCGCTCCCTAGGTATTTGGGCTAGTCTCCATTCCCACTGTTAGAAATAACAGTGTCAACTTCTTTACAAAAGCTGTGTTCTTTGGGTTATGCCTTTAGAATATCTCAGAAACAAATCACCGTATTAAAGGAAATGAACATTTTCTAGCTTTTATTGCATAGTTCAGTACTTTTCCTGAAACATAGAACCAGTTTACAATGTATTTAGCAACTTTTTAGTATACTTCTATCTCCATAGCCTCATCAACATGGTTACTGTAACTTTGTATTGCTACATTAATATGTATCTAAGTTAAGAGTTTTAATTTTCCAATGCTAGTGTGCCTAGATATTATTATGTGCTTTGGCTTACTGTCTGCATTTCTCAAGTATAAAACTGAATTTGTCTTTTTAAAAAAATGTATTTTACTGATTTTTTTCAGAGAGGAAGGGAGAGGGATAGAGAGTTAGAAACATCGATGAGAGAGAAACATCAATCAGCTGCCTCCTACACACCCCCCACTGGGGATGTGCCCACAACCAAGGTACATGCCCTTGACGGGAATCGAACCTGGGACCCTTCAGTCCTCAGGCCGACGCTCTATCCACTGAGCCAAACCAGTTAGGGCTGAATTTTTCTACTTTGAGTATCAATTAAATGGAATATGCATGTTGATCTTATGAGTATACTGTACCCTTGCAATAGTTTTTCTATTGCCTTCTGTTTCATTAAACATTTGGCCGTATGTATTCAATGCACCCTTCTCTGAGTAGGTGTAAGTGTTCTATTTTCTCCCAATCTTGTTGGCTTGGTGTTCAGTGCTTTGACCTAAGTCTGCTATAGAGTAATGAATGATCCCTTACTGTTTCTATGTTTATTAACTCTTAGCTCATCACCATTGTTATGTTCTTTCTGGTTCATCTTACAATAGTTTTATAATAGTTTCAGTTTACTTCTAGAATCTTAAATATATTATTGTCATTTGTTTCTTCCTTTGTTTTCCTCCTAGCATCATAAACTTGGGCTCATTGTTGCTTTGTAAGGTATTTTAAAACCTGATAGGCCAAGCCTACAACTATTGTTACATTTCAAGATACATGTATTGGGTGTACCTTGCATACTTATTCTTCTAGATGAATTCTGATCGCAGTTTATCAAGTCATAAAATTTATTCTACAGGAACTTAAAATCCATGTTACATTAAATCCTTGTGATTTATTGGGAAGTATTAACTTTATTTAGTCCTTTTAGCTAGGAATTAGCAATTTCTTTTTTGTTCTTATCTTTTTTTATTCATTTATTAGGTATATATTTTTCCTAATTAAACCTTTAATATCCTGAGCTAAGTTATTGAACCCATTTTAAATATTTTGTTGATTTTGTAAATCTCTTCTCTGGTGTTTCTACTTGAATGGTCTTAATCAATAAGAATGCAGTGATTTTTTTTTCTTTATATCCTACAGCTTTTCTTTCTTTTTAAAAAATGTTATTTATTGATTTGAGAGAGAGAGAGAGAGATGGATTCGTTGTTCCACTTATTTATGCATTCATTGGTTGCTTCCTGTATATGCTCTGACCGGGGATCAAACCCACAACCTTGGTGTACTGGGACAACGCTCCAACCAACGGAGCTACCCAGCCAGGGCTTACAGCTTTTCTAAAATCATTTAGGAATGACGGTGTTGTTTTCATTTCTTCCTCTCTTACATCATCAACTAAATCATTTTGTCCTCAGTATTGACTGAAAAGGCCTTCAGTGTTACGGTTTATTAAGAATTAACTCTAGTGCTTCACCAAGTAAAATGTAAAATCTATAATAATAAAAATGTAATATGCTAATTAGACTAGACAACCTTCCGGACAAAGCCGGGGCTGCGAGGGAAGCCCGGGTTCCGGGTGCCAGAGGGAAGCCCGGGTCCCGGTGCCAGAGGGAAGCCCGGGTCCCAGTGCCAGAGGGAAGCCTGGGTCCCGGTGCCAGAGGAAAGCCCGGGTCCCAGGTGCCAGAGGAAAGCCCGGGTCCCAGGTGCCAGAGGGAAGCCCGGGTCCCAGTGCCAGAGGGAAGCCTGGGTCCCGGTGCCAGAGGGAAGCCCGGGTCCCGGTGCCAGAGGGAAGCCTGGGTCCCGGTGCCAGAGGAAAGCCCGGGTCCCAGGTGCCAGAGGGAAGCCCGGGTCCCGGTGCCAGAGGAAAGCCCGGGTCCCAGGTGCCAGAGGGAAGCCCGGGTCCCGGTGCCAGAGGGAAGCCGGTGCCGGCAGCTGGGAGAAGGAAGGCCTACTCTTGCACGAATTTCGTGCATCGGGCCTCTAGTAATATATAAAGCCCCGGCCGGGTAGCTCAATTGGTTAGAGCATCATCCCCATACACCAAGGTTGCAGCACATGCAAGCATTAACCATTGAATGTGTAAATAAGTGCAACAACAAATCCATGTTTTTCTCTCTCTCAGCCTCCCTCCATCCCCCTCTCTCTAAAAATTTTTTTTAATATAATCTTCATTATGCATGACTTTTTACAACAAATATTTCAGTCAAAGAATTGTCTAAGATCACGTTCTCCTTGTAACATGCCTAAATTCCATCCACTTCTAAATGACATTCTTCAGGCTCAAGAACAGCTTCCGGTTGTAGTGGCTCTGCCAGTGTCCTACACGTGGGTTTGGTGGTAGCCCTGGTTGTGTGGTGCTACTCCGTAGGCCACACTCCGCCGCCCGCCCGCCCGCCCGCGTGGCTGATGGGCCTTCCTCCCGGCGCAGCTCTGGTTTCTAGTAACGCAAACCAGCCTCTCGGCTGCGCCGGCCTGGTCCCCGGCCACAGTTGTCAGCCCTAGTTCGGAGCGGTTTTTCCCTTTCAGGTCCCAGGCATACATTTATTTTGCTCCCTAGTCACCGTCCTTTTAAAAACGGGACGGCTGGCTTTCTTGATTGTGAGTGAGAGGCGCTCGCTCATCCTTGAGCGTGTTTTTTAACTGATCATTTTGAAATGATTGTCGATTCCTAGGAAGTTGCAGAAATAGCATAGGCGGTCCCGGGGACCTTCCCCCAGTTTCCCCCAGTGCTCACATCTTACTGGGCGTTTCCAGGGACAGCTCTGCTTTCGGCAAGTCTCTCGTGTCCTCATCATGGTTCTCAACCCAGGGGCACTGGAATAGGAGATGTGTTTAGGCGATACGAGTCTTTATTTTCTTTTTAGGGAGGGAGGAGGAAGGAGAGAGGGCTCCACTTACTTATGCGTCCATTGCTTGATTCTTGCGTGTGTCCTGACCGGGAGCAAACCCACAACCAGTAGGGGCATGCAGGAAGCGCCCCTTGATGTGGCTCTCTCCAATCAATGTTTCTCTCTCGCTCAAAATTAAAAAAAAATAAAATAAAAATATACAAGGGTTTGTAGAAGGCATATAGAACTATTTCCGATTAAGATAAATTCACACAAAAGTCTAAGGCATCTGCAGATTTTAGGTGGAAAAGGATGACTTTAGTAAGTGGAATTAAAATTACTGCGAAGATGCTTATTATCATTAGTGACAGTCCCCATAAACCATAATGGAGAGCTTGTGAGCCATGAATGTTACTTGTGATTGACTATGTGGTCTTCACTAGCAGTTGCATGTTTTTTAACTTCTGCAATGTGTCGGGGGAAGAGCACTGCCAGTCTCTGCAGTAAGCCGCTGCCATGGCCTGGGCTAGATCTCGATGAGGACCCCGAGTCAGTGCGCAGAGCTGAGGCCTGGGGTCGGCGCTGGCTGTTCGGTGGACGGACAGCAGAGGCCAGCGTGGCTGAAACGGGACCTCGGAAAACCCCCGAGAGAACGGCCGTGCTCTGTCGCAGCGGCTCCTCAGAGCCAAGCAGTGCGCAGCCTCAACCCCGCATTCCACGCACCCTCTCCTGCTGTCTCATCTCCTTTGGTGGATGGCCAGCCTGGACCCTCAGCCGTGCTCACGTGGTTTTGTGCCGCACGGGCTGTGAACTGGGCAGTGGGTCCTGCCAAACGGGATGGTGTTAGAGATGAGGGTGTACGAAGAGAAACGGGAACTGCCACTGAGGAAGGGGTGCAGAGAGGGGCAGTGCTCTGACACACGGGGAAGCCCCCCACTGGCGCGTACTCACAGAGGTTGTTTTTTTCTCTCCTTTCCTCCATCTGTCTGTGCACATTGCTGATCCTCTCCCACCCGATGGCTCTTCCAAATGCCCACCTGGGTATGCCTTCGAAGCTTTGTGCACCGAGGGCCTTCGCCTCTGGATCTCCACTTGGGCATGTTCCTGCCCACCTTGCTTCACCAGGCGACTGCGGAACAGCAGGAGCGCTTCTTCATGCCCGCCTGGAACCTGGAGGTCATTGGCACTTATGCCCAGACAGAGATGGGCCATGGTACGCTGCATTCAGTCTACGTTCTGGGTGGGCGGGCGCTGCAGGCTTAGCACATACGGCGTGCCCGCCACGTGCTAGCGATGGCATGTACGAGCTGTTACATGCGACCTTTCTGTAGAAGCCAGGCTTTTCAATGTACAAGTCTTGGCAAAGACATTGCTTTGGTCAGTGAAAGTGAGAGGTTACAGGATCACAGAGATATGCTGGTTTTTCTTTTCCATTGCTTCCCCGTTAGAAGATCAGTAATGACAAGTCTAAGTGGTTTTTCAAGCTCACTGGAGTTACGTAGAATGTACGCATATAGACTCTGCACCCATTTTTCTTCGTTACTATCCGATTGCCCTTACTACTGATGCATCATGAACTTGCAGAAATTCCAGAAGAAATACAGATTCATAGTATGTGTGCTCTGATTTGCTGACGGAAGTGAGTGGCTTATATAACCAAAACATGCAGCATTTTATACCTGGAAGTTACTTATGCCTTGATTCAGTAAATTCAGTGAAGTTCTAAAGCTAGCTTAGCCAGAGTTCAGAAAAATAAGATTAGCTGTGCCCTAGTGGATGTTGCTCAGTGGTTGGCGAGTCAGCCCTTACACGGAAGGATTGTGGCTCAATTCCAGGTCAAGGGCTCACTCCTGCAGGTTCGATCCCAGTCCTGGTTGGGGTGTGTGCAGGAGGCAGCCAATTGATGTGTCCCTCACATCAATGTGTTTCTCTCTCTCTCTCTCTCTCTCTCTCTCTCTCTCTCTCTCTCTCTGTCGGTACCCCTCCCTCCCTCCCTTCCATTCTCTCTAAAAATCAATGGGAAAAAATATTCTTGGGTGAGGATTAGCCAAAATAAAGAAAGAACGAGGTCAGCTGTGCCTCCAGGCAGTTGGCTTCTCTCTGGCTTCGTCATTCGTCTGCTCTGGCTTCTCTCTTCCTCAGAGGTTTCGGGACATCTGGTCTGTGTGGTTGCCATTTGCATCTTATTTCTGTGCGACTTCATCTCATGTTAGAGCTGCTTTGTCTTCCGGCTTCGGTGCTGAGTGCTGCTTGGCAGGGTGTTCAAGGCTCAAAGAGGAATGCCATTTGGTTCAGATGTGCATTTGAAAGCACTTGGTCGTCATTGGTTCTGTTCAATGTCACCTCATTCTCTTAAAAAGCTGCTGCCTTGGTGAAAGGCGTCTGCGTGTCTGTTTCCTTGATTCCCACTATGGGAAGGTTGTGGGTCACACGTAAACTGGCCGTGGCTGCGTTCACCTGGGAAGTTTCTAAAGGTTTGAGAGTTTCCGTGTTAGTGGGATCCATCCAGCAGGACACAGCTGTCTGTGTTCTGAGCGAGAGCGACACTGAGAACATTTGCCTGTAGGTCTTTAAGAGAAGCGGCACATCTGTATTGGGATTTAGAACATGGCTCCCTAAAATAAAATAAAATAAAATAAAATAAAATAAAATAAAATAAAACAAAACATGGCTCCCTGCCCTTCAGGAAACATGGCACTGGGAGCTCTTCCTGTCACCCAGTGAGCCGGCCAGCGCGAGGCACCGTCCCAGGTCTTTTCCCCAAATGTGACACCTTTTTCAGATCTTGTTGGCCATCCTAGCAATTAATCTGAAATAAACGCCCGATTTACAAGACCTTTAGCTAGAGAGTCTCTTCCTGTCACGTTATCTTACTCTTCGTAGTTGGCGAGGAAAACACAATAGTCTGCGTTGGAATTGGCATACTCACACAGAGATGGGCTTAAGAGGGCAGTTAACTGTGAAATTCATGTCCTGGGATCTTAGAAACTAGGACTCTAAGCTGCCTTTACTTTTACTTTTGGTTGCTCTACATCATGTTACCTGGTTAAGTACAGGGAGTTACGTATCTTGGTAATCAACCATGGGTAGCTCATCTAAAAACACTGTATTGTCGTTAGAGCTTGTTATCCTGAGATGTGAGAGCTTAGAGGACTGGCCCGGAGACTGTACTCTGTACCTCTTTTTCCTCATTTAGCTGACGTGAACGTGATTTATTCCCTTAGGGACTCATCTGCGAGGCCTGGAAACCACAGCCACATATGACCCTGAAACCCAGGAGTTTATTCTCAATAGTCCGACTGTGACCTCCATCAAGTGGTGGCCTGGTGGACGTAAGTGAACTTTTTAACACTTACTGGATGTTTTAAGATCATGTTTAGAATGGAGAGCTTATCTGAGAATATCGTTTTGAAATATAGAAAAAACGTCTTTTTCTTAATAGAAAAACTCTCAAGGCTTAACTATTCTAAGCTATTTAACATTCTGCTGAGCGCATTACAGATACTTATACCTCACAGAGCGCAGAGAGGAGAGCTGTCTCACTCTGCTTCTCAGCTTTCATCGAAGCTGTCTCAGTATGAGCGTAGTTTACATCGTCATCATTCAGGTAGCTCTGTATTCCATTTGGTTAGTCATTTCTGTATTGAAAAGCACTTGAGTTATTTTCAGATTTTTATTATAAATAAGTTTGACATGAAACTTATTTAAAATTGTCTTCCATTCCGAGTCATTGTCTTAGGACAGTGGTCAGCAAACCACGGCTCACGAGCCACATGCAGCTCTTTGGCCCCTTGAGTGTGGCTCTTCCACAAAATACCGCGTGCGGGCGCGCACGTACAGTGCGATTGAAACTTCGTGGCCCATGCGCAGAAGTCGGTTTTCGGCCTGGGCAAGTCTATTTTGAAGAAGTGGTTCTAACACCGAGCCACACTCAAAGGGCCAAAGAGCCGCATGTGGCTCGCGAGCCACGGTTTGCCGACCACTGTCTTAGGATGTATATTTCAGATGGCATTAGTGCTTGAAGGATTTTGTTATTCACATTATATATTTCAATACATGCAAAAAGAAGACACAAATTCTGGAAGTACTAACCAGAAATCTCCTGACAGCACTGGGCCTCAGACCCTTCCACACGATGGGCTGCTCTCGGTGCTGGCCACTACCGTGCACCCCTGCGGAGCACCCCAAGGGCCGCTGGTTGGCAAGGGAATGGAATCTTTTCTTTTCTTTTACTTCATTGTAATTAATATAAATGGCCACAGGTGGCTGGTGGCTACTGCTTTGGAAAGCATTACCTTCTTTATGTAAATGAGAAAATAGTAGAAAAGAGAGCTGTCATCTTCTAAAATTGCTGTCAAGTCAAGGAGTTGTACATCTTAAACTTAGATGGTATTATATGTCAGTTATCCCATTTAAAAGTTTATGTGTATATATCTACACTAATAAAAGAGAAAGATGCAAATTGATTGTACCTCCATGATGCCCACCAGCCAATCAGGAATGCATATGCAAATTAACCAAACAAACTGGCAGGTTAATTTGCATACGCAGGCACAGAGCAAAGACTGAAGGCTCCGCTGTGGCCGGAGCCAAGCCTGAAGGCTGAAGACTTGGCTCCGCTGCAGCCTGGGTCCTGAGTACCGGAGGAAAACCGGTGCCGGCAGTCAGGGAAAGGAAGGCCTATTGCATGAATCTTTGTGCAACGGGCCTCTAGTGTATGTATGTGTGTGTATACACACACACACATAGATCTATGGAAATGGAGGATTGCTCTGCCAAAGTTCCATACATTTTAATAACTCTCATCTTACATAGATTTTCTTCTGAAAACAGTGTGGTGCTGTCATAAGAAAGGCTTTCTGGCACACTGTTGAGAGTCTAGCGTTTCATTTAACATGTTTTCTCTTTCATTTCTGTCCCTTGGATCATGTAAGAACGGCTCATTTGTGTCTCTTGTTTTTTTGATGTTGCAGTTGGAAAGACTTCAAATCATGCGATAGTACTAGCCCAGCTCTACACCCAGGGGAAATGCTATGGATTACATGCCTTCATTGTACCTATTCGTGAAATTGGAACCCACAAGCCTTTGCCAGGTTAGAGTTGTTCATCTGATGTTGACGTGAAAACTTAAACCGAGCACTTTCTTCTGCAAAAAGCATAAAACACAACTAAAGGAGAGCGGGGACAGCCAGAATTTCCAAAGAATAGACCCTGGTGACTTTCCTTTCTCTCGTGGTAGGTATCACCGTTGGCGACATTGGCCCCAAATTCGGCTATGATGAGATGGACAATGGCTACCTGAAGATGGACCATTTTCGTATCCCCAGAGAAAACATGCTGATGAAGTACGCCCAGGTGTGTGAGACAAAGGAGGAGCAGCGGTGTCGGGCGCGGGTCGTGTGGCTGGTGATGACCTCAGGGGTAACAGGGTCTGTTTCTAGGAGCTACTGACATGGCTTTACTTCTGATGCTGCTTTTTATATATTTATATATATATTTTATTGATTTTTTACAGAGAGGAAGGGAGAGGGATAGAGAGTTGGAAAAATCGATGAGAGAGAAACATTCATCAGCTGCCTCCCGCACCCCCCCCCACTGGGGATGTGCCCACAACCAATGTACATGCCCCCGACCGGAATCGAACCTGGGACCCTTCAGTCCACAGGCCGACGCTCTATCCACTGAGCCAAACCGGTTTCGGCATGATGCTGCTCTTATTATGACAGTGAAGCCAGAAGCCGTTGGCAGGTCTGAAGAGCATATTCCGGTCGGCTAGACCAGCGGTCTCAAACTTGAGGGCGCATTAGAATCATCTGGAGGGCCGGCTGAAATCCACAGTGCTTTGCCCCCAGAGTTTCTGATTTAATGAGATTTTTTATTTATTTTATTTTATTGATTTTGAGAGAGAGAGGAAGGGAGTGGGAGAGAGAGTAACATCAATGTGAGAGCAGAAACATCGACTGGCTGCCTCCTACACACCCCCTATCTGGGATCGAGCCCGCAACCCGGGCCTGTGCCCTGACCAGGAATCACACCAGCAACCTTTCGGAGCCCGGGACTATGCCCGACCAATTGAGTCACACCGGCCAGGGCTTCCTGTTTCAGACAAGTTCCCAGGCAATGCCCATGTGCCGTCCTGGGACCACACTTAGAGCCACTGGCCCAAGCTGCCTCTTGGGTTTCACAGAGGAAGCTCAGCCCCATGTCCTTTTCCAGGTGAAGCCTGATGGCACCTACGTGAAACCCGTGAGTAACAAGCTGACCTACGGGACCATGGTGTTCATCAGGTCCTTCCTCGTGGGAGAAGCCGCTCGGAGCCTGGCGAAGGCCTGCACCATTGCCATCCGATACAGCGCCGTGAGGCACCAGTCTGAAATCAAGCCGGGGTAAGGGCGGGGGCTGAGTGGGCTCATTACTGAACTCCTGGCTTTGAGCCCATTCAGATACCAAATCCCCCAATGCGGTGCAGGGAAGGCGCCCTGGCCGTAGACTGAGCTACGGTGGCAGTGTACGGGGCCTGCTGCTTAGAACCTACATTTCCTTTTCTTAAGCGGAAAGGTGAGAGTACCACTTCATTATTCTTAACTGCTAAGAGAAACAGTAATGATATTACTTGAGCTCTACTCGGGAAATGTTCAAAACAATGAAGGCAGTTTGCAAATTCGAATTGCTACTAACAACTACAAATCGGGCATGGCGAAAGCGACACTGAACTTGGCTCCCTGTTGTGTCCATGCCCGTAGTTTATCCCTACTACTGCCTTTCACTTGGGCATAATCTTTCACTCCGAAAGAAGGAATAAAGAAATTGGTAAGAGCAGACCTTCTTAGAATTTAAATATTTAATTCTGTGCATTGGGTCTTCTCCATAGTTACGGTCAAAATATAACTTATTCAGCCATCTAGTTAGCAGATGGCTTCCTCCTACGAAGTTAACTAACTTTGCTTTTGTATGTTGCCGTAAGGTCAGTTTCCGTAGTCATGCTGGAAAGACAGGAAGATCTGAACTTGACAGCTAGGAACGTGTGTCCACCTAAGACGGGGGTTAAGAGTGTCTTCTGTGGCAGCATAGTCTCATTGTAAATCGAGGGTCTGCCCCTTACTAGCTGCGGGAGTGCAGCTGGGTCCTGGACCTCGCCTTGTCCCGTCTGTAAAATGGGGTTGTACGTGTTGCCTCCCAGGGTCTTTATGAGGATGAAATAAGTTAATATCCCCAAGTGCTTAGACTGGAACCTGGCGCAGAGTCAGTTCTGTATGTGTGTATAATTTTTTCCCTTTTTCTATGTATTTTAGTGAACCGGAACCACAGATTTTGGATTTTCAAACCCAGCAATACAAACTCTTCCCACTGCTGGCCACTGCCTATGCCTTCCATTTTGTCGGCGCCTACATGAAGGAGACCTATCATCGCATTAATGAAGACATTGGCCACGGGGACCTGAGTGAGCTGCCCGAGGTGCGTGTGGAGGCTCATGCACTCGTGGGCACCCTGTTTGCCTGTTAGACAATGTCCGGAGGAAAGCACGCATTGGCATTTCTTGGATGGTCCATATATTCTCAGAAGATCCAAAAAATTCTTCTGATTGAATGGAGTTAGCTATGAACACATGTAGGGTTTATTTATTTTTTATCTTTATTGATTTCAGAGAAGAGAGAGAGAAACGTCATTGATAAGAGAGAATCGTTGATTGGTTGCCTCCTGCATGCCCCACACTGGGGATCGAGCCCACAACCCGGGCGTGTGCCCTGACTGAGAATCGAACCATGACCTCCTGGTTGACACTCAACCACTGAGCCACGCGGTTGGGCTGTGGGTTTGGTCTTGAAGTTTCCGAAGCGCTGCACCATGTTGGTCGTCTGTTAATGAAGGGAACGCAGGGGAGACTTTTTGCCAATAGAGCAGCTCTGAGGGAGTGGGAGTGGGAGTGGGAGTGATCAGGCCAGGAGATGCCCACGCTGCTTCTGATACACGCGTGGCAGGTGATTTTGAAAGCGACCAGCGCTGGCAGGGGAGGGTTAGTATTTCTCCTCGGAACTCCGCTGTCGGCGCACACGTTCTGACGGCCCTTGCTTGCCCTCAGCTTCATGCCCTCACCGCCGGGCTGAAGGCGTTCACCTCCTGGACGACAAACGCCGCCATCGAAGCCTGCCGGATGGCCTGTGGCGGGCACGGCTATTCTCACTGCAGCGGCCTCCCAAACATCTACGTCACCTTCACCCCGACCTGCACCTTCGAGGGAGAGAACACCGTCATGATGCTGCAGACCGCCCGGTGAGTCCTGGCCGCGATGCCTGGCCTGTTAGCTAGAGCGTTCGAGTCCTTTCCACCGGCCCCGGTTACCGTGTGTTCTCTGCACATTAAATGTTCTGTCCGCACCCACTCTGCTGATCTTGTGGTCAGACTAGCGAGTGTGAAACTCACCTGTCCCATCGCTGACACCTCTTGAAGGTTTGGTCTTATTTGTGTTTCACGAGAAGCAGGCTACTGAAAGCTGTGTCCTGGTTTTAGGTTTCTGATGAAAAGTTACGACCAGGTGCACTCGGGGAAGCTGGTGTGCGGCATGGTGTCCTACCTGAATGACCTGCCCAGCCAGCGCATCCAGCCGCAGCAGGTGGCCGTGTGGCCCACCGTGGTGGACATCGACAGCCCCCACAGCCTCACCGAAGCCTACCGGCTCCGGGCGGCCAGGTGAGCTCCCCGTCGGGGCAGCCGTGCGGCCTCGGGCTGGGGCCTGAGGAAGAGGAGGGCGGCGTGGGCACCATGGTCCCTTCCTCCGAGCTTCAGTCTTCTTTCATTTCCTAACAGGTTAGTAGAAATCGCTGCCAAAAACCTTCAGACGGAAGTGAGTCACCGGAAAAGCAAGGAGGTCGCGTGGAACCTGACTTCCGTGGACCTCGTGCGAGCAAGTGAGGTCAGTGATGGCGCTGCGCTCCCGGCTCGGCCCTCACGCCGCCACCGCCTCGCTCTCCGGCAGACGCTGGTGCTCGTGGCGAGTCCTGCAGCATTCTCACCTCTGCTGCCCACCCCTCTCTCTCTCTAGGCGCACTGCCACTACGTGACAGTAAAGCTCTTCTCAGAGCAGCTCCTCAAAATTCAAGAGAAGTCCATCCAGGCCGTCCTGAGGAACCTGTGCCTCCTGTACGCTCTGTACGGGATCAGCCAGAAGGCGGGGGATTTCCTTCAGGTCAGTATTTCCTTAAGTTGAAGGCTTCTTATTTTTTGGTAGAAAAATGATTGTGGTCTGATTTATAGTTGTGCGTGCATATGCTATATCGAGCTGTCTACATACAGGGGTGAGCAAACATAGGTTTGCAGTTGTTCGTAAGACACGCAGGTTTTGTTGTTACAATAGCGTCATTAACTCAACGTCACGATGCAACCGCGAACCTCCTGTTGCCCGCCCCGGACAGACACGTACACGCCGTTTGCGTGCTTTGTTTCTTGCAGGAGAACATCCTGACAGACTCCCAGGTCACCCAGGTGCACCAGCGCATCAAGGAGCTACTGACCGTGATCCGCCCGGACGCTGTCACGCTGGTCGATGCGTTTGATTTCCAGGATGTGTCGCTGGGCTCCGTGCTGGGCCGCTATGATGGCAACGTGTATGAGAACCTGTTCGAGTGGGCCAAGACCTCCCCGCTCAACAAAGCCGAGGTAACGAGCAGTGTCCTCTCCCCGGGTGGTTCTGCCGGGCCCTGTGAGGCAGCAAAGCCTCTGGCGGGTCCGTCCGTAAAAGCTTGGAAAGCGCGCCTCGGACCGTCGGTTCCTCAAGCAGCAGGTTCAGAAGGGAACTGGGTCATTCCTGCAGCGAGCAGGTTGGACTTCCTTGACTATTTAGTAAGTCGTTGAAGTTTTCCAAACATACACAGAAGGAGCAGACTGCGCTGCAGCGCCACGTGCTCTTGGTCATGCTGCGACCACTGTCTACTTACGGCCAGCCTCCACCCTCTCCTCCTAAGGATTACTATTATTTTTAATTCTTTATTGTTGAAAGTATTACATATGTCTCCTTTTCCCCCATTGACCTCTCCCCCCAGCACAAGCCTTCACACCCCTACTGTCCATGTCCACTGCTAAGGATTATTTTGAAACAGATCTAAGATGCCAGATAATTTCATCCATAGACATTTCAATGAATACGTATCTCTAAAAGATAAGGATTATATCATTAACTACTCCATGCCCAGAGTTTCCCAGTTGGCTCAATTCTGTCCGCCCTCCCCCCCACCTTCAAATTCTTTGGATCAGGATCCAAATAAGGCCCTGATAATTTCTTGGTTAAAAGTTTGCTCTTTTAGCCCTGGTCGGTGGGCTCAGTGGTTAGAGCATCGGCCGAGCACTGAAGTGTCTCAGGTTCGATTCCCAGCCCCAGTCCGATGTTTCTCTCTTTCTTCTCTCTCTTCCCCGCTCCATCCCTCCCTTTCACTCTCTAACAGTCAGTGGGAGGAACATGCTCCGGTGAGGATTAACACCCACAGGAAGTGTGCTTTTACACGGCAAGCTCCTGATCAGTCCCTTCTCCCCCTGCCTTCCCTCAGGTCCATGAATCTTTCTACAAGCACCTGAAGCCACTGCAGTCCAAGCTCTGAAGGGCACGACCTCGGTCCTCCACGCCCCCTGCGCCTGTCACACAACCTGCACGGAATCTTGATCCATCCAGAGAGCTTTGGAGCACATGATAAATTGACCCTTTCCTCTTATCAACGAAGAAAACAATGAACAGCTTTCAGAGATTAAATGAAAAATCAAATGTTTCAAGTGCAATTAACACTAAGAGAGACCTGCTAAGCATTCAGAAAAAGCTTTAAGAAATGCAGTATGATTTCCCTTTGTAACGCTGCTGATCCCAGGCCATCACTTTTGATAATTCATAGAGTTTAACTACTAAGTAGTTAATTTTTCACTTCTTAATTGCTAATCACTGGATATATGTGTTTTTAAGCAAAGGTGTTTTTAAAGTGGAGTAGAACCCTTCTGAGCTTTCCTGCTGAATGCCCTACCCCTCCCACCACGGGCCCTGGCTTAAAAGCAGAACCGAAGAAAACGGATTGGGAGAAATAAACTAATCAGGAAATGCGGTGTGAGTCCGTGCTTGACACATTGCCTGCCTGCTTGCCCTCGATTGCTGGCGTATTTTCTGATTGTTCATAGTAGCGTTTGTCCAACACAAGGATTTCTTCAGCACAGGCCCACTGCGAGGTCATGGTCCTGAGCAATTGGGGATTCATCTTCCGTTTGCAGGACCCCTAAGTTGTCCCTGTAGTAGCACTGCCACTCCCTTTGTTCCCAACATCTTGGGAAGAGGTAGGTAGCAAAGTTCTCTCTCATAGGACCTTTGGCAGCTGATGGGACTTCAGTCAGTGGTGTTTGATCTCCCGCCCTCCTCCTCCTCAACCTCCTGAAGGAGGTGGAGAAAGGAGAAAGAGGTGGAGGAAGTGAAGTGTAGGGAGCGCTCTCGGTTACGCTTACTGTGACTTTGGTGACCACCTTAACTGGAAAGCCTGGAACAATCCAGATTTCATACGTGCTGTCATTTTGGCTAAACCATTAGCATGTCTGGAGGTTCTAGCACCTGGCATGACGGAAGTAAAAGCATCACTCAGGTTACAACCTCTTACGCCCAGGGTAGCACAGAAAAACCCTTCGCAAACCATGTGTTCTGATTTGGGATCAGAAAATAGAATCATTGAAACTATGGCTGAAGGATAAATGGGAGTTGCAGAGAATCTGTTTCTTACTGTACATCTGGTTTTATTTTCAGTATGTTTCTAGGAGTTTTATCTGAACTGCTAAATTGTCCTTTCAACTGAAATCTAATTGACACAGTCATTCTACATGTAAAGGGTAAACATGTATCTCTTAGTGAGTTTTATTCTTAAAATCAATGTAAAACAATACATCACCGGATTTTAATTTTTTTTTTAACCTGTTAACGGTGTCTGTGAAACTGGTTGTTTCTGCCTCAGGAAACCGGTTGTCCTTGAGGAAGAGCTATAGTTCATGGGAATTAATTCCTCTCTGGGGACCTGACATAAAATCTGTCCCAGTCATAGGAGAATTTTAGGCCCAGCAGGAATTCTTGTCTGTTGACACAAGCCTTCTCTCTCCAGGAGAATTAATTGATAAGTGTGTTAAGATTGAAGTAAAAAGCACTAAGTTCATCTCATTTGAGTATTTCTTGACAGTAGTTCAGATTCTGAGAAATAATATTTCAATTACTGGATATTGACCTGTTCAATACAGAATGGTTTCAAAATCAGTGCTTAAGCACCTTACCCACAGATGAACATCTGTCATCAGGATCTGTGTTTGAAATACATGCACCTAATAATAAACTAAATCTGACATTTGATACTATTTTTATTAATATTGGAATGTTTTGTCTTGAACTTGACTCACTGTAATCAAAGAATAAAGATGTAGTAAAACCTCACTAATTTGTACTGTCTAGAGGCCAAGAGTGTACCACATAATTAAACAAGTTCAAATTATGACGAACTTTAAGGTAATGGGTTTATTAGGTTTAGGTAACACAGAACAAAAGAAGGAGTGAGGCCTGCTGAGCCGACAGCCGACCATCCGCTGGCATTGCTGCGTCCGGGGAGCCAGGAGCGCTCCGGTCCGGTCCGGAGAACGGGTGTGTGGAGTGCCGAACAGGAAGCAGCAGGCCCAGGCTGTCCCTAAGGAGGCAGACTTGGCCGTAGATACGTTTGTGCTGGGTTCTTGGGTGTAAATTAGATTTTCAGACATTACAAAGGTAAACTTCAACCTAGTCTCCAAAATGATGAAGACCGAGTAGAATTAACAAGATTTTCCTATTAGAGGATCCTGATCTAAGTTTTTGTAAAAGCACTCTGAGCAGGACTCCAAAGTTTGAGGTTCAGTAGGGAACTCGTGCTCTTTGTGACGGATGGAAGTTGATGCTTCCTCAGGTGCCTGGAGCGCTGTCTTCCCTGTTAGGTATGTGCTGAGGGGTATTTCAGTGTTGGAACGTTAGTGACCTCAGGACACTTGGCCCCAAACCCTTGGGGCCTGTCCTGTTCTTGTTTTCAGGTCGGAACATTCCTGCAGTATCAGCTGACTCCCGAACACTTCCATTGCGGCGTTAACTGTGTTGACGTGCGCTCTGAGAATTCACTGCCCGGAGTTGCAGGTTCTCTCTCTGGAGGCATTTTGTAATTCCTGAAGTTAACATGTTAGATCTGAATCCTTGCCTTTCTTCAATAAAGGGCTTTGGCTGGAGAAAGAACTGTTCAAGTTCACGACCCCAGAGTTCTCTGGGGAATGCTGCTCAGTCCCTGCTCCCCTTTCTCAGTCCTTTCCATCCCTCTTCTTAGGAAGGGAGAGAATAGATGCAGCTCTTCCTAACGCTGCTGCTCTATTTACACACGTGGAAGCCATACCTGGAGTTAGAGGCTGCCTTGAAGCAGCAGCTGCTCCTGCGGCTGGAGAAGGAGCAGAGCCAGGAAACGGATTATTCTACCTGAGAGCAGGAGTTGTTGATTCTCCTGATGCCCGTAAAGGTTTTGGTCATTTTCCTGGAGTAACGCAGAGATCTCAACTAATTGAATGTTTACTACTCAATATTTTACTTGGAGGATTAGACCAAGTCATAGGTAAATGACTAAAATTATTTTTTCATTTTAAAATGGTGGTGGTAGTTTCCCCCAGCCGGCGTGGCTCAGTGGTTGAGCATCGACCTATGAACCAGGAGGTCACGGTTCGATTCCTGGTCAGGGCACATGCCCAGGTTGTGGGCTCGATCCCCAGTGTGGGGGCGTGCAGGAGGCAGCCAATGATTCTCTCTCATCATTGACGTTTCTCTCTCTCCCGTCCTCTCTGAAGTCAATAAAAATGGTGGTGGTGGAATTTTGCTTTTAGCTGTGCATACTTATTAAATTTTTCAGTAACTATTTCTGTGGTCCATGACAGTAAACAGAATTATAAGGAATCTTCGGAGTAAGTTACCAGATGTTAGCTGTTGCAGGCCTGCACATTCCTAGATTCTAAGGGGATTTTGTTTGTGCGATTTTGCCTTAAATTTAAGTGAACCATTCATTATCTCAGGAAATCATGGAAAATTGGAAGTGATTTTAAGAATTCTGAACCAGTCCTGGCCAGGTAGCTCAGTTGGTTAGAGCATTGTCCCAGTAGGCCAAGGTTTGTAAGCTCAATCCCCAGTCAGGGCACATACAAGAATCAACCAATGGATGCATAAATAAGTGGAACAACAAGTCAATGGTTCTCTCAAAAAAAAAAAATTCTGAACCAAAATAAGTTGTTTTGCCACAATACTTTTACTTTTATAGATTAGGTAACAAATATGTAATCTCCCACATAATATTCAGACTGCTGACTACTACTTTGTGAAAACCGTTTTATTCACAATTGCTGTGGATTCAAGGATGGGACCTGTATCCGTTGGAGTGTATAATGTCTTTGCTACCCTTTTTCCTTTTACTTGTGGTTTGAGTTTGGTTTTTACCTGACAAGTTGCATTTAGCTTGCGTTGTTGCCCTTCCCTGGCTGGACACTCAGCGGGACGGGAGTGCCAGGTGCACGGGTCCATAGCATGTCAGTCACCGTTAGACAGCGGTGACCCACCAACACTGTTCGGCCTGCGGGTAAGCCAAACCACTAACCCCTTTTTCCTTTGTTAAGTCGGAAGACCCCTAATAAAACCTGTAATTAACACAAAAAGTGTTGTGTGTCTTTATTGGTGATGGTATTGGGTTTCATTCTGGCGTTGCATCTTTGATTTTCTTAATTGAACAGTTAGGTCACAGCCACTTCCCTAAGCTTTGGGATGTGGGATAAATACATAATTATGGCTTAACGTGTCACTCTGCTAAACTTAACCCATTTCTCACGCCCTCCCGGTCAAGATTCAGCCCACAGAAGAGTGCTCTGTCTTAGAACCCAGATATGTCCGCCTTGGAGCCAGGGGCCCTCTTCCCAAAGTGGCACTGAGGCAACTCCTAGCAACGGCCGAGTGGTGAACCGAGGTCGGGTTTCGACTAACGGCCGCGCCGGGGCACCCTGGGAAATGTAGTTCATCTTAGCGTCCCCTGTTCCCTTGGTCCCGGCAGGTGAGCGGGGCTCAGACTACAACTCCCAGGATGCTTCGTGCCTCCTCTTTCGAAGGCCGGGCGACTGAGTGGGAGGCGTCGACTGGGTTCCGAAGAGGGAGGCCTGACCGAGCTGGGCCGGGACCCTGGGCTATGGCTCGGACAAGTCCCGGGGACTGCGCCTCCGAAGGGAAGGGCGCGTAACCCGGGGCATGTCAGGGGCTGGGAGGATCGTAGGCCGCGCTGGGGTCGAGATGGGGTGGGGGCGCGGAGTGGGCGCACGGAGGGGGCTCGGCGCGGCATCTCGGGACCGAGGGCATGGCCCCGGGAGGACCCTTGCTCAGGGGCAGGCTCGGGATTTTAAAACGACTGGCACGGCGTTGGCTGAGCAGATGCAACGACGAGATGGTGCTCGTGGCCCCGTGGCCTTTGTAGACCTCTTAGAAATCCCCGCGGTCTGGGAGGCGGGGACCCGACCCGCCGGGAGTGACCGGAAGGGCCCGGATGTGCTGCGAGACAAAGCGCGTGTGCACTTTTAGGTCGTGAAAATGGCCATTACAGAGGAAAAGAAACACAAGCATTCACGTTAGTGGCCCCTGTACGTAACCCCAGATAAACTTTGCATCCGAATAACAGGACAGGCCGACAGCGGAGAAACAGATGACCCCCTTCCCGGGCGGGCCGCAGGTCGGTTCCGGGGCGCGGGGAGGGGGCGGGGCGGCGCACGGAGGCAGCGGGATCATTCTCGAGAAAACAGTCCCCCAAATGGGGTGAGACGGGCTTGTAGCTGGTGTGAAGGAAGAGATTTCCACGTGACCATGTGTGCTGTCAGGGAGGAGCCAGCCCTCAGTCCGCTGTTGTGCTGAATGCTTCCCAGACAGCCCTGGTGTGGCCTGGGCAGGTGTACTGGCCACAGTGCCAGGCGCCCACCTCCTTCCTGAGCTGGGCACCTGCCGTCTCAGCATCCTCCTTCCGCTAAGGGATGCGGAAAACTGCACTTGATTCGAGTCAGCACCGGCTCATCAGGTGACGGAGAGCACTTGGCTTCTCCCCTGAGGGCCTCCCCCTGTAAGGAACTTTGAGTTTCGGCCTCGAATGGGCAAAGTGAGAGGAGCCTTGGTAGGCCTTGGGCTCAAGCATGGTTCAGTGACACCATTTCTAAGCAACCGCTTTCATTTTCGTCCTTAGGGAGCAGGAGCCTGATGGGGGCAGAATTCCGATGAGCTGGATCGTGCTGTGGAGGAGGCGCAAGCAGCCCCCAAAGCCTTGAGATGGTAGGCAGCATGCAGGGTGAGATGTGTGGGATGTGAACCTGCCCCACCCCAAGGTCCTGACTGCACGGAGTACTGTGGGGCTGGGTGACGGGGACCCAGATGTGGTCCCTGGAGGAGAGTGACCGGAAGTCGCATTGATCTGGAACTGAGCTTCTTGTTAAGCTCCGAGCAGGCATTTCTTGGAGCCTCTGCATGCCCCGCTGGGAAGTATTTTTAAGCCTGTGGCTGGCGTTGAGCTGGGGCTATGGGATAGAGGAAAGCATTCCCAGTCATATCGCATCCTGGCTGGGAGGGTTTGCGAGTGGCATCTGGAATTCAGGGAGAAGGAGAGACTTCTGCCGGAGGGGGAGGGGGCACCCACATTGGCATCCACGGCGTTAGTGGGGGCTGTTTCCATGCTCGGAATGAGTGTGTTCTCAGAAACTCCAGGCAAGCACGAAGGGCTCATGTGCTCCTTTCCCCTGGTGACTTAGCCCAAGGCAAAGCACTTCATCTGTGTTCTCGTTTCAACACACGTTCCTTGTTTGATTTCGTTCAAGTGGTTTGTTTCTCCCATTGTAGGCATCAAAGGCCAAGAAAGGATTGAAAGGTGAGTGGAGAGATGGAACATCGCCCGGAAGCCAGAAATAATCCCCCCACCTTGGGTCCACATGTAACTTACATGTGTCTGTGTCTGAATGTCCCTGGTGGTTTCCCATAATTCCAGTGGCAGCTTTGGTCTTCAGGGGACTCCTGATGCTGCCTCAGTGGCCCTTTGCATAATTCAGAAATAAACGAGGGATGGGACTTGGGAAAAAATCCCTCTCCCTGGGGTCTGTATCCGGAAGTACTTGGTTGGGGTTAAGGGTGGTGAAGGCACTTGAGCTGGATGGGGTTCCCACGTGCCCCTCGGAGAAGTGGCCAAGGAGGGGTGCCCCCAGACCAGTGCTGGTGGAAGGGGTCTAGCGGGCTGTCGGGATGGAAGAAGCTTGTGTGTGCCCGCAAACCTCGGACGCTTTGCCCAAGGACACGCTGGGCTTTGCTCAGAGTCTGGAAGACTGGCTTGGTGGCCAGTGTGTCACGTACAACGTAGGTTCTGCTGAAAATCTTCACCGTCGCCCTTTGAGAGAGTTGTTCTCAGTTTCTACCCTGGGTCTTCCAATAAGGCGACGTGACTTGTTGCCAGAGACTTAGACGACGTCTCGTGGCTAGTGAGAGAGAGCTAGGCCCGCGTCCCGCGTCTGAGAGCCCTGAGGCCCTGGGGCTCAAGACGTGCAGCTCTGAGGACCACTCCTTCCTCCTCAAGTCGCGCCGCCGCCCCCTCTGTTCCAGGCTCCATTGATGACGTCCTTGAGGACCTCCTGGGGGATGAGAGTAAGTGCCCCTTCCCAGAATCCCCTGATCTAGGCTGCTTCTTCTTTGATTGAGATGCATTTCACATAAAATTTACTCTTTTAAAGTGTGCGTGTCGATGGCTTCTATTATATTCACAAAGTTGTCCAACCATCACCACAGTCCAGTACCAGAACATTTTCATCACCCCATAAAGACACTCCAGGCGCATTAGCAGTCACACCTCGTTCTCTCCTCCCCCCAGCCCTAGGCAATCGCTGGCCTTTCTGTCTCTCCGGATTTACCTCTTTCTGTCTCTATGGATTTACCTCTTCCGGACATTTTATATAAAATGAATCCTGCAGTGTGTGGCTTTTGCCTCTGGCTTCTTCCATGTTCCAGGATGTTTTCGATGTCTCTTTCTCCGTTCCTCTCCACGGCTGGGCGATATTCTGTTGTGTGGATACGCCACATTTTGTTCATTCAGCCATTAGTTGATGGATATTTGGGTGGTTTCCACGCGTTCCTAGGCTGTTAGGAATAATGCTGCATGAACATTCACATACAAGTTTTTGTGTGGACATATGTGTTCAGTGCTCTGGGGGTATAAACTTGGGAGTAGAATTCCTGGGCTAGATGCTGACTCTGCGTTTAGCTTTTGGAGGCACCTGAGGTTCCGCCAACCTATTTTGACAGCAGCTGCACCATTTCCCATTTCCCCGGCAGTGTGGGAGGCTCCGGCTTCTCCACACCCTTGTCAGTACTTGCTCTTGTCCGTCTGCTTGACTCTAGCCATCCTCGTGGGTGTAAAGTTGCATCTCATCGTGGTTTTGATGTGCATTTTCCTAATGGCTAATGATTTTGAGCATCTTTGTGTATTTATTGGCCATTTGCTATCCTCTTTGGAGAAGGTCATTTTTCACTTGGCGCATTGTAAGCGGTCCTTATTCTGGGCACTCGTTTCTTCCCCCGTATGTCCATGTTCGATGTTCCGAGGAGCAGGGCTTCAGGGTCACGCAGAGCTCCCGGGACAGCAGGGACAGCAAGGCTGAGGTCCCCACCACCCACCAAGCACAGCCCCTGGGGTTCCGGCCACAGCTCTGGGCCCCGGAAGTGCATTGTTCTTCCTGCATTTCCATGGGGGCGGGGGGCGGGGGGGGGCTTTTCATTTGTCACCAGTCGGCATTTAGGCTTGATGTCCTGCTTGGAAACACACTGCCCCTCCCCGTTCAGGCTTTTCAAGGGATAACCCGGGAAGCTGCCTGTGGGGCCCATCTCCTTCCTCCAAACGGCCCTCCTCCATCGGGCGGTCTGGGAGGCAGCTTGCTGGGGGACCTGCACCCCTTTTCATCTTCACTCCAGTTCTCTGTAGCCCAGTGACATCTTTGCTGTTTTCTTTTTCCCCAGTGACACTCCCTGAGAAGCCTGTTAAACCGGCGCCACGTGCCAGAGATAAGACAGGTGTAGGCCAGGCGCTCCCTTCCGCAAGGGCGAGGACAAAGTAAGCAGGCGACTGGGTGGGTGGCCTCCACCCGCCCGCCCAGAGGCTCTGCCTCCCCACCCCTGCTTGCCACTGACTGGGTGCCCGCCTTTCAATGCCAGCGGTTTCCTCTCCTCGCCTCAGCTCCTGGTCAGGGGAGCAGCCTCGGGGAGTGGAAAGAGAGTGGAACTGGAGGACAGAGTCCTGGCTGTGGTCTCACCTACACCTGCTACCTACTGTGTGCCCCTGGGCAATTCCTGAGCCTCTCTGAGCCTCCGTTTCTTTCTCTTCCTTCTCGGGCTCAGAGGCTTGCCCCAGATCAGTGGTCGGCAAACCTCAGCTCGCGAGCCACATGCAGCTCTTTGGCCCCTTGAGTGTGGCTCTTCCACAAAATACCACGGCCTGGGCGAGTCTATTTTGAAGAAGTGGCGTTAGAAGAAGTTCAAGTTTAAAAAATTTGGCTCTCAAAAGAAATTTCAATCGCTGTCCTGTTGATATTTGGCTCTGTTGGCTAATGAGTTTGCCGACCACGGGCCCAGATTGGTGATTTTCAGTGGTTTGTTCTGAGGTTCTGACAGCTGAGCGGTAGGAGGGAGCTTTGTGAGTCTCCCCCCGCCCCATCCCTTCATTGTAGCTAAAGCAGATGTTTTTCTCTCTTGCCTGTTGGGTTTTAAGACTTTGGTTTTGAAGAGGCTCTACTTTTTTAAAAGTTAAAAGTCAGGACACTGGGGAGCCTGCGAGGTTCCTCTCAGCAGCTCTGTCCCCGGGAAGAGGCTGGGGGCGCACTGGCCTCTCCAGGCCAGTCTCCTCTCGCAGCCACTGGCGCTGCGGAGCGGGTGCTCATTCCCCCTTTGCAGGTCCCTCCTGGAACACGACGCCTTCGGCACCATGGCAGACCCGGCGGGAGATGAGGCCGAGGTGAGCCTGGTCCGGCCCTCCTCCCACCCCCTCTACGGAACCCCGAAACAGTGAGATGGGTGTCATGGCCAAGGGCTGCTCACAGAATGGCTTAGAAGGCCCAGCAAAGCCAGTTCTTAAAGCAAAACAACACCCACGGGCTACCAAATGCCCAGAGCAACATCCCCTTCCTTCCCCACGGAGACGGGGCGGCCTGGAAGGCAGAGCTCCTGCAGCTGCCGGGGCCTGTGTCGCCCGCCCGTGGAGCTGGGTGTCCACAGGAGGCCCCACGCGCAGTCACTGGTGGGAAGCGCAGTCTGAGGCCCGGAAGTGGGCTTTCCAGTCGGGAGGAAGCGCTCTGGGCCTCCACACCTGGGCCAGTTCCACTTCAGACAACACCCAAGGCCACGGGCGGGCAGGCTCCGAGTGAGGCCCATGGGCGAGCTCTGCTCCTGCCCGACAGAAGCGGGGCCGCAGGGGGTGAGGGCCCGGCTCCCAGGTCCTTCACTAACACCCGTCCTTCCCTCGTGACCTCAGGTTTCTGACATCTCAGATGCAGACCCGCAGGCTCTGCTCCAGGCCATGAAGGTAGGACGCGGCCTGGCCGTCTGCGTTCTGGTAGCCGGGGCTGGGCTGGGCTGGGCTGCCGATATTCCTGCCCCGCTTTCATTCTCCCTCTCACGATGGCGTCTGAGCCCTTCCCAGGACAAGAATGGAGCTCATCATGAGCTGCTGCCCTCTGCCCCTCTGGGGATGAATCCGGTTTCCTGGTTCAGAGATTCTCCCACGCAGACACATCAGGCCCAGGCCTCTGTGACTTGGCCAGGCCTCCCCACCCCCCAAGGCTCACCTGGCTGCATCCCTCCACCCCACCACCTGGTGGGGAAGACGGGAGACAGTCTCCTCTGGAGCTGGTTCTCAGCCTTTCTCCACCCCCCTCCCACCCCCCTGCCGAGTCCCCTTCAGTCCAGCTGTCCTCTGATAGGTCAGAACCCAAGCTGACCTTGACCCTGGAATTTAAGGCATCAGTTCTGAAGACTTGAACCTCTCAGTGCTGGGGCATGGAGGCACTTAGCACAGCTGAGCACCGTGGGGTCCCTCCCTCCCCCCGCTTCTCCAGGATCTGGACGAGATGGATGCTGATCTCCTGGGTCTGAAGTCTCCTCTAGCCCCTAGCAAAGGTGCGGCCAAGGGTCCTGGGAAAGAAGAGTCGCCTAGCAACCCCCAACCTGCTGCTCCGTTAACAGCCCGGGAGGAAGGTGAGCAGGACACAGCGGCTCAGGCGGAGGGAGGCTTTGGGGGTGGAAGATGCTTAGACGGGAGCTTTCCGGCCCCGTGGGGTTCTCTGCCTCGGATGGCGGATGGCGAGGCCGGAGCTGACTGTGTGAGTGTTCGTGGTGGGAGGGGGACAAGGGAGCTTCCTCCCAGGCCTGTCCCCTTCCCTCCGAGCCCAGCGGCAGCTCCTGCAGAAGCCACCCGAGGTAACGCGGAGCTGTGTGGAGCCCGGGCGGCTCCCAGGCCTGTGTCCCTGGAGCGCCTGGTGACGGGCAGAGAGCTCCCAGGCCACGTTTCCGGCCAGGAGCCTGTGAGAACAGGGAGAGCAGACACAGCCCATGGCTGAGGCACGGCCACCCCTGAGCTCCCCCTGGGAGAATGCACGCCACCCCGCCAGGCCCCGGCCATGACCTTGCCTTCTCTCCGCAGGGGATGCCATTCCCACCAAGAAGCCCTCCCCCTCTCCCAGCAGCTTTGGGCATCAATACAAGAAGTTTTCTTTCGAAGGTACCACAGGCCTTCCGGCCACGCTTCTGGGCACTCCAGCTTGGGAGGGAGAAGCCATGGCGACCCAAACTTGCCCGCAGCCCAGTCGCTGTGTGTGTCAGACACGGAGCAGGGGCGGGTGCCGCTTGTTTAATCCTCATGAGTCCAGGGCGGACTAATGTGGATTCACCCGGACATTTGGGGAACTTGTTTGCAAGAAATTTGGAGCCAGGCCTCACGCTGGAGCTTTTGTCAAGTGCAGAAGCCCTTTCCCTTCGTGGGTACACAGATGTTGGACGTCTCTTCCGATGCCGGGGGATGTTTCCAGAAGGCTGTGCCGGCTCAGGGTCTGGGTCCCGGCCAGCCCGGCACAGTCACGCTGGACCACAGGCCCAGGGCCGCTGTCCCATCCCCTCCTTGCGAGGAGCCCGGTCTGTGTCCAATGCCGAGGGGCAGCGAAGGGGAGGAAAGACGCGGTGGCCCCAGGCAGCGCAGGGCTCGTCTTCCTGGCGCGGCGTCGCTCTGACCTGAGCTTCCCTCCCCCAGACGTGGAAGACCCGTTGGCAGGACTCCTCTCCGACGATGAGGAAGGGACCACCAAGAAGCTGCCTGGGACGGAGAGCAAAGCGGTTTCTGAAAAGAGCCCAGCCCCGGCCAGAGACCAAGGTGGGGCAGGGGGCTTGTTTCTTGTCCCGGGAAGAGGCAGGGGGCAGTCGCTCGCCAAACTTTCCGGTGCAAAGCAGAGACCTGCCAGGCGGGGACCGCAGGCCTGACATCCAGGATCCAGAGATCTTTCATCTCTAAGAAGCGGGGAGGCGGAGGGGGTAAGCCTGGGAGTGGGGCGGGTTGGGGGGTCAGGTCTTGTGGCAGATCAGGCCCCCCCCGATGCCTGCTGCCCCAGCCACAGGTCAGGGTTGCAGGGAAACGCTTCCCTTCCCCCATCCAAGCACCACCGCTGCGGGCCGGGTGCCTGGCACTGTGCCCTGCGCCTGTCTCTTAGGTCCCTCCGTTCCGCTCACTCCCGGGGACACCCCGGTCCGGAAGAGAGAAGAATCGCTCTTTGACGATGAGGACGACCTCATGGCCGCCCTGGGGTTTGGAGACAGCCCCAGAGCAGAGAGGAGGCCGCCAGGAGACCAGTAAGGACCCTCAGAGGGCAGAGTCCCTGGCCGAAGCTGGAGGGTGGGCACAGCGTGCCCCCAGGAGCCCCTCGTGTTCACCCGTGCCAGCCCTGTGTCCGTCCTGCAGGGAAGGGCCCCGCCCTGCTCGCTCCAAGCTGGATGAGCTGCTGGGTCGAGGCGCTGCCACCACACACCTGGCTCATCGGGGCACCGGGGAGCCCCTGGAGCTCAAGCTGGACAGGAGGTGCCAGAGGCCACAGGGTGAGGAAGCTTGCGGGACAGGGAGGTGGGGGGGCCCTAGAGCAGGTTTGGCACAACCCATAATAACAACTAAGCTTTACATCGGGACCCACACGCTATTCCCGTTTATAAAGGAGACAGTGTCATGGAAATAATAATTACCGCGTTCCATCCTGCTACTTTTCATTTGTACGGCATTTGATTTGTAAATACAGTGTCACAACTCATTGCATTCTCTGCCTGCTAACAGGCAGCAGCTCAGTGTGCAAACCACGCAGGGCTGCTCACAGCATCACGCAGGGGCTGACGCGTTCTCGTTACACGCACTCGTGGCCTCACTACAGGCTGTCGGGCAGGCCCCGCTGGTGCGTTTCAGCAGCTCCCCGCGGGCTCCCAGTGCGGGGCGGGTGACACCCAGCCCCTCGCCCGCCTCTTGCCGAGCAGCCTCGCCCGCACAGCCTTACTCGCCACGCTGCCAGGACAGAGTCACGCCCCTGCCCTAGATCACAGGCTCCTTCGTTCACAGACAAAGAAGACACCTGGGCCGACGAGGACTTCACCTTTGGGGCCTATCAGCCCACCGTGGGCTCCTCCGAGGGCTGGCAGTCCCGCCGGCAGCCCGGCAGGTAGGCGGCCTCGCCCCTCCCACGACAGTCTTGCTGGGAGGCCTCGCTGCGCTTTGCCGGGGCTGGGGCTCTGCGGGTGTGAGGGCAGAGGGAGGTCGCCCGTCCCACCTGCACAGGCCACGTGGTAGAGGCGCCCCAGCAGGAGCCTGGGCCCAGTTCCGCTCCCAGCCTCCGCAGAAGGAAGAGAATTGTCTGGATTAGGGTTTTTTCCTCCCAGTCTGTATTTTAAACTTTGTATTTTAAAATAACTTCAAGCTGACAGGAAGGTTGTCGGAACCATACAAAGAACTCCCTCCTACCCTTCGCCCGGACTTCGCGGTTGCTGACATTATGCCGTGTTGGGCGTGGTGCCCTTCTTTCTCCCTAAATGACCCTCTGTACACGGCAACACGCTTCCATCCCTGCTGCCCGGCCGGGGACACAGGCAGTGGCCGAGTGCAGGCGCCGGGAACCAAATGACTGTTGCCGGAAACCACTTGACCGGCTGCTTCCCTCTGGACCTGTGCGCCTTGGCTGGCATTTGGGCCTGGTCACTGCACGTGGAATTGTCCCGGTTCCTGCGATGGGTTTTAAGGTGTCTGTGCCACCGCGCTGCCACCTGAACCGGTGTGAGCACCGTGCTCACAGGGCCTCAGGCTGTGCCGAGCCCCTGGGCACCCCAGACTCCTTGGCGTGGGCCTGGCAGTCACCCCGCCCACAGCAGAGGGGAAGATCTATGGGGGCTCTTGGGACAGGCTGCTTGCCCTGCCCTCGACCCCTCCTCTCTGTCTTGAAGTAGGTTCTTCGCAGAAGATGGCATAGACCGCAAGGGAGAACCAGGCTCCAAGCAGGCCGCCCCAGCAACAGCCAGCCCCACCCCCCCCAGGAAGGGCGGCGCTGACTGGTTGGGCCTCAAGGACGAAGATGAGGACCTGCTCCCGCCCTCTCCCACCAGAGAGCCTCGCAGGAGAGGCTCCGCACTCCCCACACCCTCCGGGCCCCATCCCGAGAGACAGCCTTCGGCTCCGGGCCCGCGCTCTGCCCCAGCTGGGCTGCCCCCCGCCTCCTCCGGGGCACAGCCCCCGCCCGAGGGTGCAGATCCCCCTGCCAAAGCCAGCCAGCCCCCCCAGCCGGGAGCGTCTGCGGAGAAAGAGGAGGAGGACTGGCTGAGCCATGCCTTGTCCCGGAAGAAGGCCCGAGACCTGGCCAGAGAAGAGCGTGCTGCGGCCTCTAAGGGCCAGATCTCGGTGGGGGCAGCGGGCCGACCCCCTTCCAGCAGGTGCGGGCTCGGGCTGCTGTCCCAGTGGCGGGAGGGCTGGGCCGGGTGCAGGACGCCACCTCTTCCCTGTGCTTCCCTCCCGCTGCGCGGCACAGGGGCTCGGACTCGGGAGGAGGATTCCTCGGCCAGCCTGTTGCGAGCCCTCCAGGGCTCGAGCCAGCAGCTGCTGGAAGGACCGCAGGACCAGCAGCACCAAAGCCGCCTGCCCAGCCTGCCGCCTCGGGGTACGTCTGCAGCCAGGGCTGGGGGTGATGAGAGGGCTGGGGCCCACCCGGCCTCCTCCTGACTGAGGCAGCCCCGGATGAAGGCGCTTCCTGCAGCCGGCCATCTCTGCTCACGGAGGCCTCACTGTGAAACTGCAGCCACGGCCTCTCCCGCTGAGGACGTGACCTGTTTTCCTTTCCTGCCACCCTCCCTGTGTCCGCAGGGACCCCGGGACTTGGAGCCTGGCCACCTTGGCCCTCGATGCAGGCGACTCAAAGAAGGACACAGTCCCTGGAGGCCTCTCTGGCACTGGTTTGTTTTCTGCTTTGGGGGTGAAATCTGGGTGAGAAAGAGGCACGTTGAGCGTCCTTCGGGGCTCCCAGAAGACAGTGATGCTGGAGCACACACACACACGCACGCACACGCACACGCATGCACGCACACAGTGATGCTGGAACACACACACACGCACATACGCACGCACACGCACACACACGCGCGCGCGCGCGCGCGCGCTAGAGAGACAGAGACAGACCTTGGGCCTCCGTGGGCCTCCGTCCTGCTCAGTTCTCTGCTGTTTGTTTTCAGAACCTGCAGTGCGTTTCCCGGGCTCCCAGGACCCCACAGGGCTTGCTGGGCCTGTCCAGGTAGGGAGGCAGACAAATAGGCACAGGTCTCAGCCCCATGATGCAGCTCCCCGCACAGAGGTGGCGGCAGCGGTTCGCCCTGGTGGCCTGCAGGATGTCAGAGAGCGCACCCGGCTCTCCCACCAGCATTCCCTGCACTGAGCCTTGTCGGGCAGAGCTGGTGCCAACTTGCCAGCACCAATGGGGAAGTAGAGGTGGTACCCAGGCGGCGTGGCCAGGATGCTCCTGTCCGAAAGCAGGTGGCAGTGCCTGGCTCCATCTAGAAAGCCTCCTCTCTCCCGCCACCCTCCCTCCATGCCTCCACCTGCTTCCCAGGTGTGGTGTCACCTCTGACCCTGGGCCTGAGGAGGCCTCGCCCCACAGGAGCATGTCCCTGGTAACCCAGGGCCCTTTTGGAGATGGGGTTGGTGGGCAGGAAACAGGAGCTGTGCCGTTTGGACTGCGGCTGACAGCAAAGGCGCCTCGTACGCTTTCGTCGTCATTAAGACTGCTGGGTGTGGCGTTGGCCTAGTACAGTGGTCGGCAAACGCATTAGTCACCAGAGCCAAATATCAACAGTACGATATAAATTTCTTTTGAGAGCCAAATTTTTTAAACTTAAACTATATAGGTAGGTACATTGTTATTAACTTAATTAGGGTCCTCCTAAGCTGGCCTTTGCTAAAAACTCAAGGGGCCAAAGAGCTGCATGTGGCTCGCGAGCCGCAGTTTGCCGACCACTGGTCTAGGAGTCTGACCACTGTGCGAAGGTGTTGTCCTGAGAAGGAGGGACTCATTCTCCTAACCAGACCTGAGTGACCACGTGATGCTCCGGGCCCCTTCCTCGGCTTCTTGGTGTCATGTCCTTGACCCCATCTGCAGCCCCCGGTCAGGTGCAGGGCCTGGGAGGCCCAGTGAGCAGAGGGCCCGAGGTAACTGAGCTCTGCTGGGTCCCTGCCCCTGCCGAACCTGGAGCATGTCTCCTTCGCAGTCCCTGCTGCCGCCGTCGCTGGCGCAGAGCCTGCTGCCGGGCACAGGATACCAGCAGCAGCTCCTGGCCGCGCAGGTGCAGCTTCAGAGTGGCACCGCCCAGCTCCAGGCTGAGCTTCTGCAGAGCCAGGCCCGGCTGGCAGAGCTGGAGGCCCAGGTGAGGGTCTGGGCCCGGGGGAGGGGGGAGGCAGGGCTGCGGTGGGAAGGCGTCACTGTGCGGGCTGGAAGGCTTCCCCAGGGACCTTCGGGACCTGCCTCCCACCCCCACGCCGTCTCTCTGCTGCCTCAGGTGCGGAAGCTGGAGCTGGAGCGGGCCCAGCACACGCTGCTGCTGGAGACGTTGCAACAGCGACACCAGGTCGACCTGGAGCTCATCGAGAGTGCTCACAGGTACCCCCTGCCCCAGCCTTCGGGGCTCCCCAAGGCTCCTGGCCTGCCCCAGCCATGTGCTCGGGGAGGCCCTTCCGGTGGCCGCCCTCACCTTTGAGCCCACAGCTGGGTGTTCTGTTGGCAGAAGCCGCATCATGGTGCTAGAAACTTCCTACCAGCAACGGGAAGAGCGGCTGCGGAGAGAGAACGAGGAGCTGTCCGCCCAGTACCTGTCGCACTGCCAGGAGGCCGAGCAGGCCCGGGCCGAGCTCACCGCCCAGCACCAGCGGCGCTTGGCGGCCGCCGAGCAGGAGAAGGACCAGGAGGTGGAGCGGCTGCGGCAGCTGCAGCGGTGAGGCCAGGCCCGGGCCAGGCGGGCAGGGAGCAGGCTTCTCGGGTGGCCGGGCGACCTGGCTGCCATGACACCCCCGCGCCGTGCCTTTGAACCGAGGTGAGGACCCAGGCCAGCTCACTGACCCACCCCACCCAGGAAAGGGGGCATCGCCCCTACAGAGGTGGGAGTGGGTACCCACAGGGCTGGTTGGGCCGGGCCTGGCGGCAGCAAGCAGACAGCCTAACTCAGCCCAGGTCAGCCCACTCGCCTGCTGGACCTCTCAGGTCTAGTTTCTAGACGGACCCTGGTGTGGTTTGCACTGTGTGCCTGGCATGGCGATCTGGTTGCCTTTCTGGGTTAGAGCAAAACTAAGAAAAGGTCCCTAGGGAGCTGGCTGATGAGGCAGAGGGCCCCTAACACTTGTCAGAGTCCAGGCACGCCTGTCTTTTCCTCCGCGTGAACGACGGAAGGAACATCCCCTTAGAGGGTGGATGTGGCATTAAGGCACCAAGGCAGTTAAGGCTGACAGCCAGGGAAACTGAGGCAGTGCCCGGAGAAGAAAGGGAGGCCTGGAGCACTGCGCCGGAGGCACGCTCCTCCCTGGAAGCGGCCCACAGCCCGCCCTCCCGCGGCGCTGCAGGGCCTCCATCCTGGAGATGCGCAAGGACCATGAGGACCAGCTGCAGCGGCTGAAGCTGCTGAAGGACCGCGAGATCGATGCTGTCACCAGTGCCACCTCCCACACGCGGTATGTGTGAGGTCCGGGCCCTGCCCACCCAGGGGCGGTGCTGGGGTCCCCAGGCCAGGGTGACCGGGTCCTCCCCAGGTCCCTGAATGGCGTCATCGAGCAGATGGAGAAGTTCTCCAGCAGCCTGGACGCGCTGTCCTCCCGGGTGGAGGCCTCGCACCTCACCACCGCCCAGGAGCGGGAGCTGGGCATCCGGCAGCAGGACAGGCAGCTCCGAGGTACCGCACGGCCCGCCTCCCCCCTCCCAGCTCAGGGGGCAGGTGGGCGGACGCTGAGTGTCCTGTGGGCCGCCCCAGCGCTGCAGGAGCGGCTGGGCCTGCAGCAGCGGGACATGGAGGAGGAGCGGAGCCGGCTCCAGGAGGTCATCGGGAAGATGGAGGCCCACCTGAGCGAGCAGAGCCGGCTGCTGGAGCAGGTGAGCCGTCCTCCACCCCGTGGGGCCCGTCTCCCAGAGCACCAGGGAGCTCAGTGGTACCCTCAGCTCACCTCCTGGGCCTCGGGACTTCCCTCTGCAATGTCTCCTGCCCCTTCCTGCCCTGGCCCCCCATCCCCACCTCCGCAAGTGCCCTCGCCCACGGCCGCGAGCTCTCTGCCCAGCCGCTGCATGTCCCACTTTCTTTCCAGTCACTTGAACCTGTCATGGCTGCTGGTGCCTGTGACATTGGGAAAGATGTTGAACTCCCTACATAGCTTACATATAAGAGGAAGCTGTAGTCTTTAAAAAATACCTTTCCTTTCTTTTTTACTAGGTTATAGCATGATACATTGCACTGAAAGAAATTAAACTACATGAAACAATAAAGAAAAAAGTGAAAATTACCCACTAGCCAGAGAGAGCCCTGGTGCTGTCACCGGTGCCTGTGGACTAGCAGTGTGTGGACAGAGAGGGTTCTGTGTCCTGGACCGTGTTTACTCAGGCCTCACTGGGTACCTTTATGAAGCCCTGCCTCGGGCCAGGCCAGTCCGCTTCTGACCTCATGCTGTGTGTGCCCTGCGTTCCCTGGCACGCGCAGTGTCATGCCCACCCCGCTGCCTCGCCTGCGTGGCTGGTGGGAGACAGGGAGGCGAGTGCTGTCATTGGCAATTCAGGGACCAGGAATGCTGCTGCCTCGGGAGCTCCCAGCAGAGAGAGGGCCCTGAGCCCTAGCCCTGGAGCATTAGCCCAGCGGTCGGCCGAGTCCTCCTCGTGTCCCTCACTTGCACCTCTGGAAAGGAAGTGATTGTGACACAGTGTGGGAGGCGCGGGTGGCTTTGCGCAGCAGTGAGGCCTGACGGGGCGGTGGAGCGCCGCGGGCTCACTCTCGGCCCTGCCTCAGGAACGCTGGCGGGCGAGTGCTGAGCAGTCCAAGGCCGAGTCCACGCAGCGCGCCCTGGAGGAGCAGAGGAAGGTCACGGCCCAGCAGCTGGCCATGGAGCGGGAGGAGCTGGAGAGGGCCAAGGTGAGTCCAGCCACACCGTATCCGGCTGCCATCCCTGCCGTGATGCCCGAGGACACTCACCCCTGACCTTCGCACCCTCGTCCCAGAGTGCCTTGCTGGAGGAGCAGAAGTCCGTCATGCACAAGTGTGGGGAGGAGCGGCGGCGCCTGGCGGCCGAGTGGGCCGAGTTCTTCGCACAGCAGAAGCTGAGTAAAGAGAGGGCCGAGCGAGAGGTGGAGCGGGCGCTGCAGGTGGACGCCCAGCGGGAGGGCACCCTCATCAGCCTGGCCAAGGTAGAGCCCAGAGCCGCCAGCCCTGCCCCTTCCTTCCGGTCCTCACGGTGTGCACCTCCATCAGGTTGGGTCAGCTTAGCAAAGGGCACAGCAACAATGATCATAATAGTAACAACTCCATTCTACTGTCCTCGTGCTTTACGCACATTGCTCATTCAATCCTCATCGCATTTCCATGGCTTAGATATAAAAAACGGGTTCAGAGAAGCTGAGCCCAGGGGTGAGGGCAGCACTGAGGCATGGCCCTGGGCCTCCCTGACTGGTTCTGGGACCCCCTTCCCCCACCCCCTTCTCCCAGAATCAGGATCAGATGGAGCCAAAGCAATGAGGCGGGCGGGCCAGGGGCTCCTCGAACCCTGAGCAGAGCCCAGTTCAGCTCCTGAGGACACAGGAGTGAAGGCTTTGCCACCTCCAGGAGCAGGCAGAGCTGAAGATCCGGGCAAGTGAGCTCCGGGCCAAGGAGGACCAGCTGGCAGCCGAGAGGGAGGCTCTGGAGCGGGAACGGGAAGAACTGCGGCGGGAGAAGGAGCGGGTCCGCGCCACTGCCCTGCGCACCAGGCTCCGCTCCGAGGAGGTGGAGAAGATGAGCCAGGTTCCGGCAGCTCAGCTGGGCGCGTGGCCGGGGCGTGGGCAGTGCCCTGTCCTCAGGCCGCCTGGCTGACCCAGGCGGTGTCCCCGCAGGTGGCCTCGGAGAAGTACCAGGAGGGGGAGCAGGCATTGCGGGAGGCCCGGCAGGTGCAGTCAGAGCATCAGGCCCGGCTACAGCTGGTGCGGCAGCAGGTAGAGCGGCTGCAGCAGCAGGAGCAGCACATGCAGCAGGCAAGCCCCCCCCCCCCCAAGCTCCTTATCCCCCATCTGGCTCCACTGACCCCCCACCTTCAGACCCTCATGGCTGTGTCCTTCTCTCGGGACGGGGGACAGGAGCATCTGAGTCTGGCCCAGCAGAGGCTGCAGCTGGACCATGTCCGACAGGACCTGCCCTTCGGTCCTGTGGGGCCACTCGCCCAGGCCCAGGGCCTGGCAGCGTCCGGCCCGAGTGGTAAGTGGCTCCAGAGGATGGACTTGGACCATCAGGTGGGCAGTGCCAGGAGCATCCTGCCCACGCCTCCCTCCACTCACGTTAGGGGCTAGCTGGTTTTAAAGTTATCCCGTTAATACGTCTTTACACAAGTAATGCATGTTCATTACAGAAAAATACATTTGAAAATAGAGGGAAGAAAACTTTTAAAATAAAATGTCACTCTCAACCGCACACTCTAGAGACGAGCACTTTTAACATTTTGGTGCATGGTGTTCTAGACTGCGTGTGTGTTTTTAAAAACAGAATTGACATCATATCATATACTGTTTTGTGCCTTGGTTTTTTTATTTGGAAATATACATACAGAACATGTTTTCATACCAGAAATTAAACATTTAACCGTAACTTTTAATCAGTATAAGTTTCCATTATGAGGCTGCTCCATACTTTTAATGGTTTTTCTACTGGGTGGTTTTTTGTCACTAAGATAAATAGCATGTCCGTGACGATCTGTACGTACAGCTCTGCGCTTTTGCCTGGCTATTTCCCTTGAATAAGTTCCTAGAATTAGACTTGCCAGGTAAAATCCCTGGAGCATTTTCAAAGCCTTGGAGAAGGTGGGTCCTGTGCACCCACCCGCAGTGGTAAGAAGGCCCCCGGGAAAGAGGCTGTGGCCGCCCTGTCCTCCCACCCATGCGTCGTCCCTGACCTCCTCCTCAGCCTTTTCAGCCATCGTGGCTCCTGCTTCCGCCAATCCTCAGGGCATCCAGCCATCAGCCACCCTGGGCCCCTCGCTTCTCCATGCCAAGCTGGTGCTGCTGAAACACACAGCTGAGCAGGTAAGCATCCCATAGCAAAGGCGGACTCCACCCAGGCCCGCCACTCCCCCTGGACCAGGGTCCTCGTGGTCACCTTGGTGACAGGCAACTCAGGGCAGTCAGAGAGGAGCACGTCCTGGCCCTGAGGAGGGCTGGGCCCACCCCCCGGAGGGGACCATCTCAGACCTGTCCTGTAGGCCAGGTTCTGTTCAAAGCCATCGCATATATGTTGCCAGTTGACCCTCACAGTAAGCCTGTGGTAGCAGTGACAGCAGTTCCTGTGTTCAGGCTCTATCCTGAAGCGTTCCTCTCCCCCAGCCCTCCAGGCAGGTAATGCTCTTCTCTCCAGTTTACAGACAGGCTTAGAGAGTGATGTCATGTGCTAGCAAGTGGCCTTGCCAGAACAGACCTGGTCTTTCACTCCAGTGCACCTGCTCCTCCCAGGCCCCCCTTCTGGCTCACAGCTTCCCAGAGCCAGGGAGTAAGTGGGGAGGGGCCTGGAGTGAGGGCTGGCTCCCTAGCACCCAGGGATCCACCTCACGCAGTCCCTGAGTCTGTGTCCCTGTTCACAGAAGCGGTACAGGAGGGGCCAGAGGGGGGTGCTCACCCAGCTCTGCCTTTCAGGACAGAGACTTCTTGGAGAATGAAGAGTTCTTCCTGGAGACCCTGAAGCAAGCCTCCTACAACATGACATCCCACTCAGCCTGAAGGCCCTGCTGCCTCCTCAACAGAAGACCCTGGCACTCTGTCCTAGTGCCCCTGGCGGCCAGCTCCAGGGAGGGAGTGCCCAGGAAAGGCTCTGAGATGCCCAGGGCCTGATAGCAGCTCTTTAAATAGACAGGGTACAAGGGCATTCCGACCACGCCAGCCGCAGCTGAGGCAGGCAGGTGCCCCCAGGCCTCGGGTTTGCTGAGTGTCTCTGCCCCCAGACACTGTCAGCTTCAGCTTTGGTTCTCTGGACCCCTCCCCTCGTCGGTAGGCAGGTGGTTGAGGGGTCTTTTCACCTGGGCCTCTTCTGAGACGGGGTCTTCTCCAGGGATGCCCTGAGCAGCCTCCTGCCCTCCCGCCTGAGGCCAGCAGAGACAGCACAGGGCCCCTCCCTAATGGGGACGTGGAGTCGGACCACGTGTTTTGAAGGGCCTCCATCCTGCTGGCCAGGGGTGGGGGTGCAGGGGCAGGAGAGGGGTGGGAATCGCAATTACTTGTAAATTACTTGGAAAGAACATGTCCTGGTGAGCACGAAGGCAGAGGGGCGCGCTGAGTGGCCCTGAGCAGGCAGTTCGTGTGTCTGTCGCAGAACAGCTTTCGGGGGGAACTTATTTGTTTACCAACAATCTACAGCCTTCATCTTGGACCCATTAAATTGCTATGTTTTTTAATCCAACTACCTTTCATTTCTTGCCATATTTGATTCAGAGATAGCCCTTGTCTTTCTGGTTCTACAGTTTCACTCTATGTACGTATCCACAAACAAAACAGAATATTGATTTGTGTGTTTAAAGATCTCTAGCCCTGGTCAGTGTGGCTTGGTTGGAGTACAGTCGTTCCATACATTGGAAGGTAGTGGGTTCAGTTCTGGGTCAGGGCACGTGTGGGTTTGATACCTGGTGCATGCAAAAGGCAATCAATTAGTATTTTGATGTTTCTCTCTCTCTCCCTTCCTCTCTCTAAAATCAATTTAAAAATACCTAAAATTTTAAAAATATCTGTATGGTATTATCCTATACTAGAGGCCCAATGCAGGAATTTCATGCAAGGGGCTCAGCCCTCGCAGCCCCAGCTTTGTCCAGAAGCTCCTTTAGCTATCTGGTCTAATTAGCATATTGCCCTTTTATTACGGGCAATATGCTAATTAGACCAGATGTCTTCTAGACGTCCTTCCGGACAAAACCACAGTGGCGGGGGCGAGGCAGAGGTGGTTGGGGGCGATCAGGCCGGCAGGGGAGGGCAGTTGGGCCTAAACCAGCAGTCAGACATACCGTGAGGGTTCATGGACTGCAAGAGGGTGCAGGCCGGGCTGAGAGATCCCTCCCCCCAAGTGCACAAATTTTGTGCACCAGGCCTCTAGTATTTATAATACCAATAAGCTTTGTTTTTCCAAAACTTTTACATTTAACCTTGTTTCATGTAGCTGCAGTTCATGAATTTTAATTGCTGAATACTATTTCATTGTTTGACTATACCACAATTTATTTACTCATTCTTTTGCTAATGGGCATTTAGGGTGTTTACCGTTTTATTGGGATTTTATTGTAAACAATACTGCCACGACTGTGCTGGGCATGCCTCCTTGGCATATATGTAAGCACTTCTCTAAGGTAGATACTAGAAGTAGAATTTCTAGGTCATAGAATATGTGCTTAACTTGACTAGTTAAAACTGTACTAATTACCGGCAAATTGCTCCATAAAGTAGCTGGACCAATTTACACTCCAACAGTGGCTTTCAATGCTAATTTAGAACTGGCGGGGCCTGGGACCTCTCGCCTACAAGCTACACACCATGGCCGGAGGGTCTGAGGCTCAGGGAGCTCCAGGCAGGAGCCCCGACCGCTCCCAGCTCCGCCCTGTCGTCCTCCGAGCACTTCCGGGACCGGGAGCCCAGGGCCCTCCACCGCCTCTGGCGCCTCTAGCGGGAAGGAAAGGACCTCCGGCTCTCGCCCGTAAAGAGGAGTCTGGCCTGGGCGGGGGCGGGGCTCCTGGGTCCGAGGCGTGGCCTTGGCTGGGCGGGGGCGTGGCCTGGTGGGCGGGGTGGGGCAGGGCCTGGGTGGAGGCGTGGCTCCTGGGTGTCGGGGGCGTGGTCTGTCGGGGGCGGGGCCTCCGCGGCGTTCAGGCGCCGTCGCGGCCGCCTCAGTAGGCTTCTGGAGGCGGGGGCGGCGCCGACCTGAGGGAAGATGGCGGCGCCCTTGTGGCAGGCGGTGCTGGGCGCAAGTCGGAGGTGGCGGTGCTTCAGCACCTCGGGTGAGGGGTCTAAGGGTGTGGGGCTCTTGCAGGTCCCCATTAAGCCCGAACCCTGGGACTCGAGCCAGCGCCCGCCCGCCCTCCGAGGGGCCGGGCCGTCGCCGGCCTGAGCCGTCCCGCTCTCTGCCCGCAGCCGCGCTGAGCCGCCGGACCCCGCCGCTGGGGCCGATGCCCAACGAGGACATCGATGTGAGCAACCTGGAGCGGCTGGAGAAGTACCGCAGCTTCGACCGCTACCGGCGCCGGGCGGAGCAGGAGGCGCGGGCCCCGCACTGGTGGCGGACCTACCGGGAGCATTTCATGGTGGAGTCAGGTGCGGGCGCCCGGAGCCGGGGCTGTGGGGGCGGGCCCCGAGCCCTGGGGGCGGGGGCCGGCCTGCATCCCGCGTTGGTGGTATTGTCCAGCCAGGATTTTCACACCTGTTGGGCCCCCTGCTTGAAAAATTCCCTCCCCCATTAGAGGTCCCCCTTAGCTATTTCTACTCCTAAAATCTTTGTCCGCCGCCGCCCCCCCCCCCCATTGCGAGTCGGAGCGCCCTCTGTGCCCCTAAAATACTCCGTGTGTAGCCCTGCCCACACTGCACTTTCTTACCGCTGCCTCTCTCCGATTGTGAGCCCCCAAGGACAGGGGTCCCGCCTGTCTTAACCATCTTTGGATCCTTGCACCCCCACAGTGTACAATACTTTGCTGAATGAAATAGAAAGCCCTGGACACGGTGCCTGGGGAAGGCTGCCCTTGAGCAGCTTTCAAGTGCATCCTTTCGAAACCTTTGCTGGGCCAGTGTTGAGGGTGCAGCGTGTGTTACTGTTATTGACTAATGTAAATGGAAAAGGTGTTGGGTTAAAAGTTCTCTAGGGCCTTGCTACCCAAAAGCCTGTTCTGGGACCAGCCGCACAGACATTACCTAGGAACTCCTTAGAAATGCACTGCCGTGCCCTGGCCAGTGTGGCTCAGTTGGTTTGGAGCCCCTCAGGTACTCCAAAAGGTCACGGGTTCGATTCCTAGTCAGGCAATGCCCAGGTTTTGGGTTCGATCCCCAGTAGGGGGCAGCTGTTTATGTTCCTCTCTCTTTCCCCCTCCTCTTTCCTCTAAAATCAATAAAAATCATGTCCTCGGGTGAGACTTTAAAAAAAAATAAAAGAAATGTGGTTTCAGTTCCCACTCTGACCTGCAGAATCAGAATCTGAATTTTAAGAAATTTCCCCGGTGACTTGTATGGCTCATTTATAAAAGTGTGAGAAGCGCTTCTTTAAGTTCTAGCTTCAGCTATTCTACTGAGGACACAGGTGTGTGTCCGAGCCCCGCTGTGACAGGCTTGAAGGTGATCCCAGCTATAATTGGGAGGCATGTGCCTCTGTTTCCCATGACCTAGACAGTCAGTGGAAGGGGTTAGGGGTTAGAAAATGCACTCTCAAGCTTATCCAATTTGCTTAGCAACTGGACCCTGCTCAGGTCTGAGAAGCAGACTACACAGTGTTTTAGTTCAGTGGTCGGCAAACTGCGGCTCGTGAGCCACATGTGGCTCTTTGGCCCCTTGAGTGTGGCTCTTCCACAACATACCACATGTGGGCGCGCACGCACAGTGCAATTGAAACTTCGTGGCCCATTCGCAGAAGTCGGTTTTCGGCTCTCAAAAGAAATTTCAATCGTTGATATTTGGCTCTGTTGACTAATGAGTTTGTTGCCCATTGATTTAGTTTTGTGAATTAAAGGGGAAGCTTTAGCAGCAGATCTTGGGCAAGTGAGAGGACTAGGTAGAGACAGGTGGCTTGGCCAAGAATCGATCCCACTTCCTCCAACACATCTTTCCTCCCTAGATCCCAAAGACAAGATTGACATTGGGCTGCCGCCACCCAAGGTCTGTCGGACCCAGCAGCTGCTGGAGCGGAAACAGTTCATCCGGGAGCTGAAGGCCGATGTTGAGGAGGAGCGGGCCGCCCGCCTCCGCACAGGTAAGCCCTCCCAGGGGAGAGGCCCTGCTGTGTCCCTGCCCCCACGCCGGGCCCAGCTGGCATCGTTCCTTCCCAGTGTGCATTCCGCTGGCGGCTGTGCGGGCCGAGTGGGAGAGGACCTGTGGGCCCTACCACAAGCAGCGGCTGGCGGAGTACTATGGCCTCTACCGAGACCTGTTCCACGGCGCCACCTTCGTGCCCCGCGTCCCCCTGCACGTGGCCTACCCCGTGGGTGAGGACGACGTGATGCCTGTGTACCACGGCAACGAGGTCACTCCCACAGAGGTAACTGCCGGCCTGTGCCCCTTCCTGCCCTGTGCGCAGACCTCCCCGCAGGGCCATGTCCTCCCTTCTCCAAGAACGTCTGTTTGTCACAGCGTCTGTCCCTCGTTCTCTCCCCATCAGGCTGCCCAGGCTCCAGAGGTGACTTATGAGGCAGACGCGGGCTCCCTGTGGACACTGCTGCTCACCAACTTGGGTAGGTGTCTAGGGTACAGGAGCCAGGGCCCTGGGGCGGGGGCGGGGCCAGGTGGAGAGCCGCAGCCCCAGCTCCTTTCGTGGGCCCTCAGTCGGTGGGTCTGTTTATGTGCAGATGGACACCTGCTGGAGCCGGATGCCGAGTATGTCCACTGGCTGGTGTGAGTACCTGGGGTGGGGCCGTGGGTCAGGCACGCGGGGAGGCCCTGGCATCCTGGGAAGAGCTGCCCCTGAGTTTCCGTCTCGGCTCCCTCGCGGGTTAACAATGGGACTGTGGGTTAACCTCCCTCCCCTGGAGGTGGCCCCTCACCTCTGCTTCCTGAGAGAGTGAGGGCCTTAGGACCCAGTGGCTGCAAACAGGAAAGAAGAAAAGCAGGCAGCGGGCCTTGGGCCTTGGCTGCTCCCACGGGCCTTCTGGTCTCCCTGAACGCACCTCCTCACCCGTGAACCTAGGATGAGGCGTCCACGTTCCTTACCCGCCTCAGGGGCTCTGTGACAGTCCAATGAGAGGGACCGTGAGCGGCCTCTGGCAGACGTGCTCAGGTGGCCGCCTTCTGCTTTCTCGGAGGCTTTGGCTCTGAACACCAGGAGGCAGAAGTCAGGCAGGTGGCTGCAGCCTTGGAGTTTCTGGGTAGTCGAGGCCCGTGACTGGGAGGCTGGTTTCTGTCATTGTTATTCAACTGCAGTTACCAACCTGCAGCAGGGCCCTCTGGGCTGCCTCTTGAGGTGGGTACAGTGGCCGTTCCGGTGCCAGCTGGGCAGGCACTCTGACAAAGCCCAGAGTTTCAGGAAACGGAGAAAGAAGCGGCTCAAAGGTGTCATGGTCTCCGCCCCCCGGCTCCCGCCCCCCGGCTCCCAGGGCATAGCAGACAGGCTGCTGCCTTTGCTCTCATCCTGACTCTGCAGCTAGGCCTCCGCCTCAAGCCCCAGGGGTTCGCAGAGCTCCAGCTCCTGCTTGATTGCGCAGAAGAGGTCCTTGTAGGCTCTGTGTCCCCCGGGCTTGTCTCAGCCTCTAGGAAGTGCTGGATGGGGACGCTCCCGCCGCCACTTCTGTCCAGTGGCAATTAACAGCTTCCTTTCCTCCTGCCAGAACCAACATCCCAGGCAACAGGGTGGCTGAAGGACAGGAGACGTGTCCCTACCTGCCCCCCTTCCCTGCCCGGGGCTCTGGCTTCCACCGCTTTGCCTTCCTGCTCTTCAAGCAGGAGAAGCCCATCGACTTCTCTGAGGATACCCGGCCCTCCCCCTGGTAATCTATACCCCCACACTTGTCCCCGCACCCCACCCCCAGCCCAGCTTCCCAGCAATGGCCAGCCTTGCTCAGTCATCCTGCCTCTCTTCCCTCGGGACTTGAGACGGGCAGGCCCTCAGGGGCTTCTCGGGATTGCCTCTGGGGCAGAGCGGGTGTGGGGCCCTGGTGTCCCTCCCCACTCACACTCTCCCCATCTTACAGCTACCAGCTTGCCCAGCGGACCTTCCACACTTTTGATTTCTACAAGAAGCACCAGGGAGCCATGACTCCAGCCGGCCTGGCCTTCTTCCAGTGCCGCTGGGACGACTCGGTCACCCACACCTTCCACCAGCTTTTGGGTAGGGACAGTGGGGGGCCGGAGGGGGTGGCTGGCGCACACTCACAGACCTTTCCAGACCTGGCAGGCAGTCCTCCGCTGGGCTGGCTGGCTAGTCCCACCCTAGAGACAGGATGGGGTTCGGGCCGGCAGCAGTCCACACCCACACTCCTCACTCTTCTTGCAGATATGCGGGAGCCCGTGTTCGAGTTTGTGCGGCCACCCCCTTACCACCCCAAGCAGAAGTGCTTCCCCCACAGGCAGCCCCTTCGCTACCTGGACCGGTACCGAGACAGTCATGAGCCCACCTACGGCATCTACTGAGTGCTAGACTGCCACCCCCTCAGAGGGCGGGCTGGGCCTGGGCCCTCCGTCAGGCTCCGCGGGCAGGAACCATAAACAGCTCCAGGGGCCAAGCGGTGGGGCTCTGGGCCTGTCTCAGCAGCCCCGCTGGTGGCAGGTGGGGTGTGAATAAAGATGATGTCTATAGCTGGTCTGGGTCTGTGTTCCGGGAGCAGCCAGCTCCCCTCCCCACCCCCATGGGGTTGTATTGCTTTGTGGTGGGAGGAGGGCTGCCTCCCACCCCAGGAGTGACCCCTGGGATCCAGTGGCTGAAGACAGGTCCAGAAGAAAAAGCAGGCCGAGGTCTTGGCTCCTCCCACAGGCCTCTGGGAAGAGGCCTGCCCACGGAGCATTGGCCCCTGGCGGGCTGTGGGGTGCAGGCTCCTGGCCTGTCAGGTGTCTGAGACCTCAGGCTCACACCCCTGCTTGGGACAGAGCCCCTGCCCCCTCCCTGGTGGTTCGGGCAAGTCTGTCTCTAAAGGGAAAGACCTCCTCTAGCCAAGCAAGGAGCTCTGTGCACCTTCTCCAGAAAGCGCGACTTCACATACTTACAACCCAAGACACGGTGCTGCATTGCGCTGAGGGCAGCTTACCTTTCCAGTGGGCCGGGTTGGCGTGGCTCAGTGGTTGAGCATCGACCTATGAACCAGGGTTCGATTCCCAGGCAGGGCACATGCCCGGGTTGTGGGCTCGATCCCCAGTGTGGGGTATGCAGGAGGCAGCCGATAAATGATTCTCTCTCAGCATTGATGTTTCTCTCTCTCGCTCCCTCTCTCTTCCTCTCTGAAATCAATAAAAATATATTTTTTAAAATAAATAAATTGGGCCGGCTTGGTCTGAAGAGTTAACCCTCCTCCAGCTGGCCTGGGCAGACTCGCCCTGCCCCGGGGCAGCTGGGTTTGCAATCAGAAGCCCTCTGCTCTGAAAAGGGGAGGTTCTGGAGCAGCAGCGGCTCACACAGAGCGGGGGTGCCAAGTGCAGTTAAGTGCTTCCGGTTTCCATGAAGGGGGTGTGGGAAAACCGCTGGACCGGTCTGTGATTGACCAGAAAGGCCCACCTCATGTTGATAGGGAGACACCTGGTTTGGCAAATGCCTGAAACAGCTCCAGGGGAAGTGCAGCGGGGCCGGTGGGCGGGAGGGCGCTGAATGAGGACTGGCTGCGCCCGCTCTTCCTGCCGGACCCTCCCGCTCGCCCCGTCCACGTAACCGCTGAGGCCGGAGGGCGTGGGGGCAGATTTTCAGATGAGGCCTGCGGACAGGCGGAGGCCCCTTGGGGTTCTTGTCTCTGGAGGCGGGGACCGGACCCCCTGCTCAGGAGCTGCCGCCCTGAGGTCTAGGGAAGCGGGAAGGAGGTCCCAGGGTGAGGCCGGAGAGCTGGACCCCACCTCCCAGCCCGGGGGGGGGGGGGGGGGCAGGAGGCAGACGGAGTGGGGGGCCGTGGGCGGGGTCGCAGGGCGGGAGTGGGTGCGGAAGCCGGCGGCGCTGGGCGTGGCGGCTGGTCCGGGTCCTCGGAGGAGGGCGGTCCCCCTCTTCTCCCCAGGCGGGCCCTCGCTCCTCCCCGCCGCACCCGCGGGCTCGGTCCCTTTAAAAGCCGCGGACCGCCCGGGTGTGCTCCGCCCGCCCCGCCGCCGCCGCCATGGCCCAGCAGCTGCTGCAGGAAAAGCTGACCTGCGCCATCTGCCTGGAGCTCTACCGGGACCCGGTGACGCTGTCCTGCGGCCACAACTTCTGCGGGGACTGCATCCGGGACTGGTGGCGCGCCCACGAGGAGAGCCCCGAGTGCCCCCAGTGCCGGGAGCTCTGCCCCGCGCGCGCCGGGCTGCGCCGCAACGTGACCCTGAGCGACGTGGTGGAGGCGGTGCGCGCCGAGCCCCCGGCCCCCCGCCCCGACCCCGACCCGGACCCCGACCCCGACCCCGGCGCGCGCTGCCCGCAGCACGGGCGGCCGCTCGAGCTCTTCTGCCGCACCGAGGGCCGCTGCGTGTGCAGCGCGTGCACCGTCGGCGACTGTCGCCTCCACGAGCGGGTGCTGCTGGACGCTGCGCGCCGGGAGCGCGAGGTGACACACCGGCGCCCCTCTGCTCTCTGTGTGCGGGCAGCTTCTTTACGCCGCGGCGGTGGTCAGAAAACGCACTAGGAATAGATGCCCCAGCTGGGGACAAGGCCCGGGTGGGGTTGGGGGTGGTGAGGAGCTGAGGGGGTGAAGCTAAGGGCTGTGCAGGTGAGGAGGTCAGGGGCCAGAGCCAGGGGTCAGGAGGTGACCCCCGTGGCTGCCCAGGTCTCAGGGAACAGGCCTGGGCGAGAATGCTGGTGGCACAGAGACGGGCACTAAGCACGAGGGTTTGCAGGGGCCAGTAGATGACAGCAACGAGGGACGGGGACAGGCGGTCCCACCGATGGCACTTGTGCCAGTGGAGGGGATTTTGCTAGAAGGAGGGGAAGTGAAGTAGGGCTGCTGGGTGTCCTCTGGGGGAACCAGATGACCCACTTCCTGCTCGGGCCTGGACTCGGGAAGATCTGATGGCTTTGGCCACACTGTCAACCTCTCACCATTTCCTGGTCTGGAAGTGGGGATAACACCCATCCTCACCTGCAGGTGTGGCTGGGAGGAGAGGACGCCAGACAGGTGCTTGGCCAGGTGCAGGGAAGCAGATCCTGGCAGCGGGCGTTCTTCCCGCTCTGGGACATTACATTTATATCCTGAGGGGCCGGAGGGGGCACCGCCACACAGGAGTGCCCTCTTCCCCTCGGGCCCCCGGTCAGCCTCGCCGGGGGCGGCACGAGGAGGGGACACCTCACAGCCAATGCTGGCCCCCTCTTGTCACTCGCCCCCTGTCCCCCGGCGGACACCACAGGCCCAGCTGAGAGCCACGCTGGAGGTCACCCGGCAGCAGGCCACCCAGGCCGAGGGCCAGCTACAGGAGCTGCAGCAGCGAAGCCGCCGGATCCAGGTAGCGGCCTGCCCGTCCCACCCCCCAATGCATGTTGTGCCCTTCAGGCAGCCACAGCTGGTCCCTGGGACCCCGGGCAGTAGGTGTGAGCCACCTTGAACATGCCTCCTGGGATCAGACAGGGAGGGGCTGACTGGGGGAAAGAGGTTCCAGGGACCCTGTCTCCCCATATCCGCACCCCTCAGCCCAGTGGGCAGCGGTGGCCCCGGCCACCCTAGGCTCCTCCTGTGCCCACCCAGAGCTCGGCCTGCACCCTGGCTTCCATGGTCTCCGGCAAGTTCAGCCGCCTGCTGCAGGCCCTGGAGCTGCTTCAGATCAAGGCACTGCGGGGCATCGAGGTGGCCAAGACGCAGGCCCTGGCGCAGGCCCAGGAGGAGGAGCGGCGGCTACAGGGCCACCTGGAGGCCACGGCCGTCTTTGACCGCAGGACCCAGGACCTCCTGGAGCAGTCGGATGACCGAACCTTCCTCCAGGTACCAGGACAGAGGGCGGCGGGTTGAGGGACCAGGGTGCCTGCCCCTTGCTCCCGGCTCACTGCAGCTGCCCGGGACTCAGGGGTCACAGTTCCTGGCGCCCCCAGGGCCTCTTGGGCCGCTGACCCCCCCACAGTGGGATGCCGATCAGCAGCTGGACGGCCTGAAGGGATTGCTGAGCCAGCTCTGTGGCCTCCTCCTGGACAGTGGGGACCCCCGCGGGGCACCAGCTGAGGCGGCTGACTCGGGTCCCCCGGGTAAGGCTGACCCCACATCTCTCCCTCACCCTGAGCCCCGCTGTCCCTCCCACTGAGGGTGGGAGTGGAATCAGGGCCCAGCCCCCATGAGCTCCCCTCCCCCTCACTCCCCTAACTCTGCTTTGCCCCCTAGAGACCCCAGGCGCCCTGGCATTGGTCCCAAGCCCGGTTTGTCCGCTGAGGAGGAAACTCTGGCAGAGTAAGGAGGCCCAGCACATGCGTGTGCATCTGTGTGCGCGTGTGAGTGCATTGTGCACACATGTGGATACGGGTGTGTACACATGCACTGTGAGCACATGTGTATGTGCACGTGTGTCTGTACACGTGTGTGTGTGCACGGGTGTGTGTGTGTGTGGCACGTGCTATGACTGCCCCGTCCATGCCCTTCCCTGGGTCTGGCCTCGCCCCGGCACCCCTGTTGCAGGAGGCACGCCTCCTACACGCGGAGCCAGTTTAGTGTTTAAGGCGGTTCTGGGCCCACAGAGCTGGATCGGTCATGCTCCTCCTGCTGCTGTCAAGTTCGTTCCCTTTCTGGACCTCAGTTTTCTCATCTGGGAAATGGGGCTAACGGCCGGTTCTGCCTCAGAGGCCGCCGCCAGGACTGAGCGCTCGCTCCGCGGGCAGTGTGCCTGGCAGGGGCTTAATCGCCATCAGTGGAGCGTCCGTCTCCGTCTCTCCTGTCCCCTGAGGGTGGACACGCACAGGCACCCTGCCCGCTCACCTCCAGTCCCTCTCTCCCCAACAGATTATCGCAATCTGACCTTCGACCCGGAGAGTGCCAACCGCCACCTTTACCTGTCTCGGCAGGCCCGGCAGGTGGAGCACCGGCGGGTGCCCCGAGGCCCGGCCGAGCCGGGCAGCTTCGAGCTCTGGCAGGTGCAGTGCGCCCAGAGCTTCCGGTCCGGGCGGCACTACTGGGAGGTGCACACGCCGAACCACTTGGTGACGCTGGGCGTCGCCTACCCGGACCTGGCACGGCGCAAGCTGGGGCCCTACACGGACAACATCGGCCGGGGGCCCGGCTCGTGGGGGCTCTGTGTTCAGGAGGACAGCGCCCAGGCCTGGCACAACGGGGAGGCCCAGCGCCTCCGAGGGGTGCCAGGGAAGCTGCTGGGCGTGGACTTGGACCTGGCCTCTGGTTGCCTCACCTTCTACAGCCTGGAGCCCGAGACCCAGCGCCTGCACACCTTCCACGCCATCTTCACCCAGCCCCTCCACCCTGTCTTCTGGCTCCTGGAGGGGAGGACCCTGACCCTGTGCCATCAGCCTGAGGCCAGGTGCCCTCCGGGGCTCCAGGAAGAGGCCTCGGGGCTCCGCTGAGGAAGGCACAGGGGGGAACTCTGGACTGGGGACAGGAGCCACCGCGCCTGTGTGCCCAGGAGCCGCCCTTGCCCCTGGCCTGGGGACCTGAGGCCACAGCTATCGCGGGGCCAGCTGTTGGCCAGCAGACTGACTCAGGGTGAGGCTGGGCCACTTGTGGGGGTGGAGGGACCCCCAAACTGGAGTTAACTTTGCCAGCCTCTTTGAAAGGGGACAGGGACTAGGAATGGAGTAAAATGGGAGGCCCCTGCTCCAGGCAGAGCCCAGTTCCAGCGGCTGCCTGGGCGTCAGAGGCAAGGGCAGCGCCCAGGGTCCCCTGGTCCTACAGGAGAGCCGGGCAATGTGGTGCCCGCCACAGACGGCGGCAAAACAGTGCACCAGCGGCTCCAGCGTGCCTGCCACCGAGACTGTAGCCGGGGAGCTTCGGGGTGTGGGGCGGGGAACCGCAAACTCTTCCTAAAGACAATCTAGAGAAAGGTGGTTTTTACCTCCTCCTCCCCGTCTCTGTCTCTCTTCTTTTTCCTTAACATTTTTTTAAGTTCTTTTTTTTTTCTTAATATATTTTTATTGCCTAGGAGAGGGAGAGAGAGAGAGAAACATCAATGATGAGAGAGAATCATTGATCGGCTGCCTCCTGCACGCCCCTCACTGGGGATCAAGCCCACAACCAGGCATATGCCCTTGACTGGAATCGAACCCGGGACCCTTCAGTCCGCAGACCAATGCTCTATCCACCTAGCCAAATCAGCCAGGGCTTTTCTTAACATTTTGCTATATTCTAATCTCTTATTTTGTACATCCTTGTGGCTGCCACTCCATAAACAGTTGTGTTTTCTGCATTTTTATTGAACGTAAGCATTTTTCACATTATAAAAACTGTTTCCTGAACGATGATCCTGTAAACAGTCATTCTCATGGCCGTCAGGGTTTTATTGACCCATTATCAGACATTCCAATTGTTGGATTTGGGCTCCTAAAGATATTGATGTGATGAGTATTTTTGAGCAGGGTAGGGCGTCGTCCCAATATGCCAAGGTTGTGGGTTCGCTCTCGGGTCAGGTACATACCGGAGTTAACCAGTGAATGCATTAGTCAGTGGAAGAGCAAATCGGTATTTCTCTCCTAAAAATAAAGTCTTTCTAAAGGATAACACATGCAAACGCTCCAAAAAGTACAAAAAATGTTTGTGTTTGTTAGAAGTGTGTCGCCCTCCCACATTGATACCTGGCCTTGGTCACTGCCACGGTTGCAAACCCCATCTTGTGGCCTTGCTCCTCAGCCGTGTGGCTCTCTGGTCAAGGACAGGGCCAGGCCTCTGATGGGTACAGCCTGGGCAAGGAGCCCCCAATCAGATTCCTAAGGTGTGGGGAGTTCCCCAAACTTGGGGGGCGGGCATCTCACCCTGGGCAGCCTGACAGAGTAACAGGAGGCAGCAGGACCTCACTGAGCAGCCGTACCCCGTGGGAGGAAGCAGGACTGGGCTGGCCCCGCGGCCATCACTGCTGGCCACCCCAGGGTACAGCTCCCACCCATCCCTCCTCGTCCGAGGGCCCCAACACACGTGTCCAGCTGGCTGAGCCCACACTCTGACAGGGACAGCGGAAGGAAGACTGGCTCCCTTTCGGCTCCCAGGGGCCCTTTATTCTACGAATGTACTTTCTCATGGGGTGTCGGTGTCTCCATACTGTTCGGTGGGAGTGTTCTGGATCGTGACTGTGAACCTTTATGTCACATGACGAGATGCCATTCTGTAGTGGGAATCGGAGCAGTGCTTCTCTGGGTGTAAGTCCCTCGGAGAGCTCCTGCCGTGGACTCGGTCTACTGGCTCTGGCAGAGAAATGCATTGGTAAAAGGGAAACGAAGCGGGGGCGTTGGGGAGTAACCTTTGACTAGCGTGGGCGTTTCCAGCACTTCTCCCCCACTGCTCACAGGTCTGGGCGTCTGTGCGGCAGAATCAGGAGGAGGGACACACAGACAGAACAAGGACGGGAGGGCAGGAGAGATTTTACAAGACAGACCCTTACAGCGCAGGAGATATTGCCAATCCTGTATAATAAAAGGGTAATATGCAAATTAACGGTCACTCCATCACAAAGATGGTGGCACCCAGTCCTCTCAGCCCTGCCGGAGGCCCCCAGGCCTGGGGGGCGGCCGCTGAGAGGGGGCAGCGTGAGCAGCCTGGCTGAATGCTTGCTTCGTTGCCCCGGCGACGAGGCAAGCGTTCCTCACCTGGCCGCGGATGGGCCTCTGGGCCGCGGGCGCGGAGCGGCCAGGCCCCGCAGAGAGCTACTGGTGCACAGATTTGTGTGCAGGACTACTAGTATGGAAATAACTAAGGATAGTGCCAGGTGGGTCCTGGAAATATAGGGGGGGCACTTTGTAAAGTATATGATTGTCTAACCGCTATGCCGCACACCTGAAACGAATACAAAATAATAATAAAAAGTTTGAATTAAAAAACTAAAAAATAGCCCTAGCCGGTTTGGCTCAGTGGATAGAGTGTTGGCCTGCGGACCAAAGGGTCCCAGCTTCGATTCCGGTCCAGGGCAAGTACCTTGGTTGCAGGCTCCTCCCCGGCCCAGGCCCTGGTTGGGGCTCATGCAGGAGGCAACCAGTTGATGTGTTTCTCTCACATCGATGTTTCTCTCTGTCTTTCCCCCTCTCTTCCACTCTCCCTAAAAATCAATGGAAAAAATATCCTCAAGTAAGGATTAACAACAACAAAACAAAAAAAAAAAAAACCTAAAAAGTACATCTTTTAGGGGCTTAGGGGCCAGTGGAGTTGGAGGGAGTTGGGTTGGAGGTCAGAGAGGTAAGGGGTGGAGAGGAGGCGGCTCTCCCCCAGGCAGGACGGGAAGGAAGGGAGCAGCACAGCCATCGTAGGAAACGTGGCTCCAAGTCAGGGGACTGGAAGCTGGAAGACAATGGAGCCAGGCCTTCGAGATTCGGAGAGGAAAGGATTTCCATTCCAGAATCCCATACCCAGCCAAACTGTCAATCAAGGTTGAAGCCTGAACAAAGACCTTTGCAGGCACTTGCCCACCCAGTCTCAGGAAGCCCCCAGAGGACTTTTCAAAAGCAAAGAAGTAAATCAGTGAAGGGAAAGGAAGGTCTGGGATCCAAACAATGAACTGGGACATGAAAGGTGAGTAAGAATGTAAATCTCCAGGAATCGGAGCACAGCACCCACACAGGCTCATGGCTCATGAGGGCACACTTGAGAGTGGAGGTAACTGCTGACAGGAACTGGCTGTCCGTGGGAGCAAGGATCCGGGGTATGCGGGGCACAGGACTGCCAGTTTTTATTATTCTAAGCCTCATTACACGAAACCGTTTACTCTTTAGGGACTCTAAGTATATTATTTGAAATAAACACATCCCATTGTTTAAAACTTCAAGAGGCGTGGGTCCCGTTTCAGTTTCTTTCAAAGATGCAAGCAGAGCGAGGCTGGCTTGTTCATGACTCGCCTTGGCTGGGCGGCTTTTGCTTTGTTCACTTTTGTTTCTGGTCGACTTTTATTTATTTATTTTTAATATATTTTATTGGGTTTTTTGCAGAGAGGAAGGGAGAGGGATAGAGAGTTAGAAACGTGGATGAGAGAGAAACATCAATCAGCTGCCTCCTGCACACCCCCTTCTGGGGATGTGCTTGCAACCAAGGTACATGCCCTTGACCAGAATGGAACCCAGGACCCTTTAGTCCCCAGGCTGACGCTCTATCCACTGAGCCAAACCGGTGAGGGCTTTATTTATTTCCTAAGCGATACTGCAACCAGACAGACTCAGCGATGAGGCTCAGGATTATTTTCAGCCTGCACCTTCTGGGTTTAAACTCTTCCTCCTCGGCAGGACTAGTTATGCGACCTGTATGGCAAGATGCGGAGCCTGTGGGAATTCCACTTCCCATCCCTCACAACAGTCCTTGTAAGGGTAGAGACAGAGGGAGATGCAGGCAGGAGCATGCTCCAGCAGAGCTCAAAAGTGCCAGTTACCCTTTACCCTTCAGAGCCAGCTCACTGAAAAGGAATGACTATACTGGGCAAACAACTTTAAAGCTATGATAACGCAAATAGCTATCAAAATGCCACACCCCCCCTCCCCCCCCCCGACGGATCAAATCGCCATGCCTTCCTGGGGGAGCAGATCTTCCTGAACAGGCTGTGGGGGAGGAGGCAGAGGGACAGCTGGGACTCGCCCCTGACTACCCCCCAACCCGAAAGGTACCCCATTTCCCCTCCAGAATCAGGCAGGCCTGTGGTGTCCGCAAGCCCAGGAGCAGGGTGGCACTGACGCCGGAGCCTCTGAGCCGCTCCTGTCTTGGCAAACAAGGGACCTTCAGGATCAAGGGCTGCCTGTGGAAACCAGCGTATGGAACTCATTACCCGCCTTCCCGCCAAGGCAGGCCCGCCCAGGCCCGCTCCCTCGCTGTCCTTCCGCCCTGAAGATCTCTTCCCGCCCTGGTTTCTGCACTCCTGAGCCCTAGCGGTCAGTCTGCGAACGCCCAGCTCCAATGTCACTTCCTCCAGGAGGGCCTTCGTGATTCCCGCCTTTATCATGAATCCCCCCAGCGGGAGTGGAGGGCACCTCTCTTTCAATGTTTCCTAGATCTTAGCTTTCTCCCCCCCACACACACCCCCAACCCCACCCCCAGGGAAGGAAGATGTCAGGAGGCTCTCCATAGCATATTTCTTTCTTTTTTTAAAATATATTTTATTGATTTTTTTACAGAGAGGAAGGGAGAGGGAGAGAGAGTTAGAAACATCGGTGAGAGAGAAACATCCATCAGCTGCCTCCTGCACACCCCCTACTGGGGATGTGCCCGCAACCAAGGTACATGCCCTTGACCGGAATCGAACCTGGGACCCTTCAGTCTGCAGGCGGACGCTCTATCCACTGAGCCAAACCGGCTAGGGCTCCATAGCATATTTCTAAAGTAGACATTCTTACCCTGGGGTCTTGCGGGGAGAGTCTAGCTGTGTTTTCATTGTCCTCTAGCTGAAATTGAGCATTTCTCTCTGTTGTGAATGGAGAGAACACACCACAAAGCTACTAGCAATACCGGTGACTTGTCACCAATAGAAATTACAGACAGTTTCAGAGCATGTTGCCATGGTGACAGAGACGTTGGAATACCATTTATGTTCATCACTGTTTCAAAGATACAGTAACTGTTAGGCCCCATCAGATCTTGTTGTTTATTGTGTTAACACACATAGCCCGGCCGGCGTGGCTCCGTGGTTGAGCATCGACCTATGAACCAGGAGGTCAGGTTCCATTCCCTGTCAGGGCACAGGCCGGGCTTGCAGGCTCTATCCCCAGTGGGGGGCGTGCAGGAGGCAGCCAGTCAATGATTCTCTTATCATCGATGTTTCCATCTCTCTCCCCCTCTCCTTTCCTCTCTGAAATCAACAAAACATATTTTAAAAAATATATATTAAAAAATAAAAGCATCACATACAATAAAGTGCACCATTTTAAATACATAGTGAGATGAGTCTTAACAAAAGCCTCCACTTGGGGACCCGCACCCCCAGCCCCAGGCACACCACAGGTGCCCACGCGTGTCCATGGACCAGAACTGAATTCCTCAAACAAGGGGCTTGGAAGAAGACATTGACTTCCCATTTCAGGGTTAGAAAAGGCCCAAGTTCCCCGGGGGGGGGGGGGGGGGGGGCGGTAAATGGAGTCGCTAAAGGGCACAAACATGCGCACATCAGCAGTTCTTTTCCTGCGTCAGCGGCTCCGGAGCTGAGAGAAGGGAGCTGGAGGTCAAAGGTGCTGGCTGCGCGACACTGTGGCCACATTTTTGGGGGGGGGGGGGGCCCTGCAGGGTAATGGAGGGGTGAACTCCTTCCCGGTTTCCTTCCAGCGTGCTGCCCTCGCTCGCATCCTCTGCCCTGGGCCCTCTCTCTCACTCCTCGCAGCAGCGCCGCCCTTCAGACCCGCGGGCCCAGGAGGACCCATCACCCAGGAGCCGCTCGAAGTCCGGGGGCGCAGGGCCACCCCGCCGTCAGAGCTGGGGCGGGGTGTCAGGGACCCGGGGGCGGGCCAGTGGCGCTGGGGGCGGTCCGAGCTGAGGAGGGGCGGGGGCGGGGCCCCTGGCGGCGGTTCCAGGGGGCGGGGCCCGGGCGGGAGCGGTTCGGTCCCGCCCCGGCGGGAGCAGCACAGGCGGCGCCGGGCGGCCGCGGAGCCATGGACGGCAGCGGGCCCTTCAGCTGCCCCATCTGCCTGGAGCCGCTGCGGGAGCCGGTGACGCTGCCCTGCGGCCACAACTTCTGCCTCGCCTGCCTGGGCGCGCTCTGGCCGCACCGCGGCACGGGCGGAGCCGGCGCCCCCGGGGGCGCAGCCCGCTGCCCGCTGTGCCAGGAGCCCTTCCCCGACGGCCTGCAGCTCCGCAAGAACCACACGCTGTCCGAGCTGCTGCAGCTTCGCCAGGGCTCGGGCCCCGGGCCCGGGCCCGGCCGGGCCTCGGCCCCGGCCCCCGCTCCCGAGCCCGCGGCCCCCAGCGCGCCGCCCAGCGCCCCCGAGCCGTCGGCTCCCTGCGCGCCCGAGCCCTGGACTGCGGGCGAAGGGCCGGTGCGCTGCGACGCGTGCCCCGAGGGCGCCGCCCTGCCCGCCGCGCGCTCCTGCCTCTCCTGCCTCGCCTCCTTCTGCCCCGCGCACCTGGGTCCGCACGAGCGCAGCCCCGCGTTACGCGGACACCGCCTGGTGCCGCCGCTGCGCCGGCTGGAGGAGAGCCTGTGCCCGCGCCACCTGCGGCCGCTGGAGCGCTACTGCCGCGCGGAGCGCCGGTGCCTGTGCGAGGCCTGCGCCCAGGAGCACCGCGGCCACGAGCTGGTGCCGCTGGAGCAGGAGCGCGCGCTCCAGGAGGTGGGGCGCCGGCGCCGCGCACGGGTCACGGCGGGCGGGCCGAGGGTCACGGGTCGCCCCCCGCCCCCCATTTTCCCCATTCTGTTCATGGTCTCCTGTAAGTGGAGGATCCTTGCTGTCCCTTCCAGCCCTGACCATGCCCTCCGCTCGCTGTGGGACATTGCGCTCGGGATGGGCTGGGCTGATGGGGGGACCCAGTGAGAACGGGAAAAGGACGCGGAGGGTGGGCAGGGGGCTGACGCCCAGGCGGGGCCCGTGGGGGTCTAAGGCAGGAGGGATCTGGGTTAGGCCCTGCGGTTCCCGGGCAGCTGACTCCCGCAGCGCGGCCGATGAGACCGACCAGTCCCTGCGGGTCGGGCTCAAGCTTCGGCCAGCGCGGAGGCAGCGGGTGGAGATGGGTGTGGCGGCGCCCGGAGTGGCCGGCGGAGCACACAGACCGCTCTGTCCCGCTGTCCGGGCCGCGGTGGGACCATGTGCGCGCGGTCCTTCCCGCTGCCTCCGCCCCCAGTTTCCTTTGGCCTCCAGCCCGGTCTTGGCGCTTTGGCCTCGGGATTTTCCGTCTCTCCAGCCTGAGCCGCCGTGACTCATAAGACCCAGGGGATTTGCCCGGAATCCCCATTTTTAAGGCCTGGATTGGGGACACGGACTCTTTAGAGACAGGGGTCCCCAGCACAGCTGAATGGCCTCTTGTGTGGCCCCTACTCCCTCCATTCTCTGCCTCTTCTCCACTGAAGGAAGTTCTCCAATGAATGTGACATGGAGGACCACGGATGGCCTTGGACTTGCCCACTGGTCAGAGAGGGAGGCCGACAGCCCCCAGCCATTTGGGACCCCCACCCGCCTCGGCCTGACGTAGTGCCCTCTGACATTTTGTGGGACATCTCGGCCACTCCCAGTCCCACCGATACCACTCCCACGTCGCCCCTGTCCTGCCCCGGGGTGAGGCCTGGGACCCCAGGGCAGGCTGTGGCCGCTGCCCGGCTCCGTGCTCATGAAGCTGTCGCCCACAGGCCGAGCAGCCCCAAGTGCTGAGTGCCGTGGAGGACCGCATGGATGAGCTGGGCGCCGGCATCGCCCAGTCCCGGCGGACCGTGGCCCTCATCAAGGTCAGCTCCGGCCCCGACCCCGGCCCCTCCTGCGGGAGGCTCCTGGCACTGTGAGCTCGCAGCGTGGTCTGGTCTCCTCCAAGGAGGCCTGTGCCCAGGGCATTGCCCAGTCCCACTGAGCACGAGTGTCTCCCCCGACCTGGCATAGACCCAGGGCGGCCCCGGCGGGTCCCTCGGCCCCTCCCAGAGGCTGGGGTGGGAGAGTGGGGTCTGGACGGATGGGGCCCAAACAGTGATGTTCTTGGCCCGGTGCAGAGCGCAGCCGTGGCTGAGCGGGAGAGGGTGAGCCAGCTGTTTGCGGAGGCTGCGGCCACCCTGCAGGAGTTCCAGAAGGAGGTGCTGGGCTTCATCGAGGAGGGGGAGGCCGCCCTGCTGAGCCGCTCCCAGGGCGACCTTCGGCGGCAGGAGGAGCAGCGCAGCAGGCTGAGCCGGGCCCGCCACAACCTGGGCCAGGTCCCCGAGGCCGACTCAGTGAGCTTCCTGCAGGTGAGGCCGCATCTGGGGCCAGAGAGGCAGCGGGTGCCGAGCCTGCAGGGCTGTGCCAGCTCCCGGCAGGGCTGCCTCACCCCTGCCGTGAGGCCCTGTGGCTCGCGGGGCCTTCATGGGCTTGTATCTGGCACAGGAGCTGCTGGCGCTCAGGCTGGCCCTGGAGGAGGGGTGCGGCCCCGGGCCTGGTCCCCCGCGGGAGCTCGGCTTCACTAAGTCATCCCAGGCGGTGAAGGCGGTGCGAGAGGCGCTGGCCGCGGCCTGCGCCAGCCAGTGGGGGCAGCTGCGGGGGCTGAGCGGTGACGAGGACGGGCCGCACAAGCTGGGCCCAGAAGGTGGGTGCCCCTCCAAGTGACTCACCTTCCCCAGGCTTCCCCCCCAGGCCGGGTGCCCATTCAGGGGCAGAGGATGGAAACCGCCTGTTGCTGGGCGGAGCCCAAATCCTGCCAGTGACTGGAGCCACCACCCCGCAATGACCAGTCAGCCGCTTTGGCACAGCCTACAGGACGGGGCGGGAGGGGGCTTCTCCTCGCCCACCCTGTCACTTCAGAGGGGCTGGGGTCCGGGGGTAAGGGGGGCAGAGGGCAGATTCCGAGGAACACAGGGTACCCTACTTGGGCGGTGTGCCTGTCCCAGGAGGCTCGGGCTGCTGGGAGGAATTGGGGGAAGAGGGAATTGGGGTCACGGCTTTGGAAGGGGCACCTTGGGGAGCAGCCCGGTCCCCGGTAGCTGGTGAGACCCCTCCGCTGTCTCCTCTCTGCAGCCGATGCTGAGTCCCAAGACCCAGACACCAGCAGCCACCTGGACAGCGAGGCGCCCCGGGACTACTTCCTCAAGTGTGAGTTCCCCTGGGCTCGGCCCTCTGCACACGGGCCCTCTGACGCCGCAGGGCTGGCCTGGCCCTGGAGTCCCTCCCTTGTCCATGGGGTGAACTAGGCCAGCTCATGGGGCGCTCTCCAGCAGGCCTGGGTAGTGCTGGCTGCAAAGGTGGGCGCCTAGGGGAGGGGGTCCTCTCTGGCCTTGCCCCTGAGCCCCGCGTCTCCCTCTCCCGCCCGGGGAGCAGTCGCCTACATCGTGGACCTGGACAGCGACACGGCGGACAAGTTCCTGCAGCTGTTCGGCACGAAAGGCGTGAAGAGGGTGCTGTGTCCCATCAGCTACCCCGAGTCGCCCACCCGCTTCACCCACTGCGAGCAGGTGCTGGGCGAGGGCGCCCTGGACCGGGGCACCTACTACTGGGAGGTGGAGATCATCGAGGGCTGGGTCAGCGTGGGGGTCATGGCTGAAGACTTCTCCCCACAAGAGCCCTACGACCGGGGCCGGCTCGGCCGCAACGCCCACTCCTGCTGCCTGCAGTGGAACGGGCGCGGCTTCTCCGTGTGGTTCCACGGGCAGGAGGCGCCCCTGCCCCACGCCTTCTCGCCCACGGTTGGGGTCTGCCTGGAATATGCCGACCGAGCCCTGGCCTTCTATGCCGTGCGGGACGGCAAGGTGAGCCTCCTGCGGAGGCTGAAGGCCACCCGGGCCCGCAGGAGCGGCCCCCCGGCCTCCCTCGGCGACCCCTTCCAGAGCTTCGTGGACAGCTACTTCCCGGAGCTCTTCCGGAGCCGGCTGAAGCCCGCCTTCTTCCTGGAGAGCGTGGACGCCCACCTGCAGATCGGGCCCCTCAAGAAGTCCTGCATATCCGTGCTGAAGAGGAGGTAGAGCGGGCGCCGGGCCTCGCCGCTGCTCGGCTCCTGGCGTGCGCGTCTCCGCAGCCCACACGTCCTTCCTCAGCAGCCTCGTTTCTAGAACACTCGGCCTCCCACCTCTCAGGGAGGAGGCCTCCCAGACCCTCTCAAGTGCCTCTCAGACCCCCCTTTCCGCCCCCCCCTGCAGGCCTTGTTTCCGGGAGAGAGAGCCACAGCCAGGACAGATCCAGGCTGCCCCAAGCCCTCCTTTGCCAGGTGCCCAGGACAGTGCCTGGCACACAGTAGGTGCTCAATAAACATCTGTTGAAGGAATGACTCCTTCGTGCTCTCCACCCACCAAGACTTCCCCGGTGTTTCTCATCTTTCAAGAGCCGGTCTTGAAAGGCAGGAGAAGGGAACAGAGCCCCTGGTCCCGGGATTCCTGTTGGGAGGGAGGGAGCCCAAAGAGGGGGCTGAAGTGGGGTGCCTGCCCTTTCGGGGCAGCCCTACTCCCTGGTTCCGGGCAGGGGCAGTTAGAGACGGCTTCTCCCGTGGGGGTCCAGCCCACAGTCGTTCTGGCTGCCCACGGGTTTGCTTTGCCGGCCTGGTTCCCGTCAGCTGTTTCCATCCTTAATGCCACAGCCTCGCTCTGGACCTGCCTGTGGCGTTTATGCCCAGGACTAAAGGCAGACATCACCCCCTCCGCCCCCCCCCTGAGAACAGAGCACGGCTCCTGGGCGTGGGCAAGAAGGCTGGAGACGCGAGTTTCTGTCACTCACACACCTCAGCCCAGGAAAGGTGTGACAGCTGACCCGGTGTGGCTGGAGCCCAGAACATCTCCAGTAAAGGGACCTGTGTCCTCTGGACTCTGCCTCACCTCCTGGCCCCGCTGTGCAGCTGAGACAGGGCTCAGCCTCCAGGCTGGGGAGACCCGTGCCCTGCACCCCAGCAGAGCCTCTGCTCTGTCTGGAAGGGCGGGTGCCCCCTGCTGCCCGCAAACCTTCATCGTGGCCTGGGATGCCCCAATTCTGCTCCCTGAGGCTGCCTGCCCGGTGTTCCAGGCCAGCCTGCCCTCCCTCGGTTTTTTGTGGCCCAGGGGCACCCCAGAGGCACCCCAGAGAACCCGCAGCAGGAAGGGCCAGGGCAGACGGAGGCCTCTCCGCACCCGGCCCAGGTCAGGCGGGACAATGGGTGAGTTATGCAGCCAGACAGCAAGGCCATACAAGTCCTGCCCTGGCTGCCTCGGCGGCTAAAAATAGTCCCTCCTGCGCAGCCCGGCCCCAGCCCACGGCCAGGATGTTGTTTTTCTGGGCGGGCCCTCCTGGCTCCTGGTGTTTGGGTTCAAAACACCGTTCCCTAGGCAGCAGGGCCCCCAGCTCACCCAGGCGCTGGGGCCCATGAGGGAGGCGGCGCTGGGGCCCTCACGAGGTGGACCCGTGGGGCTTCCTAGTGTCCGCTCACCTGCTCTGAGCCTCCCACCTTTCACAACCCCTCCCACCACCCCCGCTCTGTCTCATCCCGCCCCCTCCCCGGCACCGGGGCTTCCTGGTGGAATTCCGGCTGACTTGTCAGGTCTGCAGCCAGCGTGCCCGCCACTTGCAGTGATTTCAGCTCCCAACACTCATGTGCGACTTCCTCGCAAACCCGGCGCTGCAGCCTCACAGCCCAGCGCAGGGGCGGCACCCAGGCCGCACAGCGGGCACGGGGCTGGCGGGCGGGCGGGCGCGGCCCAGGTGTCACTGTGGTCCCCACTCTGGGGTATCCACACGCCTGCCCTTCCTCTAACTCTGGGATCATGCTAGAGCTGGAGGGATGGCGTGTGGGAGTCTCTGTGTTTCTCTGTGTATTCGTGTGTCTGTCTGTGTGTCTATGCATGTGTGTGCCATGTAGGAGTGTGTACATCTGCCTGTCTGCCTGGGTGTACGTCTGTATCTGTGTGTCTGGATCCAGCTGTACTTTTCAAACTGTCCTGAGAAGACCAGGAGATAAGAGGTGCCCGAGGTGGGGCAGGTGGCAGCTGGGAAGGGGCAGGGGGGCAGGGCTAGCCCCGCACCACCCGCCGACACTTGAATTGGATAGATTTCACTGGAGATTGCTTGGAAAAAAGAGGAACTGTTAAAAAGAAAAAAGGTTAGAAACCCCATGTAGTCCAAGCCTGCTGCCTCTACCGTTCCCACAGGAGGAAGCCGAGGCACGGACATGCAGGTCCCCCCAAGGGTCCCCGGTCCCGCACATGCTCCATGCTCCACGCGTAGGTGTGTCCTTGCTTAGAAATGTCTGAGCACGTGCACGCACACACATGCACAAGCATGCACTCTTCCCCAGCGTTGCAGTAGCCTGTATGAGAGCTGCCCTGGGCCGGGCCCGGTTGCCATGGCCACCAGAGCCCTGGCGGGGCGGCCCAGGATGTGTGGTCTCCGAAGCTGCCGCAGGCGCCCAGCACAGACAATGGTGGAGAGTGTGAAGGGCCCTGAGCTGTCGCTATTGCCGAGTCCGGCTCCTTTGGGCCAGGCGGGGAGCCGGCCTCCGCTTGCACTTTGTTTCTGGGGGAAAATGAGTCCAGGATCTCCGACAGCAGACCGGCGCATCGCTGCTCTGGCAGCTGCGGACTGCGGGGTCCCGCACCCCTGGGTCCCGCACCCCTCACCGCTCCCAGCCCCTCCGCCCGCCCCAGGAGGGCCGAGGCAGACACCATCTCCACCCTTGTCCTCCCCTCCTCGGTCCCCTGCCCGCCCCTCCTCCCAGGCCCAGGCTGTGGCCAAGCAGCAGGCTGTCCGGGAAGGCAGGCTGGGCTGGGAAGGGCTGAGGTCCAGAGGCCCTGCTGGGCTGGTTTCCCCGGGAGGAAAATAGCACTTAGCTGCAGGGTCTGCGTCAAACCCAGTCCCACGCCCAACACACACACACACACACACACACACACACACACACACACACGCACACACACGCACACACACACAAACGCACACGCACACGCCCTTCGATGCCAGCGTTCACGCCCTTTTGCATTCTCCTCTGGAAGATGCATAAGAAGGGCTGGCGGCCGGGGTGCCCCCCCCCCGAAGCCCCAGCCTATGTCCCGGGGCCCTCCGACAAGGGCCGGATGGCGCTCACACCAGGACAGATCTCTGTCCCGTGGCGCCGTGCCAACCCAGAGTACCGCTCTGCTGAGCTGGGAGACACAGCGCCACCTCCAGAGGTGCCTGCGGTCGAAGGTCTTACCCTCTTGACAAAGGGCAGCTCATAATAAACTTTTATTTAGAAGAAAAGACCACAGTTGGCATTTCTTGGACCTGAGGGTTCTGGAGCAAATTCATGCAGGATGCACCGGATTGTTTCACGCAGCCGGGGAGAGAGAGAAACTCGGTGACCCTCACGTCCGGCGTTCTGTGGACAGTTGGCTGCGCTGCGGGCAGAGTGGCCGCTGCCAGGAGAGGCCCTGGTGAGGTGGAAGGGAGCTATTTCGGGGCGGGTCACGTTGGCCCTGGGTATTTCGGTAACACAAGTCCCTTGCTTCTCCATCCGGAGGCAGAGCCAGGGCACGGCGGGGGCTGTTTCTGGTTGCTATGGAGATGAGCCCCACCCCGAGGTTCCCGGTCCAGACCTCCTGGCTCTGTCAAGTTCCATTTCCCCAGATGTAGCCGCAGGCCGGTTCTGAGCCATCCGCGAGGAGTGTTTACACAGACCTGCTGTCCGGCTCCTCTCTGCCTCCAAGGCCCACAGAGCCGGGAAGAGGCGGGCGTCGCCCCGGGAGCCAGCCCTGCGGAGCCCCGTGGAGGCGCTCAGGGAAGGAGGCCTCGGACAGGCGCCTGGGGGCCTGGACCCCTCCCGGCTAGTCCCCCTTCCCAGAGTTGGGGGTGCTCCTCTCCATCTACCCGGAAAGATGCAGACAGGGTAGCCTCGGCCCCTCTCACCCTCTTTTCTTTCCTTAAACCCATTTCTCAGCTAAATTGCAGAGTGACTTCCCACTTTCAAGTCGGATTGCATTGCTTCCCCGGGTGAAAGCCTGCTGAGGCTCCCCAGGGCTCCCAGGAAAAGTCCAGAATCCTGACGGGGCTCCGTCCCTCCAGAACGGCCTGCCTCCCTCGCGCCTCTCCTCTCTGTCCTACAGGCTGCCCGCCCCCCCCACCCCACCCCAGTTACTGTCGCGCAGTCTGGAGGCCAGGAGACCGAAATCAAGGTGTTGGCCAGACCTGTTCCTGCCGCGGCCGCGAGGGAGCGTCTGTCCCAGGCCGTCAGCGCCGGGAGGTTGGCCGGCCACAGTGGCGATCCTGGCCGCGCTCTCTGCTGTCCTCCGGAAAATGCCTGTCAGTCTCTCGAGTCTCCTACCGAGGGAAGAGGAAAACTAAGGGCATATCTAAAGAATGACCCTGCCTGGCCGGTGTGGCTCAGTGGTTGAACGTCGGCCTATGACCGGGAGGTCGCGGTTCGATTCCCGGTCAAGGGCACATGCCTGGGTTGTGGGCTCGATCCCCAGTGGGGGGGGGGGGGCATGCAGGAGGTAGCCCATCAGTGATTCTCTCTCATCATTGATGATTCTCTCTCTCTCTCCCTCTCCCTTCCTCTCTGATATCAATAAAAATATGTTTTAAAAAATAAATGATCCTGCCGAAACCAGTTTGGCTCAGTGGATAGAGCGTCGGCCTGCGGACTCAAGGGTCCCAGGTTCGATTCCGGTCAAGGGCATATACCTTGGTTGCGGGCACATCCCCAGTAGGGGGTGTGCAAGAGGCAGCTGATCGATGTTTCTCTCTCATCGATGTTTCTAACTCTCTATCCCTCTCTCTTCCTCTCTGCAAAAAATCAATAAAATATATTTAATAAATAAATAAATAAATAAATGATCCTGCCACCCCCAGAGGTCGAGAACTACGTAAGCCACACTGGCCCGCCCTTCAGCACGCGGCCTGGGGAGCCATAAATATGGGGCAGATTCAGCTCCAGGAACACAGGTCCCATCGAGTGGGTGCTCTTCTCCTCCCCCCGCCCCCTCCCCCCAGCCCACCCCGTCCTTTCTTCTGGAACGGGAAGGGGGCTTTCAAGACGAGGATTGCAAAACCTCTTCAGTGCCTAACCATTAGCAAGTTTTTAAAATAACAAAGTAGAATAGAGAATATTGGAGAACAATATAAAATAAAACTTGTCCCAAACGCACAGCTTTTTTTTTTTTTTTTTTAGCTGATGTAATCCAGTCTCCTTTTGGGGGGAAATAGCTTAAGCACTTAAACCTTAAGCGATTTTTCGATAAACCTTCACGGCATGAAGCGTGTTTCTGGGAATGAGCTCCCCACCATCCACCTGTCTGGTCAGGCGCCCGGTCTCCTCTGGCCAAACAGTGGCTCCCGGACAGTTCACCCCAGGATGGCCCGCGGCCCACCGGAGGGAGGCGGGAAGTAGTCTTAGTCAGGTGTGGGTTCTGGAGGGTTCTGAGCAGGGTCCACAGGAAGTGAGGGTTAGGCCGGTCCTGGGAGGGGGGAGGGGGCTGCTGGCCCTGAGCAGGGATTAGAAGCAGCGGGATTCACGAGCGTTGGGTGCTGCAGTTTAGCAGGGGGCACCCCCTAATGGCGAGGAATTGCCAAGCCTGCCTGGGGCATTTCTGGTAAGAAAGCAGCAGTCGCTGAGGGAGGGGGTCCTCATGACCTCTGACCACTGCTGCGTGACCTCGGGAGAAGGGGGTCCCCTGCAGCGTGGCTGGGGCTCTGCCTGCGTCTCCCCTCCCAGCCGGGGCGATGCAGGCTGTTTGCTTGTCCAGCTGATTTTCACTCTTTCTTTGCACTTAAGATACGCACCCGGGCGTATGGGTCTCGCTATAAAATGTATTGCTTGCTGCGGGTCAAAGTTTAAACACAAGGGAATGTTGGCGGCAGCAGGAAGGGCAGCGGGCGTGAGACGGGCGGGGTCAGACCCACCTGGGTCCAGCAACCTCGGGACCTGGGCTCGGGCTGGGAAAGAATTCAGAGCCAAGACCCCAACTGTAAGAGAACATTGACTGGGAAAATCCCAGAGGAGAAGTCATTCCTGGAAGAAGTGGCCTTAGGAAGCAGTTACAGAGGCACAGGAAGGCCCTGGGAGCTGGGGAGTGAGGAAGGGGGACAGGGAGAGGGTGGAGAGAGGTGAGGGCCTGCTCCCGGGAGGGAGAGGCACTGGGTCCTCCGTCCTGAGGATTTAAGGGTGCAGATTTTAGGGGAGGTCCCGGGGAAGATCCGTAGCTTTCCAGGTGTGTCCTTGCAGGCTGCTGGTCTCCAGGTCAGGGGTCCTTAGCCAATGCGGTTAGTCCTGAGGTCAGCCTTGGTGTAGCTGGTCTGGTTTTGCTGCTCTTCTGGGCCTGGAGCTGAAATACCACTGAGGCCTAGAGGTTATCGCTAGGGCGGAAAGGTGCGGAGGTCTAAGCCTGTGACCACAGGTATGCTAGGGCAGAAAGGTCCCTTGGGGGCGAGGTCCCCCCTACAACTGGCCGGTGCTAGGCACCCAGGCTTTCCTCCCTGGTGACCTTCTGAATCTGGCCCGTCGTCCTTGCTCTGCTCAAGTCTCACTGCCCACCGCGGAAAGCCACGCCCCGGCACATGGCTTCTCCACCTTTTTGAGGTCTTGGCATACAAAGAAGAGTGATTATTTGTTCAGCACACATGATATTTGTTCTGCTCACTGAGGCAAAGAGATGAAGCTTCTTCGGGGTCAGGAGGGTCCAGGGGCTCTCTCACCTTGGACCCCACCTGGCTGCCCTGTCGGGGGGCGGGGGGGGGAGCAGTGTTTCTCAGGCATACTCACACCCCTTCTTAGCACACCTCAAGATGCTTGGGTCTGGGGAAGAAGAGTACTTACAGCTTAACAAAAAGCGGCCATTTCTGGAAACAGCCTGTGTGGACTAGAAGGCAGGAGAGGTCTGAGCTCTGAGGCCTGGGCCCAGACGGGGGCTTTTGCCACAGACTTGGATCAGCAATGAACTGCCCCTGAGCCGACTGGTGTGGGTGCTGGGAACCGCCCGGCCCTCCACGGCCTGGGAGCAGCCCTAAGGATGTGTTTTTATAAAATTTGCAAAAGTTGGCCATTTAAGCCGGAATCCGCTAAGCCTGCTATCTCTCTCCACTCCGACTTCCTCCTTATCACATTTCCCCTCCGGTCGGGAGACCTCAGTGTGGCCACAGCACTGTGTATTCAGGATTGTGTCTGTTAGTTTAGACCCTGAGAAATACGATAGCTACTAAAAAGGGCTCCTGGTGGGTAACTGGGCTCCAAAAAAATAAAATAAAATAAAATAAAATAAAATAAAATAAAATAATAAAATAAAATAAATAAAATAAAATAAAATAAAATAATAAAAAATAAAATAAATAAAATAAAATAAAATAAAATAAATAAATAAAATAAAATAAAATAAAATATAAAATATAAAATAAAATAAAATAAAATAAAATAAAATAAAATAAAATAAAATAAAATAAAATAAAATAAAATAAAGAGCCTAGCAGCCATTTCTCTACAGCAGGGCCTCTCACGCAAACTGCGCTTTGGGAAGAAGCCAGCACTGAGCTGTCTGCCTGCAAGGAGCTTCTGCCAGAGGAGCCAGCCCGTGTAGAGGGGCTCCTGGGACCCTGTTTCTACTAGTGGGACTGAGGCTCCCCCAGCCAATTGGAGCTGCACAGCTACAGCCCATCTTCATCACTGACCAATCAGAGCGGCTCCATTCTGACCAATCAGGACAGCGCCTGTTGGGCCACCGTTGGGAGCTGGTGCACCAAAAGGTTGCTTGTCAGAAAGAGGCCTCGGATGGGTGTGAGGCTCTTCTCCCTTCCTCTGTCTCTAAAAATCAATACACTGTTCTTTTTAAAAAGAAAAAGAAAAGGCCCTGACGGGGTGGCTCAGTTGGTTGGGCGCCGTCCCATGCCCCTTTGATTCCTGCTCAGGGCACATGCCCGGGTTTGGGGTTTGGTCCCTGGTAGGGGGCGTGCAGAGAGCAGCAGATGGATGTCTCAGACTCACATCAGTGTTTCTTTCTCTCTTCTCTCTCTCTCTCTCTCTCTCTCTCTCTCTCTCTCTCAAAATAAAAATAAAAAATCTTTTTTAAAAAACCCACAAAAAACAAAACACAACTGTTGGGATTTGGTGTCCTCATTTGCATGAGAATGGACCAATCAGGGACCAGGGGCGGGGACTTCTGTCTCTATAAGCCTGGTCCCCTGCGGCTGTGAGAACACTTTCCCTTTCCACCAAAGACGGCATTCTCTGGCTAGAACTGAAACACTGAAGGTGCCAGAGCAGACCAGCACAGACCAGGGCAGGGCTCGTGCAGGAGGCAACCAATCAATGTGTTTCTCTCACGTCAATATTTCTCTCTGTCGTTCCCTCTCTCTTCCACGCTCTCTCTCTAAAACTCAATGGAAAAATATCCTTTGGTGAAAAAAAAATATATATATCCTCTGGTGAGGACTAAAAAAGAAAAAAGTTAAATTAAGTAGGTGGACCCCAAGACTGGCCACCACGTGCCAGGAAATCAGCTGTTTGTCTGGAATGAAACTCTGAGCCCTTAGGATGAATGATGCACCAGCACCTCCACGCGGGGGTGAGATGCTCACATTCCCCCTTAAAAGTCCCCCTCGAGGTGGGGGAGTTGACTAACTACAGGTGCCCAGTAGGGCCACCCAATGCTAAGTCACAAGCTAAAACAAATCAGCCCTATTTTGTAAGCTGCTAGCCCCACATTGTGCCTAATTTCTTTTTCTTTTTCTTTTTTTTTCTAATTTCATTCAGCCTGGTTAAAATCATCCAGCCAGAACGCTGCGGGGACCGGCTGGACCACAAAGCCAGAACATTCTAGAGGGAGCAGTGCCACCTGGAGGCCAGTTGTGGTGAAGGCGGCAATGAGGTGGGACACGGGACAGTGAATTTGGTGGGGAGAACACGGAGATTCTCACCGCCCACCTGTTGGGGTCTGGGTTGCTTTTTTTAAAAAAAATTGTTTTGTTTGTTTTTTGCTTTTTTTATTGATTTCAGAGAGGAAGGGAGAGGGAGAGAGAAACAGCAATGATGAGAGAGTACCATTGATGGGCTCCAGCACGCCACCTACTGGGGATCCAGCCCACAACCGGGGCATGGGCCATGAACAGGAATTCAGCTGTGACCTCCTGGTTCTCAGGTCAAGGCTCAACCACTGAGCCACGCTGGCCGGGCTAGGGTCTGGGTTTGATGTCATGAAGGGAAAGTTTTTCTTGACGCTTCTCTGCCAGCTACCCAGCCCACCACGTCCTGCAACAGAGACTGGGTCTTGCACTCATCTATGTATATGGCTCAGTGACTATCCAAGTCGGATGTAAAGTCATCTAGTAAGTGCTCCATAATGTTGAGGGAGTGAAGATGCCTTGTAAGGTGACTGTTCTGCGCTCCACACACCAGATTTAGATTACAGCTCCCATTCTGTGTGTCCAGTGCTTTTTTTTTTTTTTTTAATATATTTTCATTTATTTCAGAAAGGAAGGGAGAGGGAGAGAGAGAGAGAAACAATGATGAGAATCACTGATCAGCTGTCTCCCGCATGCCCCCCACTGGGGACCGAGCCTGCCACCCGGGCATGTGCCCCCAACCAGAATCGAATCCGGACTCTTAAGTCCACAGGCCAAGGCTCTATCCACTGAGCAAAATCAGCTAGGGATGTCCAGTGTTTGTTTTTTTTTTGTTTTTTTTTTTAATTAATTTCCCCTGTGATGCGCCCAACTATTCATTCCACAAGGTGGGGAGTACACAGGAGGATTAGTTAGGCAAGGTAGTGAATCATCCAGGCCTATGGTCTGGAAGACTACAAGTTCCAGAATGCATCCTTCATTAGTATACAGAGAGTCTGAGGGAGCATTGCCTTCTGGGAATTGTAGTCTTCAAGTTGTTTGTGATGCAGGCGAAACTAGGCGGAAGGGGGAGAGAGTGTAAACTCTTGACCACGTGACATTCGAGATCAGGTGGTTGGGCCAGCCTCCGTCTAAGAGCTGTGATTGGCTGGCTCTATTACTAACGACGCCACTAGGGGCGGGCCGAGTGGAGCGCAAGCGCACTGCGTTGCTAGTCTTGGGACCTCTTTCCAAGAGACTATGGCGCTCAACAAGAATCACTCGGAGGGCGGCGGAGTGATCGTCAACAACACCGAGAGGTGAAAACGCTGCACAAGATGCGGGAGGCCCGAAGGGAGGGCGACAGGAGTGTGGGCGGTGGGCGCTGGGCAAAAATATCGGCGAAGAGGGGAGATGGATGGGCTGCGGTGTAGGGGGGGGGGGGGGTAACGGCTGGGGGCGGGGCCGGAGGAAGGTGGGTGGGTCGCGGGGGAGGGGCCGGGTTCCACGATCTGCTTGGGATGGGGGTGGGGCGGCTGACGGGGACGAAGTTTAAGGAAGCCAGTGGGGCCGAGGGGGTAGCTCTGGAGTCCCTGTCCCAGAAAATGGGACTTTTAAGTGATGGGAAGAGCCTCCGACAAAAATAATTGCCGTTTATTGGGCGTTTACTAGGTTACTACGCATCAGGCACTGCCCTTCTACCTTATTGAATACGTAAATCCTGTGGGGCAGATACTATTATTATACACATTTTACATGTAGGGAATCTAGCGGGGGAGGGGGTGCACAGAGAGGTCAAGTAACTTGCCCGAGATCACAGAGCTGTAACAGAGGTGGAATTCCAGGAAAGGAATCTTGACTCCAAAATCAATAGGTGAAACTTCCAGTATGTTCCAGAACTGCTCAGACGAGAAACAGGCCCGAGCTGAGATTAGATAGATATCGTTTGTCAAGCGCCTAACACATTTCCTGCCCCGGTGCCGTTTTTTGCCTCTCTTCCTCTTGCATCCCTGTTGGCTTCGGTCATTCCCCAAAGCAGAGGTCTCCCAACTTGAAGATTCTTTCTACCAACCCCCTCCCCCAGCGTCTGGGCTGCTTGGATGGCCCCTCTCTCCTTGCGCCTTGGGCCTTGAGCATCAGACCAGCCCGCCCTGGTTGAGCTGTGCTGAGCCCCAAGCTCTTGGTCAAGGCAGAAGGAGCTTAGGAGGAGCCTGAGTCCCCAGAGGAGATTTGGTGGATCAGAGCCTGGAGCCGGCTCAGGGCAGCACCCAGCCCCGGAGCCGCCTCCGGGAATGCTGGATGAGTCAGAGCGCCCTCACCTAAGAGTGCTGACTCTCCATCTTACCTGCTCCTGGTAACGACCTCTGCCAGGCCATCCTGTTCCTGGTAACGACCTCTTTTCTCTGAACTGTACTTCCCTTTTTCAGTACCAGTCCTTCCCGCTTACCCTCCCCAGCGAAGGAAGTTGTAATATTTGGGAGGAGGAAGAAGACAAATGGAACCACGTGAACTCAGACCAACTTTGTTATCTTATAATCGGAGAAACCTCACGTGGCTCCCAGTTTGTAGTCTCCGTGCTCGAGCCAGTCCCTGGCCTGACAAACACTTTTGATGCCATGTGGTAACATCGCCCGGGACTGTTCTTCCCCTCTCAGTGAGCGTTTTTCTGGGACAAGCCGTGTCCGCTCTGTGGGGCCTCCTGCCTGGCGTCGGGCTCAGTGCTGCTAAACAGTGGCGTGCCTTGTTTCAGAAAACGCCTCATCCTGAAAACAGAATGTGTGCACAGTCTTTGGCGTTTAAATTCGTGCTCAAAATTTCAAGTGTAAAATAGTCCTCCTCACTCTTCAGGTCATGAACCCCTTGAGAGTGATGAAAGCTATAGGTTTTCCCAGGAAAAATGCAGGTGCAGGATCACCTCTGGGGTTTCAGGGACTGACATCCCTGCAGACCCAGCTTACGAGCCCCAGGTTTGAAGGAACCCCGAAGTCGGCCGTTTTGTAATGTGTAATCATGTCTTAGAATGTTTATGAGTTAGGATTAAAAAACAAACCAACAACATCCTAACCCCGTGGTCGGCAAACTGCAGCTCTCGAGCCACATGCGGCTCTTTGGCCCCTTGAGTGTGGCTCTTCCACAAAATACCACGGCCTGGGCGAGTCTATTTTGAAGAAGTGGCATTAGAAGAGTTTAAAAAATTTGGCTCTCAAAAGAAATTTCAATCGTTGTCCTGTTGACATTTGGCTCTGTTGACTAATGAGTTTGCTGACCACTGGCCTAACTGGTTTGGCTCAGTGGATAGAGGGTCAGCCGGCGGACTGAGGAGTCCCAGGTTTGATTCCGGTCAAGGGCACATGCCGGGGTGGCGGGCTCAATCCCCAGTTGGGGGCATGCAGGAGGCGGCTGATCAATGATTCTCTCTCATTGATGTTTCTAATACTCTCTCCCTCTCCCTTCCTCTCTGAAATCAATAAAAATATATGAAAAAAAAAAAAAACAACGAAAATGGAACACCTATCATAAGGACTCCGAAGGAGATAGGCGTGACCTCAGATAACCGCAGCCCGGCGGCTCCTCTGCCGCTGGCCCCTCCGGCGGGTGGTGGGGCTGGGAAATTCCGTAGAACCCCACTCGCTCGGCTCTCCCATGGCCATGGGAATGGTTTCCTTGCAGCCGTGTTGAAACTTCAAGAGACGACATGCCAGGTCCCTGCTTTCCAGGAGGGTCCGGTCCCTGGGTGACGGATCGGGGCTGCAGACTGTCTCATCAGACCCTCTCTTTTCCCATCGCAGCATCCTCATGTCCTATGAGCATGTGGAACTTACGTTCAATGACATGAAGAATGTGCCGGAGGCCTTCAAAGGGACCAAGAAAGGCACCGTTTACCTTACCCCTTACCGGGTGAGTCGCCCCTTGCAGTGGTTGGTTTGGAGGCGTGGCTCCTGCAGGCTGATGGGAGTCTTGGGGCAGCCTCAGTCTTGTGCGTCCAGTGGCCTCTGGACCACGTGATGTTAGTTCCTCACTCCGGAGCTGCTCTGCCACGTGCTTCTGGGTCCTAGAACCACCAGCTGTTTGTGCAGCCGAACTGAGCACCGGGCAGTGAACCTGCACGTCCCAGCGCTGCCGCTGCGTAAGCTCCGTGTTCTGGAGGCAGCTGCTGGGGTGCCCTGGCCTGGGGCGGAGAGGCGGCTGTTATTTCGATTTCTGTCGGCGTAGCCTCCAGGCCTTTGCACATCAGAGTGATCAATATGGTAACCAGGATGCAGTAGCATGACCACAGCCTCCGGACCGGGCGAGACCCGGCACAGCCCTGCAGAGCGAGGAATGCCAGTGCACAGTGGCCTTGCCTGAGAGCCACCCGGGCGGCAGGGACTTCCAGAGAAATACCAGCGGGCGTCCTGGGAAAGGCCCTGGGGTGGCCCACGAGTCAGGCTTGCCTGGCTGGGGAGGATCGCATCCTCGTGTTCACCCCCAGGATTGAGCAGCAAAAGGGGAGGCTCCACGCCCATGTCGGGTGGGTCAGGTGGCATCTTCGGTCACTGGAGCTGTGGGTTTGAAACAGATGGTTCTGCAAGCGCGGGTGTGAGACTTGCTGTCTGGGCAGTGAGTCTGGGGAGGGGTCCCTCAGCCCCCCTTTGGGCTCCATCGCCCTCGCCACGCCTTCGTTCTTGGTTCTGCAAAGCTCAGGCCAGACCTCCCTCCGGACTCCCCCTGCCTTGCCCCTGCCTCTGCCCCAGCTTTGCAGGCCCTGTCACTTCCGCACCACCTCCGCCGCCTCCTCCGCCGTCTAAGTGACAGCAGTCTGCTCACGTGCTGCCTGTGAGTGGCACGGTTTTCTGGCGACTGCAGCCTGGCCTCTCCCTGTGAAAGGCGCTCTCCAGGAGGGGCTGGTGCCGGCGGGGCGCTCTGCCTGCTGGGCCCTGGCTCGGGCTGCCCGCCCCGCACTGGCGTGGACTCGCCCACACAGGAAGCGATGGCCGGGGCGGCGGTCTGGCTGGTGATGGTTCTCGTCTTCTCTCGCTGCAGGTCATCTTTCTGTCCAAGGGGAAGGATGCCATGCGGTCCTTCATGATGCCCTTCTACCTGATGAAGGACTGTGAGATCAAGCAGCCCGTGTTCGGTGCAAACTACATCAAGGGGACGGTGAAGGCTGAGGCAGGAGGTGGGTGCCTCGGGGGGTGGGGAGGAGCTTAGGGACATCCGTGGGGCTTCCAGAGGGGATGCCTTGGGGATGGCCTCTTTGGTCCCTTCCCGTCCCAGCTTGTCCTCTTCCGGCTCCGAGTTAGCTCCCAGCACCCAGCCCCGGGCGCCAGCTGTTCAGCGGAGGGAGGTGGGTGTTGGTTGACCAGAATGGGAAGTGCTGGCTGGAAGGTGGCAGCGCACACCACCTTGGCAGAGAGGGACGCGGCGGAGTGACTGAGCTGAGTGGAAGCGCTGTGACCGGGCGTGTGGAAGGGCCTCTCCCTGGAGCCCGAGGGGCCCTGCTTGGCGCCCTTGACCTCTGCCCAGCCCCCGGCCCTCCCCCGGCCCCGGGAGCCTCCGTTGTCACTGGGGCTCACAGGTGCCCTTTGGCGGGAGCCAGGCCAGAGGGTCCGGAGTCCATCCTTAGGCCCCTCAGGGTGAGGTCAGCTCTGAACTTGAACGTCAGTGGTTGCTGACGGTGCCTGCTCCTGGGAAGGGGCTTATTGGGGTGGGAGGCCCTAGTGCAGAGCCTCAGTGCTGAGCGGGAGGACAGGTTTGTCCCGAGAAGGCGGAGGCCCGGTTGCAAAGGGCTCGCGCCGGAGGCGGAGGCCCGGTCCATCCCATCGAGGCTGCGGACCAGCCCTTCCCTCCGCCGCGGGGCGTGGCCGGCGGAGGGGACCGCGGTCTCGGCGTGACGGTGTCCTCCTGACGTGGCTGCGCTGTCGTCCTCAGGTGGCTGGGAAGGCTCTGCCTCATACAAGCTGACCTTCACGGCAGGGGGCGCCATCGAGTTCGGGCAGCGCATGCTGCAGGTGGCCTCGCAAGGTATCGGCTCTCAAACCCGGGCGAGGACAGTGAAGTGTGTTTGTTCGTTGGGTTTGCTTACCTTTGGTTTGGTTTTTAAATACTCCAGGGCTAAGCCCGGCCTGGGCTGCCCAGGCTGGGCGTGGGGTGGTGCCTGTGATTGGCACCACCCTGCCCTGCCCCTGAAGGCTGGCTTCTGCCTGGCGCAGGGTTGGACACTCGGCCGAAGCTGTTTGGCCTCATGAAATCCAAACGCCCTACAATTAAGCTGCTTGGGGGGTTGTGACCAGAACCCTCAGACAGCCACTTGAAGTCCCCAGGAGCTGTGTGCACAGGCGTCCTCACCTAGTCCAGCCTCACCAGCCCCAGCCCTGAGCCTCCCTCCCCTCTCCCTCTCTCTCCCTCTTCCCCTGTTCTTGACCTCCCCACTCTGACCTCTGTCCCCATCCTGACCCCTCGCCGTGTTCTGACCAAGGTCAACTCAAGTGTGGGGGGAGCGGATGGCGTGGGATAAGGCACGTTGCTGTGCACATCCTGGGACCCTGAGCGCCCCTCCCAGGGGTGGGCCCTCTCCCAGCCCCGAGGCTGAGCTCACTTCTCTCCCTGTCCTTACAGCCTCCCGAGGCGAAGCCCCCCCTGGAGCCTATGGGTACTCCTACCTGCCCAGCGGGCCCTATGTCTTCCCCCCGCCCGTCGCCAATGGAATGTACCCCTGCCCTCCCGGCTACCCCTACCCACCGCCCCCACCTGGTGAGTGTGTCCTTTGCTGCCCGCCCCTCACCCTCCCACTAACCAGCCCCACCCAGGCCAGGGCGGTGTAGAGGGGAGATGCTGTGGGACCGGCTCCAGGACTAATGGGGGGCTGGCTGCTCACTGGGTCCCTGTCCCTCTCTTGCCGAGCAGAGTTCTATCCAGGACCTCCCATGATGGACGGGGCCATGGGATACGTGCAGCCCCCACCACCGCCCTACCCGGGGCCCATGGAACCGCCGGTCAGCGGCCCCGAGGTCCCCTCCACTCCTGCAGGTGAGGCCCCGGCTGCCCGCCGTCCTGGGGAACCAGCCCCGGCCCAGGGCTGCACGAAGGGCCTCGGAACGGTGGGGGCTGGCTGGGAGCCCCGTGGTGACTGCCCTGGCCCCGCAGTGGGGGGCCCAGGATGAGGAGCTGGTCATGTGCCCGGGTCCAGGCAGGTCTCCCTCTGCCTCGGCCTCTCAGCTGCTCAGCTCCGAGCAGATGGTTCCGGGCCACCTGGCGGGGTGGTGCCCGGAAGGGAGGACTGGGGGGGACAGTGGCGGGGGGGGGACAGTGGCGGGGGGGGCCCTAAGGAAAAGCCAGGGCTGTGCTGTGGACAGCTGGGTCCTAGCGCCCTGCCCTGAGCAGCGCGGCCACTGGGCTGAGAGCACCCCCAGCCCCGGGGCGGCTGGAGAGGGGAGGCTCATCCCCGGTGTTGGCCTTCACAGCCGAAGCCAAGGCCGCAGAAGCAGCTGCCAGCGCCTACTACAACCCGGACAACCCGCACACCGTCTACATGCCCACGGTGGGTGCGGGACGGAGCAGGGCGGCCACAGGTGGCTGGGACTTAGGGGTGGGGAGACCTTGGCCGGGTTCGAACCTTCTAATTGACCTTTCCTTCCTCCCTCACAGAACCAGCCTCCGCCCCCTCCCTACTACCCCCCGGAGGATAAGAAGACCCAGTAGACCCCCCCGCCTCCTGCCTCTCATCACTCATCCTCGCTCCTTCCCTCCCCTTGGGGCCGGGGCTGGGGTGGGGTGCTGGGGAGGCCTTGTTCTTCCTCCAGGTCTGACTATAAAACACTTGCCAGGAACGGGCGTCGATGAAAAGGAGGGGCCCCTGACTGGGAGCTGCACCCCCAGCTCCCCACACCATCCCGGGCCCACACGTGCCCAGCGCACTTCCTCGCAGCATCCGGGGCCCTCCTCGGGGTGCGGGGGTCCCCCAGTTCCTGTCTTGCTCTAGTAGCTTCTGCCCACGGAGGGACTCTCTGGCCACCTCCTCTGCCGCAGTCCAGCTCCCTCGTTTGGCGGCCACGTTGTCCTCAGCCTCCGGTCCTCCCGAGGGCCGCAGCCCTGCCCACATTCCCTGCCCGCGGCCTGGGCCTGGCCACGGAGGCCCCTCCGCCCGACCGTCCGCTCACATTCCGCCCCCAGCACCTCCGGCCGTCACCCTGCCTCCCCCGTGTGCGGAGCTTTAACATGAGCTTCCAGGGGGCGACATTCCGGCCGGGCACCGAGGCTCCTGTTTCTGGGGTTGGCTTCCCTCGGCCCCTTTCCCGTCCAGAGGGGCTCCCGGGACTGGAGAACGCATGTGCGTCCCAGCATGCCACTGCTGGGTGGGCTGGAACAGGCCGCTGCCCCCGGGCCTGCCTGGGTGCGCGCTGACCCGACGGCCCCACGCCCCTCGCCGGCCCTCTTCCCCTTAGGCTTCCACCCGGTTGGTGACGTGCCCCGTGCACTCAGACTTGCCCCCCTGCTCCTGGACTGCCGTGAAGTGAGATGGTTATGTAAAGAGAATGCCCTATTTATTTGACAAAACAATTCCAGTTAATATATTAATGTGAAATAAACCCTGTTTGCACCTTGATTTGTTTGCTGAAAATGTGAAGCAGTAAAAGTGAAGTAACTGGACCGTGTCTGGCTCTGTGTGACCGAGGTGGCCCTGGGGAGGAGAGCCGTCAGTCCGGCTCCGAGGCCTGGGGGGCGGGGGAGTGTGCCCTCCTGTGGGAGTCCCTTGTTCTCCGGCCCATTTGGGCCCAGGAAGCTAAGGCCTCTTGTCTCCATTTCCCAGCGGTTACTCAGCAACTGTGTCCCCCCCCCATCCCCCGAGACCCTGGGGCTGGTGCCGCCCAGCAATGCCCTGGAGAGGAGGCTGGAGGCCGGGCCAGCTCCCTGTGAGGTCCTGTGTCCCTGGCCACATGCTCACCACCTTGGCAGTGCGGCCGGGCCCAGGCTCGGCCCGGGAGCTGCTCAGCTCGTGAGAGGGGCCCTGGAGCCGGCCAGACTGGCCCCGCAGGACATGATGAGCCGCCCTCCTTGTGACCCTTAGTGCCCAGGCAGGGGGGTAGGAAGGAGCCGAGTCCATGCCCAGGCCTGTCCTCCCACCTCCCCCCGCCGCAGCCTGGGCTTGGCCTGGGCAGGTCCTGAGCTCTGAGAAAGCCGAGCCCTGAGTGTCCACTTTCCTGCCTCTTCGGGTCCAAGGTGCCCTCTGGAGGGAGGCCAGGCTCTGCCTCGGCCTCGCCGCCCCTGCCAGCCCAGCTCGGGGCAGCATTTGAAGGGGCGCCCTCCTGGCTGTCCCGTGGGGGCAGGGCCTTCGGGCCGTCCCCGCCTGGCGCAGCCTGGCCGTCACCTAGCTGGAATGTCACCTGTGGGGTGGAGCAGGCTGAGCAGTTGGCCACCTGCCGGGGAGACACCTCCCTGGAGCCCCCACCCTGTGCCCTGCCCACCCCCACCCCAGGTCTGGGGCCCATTCAGGAAATGTGGGTGGGAAGCCCACCCACCCAGGGAGTCCGCCCGCCTGCCGCCCCCTGCTGGGGAGCAGGGACCTCCGAGCCTCTGCGGGGCGGGTGGGGTGCGGTGGGTGGGGCCGGGCCCGCCCCTGAGGCCACCCTCTGCCTCCAGCCGGGGAGTTCCTCCCAGGGTCCCACAGGCAGTGGGAGGGAGGAAGGTGCCGGCCCGTCGGGCCTCTGAGGTGGTGAAACCCTGGCCTGACCCTCTCGCCACCTGCCTCCTTCCCCCTCCCGGCTCAGGGGGGCCGCCCTCGGCCCTTTGCACAATCCTGCGGCTTCACTATCTTCCCCGCAGCAGCGGCGCGGAGGGCAGGGCAGCCGGCCACCATGGCGACACTCCTCTCCCACCCGCAGCGGCGCCCCCCCCTCTTGCGACAGGCCATCAAGATAAGGCGCCGCAAGGTCCGAGATACAGAGGATCCCCTGCCCCAACCGGCCCGGGAGGTAGGAGTGACTTCAGCGGGAGCAGAGCCGGCCTGGGTGGGGCTCTGTGGTCTGGGGTGCGGGCCCCACCTCGCTGGGGCTGGGGCAGGGGCTGAGGGTGTGCTCGCCTCCCCTGCCCTCCCCCTGGGCAGAGCCTTCTGGGTCAGCAGAGCAGGGTCTGTGTTCTCTGGGCCACCCCTGGGCCTCAGGTCGGGGTCTGAGCCCCTGTCTCTGGTGGAAACGCCCCCCCCCCCCAGCTCCTCGGGCTCCAAAGGCACCGGCTCCATCGGGCAGGGGGGCCCCCACCGGGCCAGGCGGCTTGGGGACCAGCTGAGCAACCCCCAGGCCTGCTTGCCATGACCCCCCATCTCCCACCTCCGCTGCCGGGCCTCACTTCCGCCGCTGGGGCGCGAGCGTGGCCGCCGATAAGCGGTGCTGCTTCCTCTGGGGAAGGAAAGGAGGGGGGCCCGGGGGCCGAGGACTCACGCTGCCGGGGCAGCTGAGCACCGATGGACCTCGGCGGCCACAGGCCCGGGGCCGAGGAAGGCGGCCCAGCGGCCGGCCCCCCAGGAGGCCTGCTGGGGGAACAGGTGCGCGGGGGCGGGGGGGGGGGGGGCCTGGATGCCGGGCCGGGCCTGCTCTGCGAGGAGCCGCTCCTGCGGTCCAGGCCCTGACCCCGGCCCCGACACTTTGTCTTTCCACCTTGCTCCCAGATCGAGCCTCCATCCCACCACTTCTCCCCGGAGCAGGTAAGGATCGGGCGGAGTGTGGGGGCGCAGAGAGGGGCCGGGAGGCAGCCTGCATCCTCCCAAGCAGCCCTGGCATCCTGGCCGAGCCTGATGGCCACAGCCCCCCCCTCCCCTGCATGTGTGGGCGCCCCGGCCCCGCTGTGGCAGGCGGTGCTGTGTCCCGGGCCTGGTGCGGCTCAGCCTTGTGGTGGGTGGACGGGTCCTGAGGTGACCCCGCTGTGTCTCAGCGGGCCCTGCTCTACGAGGAGGCTCTCTACACCGTCCTGCACCGCGTGGGGAAGCCTGAGCCCAGCCACGTGACGGAGGCCTCGGAGCTGCTGCGCTACCTGCAGGAGGTGAGCCCAGCACCCCCCACCCCCCACCCCAACCCCCGGAGCCTGGACTCAGGCATCCTCCTTCCCCGCCTGGCCACTCCCCACCCACGCCCGGCCCCCTCGCTCCTCCTCCCAGGCCTTCCACATGGAGCCCCCGGAGCACCAGCGGATGCTGCAGCAGGTCCAGGAGCTCGAGGTAACCCTGGCCTGGGGCCCCCTGGGCAAGGCCGGGGCTGGGAGCCCCCTCTGCCACTCAGGCGCCCCCCCCCCCCCCTCTCTCCAGAAGCCAGTGTTTTGCCTGAAGGCCACGGTGAAGCAAGCCAAGGGCATCCTGGGCAAGGATGTCAGCGGTGAGTGGTGCTGGGCCCGAGGGCCTCCTTCCCGCCCCTTCCTCTCCCGGCATCACCGTCGGACCCGGAACTCTGGGTGGGGGCTCGGCTCCCCCAGACACCCCGAGGCTGCCTGGCGCTGATGGCTCCTTGCCCTCGGAGTCTGGGGTGGGGTGATGAAGGACCCTCCCGCGGAGCCCGGCCAACACCCTCCCCCTCTCCTCCCAGGGTTCAGTGACCCCTACTGCCTGCTGGGCATCGAGCAGGGCGTGGGCGCGCCGGGGGGCAGCCCGGGGTCGCGGCGGCGGCAGCCGAAGGCCGTGGTGAGGCACACCATCCCCGAGGAGCAGACCCACCGCACCCAGGTCATCGCCCAGACGCTCAACCCCGTCTGGGACGAGACCTTCATCCTGTACGTGGCCCCGTCCCAGTGGGAGGGGTCCCCCGGGAGTGAGACCAGCAGGACTTCCTGGCCTCGGGAGGGGCCTGGCTTTACCCGAGGAGAGGCCTGCTCCTGAGGCAGGGCGGACACGCAGGTGGACACGCAGGGCGGACACGCAGGGCGGACACGCAGGTGGACACGCAGGTGGACACGCAGGGCGGACACGCAGGGCGGACACACAGGGTGGACACACAGGGCGGACACGCGGGGTGGACACGCAGGGCGGACACGCAGGGTGGACACGCAGGGCGCACACGCAGGGCGCACACGCAGGGCGCACACGCAGGGCGGATACACGGGGCGCACACACAGGCGGACACGCGGGGCGGACACGCAGGGCTGGCCGTGTGCTGGCGGGGTGGGGGGTGCAGAGCTCAGCTTGCGGGGCTGATCTGGGGAAGCCTGAGCCTTAACTTAAAGGAGGAGGGATGCGGTGGGAGGGGAGGTGGAGTTGCCAGGAAGCGGCTAAGTTCACAGCGGGGGGCGCTCCTGGGGACGGCAGCCTCGCGAGAAGCCCTGGGCGGGGGCGGCCGTGGCTGGACCGTGTCCTCCTCTCCCCACAGGGAGTTTGAGGACATCAGCAGCTCGAGCTTTCACCTGGACATGTGGTGAGGAGCCGGCCCCGCTGTGGGGTGGGGGTGAGGGGGGGCGAGGTGTCAGCCTCCAACCCCCGGGGTCGGGAGCCCCAGGCGGCCCTCGGCCTCCAGCTCGCACCTGTGCCGCCAGGGACCTGGACACTGTGGAGTCCGTCAGGCACAAGCTCGGGGAGCTCACAGACCTGCATGGGCTGCGAAGGTGGGTGCCGCCGGGCTCCCCGGGAAGGAGTGGGGGCTCCCCCCACACACCCAACACCAGTTGCGGGGCCCTGTGGCCGCACGTGGGGGGCAGGTGCCATCTGGCCCTCAGGCCCTGGGCCCGTCTCCCTCACGCACCCTGCCCGGAACAGGATCTTCAAGGATGCCCGCAAGGACAAGGGCCAGGACGACTTTCTGGGCAACGTGGTTCTGAGGCTCCAGGTGAGGGGGGCGGGAAGAGGCGGGAGAGAGGCAGGAGGGGGTCAGCGAGGGCGTGCGGGGCGGGGTTCCAGGTCTGCCTCCTGGGGCCTCCCTGTCCCCACTCGTGGGCGTGAGCATCTCCTGACCCCCCCCCACCCCACCCCACCCCCGGCCGCCAGGACCTGCGCTGCCGGGAGGATCAGTGGTACCGTCTGGAGCCCTGCACCGAGACCTACCCCGACCGCGGTCGGTGCCACCTCCAGTTCCAGCTCATTCACAAGCGGGTAGGTCTGGGCCAAGGGCCAGGGGCCTCCCAGTGGGCTGGACGGGCCCCACCGGGCACGGGGGGCTCGGCTCACCCCACACTGGCCTCCTGCAGAGAGCCACAGCCGCCAGCCGCTCCCAGCCCAGCTGCACGGTGCACCTCCACCTGCTGCAGCAGCTCGTGGCCCACGAGGTCACCCAGCACCAGGTACCGCCCTCCCGGGGCTGGGCAGGGCCCGGGTCTGCCTGCCAGGCCCTGACACCCCTCCCCCTGCCCCCTCAGGCAGGCAGTACCTCCTGGGACGGGTCGCTGAGTCCCCAGGCCGCCACCATCCTGTTTCTCCACGCCACCCAGAAGGACCTGTCGGACTTCCACCAGTCCATGGCGTGAGCGCACCCCCCTCCCTTCCGGCCCCTGTGGGCTGGCAGCTGGAGTCTAACCCCCCCAGGAATTCTGTTTGGCCTAAACTGTGTGTTTTCGGTTCTGAGTTCGTTACCAACTTGTAAAATGGGGAGGCTTCCGTGCAGAGTCCCATCGCCAGCCCTCTCGGAACCTCCGCGCTGCCGCCCCGCGCTGCCTCCTGCTGGCTCCGTGGCTCAGAGCGGAGTGGCATGTCCTCCCCAGGCCGTCACGATGCCCTCAGGCCCAGTCACTCCCTGCCATGGCCTGAATCCTGGGCGTCTGAGTTTGCCAGCCCTGCCCCAGGCCCACCCCACTTCCCAATGCCACTGCCGTCCTGCGGCAAATCTGGGCCCTGAGGGTATGGCTCCGCGCCGGGCCTGTCACATCCCCGGGCCACAGCAGGTTGTGGGAAGGCCAGGCAGGCACACGTGTGAGCTCACAGACACTGCCGTGCCCACGGGGGTCGGGAGGAGGGCACAGCGGGTGCTGCCCTGAGCAGGGGCTGACCCCTGGCATTGGAGTCGGGGGTGGAAGGAGGCAGCTCTAGGACGGGGGCAGGTGGGGATTCCTGGGCAGGTGGGGGGTCAGGTGCGGCTGAGACTGGAACAGCACCGATGAGGAGGGCCTGGTTTGCCCACCGGGCCCAAGCCTGTCACGCAGGTGGCCGCCACGTCCCGGCAGGGACAGTACCAGGGCTGTGTGTCCTCCCCCACCCTCCCACTCGAACCTTGTCCCATCGCCATCGCCACCTCGGGGAAGTCTCCCCTGAATTATCTAAAGGGAAGTTCCAGCCAGTGTTTGCTCAAGTCTCCAAATCGGATTTTTCAAACGCAGCAAGAGAGCCAAATTTTAAAACCACAAGTGTCCTAATTTAAGAGATGGGTGATTAACTTAGGCGCCGTCCCTCCCGAGGCTGGGCCAGCAGCGGGGAGGGAGGTGCCCACCTGGCCAGGCTGAGGGCTTCCGTGTGCCACAGGCAGTGGCTGGCCTACAGCCGGGTCTACCAGAGCCTGGAGTTCCCCAGCAGCTGCCTCCTGCACCCCATCACCAGCATCGAGTACCAGTGGATCCAGGGCCGTCTCCAGGCAGAGCAGGTGGGCTGGGGCGGGGTGAGGGGTGTTGGGCAGGCAGGGCCCAGGGACGGGAGCGGCTGTGGGGGCCCCATCATGCAGCTCGGGCCTCACAGCATCTCCTGGGCACCTTCCTGGGCACCTTCCTGGGCCTGCAGCGGGAGGAGCTGGCCACCTCCTTCAACTCCCTGCTGGCCTACGGCCTGTCCCTCATCCGGAGGTTCCGCACCGTCTTCCCCCTCTCGGTCGCCGACTCCCCGGCCCGGCTGCAGTCTCTCCTCAGGTCAGTGTGGTCCGGGATTAGGGAACCGCGGGGGCACCTGCAGGGATGGGGCGCTGTGGAGGGCGGGGGTGTGGGCAGCAGGCTCTGTCCTCACAGGGTCCTGGTCCAGATGTGCAAGACGAAGGCGTTTGGAGAGCTGTGCCCGGACAGTGCCCCCCTGCCCCACCTGGTGACGGAGGCGCTGCGGGTATGGTACCCCCTGGGGATGGGGAGGCGTGTGCCTGAGCCAAGCAACCCCCCTGCTCACTGCCTCTTTGCCCACAGGCTGGCACCGTCGAATGGTTCCACCTGAAGCAGCAGCACCATCAGCCCATGGTGCAGGTGAGGGGCTGTGCAGGGCGGTGGCTGGGTGCCTGCTCTCCCAGCCCTGCTCACTGCCTCTGTCCCCGCCAGGGCCTGCTGGAGGCGGGCAAGGCCCTGCTGAGCCTGGTCCAGGACATCACTGGCGACCTGCACCAGTGCCAGCGCACCTGGAACAAGATCTTCCACAAGTGAGCGCGCTGGGCTGGGAGAGCGGGGGAGGGGCTCAGCCCGCGGGCCAGGGGGACCCCGGGGTGCGGCACCAGGTCACCCGCTGCCCCTCCCGCAGTGCTCTGAAGATCGACCTCTTCTCCATGGCCTTCCTGGAGCTGCAGTGGCTGGTGAGTCCCCGCCCAGGCCTCTCCCGCTCCCTCCACCCTGGCCCTGGAGCCCCGCCCACCTCGCCGTCCCCCCCCCCCCGCAGGTGGCCAAGCGGGTGCAGGACCACACGGCCGCGGCGGTGAGCAGCCCGGTGTCCCCAGAGGTGGGCGAGAGCCTGTTCCAGCTCTACACCAGCCTCAAGGAGCTCTGCCGGCTGGGCCCGGCGCCCTCGGAGAGGTGGGCCGCAGGCGGGCAGCGGGTGCGCACAGGGACAGGAGGGCCCGCCGCCCCCCCCCCCCCCCCCCGCGCTGGCCCGGCCTTCCCCAGGCTGAGTCCCGGCTCTCCCCAGGGATGGAGTCCTGGCCCTGGACGGCTTCCACCGCTGGTTCCAGCCCGCCATTCCCTCCTGGCTGCAGAAGACGTACAGCGTCGCCCTGGCTCGGGTGCAGCGCGCGGTGCAGATGGACCAGGTGGGGGCGGGGCTGGGGCGGGGTCTCGGCTTTAGGGTGGGGCTTTGGGCTCTGCTGGGGCTTCAGGATGTTCAGAAACAGGTCACTGGTGATAAAGGATGCTTTTATTTTTCATTTTTTTATTATTTAAAAAATATTTTTTAATTGATCAAGGGGAGGGAGAGAAACATAGAAACATCAATGATGAATTATTGATCGGCTGCCTCCTGCACGCCCCCTACTGGGGATCAAGCCCCAAACCTGGGCATGTGCTCTGTCCTGGAATCGAACGGTGACCTCCTGGTTCATAGGTCGGCACTCAGCCACTGAGCCACTGCGGCCGGGCTAAAGGATGCTTTTAGGCCAGCTGTATGCAAACGCGGCCTCCTGTTATCCTTGGAGCTGTGGCTTCCTTTTACAGACGGATTCTTGCAGGGGGTGGGGCGGGGGGTGGGAGTGGGGGTGGCGAGGGCAGTGGGGGTGTGGGTGGTGGGGTTTTGGGGGATGGTGGGGTTGTGGGGAGGGGAGTCTGGGCGGAGCCTTGCTTGTTCCCTGTAGCCCCATGCCCAGCTCTGTTTGCAGACGGCAGAAGCAAGGAGTGCTGTGGGAGGGAGGAGGAGCAGGGCATGGATTTAGCAAGTCTGGAGCCCTCCTTTCTGACTCTCCCCGTCTCCCAGCTGGTGCCCCTGGGTGAGCTGACCAAGCACAGCACCTCGGCTGTGGACCTGTCCACCTGCTTCGCCCAGATCGGCCACACTGCCCAGCAGCTGGACTGGCCCGACCCAGAGGAGGCCTTCATGATCACCGTCAAGTTCGTGGAGGTGCAGCATCTTCCCGCGTCCTTCCCGCCTTCCAAGGCAGCCTCATGCCCGCCCACCAGGCTCTCCAAGGCCTGCCTCCCAAGTCCTTGGGATTCCTGTGCCTTCGCCCTCTGCCCCTCCTGGGTGCCCCCCATTGACCCCCCCCCCTCACCCCAGGACACCTGTCGGCTGGCCCTGGTGTACTGCAGCCTGATAAAGGCCCGGGCTCGGGAGCTCGCTGTCGGCCAGAAGGACCAGGGCCTGGCAGCCAATATGGTGAGGACCAGCGCTGGGGGCTGGGCTGGGCTGGGGTAGAGCCTGCCCCACCTGCCCCTATTCAGGGAGCTCTGCGTCCCTGTGCCCTGCCTGCCCCCAGCTGTGCGTGGTGGTGAACGACATGGAGCAGCTGCGGCTGGTGATCGGCAGGCTCCCTGCCCAGCTGGCATGGGAGGCGCTGGAGCAGCGGGTCGGGGCGGTGCTGGAGCAGGGGCAGCTGCGGAACACGCTGCACGCCCAGCTGCAGAGCGCGCTGGCGGGGCTCAACCACGAGATCCGCACCGGCGTCCGCACCCTGGCCGAGCAGGTACTTGTCCGACCCACGGTGACCCCGGCCCACCCATCCTCAGCCTAAAGCCTCCCCCCGCCCCCAGCAGGCCGATGTCCAGCCCCCACTCCTTCCTGAACCTACACTCAGGCCCTGGCCTCCCCCCGCTGTTCTGTGTCTGCAGCTGGAGGTGGGCATCGCCAAGCACATCCACAATCTGGTGGGCGTCAGGGAGTCCGTGCTGCCGGAGGATGTGAGTGCTCGCTCTCGCTGACCTTGGCCAGCTCTGTGGGTCTAGACTTGCGAAGGAGAACAGGTTGGGCAGAGGGCTGGACGTCATGGGTGTCCGAGATAAGTCCCCCAGACCAGACAGGGGCAAGCAATGTCCCCTCCTGGGCCCCGGGTTCCCCCTAGGGCGCTGAGGGGGCAGGGCTGGGACATCCCCCGAGCTCTCCCAGTGCCCTCAGTGTGGGGTGCCACGGGGCAGGGCTGGGACTTCGCATCCTTCTCGGCTGCCTGTTCACACAGCCGCTGGCCGGTCTCCTCATCTGCCAGCAGGGATAGTGAGGCACACCTTTGAACCTTGGATGGTTGGGAGGCTCCTCACTAAAGAACCGCCCCTCTCCGCAGGCCATCCTGCCCCTGATGAAGTTCCTGGAGGTGGAGCTCTGCTACATGAACACGAACCTGGTGCAGGAGAACTTCAGCAGGTTCGCAGCGCTGCCCTGCGCGCCCACACCCCACCCCTGCTCCACCCGCCCCCTTTCCCGGCTCCGCACCGTTCCCAGGGGAGGAGGCCCCCGGCCTCTGCCTTGGTGCTTGCTCCAGGGACAGGGAGCTCACTACCTGACGTCCTTTCTCCACTAGCCCCGGGCCCTCCGGCCTCGCAGACTGCCCCCTAACGTCTTGGGCAGCTGGTTTCCTCTCCCATGACTCGGGGCAGTGGGGAATGGGGTCAAGGGCGTGGGGTCTGGACAAGCTGGATTCAGACTCCAGCTTCGCCGCTGCTGGGGGTGGTCTTGAGTGGATGACTCCAGTTTTCTGTGTAGACGGTCGTAGTTCCGGCCTCTATTAGGGCTCAATGAGTCGCTGACGTGCTGGGAGCAGAGCCTGCACAGAGGAAGAGGCCCGTGAGCTGCAGGCACAGCGCAGTGGGGGTGCTAGATCCCCAGGTGGCCGTGGGCCCTCCCCAGCCTGCTAGTGATGGGGGCTATATTTTTAAACATATATATATATTGTTATTGATTTCAGAGAGCAAGGGAGAGAGGGGAAAAAACATCAATGAGAGAGAATCATTGATCGGCTGCCCCCTGCACGCCCCCACTGGGGATCGAGCCTGCAACCCAGGCCTGTGCGCCGACCAGAATTGAACCTGGGACCCTTCAGTCTGCAGGCTGATGCTCTGTCCACTGAGCCACACCGGCTAGGCCAGCAGCCCACCCTCTTTATTTCTTAAGCCATAGAATGCCCGTTGTTGAGCTTTGATTTTCACCTAAAACGGAATTTGATCTCCACCCAGAGAGGAGCTTTCCGCTCCACCGTCTCAGAAGCCCGTAGAGCAGTGATCGGTGCACGAGCACGTGACTAAGTTAGCTTCCTTTATTGTCGACCTCCGCATTCCTCACCGCACGTTTCTGTACCTCACTGCCGGGCCCCACGCCGACACGTGACATGTCAGCTGTTTCAGGCAGTTGTTAGGCCCGGGGCTTGGCTGCTCCCTTCTCCTCCCAGCAGCCGGCAGACGCTCCTCCGTGCGGTGTGCTGAGACCCTATTCGTTTGGCCACTGCCATCTTGACCCCTGATCAGTCACTGGGGAGCAGCCGCCCCCACCCCTTGTTTGTTGGGGGTTGATGATCCTGAGAAGGCTTCTGCAGGAGGCTGGGAGACACGCTGGGTAGGACGGGCCCAACTCCCCGCCCCTTGCCCTCAGGAGACCAGCCCTCACTCCCTGCCGGGCCCTGGCCCCGTCTCTCCTGTGCAGCAGGTGGGGGGTGAGGTGAGGAGGAGCTGTGCGTGGGCCTGGGTCCCTGAGGTCCTTTCTCAAAAGCATCTCTGCTTCCTCCTCTCCCGTCTCTCTGTCCTGTGTCTGGCATCCCTCGGCGCCTCACCAGCCTTTTGACCCTGCTCTGGACCCACACGCTCACGGTGCTGGCGGAGGTGGCGGCCGCCCAGCGGAGCTGCCCGCCGGCCTCTAGGAGGCTGGAGATCGCGCTGCAGGTGAGAATCCAGGGACGCGACGATAGCCCTGTTGGCGTGTGTGCGGGGCCACCGCTGACGCGTCTGCTCATCCTCTAGAACCTGGAGATCTGCTTCTACGCCGAGGGCTGTGGCCTGCCGCCCGAGGCCCTGCACACGGCCACCTTCAAGGTACGGGCCTTGGTGTGCCTGGGGTGGGGGGAGCCGGCCCTCCTGTGCTCACCTGTGTCCAGGAGAGCTGCGTAACCACAGCACCTCGCACCAAATGAAAACGTGGGCCCGTTTAGCCCTCGCTGGTTTGGCTCAGTGGATAGAGCCTCAGACCGAAGGGTCCCAGGTTCGATTCCGGTCAAGGGCATGTACCTCGGTTGCAACCCCGGACTGGGTCACGGTGCGTGCACGAGGCAACCAATCCATGTGTCTCTCTCACATGGAAGTTTCCCTCTCTCTGTCTCTCTCCCTTTCTTCCTCTCTCTCTAAAAATCAATGGGAAAATATCCTCGGGTGAGGATAGTAAAACAACAAAAAAACCGTGGGCTTCTTTTTCCAAAAAAAGCAAGCAACAGCAGCAGCACGTGAAGCCAGGCGTGAGGGTCTGAGCATGTGGAGGGGTCTATGGGTGGCTTGCCTGTCCGCCAGGGCAGTCCTGAGGGTGTGTCCCCTGCCTGTGGTCCCGGGGCGCCCAGAGCTTCCCATGTCTGATTAACGTCTCCCTCTCGGCTGCGAGCTCCCGGAGGGCAGCGCTGGCCGAGCGGAGTGTGACGTTCAGGTGACTTTGGGCTGGGCCCCGTTCGCAGGACCTGCAGAGGGACTTGGAGCTGCAGGCGGCCTCCAGCCGGGAGCTTATCAGGAAGTACTTCCGCAGCCGCCTGGAGAAGCAGGTGAGGCCCGGCCCCTGGCGCCCGCCCGAAGCCCCGCCCATGTGTCACGCCCTAAGCCACGCCCCGGTGACGCCCACGTGCCCCGCCCCCGGTGACGCCCACGTGCCCCGCCCCCAGGCCGAAACTACCACCGAGGAGCTCGGGGCCGTGACCATCAAGGCTTCCTACCGCGCCTCCGAGCAGAAGCTGCGCGTGGAGCTGCTCAGCGCCTCCAACCTGCTGCCCCTGGACGCCAACGGTGAGTGGGCGCTGCCCGCTGGTCACTCCGGGCCCCTGGGGGCTCTGTTCGCCCCGCGGGAGCACGGGGTGCACTTCCTCCGGATGACCAGGAGGGGGCAGTGCTGCTGAGCAGGGCACAGCTGCAGGGAGTGGAGGCTGGACGGGGGTCTGGGACATCCTTGGCCATTGTACGGCCCCCCACCCACCCCCGCCACTTGCCAGGCTCCAGCGACCCCTTTGTCCAGCTGACCTTGGAGCCCAGGCACGAATTCCCTGAGCTGGCTCCCCGGGAGACCCAAAAGCACAAGAAGGACCTTCACCCGCTGTTTGATGAGACCTTTGAATTGTGAGTGGGTCCCACTTGCAGCGCTTCCCCAGCCCTGGACCAGCTCCTGCTGACTGGGCCCAAGGGGCTCCCCTGAGGTGACCTCCTTTGGGTCCGTGGGAGGGCACCTGGGACAAAGGTTTGCTGGCATCAGTCGCAAACCTGCTCCCTGGGAGGGGCCAGGCTGTTGGGGGAAGACTCCCCATGTCACTTCCAGGGAAGGGTCCTGACCTGAAGTCCGCTGTTGCCCAACACCAGCGGCCCAGCCCCGGGACCTAGGGCCCCTGGTTTAAAGCATCAGGCCATGTGGCCCATACTTTGCAATCCCTCCCTCCCCCCAATCTGGCATCTTCCTCCCAGTCCTGGCCTGTCCTCAGGAACAGGAGGTGAGCCCATGAGCGGGGGTGGATGGCAGTGGCAGTGTGTGGGGTGGGCAGCCGAGCCCAACTTTGCCCCCCACCCAGCCTGGTGCCTGCTGAGCCGTGCCGGAAGGACGGGGCCTGCCTCCTGCTCACGGTGCTGGACCACGACACGCTGGGCGCCGACGACCTGGAAGGGGAGGCCTTCCTGCCTCTGCGCTCGGTGCACGGCCTGAGTGGGACTGAGGAGCCTGGGGAGGTGCCGCAGACGCGCCTGCCCCTCACCTACCCCCTGCCCAACGGTAGGCCTGAGCCCAGCGCTGGGGGTGCAGGGGAGGGGCAGCCTGTAAAGGCTCAGACTGAGGCCCCCAGAGGTGAAGCCATTGGAGCCAGCGTGGTGGCTGATGTTGCTGAGACCAGTGGACGCTGGGCCACGTGTAGGGACCGTCTCTGGTGGAGGAAGGTCGCCATTTCCCTGGGGAGGGCCCATCTTGCTAACAGGACGAGGTCACGTTTGTGCGCTTATGGGCCAGCTCCACTTACTTGACACATATTAACTTTTCAATCCGTACAACCACCCAATGAGGCAGATACTATTACTGCTATTTTATAGACAAGTAAACTGAGGCACAAAGAGGCTAGCTAACCTGAGATCCTCATATTAGAAGGTAACAGGTCGCCTGCTGTCCCCTGCACTACCCAGGCACTGCCTCCTCCCACCCCCCCACCAACCTAACCCCCAACGCCTCTCTTCACAGGGGACCCAATCCTGCGGCTGCTGGAGAGCAGGAAGGGGGACCGTGAGGCCCAGGCGTTTGTGAAGCTGCGGCGGCAGCGAGCCAAGCAGGCCTCCCAGCATGCCCCGCAGCCAGGGAGATAGCCGTGGAGGGGGGGCTCCTGGTAGGGACAGGCTTTCCTGGGAGGGCTGGGGTGTCCCCACCGCAGTGCAGCCCTCCGGCCTGGCCTAACACTCAGAGGGCTCTGCAAGGCTGGGAGGCCCAGAGTGCAGACCCCTCGGGTCTCCTGCCAGAGCGGGGCCCCGGTGCTGGGGACACCATCAGCAGTATTTATACCCCGCCCCCCGCCTTCAGCCTTGGCCTCAGCATTCTCTGCCAAATCCCAGCACCGGGCGGGGCAGCTGTGCATCTCCTGCCCCTGCTCCTCTGGGAAAAGTGCTGGCACAGCAGGGGCTCAGCCATCTGTCCCCCGGAAACCGATTCCAGCCACTGGGTGTGGGTGGGCTCCCTTGGGCCTCTTCTTCAGCACCCCCTCAGACTCATTGGGGCTGGGGCTGTGGGCACAACTGCCCTGGGGGCGGGTAGCCATAAGGAAGGAGCCCAGGTCCCCGCCTGACGGGGCTGCCAACACCCAGGCTAAGCAGCCTGGAGCCAGGGAGCTGGCAGGCGGGGGGAGTGGGCTGGCATGGAGGGCGGAAGCAGAAAGGACAGCTTGGCTAACCTTATCTACTGAGGACATCTCCTCCCCGAGCCAGTACCGGCCACCTAAAAATGTTCTGAGCAAAAATAAAAAAATCGCAATCCCTCGTCCTCTTAGAAAACATGCTGTTTGCCTACAGGGGGGCCCAGGTGTCGGGTCATGCAAACCCCCGCCCAGCCTGCAAGACACCTTGGGCTGCCCCCACCCTGGGGCTTGGCCCACCCCTCTCCCCGCCTCTCCCCCCCGATGTTACAGGCAGGGAGTAAGTGTGGGGGTTACTGATGCAGAAGCAGGTGCGGGACAACTGGTATTACTGATATTTGGGCCAAGAGCTTTGAACAGAACACTACCAGGCACACCCATTTCTGTGGTCGCGGCCCAGCACAGGGGCCTGGAACTCCAGGGGGCACCGGGAGCGGGGAGCCTCCCAGGGCGCAGTGGCCTACGTGCTGGGAGTCAGAGCCCGAGGCCCGGTTGGCATTCCAGCTGCGTGACCCTAGTCAAGCCACTTACCCTCTGTGAGCCCGCACAGGGTGAGGTGTGGGAGGTCTGAGATGGCTCCATAGCCCTCTTCAGCTTTGAACTGAGGCCACACAGAGAGGAGCCCCTTAGCTGTGCTTTCTCACGCCCACCTAACAGGCCAGCTGAGAGCAGGGGGAGGGAGGACGTGGCTCAGGGGCAGGACGTCTCTGGGCCTGCCCTTCTCCTCATGTTTTTATGGGAAGGCCTGGTTGTTCCTCCGAGAAACCGCCAGGCCTGCCGTCCTTTGGAAAGCACATAAACCAGTGGCAGCTGTCCATCGAGCCCTAGAGAGGAGCGTCGTAGGGCCAGGGGGTCTCTGTCTGGGGCTCAGGGTCCCCACAGCAACCAGAGGCCTGGCTCAGAGACCACGAGCCTAGGGAGCCCTCAGGCCTCTGCAGGCGCCCAGCCTCAGCTCAGTGGGGGCACAAGCTGCTTCCTGAGCCGGGGCAGAGCTCCCAGCCCAGGTGGGCCCGGCCCGGGCAGGCACAGCTGAGCTGGCCCACCCCCTCGGCCAGAGGCCCTCATCTGGGCCCACTGCCCTCGCCCCATGCAAACGAGCTACCATTGCAAGTTCATATTTTATTTCCAATAGGTTTGGAGCTTTGTTGATTTTTGCATTTTTGTAAAAAAAGAAAGTTTTCACTTAATTCATTGAAAGCCCTTTCGTGCTGAGCACAAGGGGGGCTGGGGCCAGAGCCTGGCGGCGCTCCTGCTCCCACCCCAGACACCCAGCGCCGGCAGCGGGGTGGCTGCCCTCCGCCACTCCGCCCCCCACCCCGCTGCATCTGTCTGTACAGAACAATTTAAAATGGAAGCTAAGACACACTATACATCGGACAGGCACGCACACACATGCACACGGGCGTCCGTGCCGAACCGGCAGGACGTCAGCTGCACTCAGAGAGCACCAAGGAATGCATTCGGAGCCCCTCCTGGCGGAGGGAGGGCAGGGCCGGAGCCCCCTGGTCCTCAGTCCGCAGCTCCTCCCCACCAATTGCCCTGCTAGCTGCCAGAGGGAGGGGCGGAGAGCTCGGGCCGTGCCAGAACGGGGGACAGCTGAAGGCAGCAGGGGGTGACGGAGAGGGCAGTGCCAGCCTGGTAGGTGGCCGTGGGGCCAGGGAGGCTGCTCTGGGAGCCGGGGGAGGACTGAGGCAGACCCCCTGCCTCAGGAACCTGAGGGGTCCAACTCCCGGGCCTTGACCCTCGCGGGCTTCAAGGGCCTGGGGTTGGGAGCGGGGCTACTTGGGCCTGCCAGCCCCGAACTAAATGTGCATTTGGTAAACCAGGAGCCAGGCTGCCTGGACCCCAGCACTCCCCTCAGGCCTCACAGCCCGAAGCAGGTCTACCTGGGCCTCCGAGCCCCTGGCCCTGGCCTAGGAGGTGGGGGAACAGGGCCTGCCCTGAAGGCCTCCCCTCTCCCCTGGGCCCCTTCCAGCTTCCCACCTCCCTGCTCAGGCCCAAGAAAAAGTTAAAAATAGTTAGTCCTACATATAAAAGAGACAGAAACGGACTCTGGACTCCCTGCCGGAAGGCGGTGGGAGAAGAGGGGGGGGAAGGTGGGAGTGGGCAGGGGAGGACTGCAAAATAGTTTCTTCTTTTAAAAAGTGCTTGGTAAGTCTGTTTAAAGTGTGTGTCTATATCTACACACAGATATACACACAGACACTGTCACACTGGTCGCCCACGCATACCTGCACACGCACAGAGATGTATACATATACATAATCATATACATATACATACATACATACATACATACATATATATATATATATATACTTTAAAAAGTCCTAGGTGGGAAGATGTGAGCCAGGCCGGGGCCGGGCCTGCAGGGTCACGACTGGAGGGCGTGGGCCCGGCCTGGCTGGCACACGGGGCACTCGCTGCCCTCGGCACACAGCTCGCACAGCACGGCGTGTTGGCACGGCAGCACCGCTCGGTTCTGCTCCTGACACTTAAGGCATTTCACCGACTGCATGTGGAACACGGCCTGCGGGGAAAGCGACAGCGTGGTCACTGGCCTGGCCGTGGGTCGGACAAGGTTCCTTAACTCGCACTTCAGCCCCTTTGGGAGGAGGAAACTGAGGCACGGTGCTCCAGAGGCATGTGTGCAGGGTCAGGGTCAGGCCATTCACATCATCTCGATGGCGAGTTTCCCCTCTGGCCGTGGGCTGCGTGGGGGAGTCGGAGCCCGGGGGCGGGAGGGCCAGGCTGGAGCAGCCCCATCCCGAGGGCTCTTCCTCGCACTGATCTTGCAGTGGCCCTAGGTCCCCAAACGAGAACAGCGGGGCCTGGAGAGGGCAGACAGCCCCGCGGGTGCATGGCCACCTGTGAGTGTCTGTGTTCTCCAGGACCCCTTCCCCCCCATCCTCTGTGCGCGCAGGATGCAGCCAGGGTAGCCCCGGGGACCCCCCCCGTTCTGGAACATCTGCTGTTCTCCAGGACCGCCCCCCCCCATCCTCTGTGCGGGAATCAGCCAGGGTAGCCCCGGGGATCCCCCCTTCTGGAACATCTGTTCTCCAGGACCCCTTCCCCCCCATCCTCTGTGCGGGATGCAGCCAGGGTAGCCCCGGGGACCTCCCCGTTCTGGAACATCTGCTGGTTCGTGCAGAGCTCAGAGGAGAAGCCATCAGGAAGTGACTTAGGCCAGCGCCTGCCCTCAAAAGTGCTGGGGTGGGCGCGGACCCACCTCCTGCTTGCTCCCTCCCCAGTGAGTGACATTCCCTTCCTAGCTCCCCTCCAGCAGGATGGCATCCCTGGAGCAGTGAGGACCCACCAGCGTCCAATCACTGGCTGTGGCCTCTTCTACCCCCAACCCAGTGTTCCCCTGACCTCCTGGGCTGACCTTGTCCACTTGCTCTAGGCGGGCCCGCAGCTGCTTTTGGAGGGAGTAGAGGGTGGAGAGCGAGAGGGCCTCCAGGTCGGAGAAGGCGGGCAGGGCCTGCGGGTCGGGCCCCGAGTGCAGCCGCTCTAGCTCCTCCCGCAGCTTCTGCACCTGCACCTCCAAGGCGTCCCGCTGCTCCCGGGCCAACTCACACTCGGCGCCTGCCGCACTGGCCCGCTCACCAGCCTCCTCTGCCTCCTTCTTCCAGGCATCACAAGCCTGTGGGCCAAACACGCAGCACCTGGTCACGGTGGCCCCTGCCCCGTCCCCTGGGAGCGGAGCTCTGGGAGCCTGTATGAGCCACTGTGGCTGCGGGGCCTGCTAGGGAGCTGGGTCAGCTGTCTGGGGAGGGGCAGGGAGGAAGCTGACGCTGCCTGCAGAGAAGGGAGGTTCAGGGCCTGCAGGAGACCCGCCGTGGGCAGGGAAGAGGGCTGGGCCCAGAACTGCTGCCCCCGGACAGAGGGCCCATCTCAGAACCTAGAACCTGGACGTGAGCCCTGGAGTCAGGGCTTCTTAGGAGGCCAAGTGGTGCTGGGACCAGACCAGGCGAACAGCCCAGAGCTCCGGGTCTGGGGCACCAGCCACCCAGGCTCCTGCCGGGGGAAGGAGAACAAAACCAAGTTTCTGCCCTGTCCTCCAGGACCCGGCTCCCACCCCCTGGGCCCTGCGTGAGGGACCGAGTGGGATGCCACCAGGCCCTGGGCCATACCTGCTTGGCCTGCTTCCAGGACTCCTCCCACTGCTTGATGGTGCCGTTCGCTTCCTCAAGCTCCTGCCGAAGCCGGGCCAGCTCGGCAGCCCCCGGTCCTGACAGGAAGGCAGGGGATGTGCCCGGGGAGAAGCTTCCAGAGGCAAAGTGCTCCCAGATGCTGCTGTTCATGCCATTCAGACCTGTCCCAGGCGGGGAGGGAGTTCAGCGCTCTAGAGGCCGCCCGGCCCTGCCAGGGCTCCCAGGGGCCGCTGTGCCAGGCCCTGCCAATGCCAGGCTGGAGAGTCTGGCGGGGGCCTGGAGGTGCTGCAGTTGAGTCAGACCTACTGTGATGCCAACTGCTACTTATCAGCTGCCACTTAAATTGTGAGTCTCAACATCCCCATCTGTAGGATGGGGTGCCTCGGCCTGGGGAGCGCTGTAGGAGAGCAGCCTGTGAAGGTGCTCATTTGTGGTGGTCACTTCAGGCGACACGGAGGGCCTTCATGCGCCCAGGGTGAGGGCCGGGGGGGGCGTCAGGGGAAAAGCCAGGCCAGGCCTCAGAGACGGCAGAGCTGTGGAGCAGGACGAGCCGGAGCCCGGGGCCACCCCGCTTTATGGCAGTAAGTGGAGGCCAGGACACGGGCTGCTGAACTCCCACGGCCTCCTTTCCAGTCTGCCAGGCGGCACACTCCCGCTCCGCACCCCCTCACTGTCCACCAGACACTGGCTACACTGTGTACCCTGCTCCGGGCCCTCGGGGCAGCCCTAGCTTCCACAGCAGGACCCAGAGCCTCCTCTGGCCACATCCTGCGCCCATTATTCTAGGGACTCCTTTCTTGCCTCCTTTCCCACTAATCCAGCGGGATTTTCTGGAACCAAATGGATTGAAGACCGTGTTCTCCAAGCAACACCAGTGCACCCGCAACACGAGGCCGGGTCCTGCCTGTCGGAGGCGGGACCAGCACCACCGCACCGACGCACATCCCAGCAGCAAGCGCACTGGCTCTCCCGGAGAGCAGCCACTCCTCAGAGGGCCTGCTTTTTAAAAGCGTTTTATTTATTTAATTTTCTTCCATCGCCGTTCATCTCCCCTCTCCCCTCTCCCCGCTTCCTCCCACAGCGGGCCCTCCTCACTTCTAGTGAGGTTCCTCTCGTTCTGAATCCCAGCCCAAGCCCTCTGACTCCACACAGCTGCTCTAAGCATGACCTCATGCCTGTCCCCTGCCTCCCCCAGGGCCACGGCGCCATGCCAGCAGGGACTGTCCAGCTCACACTGCGCCTATAAAACTGCTCAGTGACCGCCCGGGGAGGGAAGGGATGTGTGGCCAGTGAGCAAGCTGCTGGCCTTCAGAACAGGGGACAAGCCAGACAAATAGGAGGCTGAGCACCCGAGGCTGACTCTGTCAACACAGAACAGACACCGGACTGCAGGTGCTCGGGGAGGCAGAGCACAGCGCAGGGCGTGTGGTCGGTGAGACCGTAACAACGGCACGGTGCCGGGCGGAACATGGGGCACCTTGTAAAGTACGTGACTGTCAGCTGAAACCAGTACAAAATAACCGGCAGCCAATAACTGAAAAACAAAACAAACAAACTAACTGAAAAGGTGCTAAGAAATCACTGTGCCGCCTTCACCTCTGCAGTGAGGTGAGGGAAGGTTCCAAACCAGGTCAGAGTTCGGGGCCAGGGTGCGCAGGGTGCCCAGCACCCTCCGGGGAGGGGGTTTCTGAGCTTGAAGAGCTGTGGGGGGCAGGGAAGTAGCAGCTGCTGTTTATGGAGAGGCAGCAGTAGGTTGGTCTCTGCCTATCACTGGTTTGGCTGTTACCTCGGTGAATATTCGCGTTCCTACACGTGGCAGGTAGCGGAGCCACAGGTCTGCACGCACCTCCAACCACTACGCCTGGCCCTGCCCTCCAGAACCCCCAGTCCAGCCAATGGCCTTCGGGCCTGGAGCAGGGTCTCCCTGGTGCCTCTGCCTGCCAGGAAGGCCACGCTGAGCCATCAGACCTCTCCCTTGGCCTCCTGGGATAGGCAGCTGTGACCGGCTGCTGTGAGCCTCCTGAGACAGGCGGCCGTGACCGGCTGTTGTGAGCCTCCTGGGACAGGCGGCCGTGACCGGCTGTTGTGAGCCTGCCTCCGGAGCCCCGGGTGCCTGGGCAGAACTGCCACCCTGACAGGAGGAGCAGACCAGGCCCTGGCGGCTCTGAGCTGCTTCTCACTGCGCACTGGCCTGTGCCTAACACTCCCTTCAGGCCTCACAACCACCACATGAGGTGGGTGCTGCCACTACATCCATTTTGCAGCACAAGAAACTAAGGCAGAGAGACTCAGTCACCGTCCAGGATCACACAGCTAAGGGAGGCATGGGACAGGGGCCTGGCGCACCTCTCAGCCCAGAGCCCTGCTCTAACCTCCCCTTTGCACGGTCTCCAACCCTGGACAAAGAGGCCAAAGGCACTTTTCCAAAAGCCCAGTTCCTGTCCCAGGTCTCAGTGAGCCACATCCCTTCTTACCCAAAGATCCATGTGATGCTGAGGTCCCCAAAAATGTGTTTTCTGACTGGCTCAGGTGGCCCTGGGGCTGCTGCAGGAAATGTGAAGAGAGGCTCACGGGAGGGGACGGGGATGCTGAGTGGAAGGAGGCGGAACTGCCCAAGGAGCCCGGGATGTTCACGGGCGCAGAGCTCTGCAGCAAGCTGCCGCCTGCAAGAGAGGCCGGGAGGGGCCCGGTGAGCGAGGGAAGCCACGTGGGGCCATGCCAAGCAGGGCACTGCTCCATCCACCCACCCTGGGCCAGACGGACCCCCGGAGCCCTCCCGCCCGCAGCCCAGTACCGATGGTGATGCTGCCCGGGTGGGGCACGGTGCTGCTATCGAAAGTCTTCTCCAGGGCGGCCACCCCAAACTCGTTGAGGTCCAGGTCATCCAGAGCAGACTCTGGGAGCAGAACGATCAGGGTCTGAGCCTCCCAGCCTCCCGGGCACACACCCCCAGCTCCAGGCCTCGCCGCTTGAACCCACCTGCCCTTTACCACCTCCTCTCCTGCCCCCGCCTCATCTTCATGCTCAGGTCCCACTGGACCGTCCTCTCTCGAGCCTCTGCCTGGGGCTGGGCTGCTCCTGTCACACGAGCCCCGACGCTGTCTGCCTAGCAAGTCCAGCTCCATGGTCTCCTTTCTGAAGCCTTCCTGGACACCCCCAGGGGAGTCGGTTCCTGCCTCCTGATGTTAGGGTTCACACGTCTCATCTCTGAGCTACTGAGGGCAGCTCGTCTCTGGGCCTTCAGTGGCTAAAGCATAGGAGGTGCTCGACAAATGTGCTCTACCCTCTGCTGACTGGCCCGGGGTGGAACAGTGTCCCTCCTCATGTCTTTAGGTCTGGAACCCCCGCCTCTACACTAGGACCGGGCACAAAGGGGCGCCCATCAGTGACTGCTGAAGGGGAAGAGCCGTAGCTTCGATGGCCAGGGGCCCCGGGGACGCTGTGCAGCTCGTTCACCGCACAAGGAAACCCAGTGCGAGGGAGTGGGCGCGGCAGGACACGTGGAAGGAGACCACACTCGCCCAGGGGAAGAGGCGTCTGGGCTCCAGGGGCTGGTCCTGGCCCGGCACCTTGGGTCGGTCTCCTCTTTGGCTCAAAGGCCCAGGGTGCCTGCCCTCCGATCCCCAGTCAGAGTCTCGCTCCAGAGACCTAGTGCCTCTGAGTCCAGATCCAGGCCTGGACTTGGCAACAGAAACGGCCTAATTACCTATGACCGACTCTACCGTGTCACTGGTGGGGTAGAAGGGCAGAGCATTTGCATTCATGCCAGGGATGCTGCTGGTGCCCGCGGGGCTGGGGGGAGTAGCTGCCAGGCTGGAGGTGATACTAGAAGAGATGCTTGAGGTCAGGGGGCTGCCCACGGGGAGGATGCCCAGCATGTCCTGCAACGAGAGAGTGAAGAGAGGCGATGAGATGCCCGCCCAGGAGGCCCCGGCCAGGTGCTGGGTGGGGCAAAAGGAAACGGGGCATCAGCCCTAGTCTGGCTGCCCCATGCCCAGATGGGGCCCCACCCACTCAACACATAGTTGGAAGGTTGGAGGTTACAGGGCCACTCACCCCTAAACTCTTGCAGAGGGGAAGGGAGAAGTGAGCCCAGTGGCTGGCAGGGTGGACACTCACTAAGTATTTTTTGGACTGACTGATGAGTGACCAGGAGGTGAGGGGCTCTAGGGCCTGACCCACCCTGTCTGGATTGGGGCCGGTGCCCCACCTTAGTCCTACCCTCAACTTGGGGGAAAGCATGCCTCCCGCTCTCTGTAGCCGCCTGGGGCCGTGGGCCTGGCCTGGCCACAGCAGCTGCCAGAAGGGGGCTGAGGATTGGTACCTGTTTGGGCTGAAGCAGAGGCTGCTCTTGACTCCTGGGCTCTAGGGAGTGGGGTTTTAACTTGGCCTGAGGAAGGTCAGAGAGCAGGCGATAAAGGTGGTGCTATGGAGGGCCTGAGTCCAGGAGGCCTCCCAGCATCACCACCTGCCCTGGCTCACTGCGGCTGCAGGACACTCCTGCCTCCCCTCACACCCTGCCCTGGCTCACTGCGGCTGCAGGACACACACCTGACCACCTCACACCCGGCCCTGGCTCACTGCGGCTGCAGGACACACCTGCCCCCCCTCACACCCGGCCCTGGCTCACTGCGGCTGCAGGACACACCTGCCCCCCCTCACACCCGGCCCTGGCTCACTGCGGCTGGACACACCTGCCCCCCCTCACACCCGGCCCTGGCTCACTGCGGCTGCAGGACTCACCTGCCCCCCCTCACACCCGGCCCTGGCTCACTGCGGCTGCAGGACACACCTGCCCCCCCTCACACCCTGCCCTGGCTCACTGCGGCTGCAGGACACACCTGCCCCCCCTCACACCCTGCCCTGGCTCTCCCACTCATGCCTACTCCTTCCCTGGCCGGGGAACCAAGGGGCTGCGCCTCTCTTCCCGGCGACTCCTAGCGTCAGATAAGCTCGTGAGGGACAGCCACATCAAGGCAGCACAGGGCCGGGAACAGGCCGGCTGCGGGGTCCCCTCCGTTAACGCTCTGTGACACCGGGTGGGGTGCTCAGCTTCTCTAGCCTTCCCGCCTTCATCTGTAAAATGGGCCGGCCCTCCTCACTCTGCTCAGTCTTGGAGGCGGAGGAAGGGGCTTCCTAGCTGCGGGTCAGGCTGCCCCATGGAGCAGAAGGCTAACCTCCCCGGGCTGCCCCTCACCCCTTACCTGGCATTTAAAATTTTTCAGGAACTCGGCTCCCACCTGGTCTTCCCTCTCAAAGCCAGGAGCCTTCTTATAGCTGCCAGGGGCCAGGCCAGACTCCCCAGGGAAGACAATGCCCTCTAGGTTTGGGGGCTTCCTCACGGAGCCCGGCGGGGAGCCGCAGAGGTTAGACGGGCTGCCCAGGCTGCTGTTTCTACAGAGGAGCTGTGGGAAGGAAGGGAGCAGGCTGGTGGGCAAAATGCAGGCCAGGACACGGCCTGCCCTCCTCCTGCCAACGGGCAGCAACCCACCCAGGAGACCCAGAACCTCATGCAGGAACTGTGTGTGTGTGTGGGGGGGACGCACGGGTGACAGAAGGCTTTGTCCCCTCTACCAGCACTACCCAGACTGACCAACGCAGGTTCTGGGGACACTAAGCCCCACCCACAACCCACTTTTGACAGAGAAAATAACCCTGGGGCAGAAAGGGAAGAAGCCCAGCCCGGCTGGCGTGGCTCAGGGGTTGATCATTGACCTATGAACCAGGAGGTCAGGGTTCAATTCCCGGTCAGGGCACATGCCCGGGTTGTGGGCTCCATCCCCAGTGGGAGGCGTGCAGGAGGCAGCCAATCAATGATTCTCTCTCATCACTGATGTTTCTATTTCTATCTCCCTTTCCCTTCCTCTCTGAAATCAATAAAAATATACATTAAAAAAGGGGGGCAGGGGGGAGAAGCCCAAGGCCTCCTCCCCAAGCCCAGGCTGAGAGGGGTGAGGGGCATGAGAGGCAGGTGCCCACCCATCCCCTGGACAGGCACGTACAGTGCTGAGGTCAGGGGCATGTGGGCTGGAGGGGCTCACGGGCACCGAGTCTCCGGCAGCAGATGGCATGTACAGGACGGGACCCGGCTGCGTGGGGCTGGACACAGCTGAGGAAGGCTGCAGCTCGTCACTGAGGGGCGGCTCTGCAAGACACGGGGCAGGTGTCGGCAGGCTCTGAGCCAGACACGCACCTGGATCTCTTTCCCAGGACCCTGCGTCCCTGCACATAAAGGGAAGGCTCCTTCTCTCTACCAGCATCGTGTACGAGCTGTATTCACGGCGCGTCTTCACAACGAAGACATGGCAAGACCACAGTCTCCATTTTATAGATAAGGAAACTGAGGCTCAGGGAGGCAAGGTAAGACTACCGAGGTGACAGAACCAGGGAACCGAAGAGCGGGGACTCGCGCCCCAACTGTAGGACTCTAGAGCCCGAGCCACGAGTCAGACGTAAGGGAGCAGCGCTGTATTCTGAGGGACAGCCCTGCTCTCAGCAGGGAGGGCTCAGCAGGGCCACGTTCAGCTAGTGATGTCTGCCATGCGTGTGGCGCAGGGTGGCTACTGGCATCTCCCTAGAGGGCCTGGAGAGTGTCACCCGGCCTGAGCCTGCGCAGGGTGGAGGAGGGGAGCAGGGAGAGGACTCTGCCTCAGGACAAGGGGAGCAGCTTACGTTCCACGTGGGCGAAAGCGCAGAAAGGTCCTCGGGGACAGCTGCCCGCCTGCTGCATGTCGTTGCACTTGGTGGACTTATAGATCTGCAGGGACAGCGCAGGCAGAGGCGGTCAGGCTTGGCAGACGGAGGCACGGCGCCCTCGCATGGCGGTTAGACTGCCCTCTCCTCTCTCCTTCCCGTTCCACTTCCCCAGGTGTCCCCCTACCAACTTCCTGCTCAAACTCCGGAAGCAGACACTGCCACCCCGTGCCGAGGGCACCCTCCCTCCTGGGATCGAACCAGCCCCGCCCCACCCTCAAAGGGTCTTCCATGCTGCTCTCCACTCAGGGTCTTGGCCAGGGCTGTGACCTCCGAGTGTGCCCCTGGGCACTAAGAGAGCCAAGACCGCAGGCAGCACCTGCTCGCCAGGGCATCCTGGGCTGGGACCTCTGCTGGGCCTAACTTCCCGCCCTGCTGTCTGTAGCCCACTGAAGGTGGCCTGTCCATGCATCTCTCAGGGTGCGCTGGGCTCCACGGAACCAGGGAGGGGCAGCATGTGCCGCTGTACCTACACAAGACCTCACACACTGATATGGCTCCAGGCCGGGCCATGGGGCCAGGGGCTGGGGAACTATGCCCGGGAGGCTGCCAGCACGCAGGCTCACAGGCTCTGGTTTGGAACACGACTGTCCAGGCTTTATTTTTATCTGGATTGTACGCATCACTCATGGTGCCAAACCCAGCATGGCCCGGGCGCCGTGCTCCGTGTCAGGGGGTCTGGGGGGAACAGCCTGGGAGCAGAGGGCTGCGTGGTGAGCTGGCTCAGAACAAGGGAAGTTGCTGAGTTAAGGGGCGGGGCCCCTTTAGGCACTGCTGGTCGGGAAGCCTGTGGCTCTGATCCCTCTTCCAGGATGGAGTCAGGGTAGGCTCTGCCTTGCTTCCCCAGAGGCTGTGAGGCCCCCCGCCCAGGCCCACCTCGGGGTGGAACTGCTGCTCCGTGCGCGTGTGGCAGTACTGGCAGGCGTCTCCGTTCTCGCACTTGCCTGGGTCTCCCCACTCATCCCCGTGTTTCACGTTTGGACATGGAGACGACCTGGTCCGGTGAGAGGGTGGGGCACATGGATGCCAGAGGGAGACATCAGGATGTGAGGGATGCCAGCTAGATCCCTGCCCCAGAGACCAGAGCAGGCCCTGCTTCTCTGCCCGGCTCTGCCCGGCAGCCAGCTCCTCCCACCGAGCACTACGGGGCCCAAGGACAGCCACCTGCAGCCACCACGCCTCCCCCATGGCTCAGCCCTGCAGACACCCCTCTGGATTAGGCCGAAGGGGCCTCCGAGGGTCGGACGCAGGATCCTCCTTTCATGCTGGGAGGACCCAGGCGGGCTCCCGTCCTGCTACCCTGACCAGCGCCTTGTCCCTGGGCCGCCCTGACTCCGGGGCACGTGGAAGCCGCCCTGCTGCCCCCCCCCCCCCCCCCCGCGGCCCCGCCTGGGAAGGACCTGTACTTGTGCTTCCGGGGGCTCCGCCGCCGGTCCTTGCTGCCGTGGTGGTAGGGGCAGGCGTAGCCCTGGCGGCACAGCCGCGGGGGCTTCTTGCACGCCTCCGTCTTGTAGTTCCCCAGCACATAGGCGGTCTCTGCACGGCCAGGGGCAGGGTCAGGCGGGGGTGGGGAGGGAAGGGAAAGGAGAAGCCACTGGAAGGGTCTAGGAGCCGAGGCTCCCGAGAGAGGTCTGAGCAGGGCCGCCTTTTCACAGGCCTCAGTGAAGACTGAGAGAAGCCAGGCCAGAGTCAGGAGGATGCTGTCCCTCACTGGACAGAGCGCTCACAGGGTAATAAGGGCGCCCGTGGGAGGTTCAAGGACACACGTACTTACACACATGCGCAAGTATGCATGTGTGAAAGCCCCTGCGAAATCTGGGGTGCTCCTGGGATGATGGGAGCAGGGCAAGGCATGTCTGGGGAAACTCCCCCAGAAGTGGCCCTGGGGCTGCTTGGCTGGATGTAAGGGGGTGAGAGGGCACGCCCTCCCTGCAGAGGTGGTGGGGAGCCGATCCTTTGGGCAGGAGCGGGGTGAGGACGCGCCTGGGGGGGGCCTGGCGTGGGTGGCCACCTTTACCTTGCCACCGCGGCTCTTCACTGAGGATCTTCTCTATCATGGCGTGGCTTGCAGCCCCAGCGGACTGACCCTCGATGCTGCCCTCCACTGTGGCCTGGCCGTTCTGCAAGGCCTCCATGGCCTGGAGCTCCCTGGGAGGAGAGAAGACGGGAAAGGGCATGAGGGGGAGGCACCAGAGTGCCAGTCCTGCAATCCACGTGTGGTACTCACCCTGCCAGCAGCCAGGCCCACCCCCCCCACCCCCCGGCCCACAGCCAGAGCCCAGCGCGGCGTCCAGCCCACCTGATGTCGTAGACAGGGGAGCGGAGGTCATGGGGCCCGTGGGCAAAAGCGCAGTGCAGGCCGTTTTTGGTGCAGTTGCCTTTGGAGTCCGTCTCGTGGATGCAGATTCCAGTTTTGTAGTAGCGCAGGTGGTACCTGCGCTCAGTGTCCCCTGTGGTCCTGTGCAGGAATGGACATCTGGAACATGGAACGGGGGGAGGGGGTCACTCAGCTGTGGCCCCTGCAGCTGAATTAAGGTGGTCTGCCCATGTATCCATCTCAGGATGCGCTGGGCTCTGAGCGGACGTGACTGATGGCGAGAGCCACTTTGGTTCTGATGTGGCCCTCGGGCTTAGCAGGAGGAAGGCCCGGGTGGGGTTTCCCGCAAGTGGGAAAAGGAGAGGGCCTCCCCCAGGTCCAGGCCACAGGAAGCTGGGCCCCCCAGAGCTGGCTGCTCAGACTGCCTGGCCTGGGACATCTGGCCCAGGAGGCGGGCCCTTCTGAGGGCGGGTGAGACACTCACTCGTCGCCCTCCGGGCAGAGGCCCGTGGCCTCGTCGTACTTGGTGCAGTAGACGTCGGGGCTATAGTTGAACGTGCCGTCCCGGCGGCGGATGGACCGGCGGCGGCGCTGGTTCACGAAGTGCCAGTGGAAGCAGGTGTAGGGCCGATGCTGCGTGCATTTGTGTTGCACAAAGAGCGGGCACTGCTCCGTGCGGAACTCCTTCAGGTACCTGCAGGGAGAGCCCCGTGCGGTGGGCCGGGAGCGGAGAATGAAGCCGCTGGTTGCCCAGCAGTGAGTCGGCCACATGTCCCCCGAGGGCCCTGCTCTGGGAGCTAGTTTCGTGGGGACATCAGAAGAGGCCCAGAGCGAAGGCTGGACCTCAGCCTGTGGACTCTCCCGATGCCCAGGTCCTGAGCCAGCCTGAAGGGTGGGAACAGGGACCGCAAGGCCCTCGGCAGTCAGCTGTCTGCCATGGTGACTAGGGAAGGCTCCCTGGTTTCCCATCCAAGGGCTGCAAACAAGAGCAGGAGCCTCCCCCAGACTCCCTGCAGGGTTGTCTGCTGCCCAGATCTGCCTGCCAATTGCTGCAGGCCTCCCGGCCCAGGAGCAGCCTGGCCAGGGCTCCAGGCTGATGGCCAGGGAGGCTGCTGTTTGGAGCTGAGAGCCCAGGTCACAAGGCATCCCTCTCCATTACTACTGTCCTGTCTACCTACCTTGTCCCAGAGACATTTCCTAGCACCGCCCAGGTGAGTGAGCGGGCAGGAGAGGGATTCACGTTAGCAGCATCTGAAGAAAACCTCCCTCTCAGCCTTGCCTGTGGCCGACCGATCATCTCACAAACGTGTACCTGCCGCAGCTGGGGTTTACATCCTGACTGTCCTGGCCCCTGGGGGCTGTGTCTGGCCTTCTGGCTTCCTCCCAACCTTCACCTCTCTCCTTTGCTCTGCACGTAATAGCCAAGACACCCCAAAGCCCCTCTCCCATGCGCCACCCGGTGGAGGGCCCAGGTCCACCTCCCCCTTACAAAGCATCCAGCCAGCCATCTGCTCACTCTGCGGGTCCAGGTGGAGGCTTTCCTAGACTTGCCCCCCACCCCCAAGGCAGGTGGTGCAGCCTGAGCTCATTCCCTCAGGCCCTAACAAAGCAGCTACAAATACTCCACAGAGAGCACTGCATGAGAGAGAGGAGGATGCTTCTAGAAGGTGCAGAAGGGAGTGTGGAAGGAGCAACGCCTGACCTGAAGCAACAGTCCAGGCTTAGAGCCGCACCTGGAGCTGGAGGACACGGGACATTTGCTGAAAGACGGTAACAAGAGATAAAAATATCCCAGAAAGGCCAAGTCCACAAATCAGACCGGCAGTGCCGCAGTGCTGCCAGCAGGGCAGAGCACTGACCCCGAGAGCCTAGCCTCCTCCCGCAGGGAACCTGGGACGCAGCATAGGGCAGGCGGTCCTGCTACAAGCCCCTCAGGAGGGGAGGGGCCCAAGGACCTCGTCTAGGCAGCAGAGAGCCCCCTTTCAATCAGCTCTGATGAGATGAAGGAAACGTCTAACCTTCTGCTTAAGTCACTAATGGAACTTACCATCCACCACCTAGGGACCAAAATGTTGGGTCCCAATGTCCCCTTCCCCCCACCCTCTCCACCTTGGGCTGATGGGCAATGCAGTGCCCACAAGGCGAGAACACCACGGAGAAATCACTCTTGTGTTTTCATGGATTGAAGTGAAATAGAAATGATCAGTGGAAATGCACGACTGTCTGTTAAGCTCCGATCCATCTGTCCATTTTAAAGGTTTGAAAGCACAGGATCGAAGACACTAAACAGGCTGAGACTCACTTCAGTTCAACCAGCTCTCAGGACACCCACCAGGTCCTGGGGTCTAACCAAGGAGGGAAGACTCACCCACCACCCCCTCCATCTTCCAAGGTCTGGGGAGGGCACAGGGCACAGGGCCATAGGACTAAACTCTTCCCACTCCCATCTCCCAGGAACACAGCCATGCACTCAGGGAAAAGCCAACGAACCTAGACTATAGCTTCAATTGAGAGGCCTGCTGTGGCCACGAGTCAAGAAACCACTCGGGCCCCGAGCAGGTAAGATGTGCCAGGGAGAGCCATGACTCTGGCCGGCAGAGGGGCTCCGCAGAGCTGGGAGGACACTGTGACTGGTCAGAGCAGCGCCTTCACGCTTGCCCCACTGGGGGCTGGCTTTAAATCAAAACCATCTTTCACTCCTTCCCAAACATCACATTAATTATCCTAAGAGTGGTTCACTTATACATGTAAAAGATTATTATGGAAGTAACATGCCCACTTAAAGGGCAAAATCACCCTTCATCCCACCACTAATAATGTTAGCCTTTTGGTAAATTTTCTCCCAGTATTTTTATACAGATAGCATTAGAATGTATCATCATGCTAAATTGCTTTACAAACTATTAATACTTTCCTCTCAAAACTTTTAAAATCAAATCTAGTTTTTTAAAAAAACAAATAATACTTTCAATATTATTGGAGTATCTTTATTTTCTGAAATTCTAAAAAAACAGCAAAATTCAGGCTACTTGAAATCTAAAAGTAATCACTTGCCCCACTAAACCAACAGTGATGGCACAGGGGGATTAACAATAAGTCAGTAAATTATGTCACTTAAATCAAGTGCTCAACTACCATCTTCATTTCCATCGGAACTTTAAATCCCACTCCCCGTCTCACTGAACGGACTCATCAGCGTGTGCCCCCTCTGGGGAGGGGAGTGGGGAGAACGTGAACACGCTGAATAAGCAGAAAGGCACTGGAGACGCCCGACAGCAACGCCGTGTAAGTGGAGAGACAACAGGGACCCAGCAACTGATGCCTGCACCTGCATCTAGCGCCCCAAGGCTTCCGGAACCTGCTTCCATGGCCTTACTGCTGCCAGGACCTGCTCCCCGCCCCAACAGTCAGCTCTCGGCAGGGTCAGCCAACTTGTTCTTTAAAGGACCCGATAGTTAAGTATTTTAGACTCAGAGGGTCAAGACATCAAATTGAGGAGGATATTAAGTAGGTACTTATATAACGAGAGAAAACAAATTTCCACAAATTTTTTATTGATATTCAAAATATAATAATTGGCTACAATTTTTTGTACTACAGTCTACTAATAAGAATGAATTTGGGAGGGATAATATTTGCCAGGTTGAGGTTCCTTTCATCAAAATTATAAGTGTTCATCTGTTAAGGGTAATTCTGTAATAACATTTTACATATTTCATTTTTGAAGGCTTGGTGTAAACTGCTCAGATGCACAGGTAAATGGATTCTGAAATATGGACATTTCCTTTGTGTTCATACCAAGATGCAAGCTTGCTGCTAGGACTGAGTTTGTGTTCAGAAATCACCTCCGTGGTAAATCTGTGTACAAGCGAGATCTCACCTTTGGTGTGACTTTTGACAGCACAGTGTATTAGGCAGCTTGACAACTGTCCTGTCGAACATTAGCTGTCGAAGTGACTTTACTGCAATACAAAGTTTACGTATAAGTGATGATTTATTTGCCTTGTGATTTTGGAGTGAATTTACTAAAAACATTATGAAGTCTGCAGCAAAAGCTAATTTCCAAAGCCATTCATTGTTCAATAATAGTAGTTGAAAATGATTCTTCTCATTCAGAAAAATTTCAGTATCAGCCCTGAACTCACAAAATTACAAGAAAACTTTACCACTGCTAAGCCATCAAACTGTTGTGTAGTAGGGCATGTCAAATATTCAGCTTCTATTTCTGACAAAAATGAAAGGAACTGATTGCTGATGGTTAAATCCACAAGCAGGAGTGAAGTTCAGCACTGATCTTAATGGCTTATTAACACCATAGTCAAAAATTTTCTGCAGAGTATCTGCTGGTGAACAACATAGTAACTGTGCGCTTCAAACACCGTACATTTTCCTAAACTTTGTAAATTTATGTTGTGGAATCCTCATAACAACCTCAAGCGACACTTACCTATAATCTACTATTTTCCATATTCATATTAACCCTACTGGCTACTTTCTCCCCCCATACATATTCCTAGAGAAATTCAGGCATAGAGTTCATACTTAATGGCTTATCAAAGATTCTTCATTTTTAAGTTTGAGAAGAATACTTTTAACTTCAAGGGGAATATTAGAGCAGATTAGTAGATTAAGAATACTAAATTATACAAGTGTGTGTATGGTATATATATACATAAACATACATACATTTTAAATATCTTAAAATCTGTTGAAAATCTTTTCTCTGTTTTGAAGAGCTTTAGGTAAATTACTACTAGTTGTAAATTCATTTTTGTAAGGACATACACATTGTTTTGACATCAAACATAACCCAGAAATGATATAATTTTGTAACAATAACCATACCAGTGGAAGTTGCCAAAAAATTACTTTTAAAAAACGAGGCCAAATAAAGCTAAAATTGGTGCTTGGCAAATATTTGGACAATTCTGATCAAGCGCTATAGAGCTATAGAGATTTGGCTTCCAAATCTTCTGAAGTGATCCTGGTTTAACATTCTCTCTGGCAGAAAAAGAAAGCAAATAAAATAAGTGTCTAGTGAATTTCTGAGTGTGTCTGAACCTTTAAGGCAGGCTTTGATCCTGTAACTGGCTTTTAGCCAAAGAGCAGCTGTGGTTAAGGCCAGAATGCACCTCCTAAATAACGATACTGCCCTAACACAGAGATAGGAACATACACAGGAACCCACACCAGTGCTATGGGCACTTAGGTAAGCAAATGCTTTCGGGCTGGGGAGCCACTCCGTGGAAATGACTTCACCCACTCTTCACTGAGAAAGGTCCCACACCTGTAAGCCGTCCTGGCCCCAAGAACTAAGGAGTCATGAATGCTACAATGCTGATATAACTAGCCCTATGGGTCCCTGGTTCCTTCTTTCTATTACTGTTCCCTTAGCCTAAGGGTCCGAGAACTGGTAAAACTGCGGAAAGTTCCTGTAAGCATCACTGGCGCCACTGACCTGGAGAGTGTGTGGGGAGTACTGAAAACCCTGGTCCATTGTTCCCTAAGTTAGGTAACACCTTGACTGGGTTCCAAATGTCCCATCACAGATGGCCTGAAAAAACCTCCAAGTTGATGAACATTTTCGTATCACATTTAAATTAAATTGATGTGTTATTTTGTACAGTGTTTTCTGTACAACCTAAGTCTTTGGCCCTGGGAGAGTGGATCCGCTTACAGCACAAATCCATTGTGTAAGATACAGGTAGTCTGATGGAGGCTAGATGAGAAACGCTTTAAAACCATTGAGGTGACAATGGATGCAGAGAGAGGTATGTGCTCTGGAGACAACCCTAACCCACCCGTGCCCGGTGAACTGAAGAAACTACTCTCGTGTGCATGTGGCCAAAGAAAGCATTTGGCTATGGCCGCCGAAGGAGACAGCATGCAAGTGAAAGCATTCACGTGGGCCTCGTTCCATTATTGGTATTGGCAAGTACAGCACTTACATGGCGCTAAGTGCCAAGCACTGTTTTAAGCACTTCACATATATTAACGCACTTAATCCTTAAAATAACTTCAGGGGACAGGCACTATTGATGTCCTCCGGAAACTGACACACAGAGGGAAGTCACGTGTCCAATGTCCCACAGCTAAGTGGCAGAGCTGGGCTTCAAACCCAGACAGTCTGGCCTTGGAGTCAGTACTCTCTTTTTTTAATGTTTTTATTGGTTTTAGAGAGAGAGGGAGGGAGAGAGAAATGCTGATGAGAGAAACATCGATTGGCTACCTCCTACACCCCCTACTGGGGATTGAGCCCACAACCCAGGTATGTGCCCTGACCTGGAATAGAACTGTCGACCTCTCGGTGCATGGCACAACACTCAACCAAATGAGCCACACCAGCCAGGGCTTACCTACGTTTTTCTTAACTGAGCTACAGGGAAAACAAGAGTAGCAGCAAATAAGTATAACTGACTCTGGAAACTGTTCAGAATACGTCAGGGAGTTTGACAGGCCATAATTACAATACCATAAAATAAGTCACTAAAAATAAAAACAGAAATGTTAACTTTAACATACTCTACTGATTATTTAATATTCACTTTATGTACTCATTATAAAAGACTCTCAATTCAATAGTAAAATTTAAGTGTATTTTTTTTTAAATAAGAAAATACAAGTACAGGTTTCTAATTTACATTATGTTTGGATAGATCTGATTTAGACAAATCTTAAGTTGACAGGCTAATAAATGCCTAGCACCTCTTAGCAATAAAAATGACATCAAAAAGATATAGCAATGCTCTTACCAAAATTAATAAAAGCTTACATACTCTTTAAAACTATGGGGGTAGTTTTGTCAATAGGCCAAAATTTCACAGGAAGGTGGGAACACGGGCCTTCCCCCTCCTCGTTCGAAGTCATTCTGTTAGGCCTTATGGTGGCCATATGGTGTTTCAAGTACTAATAGGAAACAAATGCGTCGACTTAAGAATACAAAAAGCAAACTGTGATATCAAGAATAAGGAAAGGGAGGAAACATTTCAATAAGCTCAGATATGACATGATGATACTATCACAGGCCTTAGCATCTTCTTTAAATCTTAGATAAATTGAGCCACCAACAGAAAAAAGTCACCTCACAGAGAATGCTATGAGATTTTTAAGTCGCTAGACTCCTTTCCATCTTCTCCTCCTCATCAGCTCTCGATACTGCTGTCAAATTCTACACACTGGCAAAGAAAAAAGGGGTGAAAGTTGAGGGATTTTATAGAGAAATAATTAAAAATCTGTTGTGATTATTTGAACTAAAATATTATAGCCCCACTATCACTTTTTTTTAACTGATATCATTTTAAATGCCTAAAACACATGGCCTGTCCTTAAATGCCCATGTGAACATTAAACCAATCATCACAATACCTGAAGAACAGACTATTACATTTTAGCAGAACCTTCTCTTCTATCTCCCACCCACTCTAGGAAATAAACACAATTCATTTTACAAAGACACGGGGGGGGGGGGGGGGGGGGAGATACGCTTGCTTCTTATAATGGCTGTCCGTTCAGAGGCAATTAAAAAACACTTTTTTTACAGTGAGGAAATTAATTTTACTTTCCAAGGGAGGAAAGGGCTGGTGTATTGCTAGTCAATACAGGGCCAATTCAGAGACAATTTAAAATACAGCTACCAACAACCAGAAGTCTCAAACTTGCCGACTATTCATTTTCATCTCCAAAGCCTTACAAGGAGTCACTCACTAGAAGGGCTGCGCCAGGACGGAGACAGAGAGGGGGAAGGGGGCCAAGGGGCTTCCACAAGCTGCAGGCGTGGCCATATGGAATGACCTGCCAGGCCCTGAGGGGCCGTGTGCTCGGAGGCCTCCCTACCAGTAGGGACTCACATACACTCATTTTAAAAAACCCCTTTCTTAAAAATATTGAGATGTGTTTTACACAACATAAAAATCACCATTTTATAGTGCACGTGAGTGTGCTTTTTAGTATATTTACCGTGTTGTGTAATCATCACAATTCCAGAACATTCCCATCACCCCATAAATATCCCCTATATCTATATAATCTATATAATAAAGAGCTAATATGCTAATTAGACTGAACAGCAGAACAACCGTCTGGATGACCTTCTGGGTGAAGCTGGGCCTGCAAGGGCCGGCCGAGGCTGTGAGGGCCAGCTGAGGTAGCCGGGGCTGCGAGGGCCGAGCCCCCCTTGCACAAATTTCGTGCACCGGGCCTCTAGTCTATTATAATATGCACTGATTTTCTCTACAGATATCTGTTGCCCAAGCAGGTATTTAAGATGTTTGGTGGGATGAATCTATGGAGTATCTAGATAGTAAGAAAACAATAAAGCTACACTGTCCAAAAGGATACTGAACCCAAACTCTTGGCAATCTGAACTTTTTACCAATTGAATAAGAACAGCAGAGAAAATGACATTCAACGTCCATCTTCACAAAACACATTAGTGTTCCCTAAACTCATCCAAGATGTTAAAAGAAGGGAAGACACTCTACAAGGATTAACATAGCTGTCCATAGTTGCAATTTCAAGATATAGAAGATGCATATGTGGGAAAATCTCCTTTAATATCAAGTATAGCTAGAATAAAACAACAACAAACAAACAAAACTTGATAATTAAGCAAATATTGCCCCACTTGGGAAAACAATCCCTAAACCAGGCCACTAGTTAAAGTAATATAACCAGAAGGGCACCCTCCCTTCCATCGCTCTTCTGGCCTAGAGTCTCCCCTAATGAGAAAGCAGCCTTTGGCCAAGTCTGGCAGGAAAGCCCGCAGATGGGTGCTCTGGCTGCTGCAGGGCTCTCGCTACCTCAGTGAGCGCAGGGCTTCTCAGACACACAGGAAGGAGACCTCACCTTCAGGCAGCGGGTGTTGAAAGCGGGAGGAAGTAGGTCCACGAGGGTGTCTTGCTTTTGTGCACTTATCTGGGGTGCTATTTGCAGAGAAGGAGCTCCTTTACAGAGTGTGCCCAAGATGGATTTCTCTAAGTTGCTCTCAGAGGTGTCCAGCTGCCCTCACCAATAAGTCACAGTCTTTGTAGGTTGATAGAAACCACCAGTCAAGGCAGATGCATATGGATTGTGGGGAAGCCTTCTTTAGTATCTAACATAGCTGGATTAAAACAAAAAAACTTAACCATTAAGCAAATCTTCACTTTAATCATTAATTTAGATTATAGCAAATATCAACTAGGTACTAAGCTTGAGTCTACCACTAGCATGGACACTTAACACTCATTAATGGGGACTTTGTGGGTTTGATTGAAGGCTGCAATGAGCTCTTAATTTTAGTTCTGTAAGAAATTAGTTCTACTTGATAAGTAAACAAGATCCAGAAATATTTACTGGTAATTTAATTCATTCTTGCTGAAGTTGCTAAGCAACACTTGCAGTGACTCCTGCTGTGCAACAAGTTGTACTCTAGTAATATATTTACAACTTTATTGTAATTTGCAATAATGATTTAAATACATGATCATTTCCCGGATTTTCTAAAACACAATCAGATGCAATCAAGTGAAGTTCATGACATTTATATAATGTACAAACTAACAAATTTGCCTCAAAATAGTTATCTACAGAAGCACTGCTACATTATCCTTGTTTAAAGATGCCCAGGAACAGTCCCAAATTAAAAGACACTTGGCTAAATGCAGCTACAAAGTATTCATCCTCTGTCTACCACAGGAAATACCCCCGTGGCCAGAAAACTCCAAGAAACCTTCCCGGAGCTAGAATTTCATTTTCTTTAACATGGGGCGTTAATAAGTTTGAGAATCAACTGCAGGTGAAAGAATCCAAAAATGACTTAATGTATTTGAGATTCTTACAGGGTCAAAACAATGATATAATTGTTATACAGTAAAACGCCCAAAGTTAGCTAAATTTGCAGATATATTTTGGAATGTAATTGCTCCAATATTTCCCATTCTTAAATTTGTTTCATAAAACTTCTCTAATATAAATAATGATCTTGTTCTGAATAAGCCTGGATGAAATTTCATCTTTGTGAAATAAGACAAATTACCTAGCAAGAGAGCCCATGGCTCTTGTATTGGAAGAGTACTAACAGATGCACATTATCATTTTAGGGTGCTAATCAGATACTTGGAGCTGTTCAACAGAGGGAATCCTGATATAACCATTTTCTAAAAGGGTCAGATTCCTCAGGTCTAACACAAGTGCCTGCTGAAAGGATTATTTCAAAATTCCCCTTAAATCAAGATTATTCAAGAGATTAAAAAAATACCAACACAATAATTATCCTTCAACTATGTTATGAATAATTCTCTTGGTTTAGAAAAAGGAGGGCTCAAACTCTAGGACTTTGTGTGTGAGACAAGAATGAAAGGAAGAAGGCATACAGGAAGGGAAACATACAGAAAGGCATTAGGAGGAGTGGCACTCAGTTTTAATGCAAATTTCTTCCGGGTTACTGCAGAGAGTATTGCATGACACATAACCTCAAAGAATACAGTTATAAAAAATACACATAATTAATGTACAATAAAATGTTGACAGGTAAAAAAAGTTAAAAAAAAAAAAAAGGTCTATAGCTATCTGTTGACGGGATCCATACATGAGCTAAGGCCACATTCGGATTGAAACAAATTCTGGAAATTCATGCTGCAAGGGAGAATGAAAAATTGCTGGGCAGCTCAAAATCTTACAGCAAACAAGGAAATCAAAATAAAATGTTCCTGTATCCTAACCCTAACCCCCCAAAACAACAAATGGGCTCATTTTTAAAAATATATATTTTATTGATTTTTTACAGAGAGGAAGAGAGAGGGATAGAGAGCTAGAAACATCGATGAGAGAGAAACATCGATGAGAGAGAAACATCGATCAGCTGCCTCCTGCACACCCCCTACTGGGGATGTGCCCGCAACCAAGGTACATGCCCTTGACCGGAATCGAACCTGGGACCCTTGAGTCCGCAGGCCGACGCTCTATCCACTGAGCCAAACCAGTTTCGGCCAAATGGGTTCATCTTAAAAAATAATAATCAGCCGAAACCGGTTTGGCTCAGTGGATAGAGCGTCGGCCTGCGGACTGGAAGGTCCCAGGTTCGATTCCGGTCAAGGGCATGTACCTTGGTTGCGGGCACATCCCCAGTGGGGGGTGTGCAGGAGGCAGCTGGTCGATGTTTCTCTCTCATTGACGTTTCTAGCTCTCTATCCCTCTCCCTTCCTCCCTGTAAAAATCAATAAAATATATTTAAAAAAAAAAAAAAAAAAAAAAAAACAACAACAAAAAAAAAATAATAATCAGAGCCAACAAGTGTATTGGTGTCATCACCTGTGCCCTCATGCTCCCTGCTCCTCAACCTGGGAAAGACAAGAGAGGGAAGTTTTCCCAATCATCACAGCGTCTGAATGCCCATAAATCTATAAAGGAAGCAGCTGACTTCTCTCTCTGATTTTTGGGGATATAACACACACACACACACACACACACACACACACACACACACACACACACATGAACAGGTTACAGGAAATAAAGAGATGGAAACAGCTACAATCTCCAACCACCCAATCAAACTTCGGTTTCCCCTACGACTGTCGATTTACACACCACGAGCCTAATCACTCTGCACTTACCCCACACCAAGGGATGGAAAGGCAGATTTTCAACAAATGAGGACACGGACTCGGATATGAACACCGACCTCCACAGCTATTGACTTGTTTCATCTGTCAATTCCCTAACGATGGCAAAGCCTGTCTAACGTCCACACTCCTCAGTACCCTCAACGGCAACACAACACAGGAGGAGGTTGCTGAAACCCAGACTCACATTCCTCAACATGTTACGGGCATTTTACTGGAAAGCGGGATCTGAGCAACCAGAGAGTACAAGGCTCCCATTTCATGCGAAGTTTGCCGATGTTCACATCAAGACCATCCTGCTGATGGACCGCAACGTTCACCTCATCAGTATTCTCTACGGGAAGACCATCTCACCACAACAAGGGGAGGGTTGCAGAAAACGCCAGTGAGAAAGGACCAGCAGAGCCACACCACGTTCGAGAAGGGGCAGTTAACAGGAGTCCGCCTCGAGTCAAGAGAAAGTTTCACATGATCTCAACCAATAGCAGAGACTCTCACCAAGAAGCCAAATGCATGCCCCCCCCAATCCCAGAACAGTTTCCCAATGGGTTTTCCTTGTGACCAGAGCTCCTCCTTGGAGTTCTTTCTACTCCCACAGATGCTTCCTGCTCTGGGTTCCGCAGGCGGCTCTTAAGGGTCGTGCAAGCCCCCACGTCCCAAACCTGCAGCCAGCCCGCGGTCCACTTGGGGATCCCCCTAAACGCGCACCTCGCGCAGGAGCCCACGGGGACGAGGCACTCCAAAGCCATGGGGGGAAACCGGAAACCAGCATTTTGCTTAACAGGAGGGGCCGCCTCTTTTCATCTTCCTCCCAAAGCACCTAGCACTAGGGAGTTGCTGAATGTGCCTTCCAAAGCCACAGGAAGGAGACAGACAGGGACCTGCACTCAGACACCAGTAGGTTCCCGGGAAGAGGTCTCCCGTCTTCCTGGACTCGGGGGGCAGGGCCGGCGTTTGGGGCTTTCCCTCGGATGCCCCATTTCGGCTGGGCCTGAGAACACACTCAAGACCCCATCGTGCTCAGGGTCCCTGTGAGGTCAACTGTGCAAGTGGGAAACATACGGGCCTTGGGGACACAAAACGCCTGGACTTGGCGCTAATCGTCCTTCACAGGTGGCTCCAGGGCTGGCCCCTAAGGATCGCATCCTGGTCGTGTCTTGGACTCCTTATCGCCCCGCAAGTGCCCGGCGCTGTGGTTTACGGTCTGAGGAACAGTTAGGCCTCGAAGGCCTGGCCTAAGATGTGTGCACTCCGCACCCCGAGCTCCCGCCTTCCCCACTCGGCGGCGGGGACCAGTTTCCCGCCCCACGGCCCGACCAGAGGTTGGTGGCAGTCGAAGGCAGTTGGGACCGGCCCAAGCAGGTTGGAACCGGTCTCAGCCGGGCCGGAGGAGGAAGGGGGGAGGGAGAGGCCGCCTCGCGCTCTCCCTGCGCGCGTGACTCACGCTGGCCGCTGACGTCAGGCGTGCGCGCGCGGCGGGGGGGGGCTCTACGTACGTGTAGTGCTGCGGTTTCTCGGGCTGTGCCTGCAGCACCTGAGCGGTAGCGGCCGGGGGCGCCGAGGAAGCTGCGGAGCCGCCGGGCCCGGGGCCCTTCGACATGGTCCTGTCTTCCTGCCTCTTCGCCGCTCCCCTTTTATTATTCAGTCTGCGCGGTCCGCGCCGAGGACTCAGTGCGCCTGCGCCGCGCCACGAGAACGTGAAGACCCCCCGCATGGCAGCAAGGGTTGCTGGGAGTTGTGGTCCTCGGTTCGGCTGGAATTTTACCGTCGGCAGAGGGTTGCTGCCAAAGGAACGGACCACAATACCCAGGGATCCTTGCAGACGGTGTCCCGGATGCTGAGGGCCCGCGACTGCTTTTGGGAATTGCAGTCCGGCCGTGTTTCTCCTGAACGCGGTTCCAGTTTCGTAGGGGTACTTTTCCTTGAAACTGGAGCCCCTGCAGTAGATGGGGCCCAGAGCTAGGGAGGCCCTGATGCCTTCTGTGAAACAGTTTCAAGTGTAATTGTACTGCCAACGGTGTAATAATTACCTCGCCTCCAGACTTGGTATACCTTGGGCTCGGTTCAGAGGCCGGCCCCTAGCAGAGCTTAAGAATCTTGTGTCCTCCGTTTGTGCTGCAGGCGCCTGGGCTGCGCCGACATCCTCGTTCCTGCAGCAGAACTGGGGACGAGGCACGTAGGAAAGTCTGCCTGCTGGACGTCAGCTTGCGAAAGCTTTGCTAAAGAGGAGCTTCCCGGCACAAAACTCTATTCCCGTGTCTTTGCTGGGGCGCTCCATAAACCTTTAGCAACCCTGAAACTCCACGATTTGGTTCTGTCTTCAACTCGACACCTGGCCTGACCAACTTGTTTCCAGTACATTAGGGGCCAAGGACGAATTTAATCTCCGTCTAGAATAGTCTCAGGTACACTGGCAAGTTGCAGGAGTGTTGAGAAGCATTAGTGTCCACAGGAAGGGCCTGGGCTCGAGTAGGAGGAGGTGCGATTTATATAATCCACTCCAGTTTGCTGCTCTGGAATCAAATGTTATACTTGGAAAAATGTGTCTCCCCTCCCTGCTTCCTGCCAGTGGGGCTAAGTTTTTCATTTTGTAAAAGAAGCCAGTTCCCCCAGACCTAGGCATTTGACTCTGTGAGCTTTACAAAGTTCTTCATAGATATTTTAACTCTTTTGTTAACTAATGATCATCTCGTTAAAGACCACATTAGGAATAACCTTAGGAGTGAGGGAGTGTAGGGTGAATGGAATATTGTTAAAAAATGACACATACTTGCCCATTGTTGCTCCGTGGTTGAAGTCAGGGGTTTGATTCCCGGTCAAGGCACATGCCTGGGTTGCAGGCTCCATCTCTGGGGGGATGGGGGACAGAGAGGGGGGCACTGCAGGAGGCAGTGATTCTCATCACTGATGCTTCTATCTCTCCTTCTCTCTGAAATCAATAAAAATATATATTTTAAAAAGAATGACACATATTCATTTTTTATCTAGTTCCCTGTAACCTCCTATCAGAAGCCAAATTGTCAGCCTACGATGTTAAGAAAGTGATATTTCTTTTTTAAAATGGACTGTTGGAGAGGAAGGGAGAAAGAGAGAGAAACACCAATTTGTTTTTGCACTTATTTATGTGAAACTATGTGCCCTGACCAGGGAACGAAACTACAGCCTTTGCATATGGAGAGGATGCTCTAACCAAGTGCGCTAACCTGCCAGGGCAAAACCGGTATTTCTGAAATAGGCCAAATGGTGAACCACTAGGGGCGTGGGAAGATGAAAAATTGCGAAAAGACAAGAGTTGTAGTGTATTGCTTTAATCCTATTATTAAATCCCAATAATTGGCCTATGTTATCCCCAAAACACTTCGTGTGATTTGAATGAAGAAATGTAGTTCATCCCTGGCCGAGTAGCTCACTTGGTTAGAGCACCGTCCCGATATTAATGCATAAATAAGTGGAACATCAAATTGATGTTTCTCTCCCTTCCTCTCTCTCTAAAATCAACCAATAAAAAATATTAAAAGTATATAGTACATAGTGCTAGATTTTTAATATATTTTTATTGATTTCAGAGAGGAAGGGAGAGACAGAAACATCAATGATGGGAGAGAACCACTGGGGACCGAGCCCACACCCGGGCATGTGCCCTTGACTGGGATAGAACCCGGGACCCTTCAGTCCACAGGCCGATGCTCTATCCACTGAGCCAAACCAACTAGGGCCACAGTGCTAGGTTTTAAATAAGTGTACATCAGGAGCTTCAGGATAAGTGTGTAGTAGTGGAATCGGGAGATATCCAAACTACTTAATTTACAAAACAGGAACCCAAAACTCAGAGAGGTTAAGTAACTTGCACAGAGTTACTCAGCAAGTCTATGCTAGAACAGGAACTAGAACAGTTGCCTACATAACATTTTGCATTGTTTGATTGTATAAACACTTGCAATTCTTCATGTTTTTTTTGGTAGCTTTTCCTCCCCTGCACCAATTTAGGAAAAAGACAATCTAATTTGTATGACTGCCAAATAAGAGGAGCAAACTATTTCCACTAGTTGAATGTAAATCCATTACTGGTTTCTCCTGGAGCAGTTTTAGTTCCTCTCTAATAATTAGCAAAATTGAAAAAAAAATTACTGTCTCTGCTCTTGGAGTAATGGGACAGACAGGGGTCTGGGTCTCCTATAAAAACATTGGAACACATGCCCTAACCGGTTTGGCTCCGTGGATAGAGCGTCGGTCTGTGGACTGAAAGGTCCCAGGTTCGATTCCGGTCAAGGGCATGTACCTTGGTTGCGGGCACATCCCCAGTAGGGGTTGTGCAGGAGGCAGCTAGTCGATGTTTCTCTCTCATCGATGTTTCTAGCTCTCTATCCCTCTCCCTTCCTCTCTGTAAAAAATCAATAAAATACATATTTAAAAAATCTATTAAAAAAAGATAGGAATTAACATTTTTATACATTTGTCATGTTTCTTCAGAAGTAATTCCAGGATATACCATTAAACACAGAGGCATATATTAAATGTAGTTCTTTTTTCTTCACTCTTTATAGACATGCAAATGCTGTCAAAGGATTATTCCCATTTTGGCTATATGTAGTAACTTCACTTAGTTGAATTACATAATCCAAAACTATGTCGCTTAGAGGTTACATATTGAAATCACAAAGCATTTTGTGACAGAACATACAAAGTGGTACTCATAAAACCATTGATTGACATTTGTTTCTTTGTGGCTATTAACCCTCCCCATCCTACCAAACAAAAGAACTGCTTTTTGGTTAAAATGTATATGAAAGATAAATAAAATACTTGGTAATATAACATGATTTACTGAATTCTAATTCTTATTTACACTACTACTTAACTATCAAAATGTTAAAATGAATTAAAACATTTACCTAGAATATTTTGTTTGAGTTCTTGAATAAACTTGGGAACAAAAAACCCAAAACTACCAAAATGTTAATGAAATGTAAATAACCGCAGGGAAGATGTTTTATTTTACACTGGAAAATATTTACAAAAACTGTATTAACGTAACCTCTTCCTGCATTGATGGCATTACTTGAGGCAAATAAAGTTAAGCTTTTGCCCATCCAGACTCTTTCTCCTGATGGGGACCAATACAATTTATTTGCATTGACTTTCTATTGTAGAGCTTTGGAACCAAGGGAAGGATCCAAACATAGCTCCATTTCATCCAATGAGAACAGCCGCTTAGTGCTAAACTATGATTCGTCCATTTCTCTTTGCTTTCATCCAATCGTTAGGCCACTTTAACAGCCAATCAGCGGCCTAGATATCCGCCAATCAGAGTACAGGGCCCTAGCACGGCCTTTGTGTCGAGGGATGTCAACGCGTCGGCGAAAGCTTCGGCCAATAGAAAAAGTCGTTGGTGTATGCAAATGAAGGCCCTATGACGCAGAGACGCAGCGTGAAGCGTGGGTATAAAAGCGGAAGCATCGGGGGGGTTTGGAGCAAAGCGGTTTGGTTATTCGTTGGGGAGGTCCGTGCACTTAGCTCCTGGACTGCGGCTCTCCCTTGGGCAGCAGGAGCGGCGTCACGGACTAAGAAGCGGCCTAAAACTTCGGCGTTGAGTAAGTGTTCGTGGGTTTTCCCGGGACTTGGGGCCGCGGCAGCCGTTAGGGCCGCGGGTCGCGGCCGTTGGGGGCCGAGTGCGGGCTGCCCGGGCGGCTGGCGTCGGGTTGAGAGGTTTTCCCCCGGGACTTCGTTCCGGGAATCGCGTTTCTTCCCGTCTCTGACGCTGGCTGTTCAGAGATCTCGGCGTCGGCTTCCGGGCAGCGCCGCCTCCGCCCGTCGAGGAGGGGAAATGACTCCTCCCCGCGCTCCCCCTCCCGGGGGAGGCTGCTGCTACTGGCGGCCTGAGTCATTAGGGGTGAGGCGGCGGCGGAGGCCTCGGCCATCTGCCGCCGCGAGGAGGGGTGCGAAGAGGCGGGAGGGCAGGGGCGCCGCGCAGAGCCTGTCCCGCCCCCCTAACCCCCACCCCCTGGCGAGCGCCGTGGCGCGGGAGTCACGGGATGTCTTCTTTAGGTGAAAGAAAATGGCCCGAACCAAGCAGACTGCTCGCAAATCCACGGGTGGGAAAGCGCCCCGCAAACAGCTGGCCACTAAAGCTGCCAGGAAAAGCGCCCCCTCTACCGGCGGGGTGAAGAAGCCCCATCGCTACAGGTAGGCACGGCAGAGGGAAAACAATGACCCCGCGGCGCCGGGCGGTGCGGGAAGGGTTCCCGGTGGGGTGCCGGCGCTGTCAGTTCACTGGTTTCCGTTTCCATCCTCCTTGCCCAGGCCCGGGACCGTTGCGCTTCGAGAAATCCGTCGTTACCAGAAGTCGACCGAGCTTCTGATCCGGAAGCTGCCTTTCCAGAGGTTGGTGAGGGAGATCGCCCAGGATTTCAAAACGGACCTGAGGTTTCAGAGTGCAGCCATCGGGGCGCTGCAGGTGAGGCGAGGGCCGCGGCGGGGGCGGGGGCTTGAGGCTGGTTTCTCGTGTTCCCGAAGAGTCTAATCGTGTGGCTCTTGTCCTCTGCAGGAGGCTAGCGAAGCGTACCTGGTGGGGTTATTTGAAGATACTAATCTGTGTGCCATCCACGCTAAGAGAGTCACCATCATGCCCAAAGACATCCAGTTGGCTCGCCGGATACGGGGAGAGAGAGCTTAAGGGAAGGCAGTTTTTACGGTGTTTTGTAGTAAATTCTGTAAAATACTTTGGTTTAATTTGTGACTTTTTTTGTAAGAAATTGTTTATAATATGTTGCATTTGTACTTAAGTCATTCCATCTTTCACTCAGGATGAATGCGCAAAGTGACTGTTCACAGACCTCAGTGGTGTGAGCACTGTTGCTCAGGAGTGACAAGTTGCTAATATGCAGAAGGGATGGGTGATATTTCTTGCTTCTCATGATGCATGTTTCTGTATGTTAATGACTTGTTGGGTAGTTATTAAGGTACTAGAATTGATAAATGTGTACAGGGTCCTTTTGCAATAAAACTGGTTATGACTTGATCCAAGTGTTTAACAATTGGGGCTGTTAAGTCTGACCATGCATCACTGTGATAGAATGTGGGCTTTTTCAAGGGTGAAGATACAAGTCTTAACCACAGTGTAATAACTTACAGTTTCCTAAAAAAAAAAAAAAAAAAAGTAAACCTGGCAGCTATAGAATACACTATGTGCATTTATAATAGCTATTTTATATATTGTAGTGTCAACATTTTTAAATTAAATGTTTTACATTCACATGTGGGGAGTCTTGTCATTAAGGTGTGTGTAATTTAGGGTCCAGTTGGTGTTCTAACTAGACTGCACTTGTTTCATAGTAGTAAAATGCTTTGCAAATAACACCTTGCATAAGTCCTCATTCTACCACATGTGAACTAACCCTCTAGCTGATAATGCAAACACTATCGGGGGATTTTATTTATAAGGGCTCTGGAATACAATACAAGTTATCACACCAGCATCACCTGTTACTAATATTCTGACTAGTCATGGTTAGTGCAGCTTTTCTTTGTGTTGTGGTTGGTTTCATAACTAGGTTGAGTTCTTCCTCTACCAAGAGGAAACAAGACCCGAGTTCTTTTCCTTGTGGAGTTTGTATTATAACCCTTAGCGTGAACTTGCTGTGGGGAGGGAGGGGCACTTAGCTCCAGCTTGTGGAATCTCGGCCAGTTAAGATGGCGGCCAGTTAGCTTACATCTGGTATATGGTCCTGGGGAAATCACTTTATAGAGCTGGTCTTCCAAGTGGTTTTTAAAATTTATCCTTCTATTGAAGTTTTTAGGTCAATTATGTATGTTGACTAAATTTACAAATAAACTTGTTTATCCAACTAAGTGTCAAAAACCTAAATTGAATGTACAAAAAAAATCCACTATCTAGGTTCTTTGTATCCTAAAGTTTGAGCTTAGCTTACTTAGATTTTGCTTAGAGGAACCTTTTAGTTACAAAAATAACTCAAAGGCCCTCTGCTCTACAAATGCCAGGGTTGCTATATTTACAGTGTCAATGCTTCCCTCCATATTGTCAAGAAATTTAAAAAAAACATGCATTGCAGGTGCGAGGTAGGCCAAGGGAAGTAAATTTCTTTAAAATGCTAGGGCTCAAATTTGGGATCTGTTCCATGAACCTCTTGGACTTCACTGATCTCTATTCAAGTTAACTTGAACAATGCCAGAGGTACAAAGCTTACTAGTCCAAGCCATCTTTTCAGTATGAAAGATTTGCTTGACAATGAAGGCCAGCAATAAAGCATAGCATATCGATGTTGGCGAGACATTATGCCCTAGTAGCTATCTTTAGTAAGAATTCCTTTCAAATTTAAGCGGCTTGTCAAGAGAAGCTAGAATAGGCTTGGGGGTCTAGTTAATGAGCCTTCTGTGTTGTGAAAGGTGTTCAATGTAGCAAACTGGTTTTCTGAAAGGCTCCTGAGTAACCGGCTCTGGAACAACCAGGACTGCCAGTCCCTCACATGGCGCATCTGAGAGATGTCCAAGCCCTAGACGCTGGTATGTGCTGTGCGCTGCAGTGTCCAAACGAGTAGAAACAGCTGTGGTGGTGGTCAGCTTGAGTTACTGTGGCAACCCCAGTGGATGACAGTTGAACCTCCACCCCCCAGTCTGCATCCTGATGCAGGAGGTTCCTGGGTTTTACTGGGTGGCTTGGAGTCTGCTTCAGTAGTGCCGCTTGCACTCCATACTTTGAGCACCCTTAACCAGAAGGCAGAAATACTATCCCTGGGTATAGTGATGGGACAGTCTGTAAGGAGAAAAGCAAAAGCTGGAGCTGATGAAGCTATCCTGTGCCCTTGAACAGACAAAAATAAAGTTTTTGAAGTTGGGACTTGTTAATGGTCTTCATTTGAAATCTTTCACAAGTTTCCTCTGGCGAACTGTCCTAGAAAGCCTTGCCTTCTGACCCGCTGGGGAGGGGAGGGCCTCAGCAATGAGACAGGCAGACCCCTTATCCTTAAAGGGATATGTGTCACCATTTGCTCAGGACAGCCCATTTATGCTTGTTGAACCTGCATATTAACAGTGCCTCTTGCCTGGCTGGTGCGGGTCACAGGTTCGATTCCCAGTCAGGGCACATGCCTGGGTTGCAGGTTTGATCCCCAGTAGGGGGCGTGCAGGAGGCAGCCGATTAATGATTTGCTTTCATCATTGATGTTTCTCTCCCTCCCTCAGAAATCAATAAAAACATTTTTAAAAAATAAGTATATGGAGGCAGGCATGCACTTAAACCCAGCTTTTTTTTTTTACTTAAACCCAGCTTATTTCCAGAGATCCGTCCTTACACAGAAAATTCATTGTCTCCCCATTACACATCAGAGGGAGGAACAGACCACGGAGGCCAACAAGGACCAGCTCATGCCCCATAGCCAGGCCCCCAGCCAGGGGCCGCTGCTGCCGCCTGACCAGTGTCAGGAAACCAGTCAGTTGGGGAAAGCTGAGGAATGGCAGGCGTGGGGCAGGTGGCTTTTCCTGAGGGCTGTGTGAGGGTCTGCACAGGTCCCCATGGAGGGGGTGCCTGGGCTCCATCAACCCCTACTCCCTTCCCACCCCCTCTGTTGGACATACAGGGCCCCAGGACCTTTCCCATAAGCTCCTCACCTCCCAGCACTGAGCCAGGACTTAGCAGAGGGGACAGGATGGGGCTGGGTCCAAGGCCCAGGCATCAGGAGCCTGTAGTCCTACTGCAGCTCACAGCCGCTCCCTTCCCACACCCTGCTTGTGGCCAGACTCCATGCTGCCCACCCCCGGGCGCCTGCAGCCCCTGCCAGCTGCAGTGCCGTGAGAGCTGCAGGAAGAGGTGGCTGCAGCCCTGAGCGCTCAGCTGCATCTTTTGAGTCCGGATTTGCTCCGTGGCCTTTGACAAGGTGGTCCTCAGCCTACAGGGCAGGAACTTCAGGGACATGGTTGGGGCACCAAATAAAGACATGGCCGCAGCTGAGCCCTCAGCAGGGCACCTGAGGTCAGGGAAGGGTGAGAAGCTCGGTGCTCCGAAGGCAAGGTCTCAATCTTGCCTGGCTGCCTCTGGAGTCGGCCTGACACATGGCAGAGGCTCCAGGCATGCTTGCTGACCAACTCGAATGGTCCTGGCAGCCCCACAGCCCAGCTGGCTGGATCTGCTCCTGGCACACGTGGCAACGAACCGGGCCAGTTCCCAAGCGCCGTTGGTCACCGGCCTGGCTTTCCAGTTGGGACCCTTCCATGTAGGAAGTGGGGCTCCTGTGGTCTGGGAGAGCAGCTGTGCTCCGGCCCCTCGCTAAGAGGCTGAGCTGTAGGTTCACATGGGACGGGCGTAGCTGAGAATGGGCTCAGGGGCAGACAGGCCCAGGTTCAAGGCCCAGCTGTCCCACTTGGATGCGTTCCTTCACACAGCTGTGCTGCTTTCCCGCATCTTTAAAATGGCTTGTAAGGATTTAAAGAAATAATCTGTGCAAACTCTGGTGATTTTTAAAATATTTGACAACAGAAGTCAAGGGCACTGACCCATCAGTACACAACCAGCACGGCCCTGCAGGCTGTGTACCAGCCCTGATACCACGGCTGCCACAAGGTCCGATGAGCATTATCCACGCCGCAGAGGCTGTTATCATTACTATTACAGAAAGGCCAAGCAGGCCCACATCATTAGATAGGCTAATGCTGTGGAAAATTATAAAAAGAACCTCCCAGAACAGGTGAGAGGGTGGCCATCTTCCGAGGGCAAACACTCTGAGAGACCTTGTGGGTAGAGACTTGCTTGTGAGATGTTGCCTCAAGTCCCATCAGTGAACCAGGCTGTGATTGCAATGGAGAAGCCAGAGCTGCCTGGAGCGTGCAGACCTTCATCACATAAAAAAGAACAAGTCTAGTAGGGAGGGCCCGAGGGCTAAGAACTGGCACAGAGACCTGGCCGGTGTGGCTCGGTTGGTTGGGCATCATCCTGTGCACCAAAAGGCTGGGGCTCGATTCCCTGTAGGGGGTGTGCTGGAGGCACCCATCTTTCCTCCTCCGTGCCAGCCTTGGTCTCAGTGGCCAGGTTGTGTCTGCCTCCCAACCAGAGCATGAGCGTCCGAGGCTTCTGTCTGTCTGGCCAGTTGCACGCAAGAGAGTCCACTAATGTCTGTTGCATGATTTGCTCTCAAATCAATGTTTCTCTCCCTCTCCCTTCTTCTCTCTCTAAAAATCAATAAAAATCTTTTTGGGGAAAAATAATTGGGTGCAGACATAGACACAGACTCTGGGAGAGAGGAGACGCCGCTGAAGCACCGGCCCTCAGTGGTGGGCCAGGTCTCGCCATGGCCTGGGCAAAGGTGCTGTGGTGACTAGGCCGGCCAAGGGTTCCAGGGCCCAACTGGCCTAGGTGGTATCCCCACCACTGGAAAGTAAGGCCCTGTGGTGGATATTACTGGGGATTCTATCTGGATGCCTCAGTCCTGTGTGACAGCTGGCTCTGGCTTGCGGATGCAAGTGAGAAGACAGGCTGTGGGGTACAGTGTTCCCATTAAAGTTCCACCCCCTCCCAATCTTGTAACATCTGGCCAGGAAATGGGAGGGAGGGTCAAAGGTTAAGGCAGACTTCTCAACAAATTTTATGAAACATACTAGATGGGATTAAAAACCTGAGTAGCCCAGCCAATGTGGCTCAGTGGTTGATCATCGACCTATGAACCAGGAGTTCACGGTTCGATTCCCAGTCAGGGCACATGCCCGGGTTTCGGGCTTGATCCCCACCTGGGCGCATGCAAGAGGCAGCCGATCAATGATTTTCGCTCATCGTTGATGATTCTCTCTCCCTCTCCCTTCCTCTCTGAAATCAATAAAAACATATTTTAAAACAACAACTGAGTAGAGCCAGATCTTTGAGCATTAGCTCCCTTGTCTCTGGGTGTGAGCCGCTTCCTGGAAAAAAAAAACCCAAAACCTAAAAACAAAACAAAACAAAAGCCCAAACCAAAAACGAGGGTAAACACAAATAAAATCAATGTTTCAGAGTTCATCTGGAGCCAATGGAAGCGTTACCCTCTTAGATCCCACCCAGGTTCTCCAAGAACAACTACACAATGAAAGGATGAAGATGAGGCACATGGACGTGTTCTCTTTTGTTCTTCATCCTCACCCGAGGATATTATTTCCAGTGATTTTTAGAGAGAGTGGAAGGGAGGGGGAGAGACACCGAGAGAAACATTGCTATGAGAGACACATCAATTGGTTGCCTCCTGCACCTGCCCCAGCCCTTCAGTCCACTGGCCGACGCTCTAACCACTTAGCAAACCCAGCGAGGGCACATGGACGTGTTTCCAATCAAAATGAAACGATGGAAATAAAAAACAAGTGTGCGGGCTTCGCAGCAGTCAGGATTCCTCCTCCCTCTCCTTACTCCCAAAGCTCTTTCCTCCTCCGTGCCAGCCTTGGTCTCAGTGGCCAGATTGCATCTGCCTCCCAGCCAGAGTGAGCGCCCAGGCTTTTATCTGCCTGGCCAGTTGCACGCAGGAGAGTTCCTGGTGTCTGTTGCATTAATGGATGACATAATAATAGCTAACACTTATTCTGTGTTTACTAAGTGCTCTAGGTGCCGGGCTGGGCACTCAATCAAGATGATCTCATTAGTTCCTTTTATAACAATCTGTTAGCGAGGGATCTCTAGCCTCCTTTTACAGATGAGAGACCGAGGCTCAGAGAAGCCCAGTCATCTGCCTGAGATCACACAGTAGCAAGGGAAGAGAATGGTCTCAGGACGGCTGGACGTCAAGGCTGAGATGGGTAAAGGATTCCTGGAGAAGGGGGCTGTTGCTTCGCTCATCGCTGCCCCTGTACCTACTACACATAGCATACAGTTCACCCATTTAAAGTGTGCAATTCCTTGCCCTAGCCGGTTTGGCTCAGTGGATAGAGCGCCGGCCTGTGGACTGAAGGGTCCCAGGTTTGATTCTGGTCAAGGGCCCAGGCCTAGGTTGCAAGCTCAATCCCTAGTAGGGAGTGGGCAGGAGGCAGCTGATCAATGATTCTCTCTCATCATTGATGTTTCTCTCTCCCTTCCTCTCTGAAAGCAATAAAAACGTGTGTGTGTGTGTGTGTGTGTGTGTGTGTGTGTGTGTTTTAAAGTGTGGTTTTAGTGTATTTACAGATACCTACAACCATCACCACAGTCAACCTTCGAGCATTTGCCTCAAAGAGAACTCAGTACCCCTAGCTATCACCCTCTCACCTCGCCACCCCCCTGTCCCGGCGCCCGCAGCACCCCCTGCTGGAGCCCACAGCCCAGCCTACCTTGGCAGCGGCGGCAGGTCCTTCCAGCAGGGGCGGGCCCACTGCTGTCCACGGCCCCCGCTCAGCCCTCCCAGCCAGCAGCTGTGCCTGTGTCCACCCCGGGAAGGAGCCTGTGAGAGCCGCTGCCTGCTCACCACCCAACTGGCTTTATCGCTCCTCACTGCGGCCAGGCCCCCTCTGCAGACCCGTGACCAGGGCTGTGACCTCTCCCAGCTGCAGGGCGTTAGGACCTGGAAGGTCCCTTTGGGACACCCCCCCCCCCCCCCCCGGGCTGGGTGGCAGCGGGGTCGCCCTGGCTGTGGGTGGGTGGGGGTGGGCACAGAGCCCGGGAGGGCGGCTCAGACCTCCCAGCCGGCCCGGTACCACTCGAGTGGGCGCCCCGCGCTCCTTCCCCAAGTCCGGGCCCCGCCCCCCGCGGGAGGGACCGGACGGCGCAGCGGGCGGGGCGGGGCGGGGCGGGGAGGGCGGCGGGGCCGGCGGGCCGGGCGGGGCGGGGGCGCGGGCGGCCGGGCGGGGCGGGGCGGCCGGGCGGGGCGGGGCGGCGGGGCCGGCGGCCGGGCGGGGCCGGCGGGCCGGGCGGGGCGGGGCGGGGCGGGCGGCCGGGCGGGGCGGCGGGCGCAGGAATGCACGCCCCCCGCCGCGGCCCCGCCCCGAGCATCCCGCTCCGCTCGGGCTGCACCTCGGCCGGAGGGCGGGCGCCATGGCTGCCTCGAGGCCACCGCAGGTCGCGGAGCTGCTGGCCCGGGCCCGGGCGGCCTTCCGGGAGGAGTTCGGGGCCGAGCCCGAGCTGGCGGTGTCGGCGCCAGGCCGCGTCAACCTCATCGGGGAGCACACGGACTACAACCAGGGCCTGGTGCTGCCCATGGTGAGGGCTGCGAGGGGCCCCGAGCCTCCCCGGGGGCGCCGGCCGCCCCGTCGGGAAGGCGGGCCCGAGGGGCGCGGGGAGGCGCCCGGTCCCCCGCGTGAACTGTGGGTCGGGCCGCGCCGAACTTCAACTCCGGCGAGTTGGGGGGCCGAGCACGTGGGAGGGACCCTGGGACGGGACATTTCTCACGTAGGAAGGGAGGAAGGGCGATCCGAGAGGAAGGAGGCTGGGAGGGGGTGTGCCCACGCCTCCTCGCTCCAGCTCGCCCTCTGTGGACGGCTGATCCTTACCAGCAACCTGGGAGCCACCTCAAAATGTGCCCCCCCCAACCCGTGTGTGTTGCAAGTGGAAGGAGATGCTTCAGACTCTGGCTTCCATGAGGCCCTGCAGACCCTGCGGGAACTAGCCCTGAGGCTCCGCCTGGTCCACTTCCTAGTACTGAGCGGGAGCCAGGCCCAGAGAGGACTAGCGGTCTGCTCAAGGTCACACAGCTGGTGCTTGGTGGGGCTCCCACTGGGCTCAGGAGCCCTCCCAGCTCTCAGCCAGGGGTTCTCTTCACCCCACCCCGCAGCTTGGCAAGTGAGTGGCTGTAGCACACCTGAGGTTACCCCCAAATGGGAAGGCACCGGATGGAGCTCCTGATTCTGTTTTCCTTTTGAGCTGGAGCTCCGCTGTGCCCACAGCTGGGCGCCCACGTGGAGGGCAGAGTCCAGGTGTGCTCTCTGCACTGGTCCCGCCCCTGCAAATCCAGGGGGCAGGGCCTGAGCCCCCAAGGCCAGCTCAGCCCTCAGGCTCTTCCGGGAGACACTGCCATTCTTTTCCTGTTGAGCCTGGAGGTCACGCTCCTGTCTGTCCCACATTCCTCGGGACTTTAGTATGAGAGGGGCCTCATCCCTCCCTCAGCTGCCTCATACCCTTTGTCCCTCCCGCCAGGCTCTGGAGCTGGTGACCGTGATGGTGGGCAGCCCCCGGGCAGACGGCCTCGTCTCCCTCCTCACCGCCTCTGAGGACGCCGACGAGCCCAGGCTGCTGCAGTTCCCCTTGCCCACAGCCCAGCGGTCCCTGGAGCCTGGGACCCCCCGATGGGCCAACTATGTCAAGGGAGTGATTCAGCACTACCCAGGTATGGGACCCGGGCCTGGGTCAAGTTCAGGAGCCAAGAGCACCGCCTCTCGGCCATAAAACCCGTTAGCTCACCCAGTCCACTGTGGGGTAGGCTTGCAGGGTAGAGCATCCCATTGTACAGATGGAGAAACTGACACCCTGAGAGGGTCCAGACCTTGCCCTGGGCTGCCCATTACATGATTGGAGGAGTCAGGATGCAAACCCTAACCTGTGGCCTCCGGAGCCCTAAACCAGGAGAACTGGGAAGCCTGTGTCCCAGGAACCTCAGGGTAGGATGGAGGGCCGTGGGCCCCTTGGCCCAGCAGGTGGGTGGCCTTTGACAATTGAGACCCATTCGTGGAAGCAGGCACCAGGCAGTTGCCTCACGTCATACGGAAATACAGTACATGCCTCCCTGTGCCCGTCCTCCCAGGCGGCGCAGCTGAGCCTCACCCATTGCTTCCCCTGCAGCCGCCCCGCTCCCCGGCTTCAGCGCAGTGGTGGTCAGCTCCGTGCCCCTGGGGGGTGGGCTGTCCAGCTCGGCAGCCCTGGAAGTGGCCACGTACACCTTCCTGCAGCAGCTCTGCCCAGGTACCTCCAGAGCCCAGCTCCCACCCAGCCTGCCTCCCCCGAGCGAGGTCTCCTGTGGTCGGCTTCTTCTCTTGCTGAGGCTCTCAGAGGGGGCGGGGACCCCACCTGCCCCCGGTGCCCCCTCTTGGGCCCCAGCCTCCCATCTCACCCTGTGCCACAGACTCGGGGACAGTAGCCGCCCGGGCCCAGGTGTGTCAGCGGGCCGAACACAGCTTCGCAGGGGTGCCCTGTGGCATTATGGACCAACTCATCGCCCTGCTGGCGCAGAAGGGCCATGCGCTGCTCATCGACTGCAGGTTAGGGGCGCCCTTGTCTCCTCCACTTCTGGGCAGAGCGTGTCCGCTGCGGGGCATGGCAGGCAGACACTTGGCCTTGTCATCTCCCCACTCCAACTCCACCCCAGGTCCCTGGAGACAAGCCTGGTGCCACTGTCTGACCCCAAGCTGGCCGTGCTCATCACCAACTCCAACGTCCGCCACTCCCTGGGCTCCAGCGAGTACCCCCTGCGGCGCCGCCAGTGCGAAGAGGTGGCCCGGGCGTTGGGCAAGGAGAGCCTCCGGGAGGTGCAGATGGAGGAGCTGGAGGGTGAGAGCTGGCCGGGTGCCGTCCGTCCTGGAGATAGCGGGGGCCCCCGGCCGGGGCTGAGAGGGCCTCATCCCCAGGATCCCCGCCATGCTCTGCCCACTCCCCAAACACCATTAACTTAGGGCCCCCACCTCAGCAGGGCTGCTGGGAATCTTAGTACTGTTGTTCCCAACATGAGGATTGCAGACAAGCACAGAGAATAAGCGGTAAGGCCACCACCGGAGATCGCCCCCGTCAGCTCTGAGCGTATTTCCTCCCAGTGCTTCTGTGCATCTCTGTCTCCCTCGTGGAACCCCCCTTTGGAGAACGTTTTTCAAAGTTAAATATTGTCACCCTCTCCCTTTAAAAAAATGTAACATTATTCTATGCCATGAAAGGCCCATCAACATGGCTTTTTTAAAGCTAATATTCCGGCATCCAGGTACATGGTAATTTACTTTAAAAAATATATATTTTTATTGATTTCAGAGAGGAAGGGAGAGGGAGAGGTAGATAGAAACATCAATGATGAGAGAGAATCATTGATCGGCTGCCTCCTGCATGCCCCCTACTGGGGATCGAGCCTGCAAACTGGCATGTGCCCTTGGCTGGAATCAAACCTGGGACCCTTCAGTCCTCAGGCCGACGCTCTATCCACTGAGCCACACCAGCCAGGGCTTTAACCACTTTATGATAATTCCACCTCACACCGTGATGAACGTGTCAGCCATGTCTCTCTCTGCATTCTCATTCTCCGGGTTGGAGTCCTCGGAGTAGGCTCAGGGAGTGAGGTGTTTAGGGCTCTGATACACTTGGCCAGGAAGGTAGTCGATTTAGGTAGCAGGTGCCCTGGCCCTCGGGGCTGCGGCTGGCCCTCTCCCCTCAGTGTGTGTGTGTGTGGGGGGGGGAGTCTGCTGGGTCCTGGTGTCCCCTGGGCCCTTGCCTGTGCCTCTCCCATCCCCACCTCTGGAGCCCCAGCCCTCGGAGGCTCCCTGTGGTGCCTCCTGCTCTCCCGCGGCCCCCGGGAGGCACTGCGTCCCACTCACCTCGGAAGCCCCGGGTCTGGGACTTGAACTGCTGGGCATGAGCACCCATGTGTGCCAGGCGCCCTGCCGGAGCTCTGCAGGTGTCAGCCCACCTGGGCCTGGGCGCCCGAATCAAGTGGGTTCCCCGCTGTAAGTTGAGGGGAGGCGCTGGGAGCTCAGTGACCAGCCCAAGGTTCTACCTGGCCTTGCCAGAGCCAGGCCTCCCACCGGAGGCTCCCCCACCACCCGGAGCCATGGTGCCCTGTCCCCACGTCCGCAGGGGCCCTCGCCAGTGGGTGGTGGGTCTGCTGACCCCTTTCCTCTCCAGCGGGCAGAGAGCTGGTGAGCAAGGAGGGCTTCCGGCGGGCGCGGCACGTCGTGGGGGAGATCAGGCGCACGGCCCAGGCAGCGGCTGCCCTCCGCCGGGGCGACTACAGAGCCTTCGGCCGCCTCATGGTGGAGAGCCACCACTCCCTCAGGTGAGGCCCCGGGCACCGGGCACCGGGCACCGGCTGTCCCCCGGGCCGCGTGGGGCTGGTCCCAGGCCCGCCCTGCATCTGCTCTGCAGGGATGACTACGAGGTGAGCTGCCCGGAGCTGGACCAGCTGGTGCAGGCCGCGCTGGCGGCGCCCGGGGTTTATGGCAGCCGCATGACGGGCGGCGGCTTTGGGGGCTGCACGGTGACTTTGCTCGAGGCTTCCGCTGCTCCCCAAGCCATGCAGCACATACAGGTGGGTGGACGCTGGGGCCGGGGCGAGGGGCGGAGCAGGTTCCCAGGGTCCCCGAGCTCAGGCCTCTGCCTCTCCCACAGGCGCAGTACAGCGGTACCGCCACCTTCTACCTCTCCCAGGCCGCCGACGGTGCCCGGGCGCTGCCCTGGTGAGCTCCACGCGGGCATGGGCCTGCCAGGCGGCAAGCCAGGAAGCTCCGTGCCGCCGGCGCCTGCCCTCCGCACCTGGGTGCTCAATAAACATGTGCCTCAGACCTCAGTACCTCTAGAGGGGGTGTGTGCTTGGCCAGCAGAGAAGGGGGTGTCGGACCCGCTCTCCGGCTCTGGGCAGGTCCCGGAGGACTGGGCAGGGCGGAGCCAAACGGTAGCAAACTCTTTTATTAAGTGCAGGACAAAGCTGGGTCCATGTCATGCTGGTCCCGGCGCTTTGGTTACAAATGCGCTTGGCGGGGGATGGGGGTGGGGCAGACAGAGGGCCTTCTGGGACCTCTGCCCTCTTCCTGCCCCCCAGAGGGCACCCACCCCCAGAAGCACTGGTCCTGTGATCAGCATGCGGGTGGGTGGGGCCACCAGGGGTCCAAGGATGGTGTAGCTGAGGCAGCTCCGGGGCGGGGGGGGGGGGGCAGAGGGGGCCCAGGTTCGAGGACGCCTGGTCGCGGTGGGGAGCTCAGGTCTGGAAGAACTGCTGGTCCACCTGGCTGCTGAGGGTCCCGCTGGTGGTCAGCGTCTGGCTCACAAACTCCTGGGTCACATGCCGGGTGAGGGAGCCGCCTGCCTCCAGGCCCCGGGGCCCCAGGGCCAGGCCGTCTGCAGGGGAAGAGGTGTTGAGAGACCTGGCTAGGTCCCTGCCCTCTTCGTCTGTGTGCTCTGTCTCCCCCAGGAGAGCCTGCCCCCGCCCCCCCCCCCCCCCCCCCGGCCACTCACCCAGCAGGAAGGGCTCGCCGGTGCTGGTGTGGGTGGTGGTGATGCTGCTGTACTCGCCTGGCAGTGGGTGCTGGTAGAGCGCCGAGAGGCCCCCCAGCTGTGGGAAGGGGCCTGGAGTGGACAGATGAGCCCCTCAGGGGATGGTGCCAGAGGGGTGGTCAGAGAAAGGATGGGGTGCGAAGGGGCAAGGTGCCCTACCTCCATCCTGGGACTCAATGGTGATGATGCCCTCACGCTCCGGCCCAAAGCCCTGGGTGGTCCTGGCCTGCACCTTGAACTTGTAGGGCACGTTCTCCCGGAGGCCCGGCACCGTCAGCCTGCTCTCGGCGCTGTCGCCGTCCACCTGGAATGTAATGGCTGGCTCTGGGCCGGGGAGAAGCCTTGAGCCCCTGTGGCTCCCTCTCCACCACCCCCCTCCACCCTGACCCTGGGGCGGGCAGCACCTCCTCCGTGGGCCATCTCGCACGTGACCATGTAGCCCAGGATGTCTCCGTCAGGCCTGCGCGGCCGCTCCCAGCTCAGCTGCAGCGAGTCTGGGCTCAGGGCCGTGAACACCAGTGGGCCCGGGGCGCTGGGCGTGCTCAGGGTGAAGGCGGAGCCTGGGGCAGCAGAGGGAGAGGGCGATGTGTGGGTCTAGCACACCTGGAGAAGCAGGTGGGTGGGTGGGGGCAGCCAGGGGGGTGGGGGGAGCGGCTCACCTGGCAGGGGTAACAGCGGGCTCTGAGGGTGCACCTGTGACTCGATGGTGATGACACCCTCGCGCTCCGGGCCCCAGCCTTCCTGGCTCTGGGCCCGCACGCGGAACACGTAGGAGTGGTTGGGCAGAAGGTCTTCCACCACCACGGAAGTCTGCCCGGGGTTGGGGATGTTGAGCCGATGCAGCTCACCTGGAGTGAGTGGGGTGGGAGCAGCTTTATTCCTGCTCCTGGCCTGGTCCTCCCCGCCCCCCCCCCCCCCCTCCGGGGCTGCTGCTAAGACCTGGTCAGCACCCACCAGGAGTTGCTGGTTTGGGGCCAGTCTGCTGTGGTCTGTGGGTCAGGTTGCCCGCTACACAAGGGAAGAGGGGGCCTGAAACCCCGTGTTCTGTGTATGGCCCAGGTCATGCTGCTGAGAGTATGTCGGCCCAGAAAGTGCCGGTTCCCACAAAGGCATCGAGGCCAGCAGAGGGCCTGGGTCCTGAGGCCAACGAGGCCTCATTGGGCAGCATCTTGCCGAGGGAGTAGCCTGGGGAGCCCCCGGGAAGTGGGTGAGGGCTCAGAAGTGAGACCCTCTCAGGCTGGGCGGTGGGGCTTTAGTGTTCAAGGGACGTGGGCGGATTCCTGCCACAGCCGTGTGCCCTGGTGTCACATGTGGCCAGGCCACAGCCCGCCTGCAGCCGGGCCTCACCGCCGTTCAGCAGCTGGTACTCCACGCTGTAGCCCTGCAGCGCCCGCTCGCACTGTGGCTCTTGCCAGCTCACTTTCAGAGACGTGGGCCCCAGGGCTGAGAACACCAGGCGGGTGGGGGTGTTGGGCAAGCCTGCAGCCAAGCGGGAACCTGGAGACGGGAGGCCACAGTCAGTCTGGCTCGGGGTCCCCGGACAGGAGTCCTAGGTCAGCTCCTGACCTCCCTCAGCTGTCGCGCCTACACTGACTGCTGGCCAGGTGGCTCACTCACCGGCAACAGCCTGTCCAGGCCCGCTAGCACCTCCCGCCTGTCCTCAGGGTGGGTGTGGGCCCTGCCTGTGCCAAGCGCCGTGAGCCCCCCACCCCTCGGCTGGCCTGGCCCCTCCTGCCCCAGCCCGGCACCCCTGGAAGGCGAGGCTGTTAGGCATCAGCGCTGATGTGGATGGAATGGAGGGGTGCAGGGTCATGGGCAGTGACTGCAATGGCCGTGGATGATAGATGGAGCAGGACAGCTGTGGAGACACGGTGGCCACGCTCTACTACCTGGGCCCCAAGGGGGCGCTGCTGGCTGCCCAGCCAGGATTATAGAGTCTCGTGAGTCCCTGGAAGGGGGGAACCCCTTCATCTGAGCCCGACTCCAGGACCCCAAGGTCCAAGACAGTGGAAGCCTGCTCCTCCCGTCTTCCCAGATGGGAGGGAGGCCTAGGGTGGGACAAAACAGGAGTGAGGGGCAGGAAGTACGTGTGTGTTGGAGGATGGGCAGGGGGGACAGCAGGCCGAGGCAGCCCAAGCCTCCAGGAGCCGGAAGAAACGAGGGGTCAGCCTGGCCAGCATGGTTCAGTGGCTGAGCATCAACCTATGAACCAGGACGTCACAGGTTCGATTCCCAATCAGGGCACATACCCGGGTTGCAGGCTTGATTCCCACTGTGGGGCGTGCAGGAGGCAGCCGATCAATGACTCTCTCATCATTGATGTTTCTATCTCTCCCTCTCCTTTTCTAAAATCAATTTAATTTTAGAAAATATATTTTAAAAAAGAAAGAAAGGAGGGCAGCAGGAGAGGCGGGTTGGCGGTGCACTCACTTTGCGAGGAGAGGGAGGTGAGGGTGGAGTAGTCCCTGGGCAGCGTGCCCGAGTGCTCGGTGCGCGTCAGCGAGTGGTAGTCCCTGGTGAGGGTGGAGGAGGTGCTCAGCACTCGGTGGGGCAGGTGTGGGCTCAGGTGGGTGCCGTAGGAGGCGTTGGTCGTGGCCATCCTGTGCAGGGAGTTGGCGCTGCCCGGGAAGGCAAAGTCCATCCGTCCATTTACCAGGTGCTCTGCAGGGGAGAACAGGGTCACCGGGACAGGCCAGCACCAGGCAGCCCTGGGAATTCCGGGATTGCCTGGCCACTAGAGGCCCCCCTTGGCCCACGAGGGAGGGGTCCACGGGGCCACACAGGCTCCTGCAACTCGTGGTCTCCGGCCAGGCGCCAGGCCACTGTGGACAGGCCGAGCCCCGCTGAGCCAGCTGGAGGCGCTGTCCCTGCAGCCAGCCCTGCCCTAGGGGCCCTTTGGCTCTGGGGGGGCGGGGAGGAAGGCCTGCCTCCAGCCCTCGCTCAGCCCCTGGCAGGGGAGGGGCCTCAGTGGGCAGCCTGGCCGCAGCCAGCTCAGGCTGGGCCCCAAGAAGCCAAGAGAGTGAGCCTAGGTGGGTGTGGGGTCGGGCTGCGCCGGTCACCTCCGGGGGCCCCGGGCGCGGCGCCGTGGGCCCAGCTGCCGCCCTCCCCCACTGCTCCCCCAGCGCCGTCGTCCGGGGGCCCGCGGGGCAGCTCGGTGGCGTCGGAGGACCGCCCGCTGCTGGCGGACAGGCGCGGGATGACCTCCGGGGGCAGCCGCCACGTGACGCGCCGCAGGTCCAGCTCCTCCCCCAGCAGGGCCTCGAACTTCCAGCCGCCGCCTTGGGAACAACGAAGGGCGCGTTGGCACCGCCGGCGGCGCGGGAGGGTGCGGGCGGCGGAGCGGTCCTCCGGCTCTTTGGGATCCAGGTGGGGGTGGGAGGGGGTGCACGGCAGGGACAGGGAGCCAGGCGACAGGGAAGGCCCTTCTCCCGCGGATGAGCCAGTGCAGCCTGGGGGCAGCGGGTAAGGAAAGGCCTGGGAGACCAGGGGTGGCCCTGGCTTTGTCACCAGCTGTGAGGGCTCCCTGCTCTGAGCCTCAGTTTCCCTTCTGTATAATGGAGAGAGCCATCTCTTCCTTGCCAGCCTCCCAGGGACAGTTCCCGAAGCCGGAATGTTCAGGGTGTGTGTGTGAGGGGGGGTCAGTAGCAGTTGAACTGGGGCTCCTCTTGCCCCCAGACTCTGAGCCCTCTCAAGACGCCCAGGCTGAGGTTCCTTAAGCCCAAGCTCTGCCTGGTGAGGGCAGGAATGTGGTCCCTGGGGCCTGAGGCATAGACAGGGATGAAAGAAAATACAGTCCTGGAGGATTTGCACTCATGGCATTGTGTGATGGGCATCCCATTGTACCCATTGTACAGATCAGAAAACTGAGGCACAGAGCCCGTAGTGATTTATCTGAATTCCTGCAGTGGAGCCAGAAGCTCAAACTGTGTAGCTGGGACTCCAGCTGAGGGCGCTTTGCCCGCAGTGTGTAGGAATCGAGGAGGGACCAGGAGCGGGGCAAGTGGCTGCTCCGGGCCATGCCTCCTCCCTCACAGCCCTGTCCCTGGGAGGCCGCCGGGGGTCCTGACTCCATGGCACAGCTGGCGAGCCTTTCAGCTGCAAAGCTGTGTTTCCGCGTGGTCCCGTGGGCATGAGTGGAGCACGTTTGCACGGGTCTGTGAGCATCTGCCCCCAGCAGGTGTCTCCCTGTCCTCACGCACAGATGTGCACGTGTTTGCACGCGTGCCGTGTGCTCTTTGTCCCTGTCCAACTATTGACCTGAGAGTTTGACCTTCATGCCCAGAGGTCACTGGCCCCTTTGTTCTCTCTGGACACTAGTGACACCCCACCCTCTCTCCAGGACCCCCACCTTCCTCTCGGGGATCCTGCTCACCTGTGTCGTCGGAGACACTGGGCCGCTGGCTGCCGGATGGGGAGCGGAGGACCTCGTCGCTGTACATGAGGTAGCTGTCATAGTCCTCCCCGCCCTGCGCGTCCACGATGGGGATGTCGGGGATGATGGGGACTGCAGGGGAGGGAGGGTGAGCCAGAGCCCAGTCTCGGCCTCCGGTGCACCCTGTCTGCCCCGTGCCTCCCCGTGCCCCACTCACTGGACATGGGCCGCTTGGGCTGGGTGGCCAGGTTGATGATGGCCTCCCGCTCGGGCCCCCAGCCTGCCCCGTTGCGCGCCTTCACCGTGTAGCGGTAGGGCTGGGACTCCCGCAGGTTCTCAATGAGCAGCATCCGCTTCTTGGGGGTGTCCACCAGCACCTTCTTCATGGGCCCGATGGGTCCTGGCGGGAGAGTGCTTCAGAGGGGTCGCCTAGGTCCCGCCTGGCCCCCGCCTGCCTCTGACATAGCAGGACAGGAACGGCACCCGGGCGCTCCGGGACAGGCAGGGAGCGAGCAGTACCGAACCCCGGCGGTGCCAACCCCTGAGAACCTGGGCGTGACTGGTTTAGACACGTGTCGCCAGCTCTCCAAAGGGCTCATCACTAAGTTAAGTGGCAGCATCAGGTCTAGACTCAGGGTGGCCCCAGTGTTACCTCTGCTAATTGGTAACGGACCCTGGGAGGCCAGTACACATCTCAGTTTCCAACGCGGCCCGAAGGAGGCTGTGGAAAATGACTCCGCATTCCCTTGGTGTCCCCCCGCCAGGACCAGCTCGAAGGACTATGAAGAAGACCTGTCCGCCTGTGGGGGTCCCTAACGCCAGGGCCCAGCCCCTCGCATCCTCTCAGCTGGCGGGAGCAGGGGAGAGGGCACCACGTGCTGATGCCCTCGGGCTGGGCCCCACATTCAAGTTCAAGCCGTGCACTGAACCCCCCCAGCCGTGAGCTTCTGGCGGGGTGCCTGTCACCCCTGGGATTGAAGGCAGGGTCAGAGGCGACTTCCTGACATGAACTAAGTGCTGTGAACTCCGAATGAGCCAAGGATGTGACGCAGATGCTGAGGAGGTGGTGCTTGGTGTGCCTGGCTGGCAAAGAGCCACGAGCCGATGCCCAGCAACATCAACCCCGCCGTCCTCTGCCCAGCGGGCCACCAGGCGGCTGAGCCTGACCCATCCGGGGGCCACCGGTCAGAGGGGTGGTGAGCTCTCCCTCCTGGGGCTGACCACGCAGAGGCGAGGGTGCGAGGAGGAGGTCCCTGTACCAGGTGAGGGTTTGGACCAACTTCCTCAAATACTCTCTCTCTTGAAGATTGGCAGGGATCGCCCACACTTTCCTCCCTTCCCCGACTGGTTCTGCCGGGCCCTCCGGCCTGGGGCTGCCAGAAAATGTGGCATGGAATGTACTAAAACACGTGTTTATCTGAAATTCAAGGTGTCCTCTGTTCTTATTTGCTAAACCTGGCAACTCGACTCTGCCCCCAAGAGAACGGTGTGAGAACTAGCCGTCTGGTTACCTGTACGGGAAGGCACCCCCTGTCTGTGAGCCCATGGCACGTGTGTAACCTCAGGCCTTCCACCCCCTCCAGCCCTGGAAGCTTCTGGGCCTGACCTTTGAATGCAACCAGCCTCAACCAGACCAGAAACCTAATGATGCCTCAGGCGCCCAGATGTAGGGGCTCATCCGCTGAGCGGGACAGTGTGGCCTCCCTCCCACTCTGGCCCCTCCCCTTCCATGGCTGCCACCCCCGGGGCGGAAGGAGGGGGCTTACGGTTGTCCTCATTGACCAGGCCGTAGCAGACCTCATAGGCTGTGATCTCGCCGTTGGTCTCGGCGGGCTCAGCCCAGCTCAGCTGGGTCACGGTGGAGGAGACGACGTTGAAAGCCAGACGCCCTGGCTCACTGGGTACTGGGTGGGGGGTGGGCAGGAAGAGAGCGGTCAGTGGCAGAAGAGGGTGGAGATCTGGGAGGTAGGGCGCAGGGCTGGGCATACTGGGCGGCTGGGCGTGGCGAGGCCTCACCTTCCTGGTGGGTGCGGCAGGACACCAGGGAGCTGTAGGGGCCCTCGCCCTGCGTGCCGAAGGCGCACACCTTCATCTCATAGTCGCAGTACGGGTACAGGTTGGTGAGCTCCACCGAGGGCACCTTGCTCTCAAGCACGTGGGCTTCGGACTCGGAGTCCCCCTGGATCCAGTACCTCACCTGCTCCCGGGGGAGGGGCTGGTCAGTGGGGAAGCGCGAGCGCCAAGCAGCTTGGATTCCATTGACCTGCCCTACTGTCCCCTTTGCACAGTGAGACCCCAAGGCTCCGAGGGGCGGAGTGACCTGCGGGTTCACACAGCAGGGCTGGGGGGGTGGCGGGGGGCGGCTCTCGGGGGCGGAGGGGCCACGTTCCAGGAAGGAGGGAAAATGTCTGAAAGCTCCCTGGGCACATGCCCTCGCTCACCCTCATGGCCCTCTGGCCCTGGGAAGCCACCTCCCCAGTGGTTGCCAGCCTCACCATCCACCTCCCTCAACGCCCCTCTGCCTTACCCTGTACCCTGTTGGTTTGCCAGGAGGGGGGAGCCAGTTGAAGTGGATCTTCCGAGACCCGGCGGCTTTGGCATTGGGGTTCTGTGGGGCGCCCAGGACACTGTGGGAGACTGGGAATGCAGTCTGGGTCTGGTTCTGGAAGGTCAGGTCCAGTTCATCTGTAGTGGGTGAAGCCAGGGGGGGGCAGCCAGTTCAGACATCCCCTCACACAGCAGAATCTCACTCCCACCACCAGGGGGCGCAGGGGGCCCAGTGAAACACCCAGCTGTGATGGAGACACCTGCCCTGCAGTCTCTCTCCACGGGTGCCCCACGGGTGCCGCCGGGGGCATCCTGCCAAGCCTGGTGGAGGACCCAGGAGGGTCTTTGGAGAAACGAGGAGGAGGAGGGAGATTGTCTGGCAGCAAAGGGAATGTTCCCCATGAGGACATTTGCTCCTCCTCCTAAGAACCCCCCCTTCTCTCCCATTTTTTTCCACAAGCGCCTCTGGGGGGCGTGCACATCCAGGAGGCTAAGGACCCATCAGAAGTAACCCTTTCACCCCTAAAGTGGAAGTCAAAGGGCCTAATCCTGGGGTTCACGGTGAGCATAGGGGTGCCAGATAAAATGCAGGATGCCTAGGTACGTTAGAATTTCAAATAAGCAGCCAATGCTTTTCTCGGGGTAAGAAGATCCTAAACATTGCGTGGGGCGGACTTAAGCTGCAAATGCGCTGGTCGGCGCTGAAATGGAAACGGGGCGGCCGCACTGTGTGCTTGTTCGCTAAGACGGGCAGCCTTCGCGGAGAGAGCCCCCGCCTTCCCCCACCGCCTGCGTCAACGGACCCCAGGCTCTGCCCACCTCGGTCCCCGATGATGACGGTGGCCGAGTGGGGCTGGCCCAGGCGTGCCCCGAACTTGGGGTTGCTGAGTTGGACGTTGAAGCGGCGGGCCTGGCGGGTCTGCAGGAGCGAATCCACCTCCTGCAGCTCCAGGAGTTTCACCTGCAGCTCCTTCCAGGTCTCGCCGGGCTGGAACAGCAGCTCGCCCTCCGCGGGGACGTAGTCCTGGGAGCGGGAAGGGGTCAGACCGGCCGCACGCCCCACCCCGACCTCAGGGACACGGCAGCGCATCCCACACAGGCGGTCCCACACGGGCTCAGTTCCTATGGCACCTCCTGGGCGTCACTTGACAAGGATTAGCTCAGTTCCTCCTCACAGCAGTGTGCGGTAGAGGTAGCATTGTCCCCATTTTACAGATGAGGAACTGAGGCCCACAGAGGGGCAGACACTTGCCCACGTTCACACAGGTAGCTGTGGGGGAGCCAGGATTTGAACCAAGGCATAGAGACCCCCACAGGCAGGCGCTCATCCGGAGGGGCTGGGATTTCAGATCCCCCACAATGTGGCTCTGCAGTCTAGGACCCTGCCACCCCCAGGCCCTGCCTGCCGGGTGGGGTGCTTCTATCAGCTCCCGCTTTCCACTCGCAGCGCCCCAGAGCTTTCCTGAGTGTCCCACGTGTGTGCAGTGAGTGAATCAACTGGAACGGGTGTGGGGCGGCAATCCCCACATCCGACCACTAGGTGGCGCTCCAAAACTAACATTTCAATTCCGGGCACAGCTGGTCAGGCCCACTGTGCCTACCAGGCACATTCTACAGGTGCTACAGAACCCAGAGAGTGAGACAGCGAGTGGAAGAAAGGCAGGAGTCGCCTGCAAGTCCATTGAAGTGGGCTGGCGGGGGCGGGGGCGGGGTGGGGGGGGCAGTCTAAAATGTCAAAGTCATGAAACACAAAGCTGGGAAATTGCTCTGGATTAAAGGAGCCTCAAGACACAGGGCCTCAGGCGGCGATGCCAGCTCTCTGCTTCCTGGAGTGGGAAAGGCAATCAAGGACACACGGGACCCCGAGCACAGGGACCTCTGAACGCGGACTAATACGGACTAATGATCAGGTGCGAGTTTGATGGGAAGTTCCTTAAGTGTGGTAACTGTGTTGCAGTTTTGCAGAAGGAATGACCGTGTTCCTGGCAGGTGCCGCACGTATTTAGGGCCCACATGAAATCCACAGTTGTGGAGAGAGTTCAGCAAATGCACTGAGTGGCCAGATTGTTATGATCTCTGAACGCATAATAATCTGGCCACTCAGTATATATATATATATATTAGAGTAGAGGACCGGTGCATGAATTTGTGCATGGGCGGGGTCCGGCCAGCCTGGCCAGGGGGAGAGGACATGGGCAGTTGGCCAGCCTGCCTGCTGGTCGAGGGGACAATTTGCACATTAGCCTTTTATTATATAGGATATACACTGAGTGGCCAGATTATTATGCGTTCAGAGATCATAATAATCTGGCCACTTAGTGTAGAACTAAGCCAGATTCTCTCTCCCTTCTCCCTACAGTCATACAGATGTGGAACTACAGATACGTCTGTATCCATATGCATGGATACCTAGATCTGTATAGAAAGAGAGAGAAAGCAGATATTAACAGCTGGTGGATCTATCAAAAGGGCACACATATGCTAATTTAATTAGTTTTTTCCATTTTTCAGGAGGTTTGATGTTTTTCAAAATAAAAAGTTGGGAAATAATAAAAATGGTTCTTAAAAATTGTTAAATACCAAACGCATTTTTATAAAAGCCTAACAGGACAGCCGGAATCTCTTGTGTATTATGGCCTATTCTGTGAAATTTCTGGCCATACAAATTCTCCTTTGGAATTTTTATTGGGAGCATCGAATCAATAATGAAAACTGTTCTGACCAATAAAAAGAAGACTCGGATGTGGCCGGGCTCCGGACCGCTGAGTGCATTCTCCCTGCCTTGGCCAAATGGCCCTGTGGGCCCAGTAAGACTAGATTTTAGTGTTTTTTGAGTTAATTTTTGATTGGAATATTTTTAGTTTTTAAATGCTGGCAATAAACTCCGAAACACAAACAAACAAGCCTGCAAGTCAAACCACGCACATTCACCTACAGGCGTCCAGGGACCCAGGCAGCCGCCATGTCCGCTCCTCCCCGCCCCCCGGGATGTGCCCTCAACCCCAGGGCGGAGCTTACCCGGTTGCCCTGCGCCGTGTTGTCCTGTGTGCGGTAGGACACCTGGGACTTGCCGTTGTCCAGGATGCGCCGGACGACGGGAATGCGGGCCACTTGCTCCCCGACGCTGATCAGGTACTCAGGGTGCTCAAAGGACACTATGCCGTTGGCTGCAAGGGGCCGGGCACAGTCAGAGGGTCCTAACCTCAGTCCCCTCTCCACTCCTCCCGCCCTGCCCCCGCCCAGCCCAGACTCCAGCAGGCTGCCTGTCACCCCACACCCCACCACTCTCTGGGGAGGACCGAGGAAGGGGATGGGACATTTTTCCAGAAAAAGTTGAAGGGGCTGGGACAGTGTCCAGCACACATCCTGGAGGGGCCAGGGCAGAGGAAGGAGGCCAGGTGGGGGCACAACCGAGGTGAGGCCCTGAGTGCAAGGAGCAGGGAGGGAGGGCAGCTTGCGTGTCCGTGATGCGAAGCCCTGCCCACCCTCTAGACAGGCCTGGGCACAGGGGCCCCACTCCTTCCTGCTCTGATGGCCTGGCACCCCAGGGAGGTCCAGCCAACGGCCTGGTTCAAAGGCCAGAGGGGAGAGGGCAGGGGAGGGACGTGGATGGCTCCAGGCGGACCCAGCACCGGTGAGTGACTGTAACGGAAGCTCCGCGCAGAGCTGTGCAGCCGCACGCTCCGTGTAAAAGCCGACGCCCATTTTACAGACGGCGAAACCAGGGCTCGCAGAGGTTACGTGACCTGCCCAGGCCACACAGCCAGGCCCCACTTCCATTGGAATGCAAGGGGCCCCAGCTCCCCATTCTTATTTTATTTTTTATTGATTTCAGAGGGAAGGGAGTGGGGGAGAGAGAAACATCAATGATGAGGGAGAATCATTGATCAGCTGCCTCCTGCACGCCCCCTATTGGGGATCAAGCCCACAACCCGGGCATGTGCCCTTGACCGGAATCGAACTCGGGACCCTTCAGTCCGCAGGCCGACGCTCTATCCACTGAGCCAAACCGGCTAGGGCCCCAGACTCCCCTTTTGCCTCCTTGCTCCCCCCGCACTGACCGACCTTGCTCCTTGATGATGGTGATGTTCACCAGGCGGCGGCCGAGGGTGGCGGTGCCCATGGGCACATTGAGGGCCTCCACCAGCAGCTGCTTCTCATCGTCGTCCTCCGGCCGGATGAAGAGGGGCACCCGGACGTCCACCAGCTCCACGCCCTCCTGGAACTCCACCATGCCCCGGGCGTCTGCGTGGGGGTGGGGGCGGTCAGCTATGGGGCCACACGGGGTGGGAGGGGACACTGAGTGGCGGGGGGCTGCCCACTTACCCTGGTCCGCAGTGAGGGTGTAGTACCCGGGGGCCACCTTGAGCTCGTGGAAGGCCCGCTGGGCCACGTGCTTCTCCGTCAGCTTCAGCAGGGCCTGCTTGGCCGAGCGGGGCGCCATCAGCACCGTGTCCACAATGGTGTGGTCCTGCCTGGGGGCGGGGTCAGGCGGAAAGGGGTCAGGCTGGCCAGGAGGTGGCACTTGTCCCTGTCATCAAGGGGCGAGATGTGGGCAGCAAAACAGTGCAGGTTCTTCAGAACCAGGCCCATGCTGGCCCCACCCCTGCACCCTGCAGCCTCAGCCAAGCCCTGTGCCTCCCCGAGCCTCAGTGACCTCCTCTGTGAAATGGGGCTATTCTCGCCCCGGAGATGCAGGGCAGCAAAGATGCTAAGGGTGTAGGCGCTAAAGCCTGGGTTCAAATCCTGGCCCTATTTACTTCCTTTTTTTTTAAAAAAAAATCCTCATTCAAGGGTATTTTTTCCATTGATTTTTAGAGAGAGTGGAAGAGAGAGGGAAAGACAGAGAGAAATATCCATATGAGAGAAGCACATTGATTGGTTGCCTCCTGCACATGCCCTGACCAAGGCCCAGGCTAGGGAGGAGCCTGCAACCGAGGAATGTACCCTTGACTGGAATTGAACCTGGGACCTTTTGGTCCGAAGGCCGATGATCTATCCACTGAGCCAAACTGGCTAGGCCTGGCCCTATTTCTTAATAACCAGGTAACCTTGGGCAAGTTACTGAACCTCTTTCAGCCTCGGTTTGCAGGGGGCCACCCTGGTCCCGTGTGGACCCCTGGGTCTACCTGTTTGTACGGGGCTGGCTCATAGTAGGGCTCATGTCAGTATTTCTCAAATGAAGGTCCTACCCCATGACGGACATACAGCCTTCCCTACCTGCAGGATGGAAAGGGGGCGGGGGGTGGGGGAGGGGCAGGTGGGGCAGGTGGCTGGGGCTATCCCCCTGTGTCTTCAACTCACTTCTTCCCGGCGTTGGGCTGCTGCCTGTGGGGAGCAAGAGGGGACCGTGAGCCAGGTGGGCCCCGGGGCGGCTCCCGCACCCCACCCCGGGCACCCAGGACAGGACGCACCGGAACTTGGTCTGCTGGAGCTTGTGCGAGCCTGCGATCTGTCTGTACACCTCGTTCAGCTGCCAGGCAAGGGCGGGCATGAGGACCTGCCTGGGCCGGCCGGGCCTCCCTATGGGCACGCCCATGGCCTCATCCCCGCCAGGAACCGCTCAGAGGGAGCCGATCCCAGGACACGCCACACCAGGCGCGTGTCCACGGAGGCCCCTGTCCCACCGGGAGCATCCAGGTCCCCCGGGCGCTTGCCGGGGCTCTCCCGCCCCCCGGGTCTCGCCCGGCCCGGAGAGGCCGCTGCCCTTACGTTCTCCTCCACCTCCTGGCGCAGCTGGTCACATTCTCGCGTGCCCGGCTTCAGCAGGTTCTCGGTGCAGAGGCGGGCGAGGCGCAGGGACAGCCCGTAGGGCACTGGGGGGGGGGGGCAGGGAGGGGGCCGTTAGCTCCCTGCACGGCGGGCACCACAGAAGCCCCTGGCTGGCTGGCGGCCGGAGCCTGTAGCGCCATCACGAAGGGCAGAAGGTGGCCAGGCCCGTGCCCGCACCCAACACTCAGAGAAAGCGGGAGTGGCTGATCCCGGGCCCGGAGCAGCAGTGAGCGTGCCCCCGGCGCCAAGGGCCTGCCCAGAGCCGCGGCACCCGGCCCTGGCCCTCACCCAGCTCCGTGGGGTTGGTGCTGGCAGCGTGGGTGGCAAAGCCGGGCCGCTGCACGTTGTTGGTGACCTTCCAGCGGACCCTGTCGATGCCCTTGAAGTTGCCGCTGCGCAGCATGGGCGTGTCCAGGTGGTCCGAGGCCATGAGGCTCTCCCGCAGCATGTAGTGGTCCTCCTTGAAGCCCACGATGTGGCCTTCGGGCAGGGTCTCAGCATGAGGCCCTGCGCCAGGTCCTCCCCGCGCCGCCCTCAGGGGGAGCCCGGGGCCTGCCTCCCCTGTTCCGCGCTCGGCCCTCCTTCCCCGCCACCCCCGCTGGGCAAGGAGTGGTCAGAGCCCCGCGCACCACCCCTGCCGATGCCAGGCCCGTACCTCGGTTGCAGCAAGGGAGCAGTGCCAGGCAGGCCTAGGGGACAAGGGGTGGGGATGAGGGCTGGGATAGCTGCCCAGCCCAGTCAACCGCCCCGGCCACCGCCCCACCCACTGGCAGCAATGGTCCAGAGGGCCACAGTGCCTCCCCCAGACACCAGGACAGCCAGGCAGCTGCAGGGATCTAGGTGTGGGGCACAGAGGGCGGTACAGAGGGTGATGGGGCAGAGAGTTCCCAAAGTGTGTGCCAGGGGACCCTGGTCTTGCAAGATCCTCTGTAAAGTAAAGGTTCTATGATCAAACCCATTTGGGAGGCACTGAGCTCCTTCCCCTCTTATGGTTTCACTACGCATCAGCTGGACCAAAGGCTCTGAGAAGTCCTGCAGAGGTCACGAGAGTTCCAATGTGTTTGGTCACAGAACCCTTTCCCTGTAACTCACACTAACATCCCATAACCCTGGAGGTTCCCACAGCTCAGCCTCCCGGGCTGTGCCGCCCTCCACGCTTTCCTGCCTCTTGTCTGTTGTCGCAATGCGACCGTCAGCTCCTGGGGGGAGGGCTGTGGGCTCCGGGGCCCTTTGCAGGTGGCTGGCCCCAGGGCAGGTGCTCCCAGACAGCCAGCCGCTGATGTGGGCAGAGCCGCGGAACTGGGCTGGGGGAACGGGGGCATGAGAACTGGGCAGAAGACGTGGCTTCACCGGGCCTCTGACAGCTACGAGGACCCTGGGGCGGGGGCGGGGGACTGGTGGGGACCCGGAGCCTCACCTTGCAGCAGGCACAGTACTTCCAGCAGAGCAGCAGCAGCAGCGCCAGGAGCAGCAGGAGGAAGATGAGCAGCGGGATGAGCCACCAGAAGGAGCCGGGAGGGCAGTCTAGGGGGAGGAGGAAGGTGGTGCTCATCCCTGGGCGCGGTCTGACGGGCCCCCCACCTCCGGCGGCCGGGCGCCAGCTCACCCTTCTTCCTGTGCACCAGGACGGTGCTGTTGGGCCCGGGCGTGCCGTCGCCCTCCACGGTGTAGCTGTAGTTACAGTCGTCCTCCTCGTCCCGGAAGGAGCAGTGCTCCACCACCTCCTCCGCTGCACCACAGGCAGTCAGCAGGCGCCCCTCGCCCCCCAGGGCCCGCCCCCACCTGGGGCCCACCCCCAGGGGTCCTGCCCCCCAGGGCCCACCCCCCAGGGCCAGAGGCATCCCCTGGGGAAGAACACAAGTCCCCTGCACAGGTCTGGTATCCTGACCAGGAGCATCAGAGTCTGCAAATCTGTGCCCCACCTCCCCATCCTGAGCCTCACCTGGGAGCTGGGCTTCTGGGAAATGTGTCTGACCCAGAGGAGAGGACATTGTGGACCCGCATGGCCTGGTACGTGTCCCTGCTGTGTTCACACCCCTGCCCAGGCCGGTGCCCCCGTCCCAGACTCTTTGGTCCCTAACCAGCTCTGCCCGTGGCCCGGGTCTATGTGCCTCCTGCCCGGATTCCGTGACCCCTCCCAGATCTGGAACCCTCATCTCGACTGCGCAGCCTCAGCTTCAGTTTAATATATATATTTTCATTGCTTTCAGAGAAGAAGGGAGAGGGACAGATAGAAACGTCAATGATGAGAGAGAATCATTGATTGGCCGCCTCCTGCAAGCCCTCCACTGGGGATCGAGCTCGCAACCAGGGCATGTGCCCTTGACCGGAATCGAACCTGGGACCTTTCAAGTCCACAGGCGGACGCTCTATCCACTGAGCCAAACTGGCTAGGGCTGTGCAGCCTCAATTTAGATTACGAGGCCTCTGCCCAGCTCTGTACCCCTGTCCAGATCAGTGACACCTCCTACCCCACTGAATGCCCCTGGCCTAGGCTCTCGGCACCCCCGATCCTCCGCCCCTGCCCCTTACCATTCTTAAGCTCATCCACCATCTTGACCTTGAAGCCGCACTCCTCGCACGTGCGGCCCTTCTTCTCACCCGTGCCCCAGGCCTGGCACTGCACGCAGGAGCGCAGGTCCTCGCAGAGGCCCAGACGGACCTGGATGGGAGAGGAGGGCAGGCGAACACTGTGCTGGGCAGGCCTCTGCCAGGCCCACTCCGCCAACCTCGCACCCGCGTCCGGCTCCTACAGCACCAGGCTCAGCCCCTCCTGCCCACCCTGCCCTGTGCCCAGGGTCCCCGTGCCCACAGCCCAGCAATCCCGGCCTCACCGCCGAGTAGTTGATCTCGCAGATGGTGTCCGTGTAGAGGGACTGCTGGCTGCAGTGACACCGGCCACACTCGCAGTGGCCACGCCCATTGCAGATGCCCTGAGGCAAGAGGAGGCACCAGTGAGCCAGCTGCACCCCATCCCTGCCTGAGAGGGTGGGTGGTCCTGACCGGATCCCACTCTGCCGCCCCGCACTGCCTGCCCCATGCCCAGGCCTACCCCATTGCTGTCGATGCAGGTGGCATTGCTGAGGGGGCAGTCACAGCTCAAGCCTGTCCAGCCAGGCTCACACTCACACCGGCCCATGGAGCAGCGTCCCCGGTCTGCAGGGAGGGGGCGGGGGAGGGGGGAAGAGCCCATTCACACCTGCAGTCCTGGTTGCCCACCTGCCGGGGAGGACCTGTGGGAGCTGAGCTCAGGGGTAGAGCCATCTCTTCCTCACTTTCTTCAAAAATCTTCCCTCCATCTGTTCCCCTCCATCCCACCTTCTACTCTCCACTCTGCAGAGTGACCATCCCAAAACAAATCCAATCGTGTGGCTCCCCTGTTTAAGAACCTCTATTGAGTCTTGGCCAATGCAATAAGGTAAGAAAAGGAAATAAAACTTATCAGTATTGGGAAGTAAGAAATAAAACTGTCATTACTTCCAAGTATCAGGAACCTGTCACAAAATATCAAGAAAAATGTACAGATAAATTATTAGATCTCATTAGTGAGTTTAGCAAGGTGCCTGGATACAAGGTTAACATACAAATAGCTAGAAAATGAAAACAAAACCTCCAGTGCCTCTCTTTTGCCTTTAGGACAAAGTCCAACGGCCTTCCACTAGAATAAAGGTTGACTGACTATGGCCTGTAGGCCAGCCCACCTCACTACCTGTTTTTGAGAGTTTCGTTGGAGCACAGCCACGCTCATTTGACGCATTGTTCACAGCTCTTTCTGCTTCAGCAGCAGAGATGGGTCATTGTGACAGAGACCATGCGGCTCACGAAGCTGAAAACATTTATTGTCTGACCCTTTATCTAATTAATTAATTAATTAAATATATTTTATTGATTTTTTTACAGAGAGAAAGGGAGAGGAATAGAGAGTTAGAAACATCGATGAGAGAGAAACATCAATCAGCTGCCTCCTGCACACCTCCCACTGGGGATGTGCCCGCAACCAAGGTACATGCCCTTGACCGGAATCGAACCTGGGACCTTTCAGTCCGCAGGCCGACGCTCTATCCACTGAGCCAAACCAGTTAGGGCTTGTCTGACTCTTTAAGAAAAGGTTTGGCCCAGTGGCATGGCTCAGTAGCTGAGCATTGACCTATGAACCAGGAGGTCACAGTTCAACTCCCGGTCAAGGCACATGCCCAGGTTGCGGGCTCGATCCCCAGTGTGGGATGTGCAGGAGGCAGCCGATCAGTGATTCTCTCTCATCATTGATGTTTCTCTCTCTCCCTCTTCTTCTCCCTTCCTCTCTGAAATCAATAAAAGTATATATTTAGAAAATGTATATGTATATAAAGTAAAAAAGCAAGCAAGCATTTGGACTAGCCTAGACCTGGGCCCACCTTGCGCTCTGGCCTTGCCTCCTTCCCCACAGCGCCCGCCTCCCCTCCTGGCTCCCAGCTCTGCCTTCCTCCAGATGCACTAGGCTCCCGCTGCGTTCCTCTGAGCACACTCTGGGATGGGCGGAGGGAGAAGAGAGATGGGGCAACAGCAAGAATGGACGAAAGGGTAGGAAAGCAGGGGCTCCACCCTCAGTGGCAAGTATACAGTTGGGGCTTAATAAGAATGTGACGAGTTGCCAAAGCCGGTTTGGCTCAGTGGATAGAGTGTCGGCCTGCGGACTGAAGGGTCCCGGGTTCGATTCTGGTCAAGGGCATGTACCTTGGTTGCGGGCACATCCCCAGTAGGGAGTGTGCAGGAGGCAGCTGATCGATGTTTCTCTCTCATCGATGTTTCTAACTCTCTATCCCTCTCCCTTCCTCTCTGTAAAAAATCAATAAAATATATTAAAAAAAAAAAAAAGACTGTGACGAGTGGATTTTCATTCACCCTCCTCCGTGGAACCATCCAGTCCTTCCACGTGGCACCTATCTGGGTTCTGCGACCCCGCCCGGCTGGGAAGCGTGGGCCAGGCTATGTGCCCGCGGCCTTGGCCACGGCGTGAGGCCCTGTGGGGCTGCGGAGGCTGCGGAACTGCAGGCGTGCCCACTAGAAATGTAGCGTCTCCTGAGAGAGGCGCGGTCGCCAGGCTGTATCCCAGTAACGACGAGGGTTGAGCTGGGCGATGCCCACCCTGAGAGGGGAGAGTGGAGACAGGAGGTGGGCAGGGCCTGGAGGACCTCAGGGAAATGGGGGTCTTAAGCACAAGGGGAACGTCGCACTGGCCTTGGGCATCAAGTTCGCAGAGGGCACAGAGGTCCAGGTTGGTGCTGGCCTTGGGGGGAGGAGGCACTCAGGGAGTCCGGAGGAGGGCTGGGTCTGAACTTGGGATTCTGCCTCAGCCTGGCTCTCCCAACCTGTCGTGATGGGGGAGCGGCAGGGCAGGGCAGGGGCTGGCACCGGGGCCCCCGCACTGGCCCCCGCGGCTGCTGAGCTCACCGTTGCAGAGGAAGCCGGAGGTGCGCGGGCACTGGAAGTTGTCGAACTCGCAGAACTGGCCCTCGTAGCGGCCTTCGCCGTAGCACACGCAGCGCCCGCACTGGCACTCGCCGCGCCCCGAGCACGGCTTGTCCTCCCCCTCCCGCAGGCAGGGCTGGATGTCACTCAGCGAGCCCGTGGAGCAGCTGCAGGTCTTGCCACTCCTGAGGGAGGAGCCAGTCACTTCCCACAGCCTGGGGCCAGGCTGGGCCTTTCACCGGCCCATTTCACAGATGAGAAAACTGAGGCTCTGAGAGGGCCGACAGCAGTGGCTGCACTGACTCAAACCTCGGCCTCCTGGGTCCCTTCCTAACGAAAGACTTGTTCAACGCACCCTTCCTTTAGGAGCTCCTTTCTGACTGGGTAATACGTGTGTGCGGTTCAAAATACAAAAGGTATGAAGTGAACAGTCTCCCTCCCAGGCCTGTCCCAGGCCCCAGCCCCGACGGCCCGTTGTCCTGATTCTTGCACGTCTTTCCAGCTGCGTCCTGTAGGTCTAAGTAGCTCAAAGTGCTTTGAACGGGACGCACCTAACAACGGGTGCCCTCTCCTCCTCAGGCATATACGGGGCCCCAGGGGGAGGCCCGCTGGCATGCTGGGCACTGCACTCACCAGCCCTCGCTGCACACACAGTGTCCGCACATGAAGTCTCCGTTGCCGCTGCACTGGGGGGAGCCCACCTCTTTTTGCTGGAATGAGAACGTGTGGGGTGTACGGGAGGGGGGCAGGGCCACTGGACACTCCTGCTGCCTCTGTCCCTCAGGGCGCCCTCGGGGGGACGTGGCCGCAGGGCGCAGGGCTTGGGGCGGCTGGCTCCGCTGCTCCCTCCCGCCCCGGGCACGGCCGTACCAGCTCGCAGGCGCACGGGTCGCAGATGATGCCCACGTCCATCCGGAGGCCGTCGGAGAAGGAAGGCTTCAGGTGGATGTTGCCCTTCCTGTCGTGTTCTGGCAGCTGGCACACGTGCGTCCCGTCCACGTCCTCGATGGCCCGAAGCTGAACTTGGTAGGTGCCCTGCAGGGACCTTGCTGTCAGCCAAGGCAGGCCCGTGGGCCTCAAGCTTCAGGATGTGCCTGGATCCTGGCACCCAGCTCCCTGCCTGCTCGCCCTCGGGGCTGAAACTGGCTCGCTCTGGGCACAGTCACGTGACACCAGCAGGGACCCTCCTCGTCTGGCCCGTTCGCTGTCTGAGCAACCCTCTGAGCTCCGTGCAGGCGGACCCCGCTGTGCCGAGGTCACAGACAAGCCGAGGGAGGTGCCCAGCTCATCCGAGGGGCTGACCCGGTGCCTTCGAACCCAGGCCTGTCTGACTCCGGAGGCCGCGTCCTTGACCCCCTCGCAGGGGCTGTGCCCGCCCTCCCTGCCCCGGGGCCCCATGAAAACGTACCACTTCTCCTCGCCGGATGTGAAAGGACCCAGTCTCCGTCTTCTGGAACATCTTGGAGGTGACCTCGGTCCGCAGGCCGCGGGGGCTGTCCAGGGCCCGGATGTCCAGGTTGGAGTGAATGCGCTAAAGGGGGGCCAGGGATCAGGGGCCTGGGGGAGCCTGGGCTCACCCCTGGGGCCTGGCTGTGCTCTTCCCGTGTGGGGACTGGGGTGGCATCAGGGTGGCAGGGCTCAGGTGGACTCCCCGGGGACCCTGCCTCACTGGCCTGTCCTATTTCTCCACCCTGTTCCCCAGCCCCAGACTGCCCACTCAGCCTCCCCCAGCCCTGCCCGGAGGGACCGGCCTCGGGCGGGCGCCGCGCCTCACGTTGAAGGCCTCCTGCAGCAGCTCCACGATGTTGGACGAGTCCTCCTGCAGCACGCCCAGCGAGGACACGGGGAAGTACCGGTGCAGCTTCTGCGGAGAGAAAGCCAGGCCCCGGCTCAGTGACAGCTGCTGCATCCAGGCAACAGCTCAGGGTTATCCCCGCTTTGCAGAGGGATCGCTGAGGCCTGAACTCTGCTGCCACATTCAGAGTCAGACCTCTTAGCCCCACCTGCCTGGGGAGGATGGGCACAGGGCCTCCCTGTCCCACCAGGGCACACCACGGAGGTGCTGGCTGGTTGGGGCGGGAGTAAGGGATGAAGGGAGGGAGGAGAGACGGAGAGAGAGGAGAGATGTCTGAGAAGATCCATGGACCCCCACCCACCCCTTTCTCGGCCGGTGAGGCCCAGGCCACCCCCCACCCCCCACACACACCTCATAGTAGCTGTAGGAGTAGTTGGTGACGGCGAAGATGGGGATAATGTTGTGTTTGGCCAGCAGGCGCACCAGGGTGGGCACCGACGGGTAGTCCTGGGTCTTGTACTGCGTGTAGGTGCCTGTGGCATCCAGGTGGCACTCCTCGTCATTTCGGTTCATGATGCCAGCCAGCACGTTGGCACCGTCGGCCTCATAGTGGAAGGCGGACTCGGTGGAGAACACCAGCAGGTGGGTGCTGTCGGGGCGCCAGCCGATGTCCCTCTGGGAGAGCAAGGAGGGCAGTCATTGCGCTGTCGTGTGTGACAGTGAAAGTGGGTCCCCATGGGGGGCCCAGCGAGGCCACGGCACGAACAGCATGCCGTCGTCATGAATGAGTGACGACATGGAAGACAGAAACCAGTGACGGGGCAGGACATGGGTGTGGGTCTGTGCACACCATGGGCGCCATGGCCATCCGACTCCCCCAAGGTCTTAGTCACCCTCCAGAACGTTTTAACTGCATAGGAACATGTGCCCCATGCAACATTAATGAAAAGGCCGGTTCCAAGAGGTCCAGCAGCGGACGGCACTTGGTTAGAGGATAGATGGGATGATTGTGGAGACGATTACAGAAGAGAAAATGCGCCAAGTGAGAAGAAGCAAGTTTCAGAGTGAACAGCACACCGATTCCAATCATAGGAAACAAGGAAAAGGGAGCAAGCTTTGCTGGTGGGACACCCGTGGCTGCCGTCTGACCATGGAGACGTCATGGGCTATTTCTGTTCTTTGCTTTCCAAGCTGTCTATTAAATGGGTATATTATTCTCAAAATGGGAAAAAGTTGACGTGCACATAAAATCAAGTGCCTTCCTCAGCGGCCCAGCACTGTTGGAGACTGGGAGACTGGCATTAGGGAGGAGATTGGGTGGGAGGCTGGCATCAGGGCACGGAAGGTTCCAGAGATCCGGGACTCATGTCTGCCTCGCCGGCCAATGCTCAGGGCGAGGGGCTGTGGCTCCCGGCACATCTAAAGCCGCACGGTAATGGAGGGCCACCCAGAGCGTCGGGACGTGGGGCCTCCGCCTGGCATCGGGCGGGCCAGTGGGCAGCCGGTGCCCCGGTAGAGAAGCGCCGCCCCTCCCAGGCCGGCAGCCCCTCCCGGCGCACCGTGCACACGGCCGTCTGCAGGATGGCGTCGAAGCCGCCCTCGGGGGCGTCCAGGTTGCCCGAGATGCGCTCCTGCTGCAGCTTCCTCCGGAACTCAGTCACGTCGTCCGTGAGGCTGATGACGTTCTTGAAGGAGAAGGGGGCGTCGCTGTTGGGCCAGGGCTCCTTCAGCCTGGGCAGCGGGGGAGGGAGAGTCAGGGGCCAAGACCCGCACACGCCCCCGCCCCCGCCGTCCTCTCTGGGAGGCCGCCCCCTCGGCTCGTTTCGGGCAACAGCCAGGACTCCTGCCCCTCGGTCACTCACTTCTCCGGCCGCATGTCCGTCTGAGGGACGCTGACTTTGTCCACAAACTTGCCAAATCCAATAGTGTAGTCGCTGGTGAGCCGGCTCAGGACCCGGGCTGGGCATCAACAGGGAAAAGAGAGGGCAGCTGAGCCCCAGCGCCCCCACATCAACATGGGGGTCCGGGGCTGGCTTGGGAAGAAGAGGTGACCTCTGTGGACACACAGTTATGCTCCCAGGAGCCCTTGTCCCTATTCACAGACAAGGGCCGTGGGACTCGGGTCCCAGAGTCCTGCACGGGGCCGGCTGGAGAAGGCGGCCTTCTCTGAAGTCCCAGACCCTGGGGACGCTCCCCTGAGAATGTGGGGAGTTCTGGGGGCAGGGGTTAATGTCCTGTCCTTCCTTGTGGGGTGGGGGCAGCTGTCCTGAGCCCTGGCCGCTGAGCAGGTGCCCAGCCAGCCAGGTGAGGCACCTGCCCCCCGCCCCGCCCCTCTGTCCTCCATGCTGGCCCGGCCGTACCCAGGTGCTCCCCCATCTGCTTGAGGTTGTCCAGATCGTCGGACATGGAGTTGGAGAAGTCCATGAGGATGTACAGGTCCACGGGGCTCTCCAGCGGCTCGAACACCTCCAGCTCGAAGAGCCGCTCCTCGCCGGGCCGCAGGAGGACCTGCAGCGCCTGGGGGGACACCTGGCTGCGACGCAAGGTGGTGTCGATCTGGGTCTCCTGTGACGGGGGTGGGGGGACGACGACAGAGGGGGTCACTCCAGATAGCCGATGGGGAGCCTCTCTGCCCAGCCGGGGACAGTGAACCCCATACACAGCCGCCTTGAGCATGGCGGTCCCCGCTCCCTGGCCCCCGCCCGGGCACCTCTGTGATCTCGAAGCTGCTCTCCATGACCACCACGCTCTCCAGCCGGCAGCCCGCGGCCAGCAGCTCCGCCTGGGTGTTGCAGCGCCGGTCCTTGAACTCCTGGCCGGAAGGAGATGGGTCAGGGGGTGCAGTGCCTGCCCCTGGATTTGTTCCCTTGGAGTTCCCTGACCTTGCCTGTCTCCCAACCCGCCCGGCAGGGGCAGGACGCTGGGCTGCGCGTGTGGCCAGTGTGGACTTGGCCGAGGGGGTGGAGGGGGCCAGGAGGGCACCGGGTTGGCCGGCGGCAGCTCACCTGGTCGGTGCAGTAGGCGCAGTCCTTGTCCACACGGATGCACTCGGTGCAGCTCTTCACCTGGGCCTTCCTGCAGCGGTTGGCTGGGTGGGGACCGGGCAGACCACTGAGCTGGACCCCGAGACCAGGCCATCCCCACCTGCACCCGCACTGGAGAGGCGGGGTCTCTCCCCAGTTCACAGAGGAAACGGAGGCGGCAGCGGCTGCGCGGTCTGCCCCAGGGAGTACAGCTAGACATGGGGCTCGCGCCTGGAACTTGTCAGACAGAGGTGCTGGCCCATTTGCTGGGGGGACACCCTGGCTCTCCCTCACCTGCTCTGGTGCCTGCTAAGGCCGGACTCACAGTAGGCTGTTAGCAAATGAAGGAGCTAAAACTCCTGGGATTCCCTTTGGTTCTATTCAGTTAAAACCACAGTAAAGACCTACTATGTGCACCCAGTGTGCCCAGTGGGTGGTGTCCTGGGCCCCAGGCTATGGCCTGTTGTCACTGTTGAACCATGGATCTGGCCAGGAGCAGTGGAAGCCCTGACCTGCAGCAGCTGCCAATCCCTGTGGTGTAAATATTGCCCCCGGTCCACTTCACCCTATCAACATGGCCACCACCCGCAGGCCAGATTTCAGATTTCACGGGAGGAGGGGCTGCAGCCATGGGTAGGAGGGGCTGGCAGGGGCACAGCAGGTGATGAGTCACTGGTCTCTCCTCCGGATTCGAGGCCTCAGCACATCCTGCCAGAGCCTCCATTCCCTGAGTGGGCATCTTCTCTCTCTCCCAGACCAAGGCTCCCCTACTCTCTTCCCTCCCCGCCCTCCTCCCCTCCCCTCCCCGCCTCCCCTTGTTCTCGAGCCACACGGCTCACGGCTCCCCAGCCCCCACCATGGGCCATGGGCCATTTGTTGAATGGCCGAGTGGGTATCTGGGCCAGATACCCCTTGAGAGGCCCCGTGTGAGGGTGTGTCAGGAAGGGGTGCCCTCACCAAGAGGGGTGCCACAGGGGCGTGCGAGACTCACCCATGTCCCCGGGGACGCTGACGCTCAGCAGGGCTGCCAGCAGCAGCCTGGTCCATGGGCTGGGCCGCGGCCCCGCCATCCTCTTCCTCCTGCGCGACAGCAGCAGTTCATAGCGGCGTCCTGGGTCCCCAGCACAGGCCAGGCCTCCCATTCCCACCGCTCAGGGTGGAAACCGGGGCCCCACCCTCTTGCCTTTGGGGGCTCTGGGCCCTCGAGGGCAGGGCTGCTTCTGACTCTGCCTTTCAGACCCCAGTGGGCCTGGGTCAGGCTGGGCAGGGACAGGGTCCCCCAACAGGGCCACCTCTCCCTTCCTGCCCCTCTCCGCCCTGGCCCCCTTCCCTCTGTGGGGGTGGGGCAGCCAGGAGGAGAGGGGTCCCTCCCGATATCTGGGGCCTCGGAGAGGAGGAAGGGCTCCCTGCCCTCAGCTGGGCTCCGTGAAGGCTGCCCCCATCACAGGTGGGGTTCCCTGCCCCACACCCACCTCTGCCTGCCCCCATCACAGGTGGGGTTCCCTGCCCCACACCCACCTCTGCCTGCCCCCATCACAGGTGGGGTTCCCTGCCCCACACCCACCTCTGCCTGCCCCCATCACAGGTGGGGTTCCCTGCCCCACACCCACCTCTGCCTGCCCCCATCACAGGTGGCGTTCCCTGCCCCACACCCATCTCTGCCTGCCCCCATCACAGGTGGGGTTCCCTGCCCCACACCCACCTCTGCCTGCCCCCATCACAGGTGGGGTTCCCTGCCCCACACCCATCTCTGCCTGCCCCCATCACAGGTGGGGTTCCCTGCCCCACACCCATCTCTGCCTGCCCCCATCACAGGTGGGGTTCCCTGCCCCACACCCACCTCTGCCTGCCCCGCAGTTGAGTTGCGAGGCCTCTGAGTAGTCCACCCTTTCACAAGTTCACCTGCAGGTAGAGCGCAGCCCCGCCTGCCCCCCAGTATATACACACACACTGTGCCAGCCACCCAGGAGCCTCATCTGCCTTGGTTCAGTATTAAACCATCTCAACGCATCAGCGGCCTCCAGGGCAGGCACAGAGCTGCCTCGGGAAGGGAAAGGGCTGGCCGGCGCCCAGGCCTGCAGAGCCGGGTGGACGTGGCCTGGCCTCAGGGCCTCCTCCCCGGCGGGAGCTCGGCCAGTTAGACAGAGCAGCATCCTGATACCCCAAGGTTGTGGTTAGACTCCCCGGTCAGGCACATACAAGAAGCAGCCAATGAATGCATCCACAGGTGGGACAACCAAGCCATCTCTCGAGCTCTCTCCTTCCCTCCTCTTCCTCTAAAATCAGTCAATAAAAACCAGCCTGGCCTCTCTAGGGCCGGTCCCCAGGGACTTAGGCCACCCATGCCCATTGGCCCCCACTCCTCCGGTCCTTTCTGTCCTGGGCTCGCGGGCAGGGGCCGGCTCTGGAGGGCTGAGGCGCCCACAGTGCTGGGCAGGCCCGGGGGGTGGGGTGGGGGGTGGGGGGGTGGGGGGATGAGGAATGGGAGGCAGGCATTGCCTTTCTCCCTCCAAGGCATGTGGCCCCAGGAGGCCCCCAGCAGCTCCAACACCCCAGGGGCAGAGCCAGTCGGCTCCTTGAGGGAAATGACTTTCCTGCAGCCTCGGGGTGTAGGCACCACACCCACATGACACACAGTACAGGCTGCGGCTCGGGGTTCCCTGGGGCACCATTACACATGCAGGTGCGGGTGCTGGAGGGCCCAGCAGGCTCTCACCCTCCCGTGCCCACGGCTGGGCGCATGGCGGCAGGAGCGCAGCACTGCAGGTGCCTGGCTGCTCTTTAACAGGCACAGGGACCCAGTGGGGTGCTGCAGCACCCCACTTCCCAGATGAGGAGACAAGACACAGGTCGCTGGGCTGCCCCACCCCGCAGCCAGCAGTGGGGGAGCCTGGATGGGACCCCCATTTGACCTCCGTATTGTCCTCTGAGGCTGTAACATGGGGTTAGGAGGCTAGTCATGCACTCGAGTGTTTTGACTCAACTTGTGTTCATAAAGTTTTAAAAATAGTTGTCAACATGAAAAACAATGGGGTGTCACATAAAGGTTAGGGTGGTGGGCTTATCAGAGGGTGTGGCTACGGCGGGCTGGGCGGGGCCCTCTCCAGGCCCCCCTGACCCCCCCCATGGACCAGCCAGGTCCTGAGAATATGCAACTGCCACCCTGATGGGGGTCACCCTGCAGCACACCCAGACCGTCCGCACAGAGGACATGTGCATGGACACACGCCGTGACCCAAAGGGGCCGAGGCTCAGAGCTCTCCCACACCCCCCTCCTCCCACCCATGGGGCCACTCGGCCCATGAGCACTGCCCACCACGGCGCCGCCCCTCCCACTTCCCCATTTCCTGGCCCCGCAGCGGAAATCGGGGTCAAGGAGACAGGCACCCCTTTCCTGCTTCCCAAATGCCCCTCTCCCCCCTCCGCCCCCAGGATGGAGGCCTCAGCCCTCACTGCCAGCTCTGTGGGAGGCAGCCACAACTGTGCCGCTGGTGTCCAGGCCTCGGGCTCAGGGTGTGGCAAAGCCACCAGGCAGGAGTAGGGCCGAGCAGGTGGGACAGGGGCTGCATCAGAGGAGGTCATGGGTGGGCACAGCCCCAGGGCTGCTGTGTGAGGTCTAGGCACTTCCTGGAGGAGGTGTCCCGAGCCGCTTTGTGGGGAGGGCGGGCATGTGCTTGGCCAAGAGGAGAGTCAGGGACCCCCCCCCGCCCCAGGCCCTGCCCAGCCCAGCAGCGAGGGCCTTGGCCTCTGCGTGGCTGTTCCTTCCCGCTTCGCAAACCCCGGAGGAGCCCAGCCGGGGAGGCTGCTGCGCTTTGCCCATGTCTCCTGCACACCCACCCGCCACCCAGGCCCCTCTCCCTGCACCTTCCTCTAGGCAGAGGTCTGATGGCCAAGCGCGTCCTCCCCTGCGCCCCCCCCCCCCCGTGCCTCTGCCCCCAGGGCAACCTGGCAGGCTTGGCACTTGCCCTGTGCAGCATGGGCAGAGGGGGCCAGCGCCGGCCAGACTCCAGGAAGGGGAACTGGGAAACAAAAGCCAGCCAGCACTCCCAACCCACTCCCCTGCACCCGGCCCAGGCTCCGGGGGTACCCCCTTCTCCTGTCCGGGTCTCAGAACGGCAGAGCCCTGTCGGCCAGGGGACCTGGAGGGGCGGGCGGGGTGCCTCCCGGCGACCCCTGACTGCCCTCCCGCCCTGGGCCCCTGCCCCTGCCCCTGCCTCTGCCCGGCGGGGGGCTGCACCTACCTGGGCGCAGATTCGCGCCCTCCCCGCGCTGGGCTCCTGGGCGGCTGGGCGGCTGGGCGGCTGGGGCAGGCGCTCGGGAGCTGGACGGCCGGAGGGCGGGCTGCGTGGGGGCGGGAGGCAGGGCGGGGAGGGACCGCCTTATGAGGCGGCGGCAGGTAGGAAGGAGGCGCTGGTGAGTCAGGCAGGGCGCATTCCTGCACGCGGCGCACACCTGTCGGGGCAGGAGCCGGGGCGCAGCCGGGCCCGCCCCTCCGGAAAAGACTGCGGCTCCCGAGGCTCAGACCCAGCTACCGGACCGAGGGCGGCGTGGACAGGGGAGGAGCCACCCCTGCTCGCTCCAGTCCTGCCCGGGGCGGGCGCAGCGCCTCTCCACCCCTCGGGGCTCCAGACTAGGTGGCCGAGCTGCCCTGTGCTAGGGGCGGCCTCTTAGCCCCGTGCCCGGAGGGCTGTCGTCCGTCCAGACCCTGGAGGGGGGAGCCTCCGCACCGCCCGACGGCTATGAGCGGGCACCACCTCCCCCTCCTGTGCCAGCGCAGGGGTGGGCCAGAAACTGCCCCAAGCCAGGTCTGCCATTCACTAGGTTCTCCCCCCGCTGTCCCCCGCCCGCCCAGCCCCCACACGTGTCCAGAGGGCGATCAGCTAGGACCGAGGGCCCTCAGGCAAACCACTCAAACCTCCGTCCCATGTGAATAACAACCATCAAGAGGCCAGCACCGGCCCGCAGGGAGCGGGCACTCCAATCGCTGTAGTTGTTCTTCACGCGCCGGTTCGCACACCTGCCCCTCCCGCCCTCCCCCTGCACTCTCTCCAGGGCTCTGATAAAAGTGTGTCAGCTGGAGCCTCCCAAGTTGCCCCAGACCCCATCTGTCTATTTCTCTAGCCCCACCTGCCCACAATGCCATTCAACAGGATCCCTGGCAGCCCCGGCCCGAACCCTGCAGCTTCAGGCCACCACACTGGTTCGAAAGGACCTGTTGGAGGTCCCTCTTCTCCCCGGGACTGGGACCCCTGAGGATGGGCGCGCTCTAGCACATCTTTCTACCCCCAGCTCCTGGCACAGTGCCGGCACGTGCAGTGCTCCAAGGCGTGGCTGAGCCCAATGGGTTTGCTAGGCGGCCTCCCTGAGCCTCAGGGCTCTTGTGGGTCAGTGACTGTGGGAGCAGCTGGGAGCCACTGCTCAGCCGCCGGGCCCAGTCCTCTGAGAGCTGCTCTGCGCGGCGGGCACTCGGTGAGGCTGGCTCCTGGCTGGGAGCACTGTGGAAGGAGCCCCCGTTTGGTGGCGGTACTCAGGCCTAAGACAAGCCCCCGGTTCCCCAGGTTTCTGGGAGTCTGGAATGTCATTACCTGGAGTGTGTGTGGACCTTGGGGGCAGGGGGGGGGGGCAGGAACCATCTGAGATCATGTGCAAAACTCCAGGTGTAGCCCTAACCGGTGTTGCTCAGTTGATAGAGCGTCAGCCTGCGGACTGAAGGGTCCCAGGTTCGATTCCGGTCAAGGGCATGTACCTTGGTTGCAGGCACATCCCCAGTAGGGAGTGTGCAAGAGGCAGCTGATCGATGTTTCTAACTCTCTATCCCTCTCCCTTCCTCTCTAAAAAATCAGTAAAATATATTTAAAAAACCCCCACAAAACTCTAGGTGTATGTGGTATAGGGGACGTGACTGGCTGGGAAGAGGGCCCGTGGTTTACTTGTATTCCCAGATAGGTTACGGGCCCCAAAGGGGTTAAGAATGCCTGTATTCCATATCCATTTGATAAAAAATAAAGCCTGGCTGTGCCATTCGGCAGCCGCAGGGCCAGTGAGGCCGGCATGTAGGGGCCACCGCCTCGGGGCTCTGCCAGGACGGAGCTCTGCACTGCCGCTCCCACTGCCCCGCACTCCCACGGGGCTGGGGTAGGCCAGGCCAGAGCACTCATCAGTTCAATTCCTCATTCACTTTACAAGCATTGGATGAGCCCCCATGCCCGGGGCTGGGGAAAGCCCTCGGCATGGAATACACCACCTGCTCGCTTCCGGGAGCGCCAGGGCGGGCAGCATGTTCTCCAGGGATGGGCCAGATAACCTGCTGTTCTTGTGCCTGATAACTACATGCTTACTGGAGAGTGGTACGTGTTTCTGCGAGGAAACCAGTTAAATGATAGGGGATATGTGATCACAACAGTTTGGTGGGCAGTGCCCACCACCCGTCTGAGGGAGAAGCCTCCACGGTGGACAGTCGCTAGGCCTGGTCTCTCCGAGGGCCAGGGGGTGCCAGTAGACCCCCTTTAAGATGATAATCCCCCCAACTTTATTTTGAATATTTTCAAACATGTAAAAAAGTTGAAAAGAGTATAAAGATCATTTGCATTTTTACTACCTGGACCTAACCAAGAATTAACCATGCCTCGGATAAACCTACGTTACTGCCACTGCTCAAAGCTATGCATATATCTTTCTATTTGAATTTAAGATATCATGACATTTTTTCTCCACACTCCAAATGTGTGTCTGGTCCCCTACACAACCACAATAACTCTATCACACCTAAAAAAAATGAACAAGAATGTCCTAATATCTGACTCAATCCTTATTAAAATTTCTTAGTTGTCCCCAAACTGTTGTAACTATTTCCTTTTGAATTAGCATCCACTCCATGGCAACCATTGCAACTGTTTTCTCTCTTACTCTAAAACAGCACCCTGCGCCCCCCACCATTGACCTTTAAAAGCCAGTTGACCTGCAGAATGTCCCACTGTCTGGATTTGTCTGGTTGCTTCCTCGTGGTGTCACTGGGCTTGTTCTTTTAGCCTCCTGCAAACTGGAAGTTACATCTGAAAGTCTGATTAGATTCAGGTGAAACATTTAAAAAAATATATTAATTTCAGAGAGGGAGAGGGAGAGGGAGAGGGAGAGAAACATCAATGATGAGAGTCACTGATCGGCTTCCATTTGTTCACATCCTTTTGCACACCCCCTACTGGGGATTGAGCCCTCCATCCGGGCATGTGTCCTTGACTGAAATTGAACCCGGGACCCTTCAGTCCGCAGGCCAACGCTCTATCCACTGAGCCAAACCGGCGAGGGCCAGGTGAAATGTTTTTGGCAGGAGTGGTCTTAGGTTGTGCTGCGTGTTTCAATGGGTGGCACATGTCAGCTGTCTCGCTGTCAGAGATGAGGAAGTGACAGCCATCAGTCTTCTTTGTAGAAATACGTTTTTCACTCTGTGATTCAGAAGTAATCTAGAGCAGGGGTCGCCTTGTCACCCTGCCTGGTTTCCTGTTACTCTCACCGAAGTTTTGGCGTCCACTGCCGATCCTTGCCTGGATCAACTATTCTTTTGACGTTGCAGAATTGTGATTTTCTGTTTCTACATTTAATAGAAGGCATCTTTCTGATTAAAAAAAAAAAAAAAAATAGAGGTTCCCTTCATCAACAGGGAATGAACTATGTGCCTCCGAAAATACAGGGGAAAGGTTGCTTTTCTTTTTGTTAAAAAAAAATTGTCTTTTTTAATCCTCACCCGAGGATATTTTCCCATTGATTTTTAGAGAGAGTGGGAGAGGGAAAGACAGAGAGAAATATCAATGTGAAAGAAACACATTGATTGGTTGCCTCCTGCACGAGCCCCAACCGGGCAGGCTGGGGAGGAGCCTGTAACTGAGGCATGTGCCCTTGATCGGAATCGAACCTGGGACCCTTTGGTATCCACTGAGCCAAACTGGCTAGGGGTAAATTTTTAATTACTATTACAAAGCAACCCAATTTTAAAAAATTGTAGTAAAAAATATAACATAAAAATTACCACCTTATTTTTTAAATGTATAGTTCAATAGGGTTAAGTATATTCACATTTTTGGGCAACAGAACTTTCTCATCTTGCAAACAGAAACTTTATACTTATTAAACAGCACCCCATGCTCCCCACCCCCAGCCCCTGGTTACTGTTCAATTTTGCATCTTTATGACTTTTACTCCTGTAGTAAAGCTACCTCCTGGAAGTGGAGTCATACAGTAGGTGTCTTTGTGACCGGCTTACTTCACTGAGCACATGTCCTCAAGGTTCCCCGCTATTGTAGCAGGTGTCAGATTTCCTCCCTTTTCCAGACAGAATAATATCCCCTTGTACGTCTGGGCCACATCTTGTTCATCCCTCAGCCTTCAACGGAGCCTGGTTGCTTTTACCTCTCGGACACTGTGAATATGAACAAATGGAACTTCGAGACCCTGCCTTTCTTTGGGACATATACCCCAAAGTGGGACCTAGGGACCACATGGTAGTCCCATTTTTTTACTTTTGAGGCCCCCCACGGTCCATAGCAGGGCCCCTGATGGAGGCTGCAGGGGAGGAAGCCCCTTGAGAGACCCTCTTGGGCCTGGCTGGTGTGGCTCAGTTGGTTGAGCATCGTCTCCTGCACCGAAAGGTGGTCGGTTCCATTCCCGGTCAGGGCACACGCCTGGGTGGCAGGCTCGATCCCCAATAGGGGGTGTGCAGGAGGCAGCTGATCAGTGTTTCTCATTGATGCTTCTCTCTCCAAAAAATCAATAAAAAACATTTAAAAAGTTAAAAAACAAAATAACCACTAAGAAAAAAAGAGACCTCTTGGAACCATGGGGGCAGCAGCTCCTTTCCCCAGGGTTGAGAAGTCCTATCAGAGGAGGAGAGAGAGGGTCCTCGAGTGCCAAGTCCTGAGTGGGGGAGGGGATGAGTGTGCCTCCATTTTTATTCTGGGGACGGCAGGGCAGACGCACCTAAGAGCATCAGGTGCATTTTAGGAGCACCTTCCTAACCTTCGCGTGCCCCACCCAGGGAAGCAGCGGCTCTTCACAGCCCGGCTTCCCGCCCTGACGCGCAGCCCTTCCGCCGGCGTGGAGAGGTGGCAAAGAGCAAGAAAGGCAAACGCGTCCCTGTGGGTTGGCCACGGCTGGGAAATCTGTTTTGGCCCCAAGAGGAGCCCAGCGCTGCCCAGGGGCTGCTGCGGGGCAGAGATAACAGGCAGGAAGGGAGTGGAGGCAGGATCCTCCCAGGAGCCCGGCTCTCATGTAAACAATGAGCTGCCCCAGCCAGGGCAGGAGGTGATTCATCTCCCTGCTGCACCGGGCAGTGCTGGGGGGGTGGTACCCAGGGACCAGGCAGCTTCAGCCAGGAGCCAAGGCTTTGCCCCTCCCTGTGTGGGTGGGGATCAACCCCAGCCCTCCTGGGAACTGGCTTGACTTTCAAGTGTGGGTGTGTCCAAGGGGTCCGGAAGCTCAATCACCCCCAAGGGAACAGTGGCCTCCGCTCCTGTATGAGAACCGGCTGGGTTTTGGAAGCGGGACAGCAGGCAGCAGCCACACGGGGCCTCACCCTCTGTCTGGGTCCCCTCCTGCCACGGCATCTTCCTGGGCCACCCCTCAACACTGAGTAATAGCCCCAACCGGAAGACGGAGAGGCACCTGAGCTTCCGTGTTCGCCTGCAAACAGACTGTAGGAGCCCAATGCATCCGAGATGCCAAGATGCAAGAACACAGCACTTTTAATAGGGCGATGGACCTGGGCGGCGGGAGGACCCTGTCCACAGCCCACGCCTCTGCAGCCACATCCTTTTGGCTGGAAGGCCACAGAGGCTCCTCGCGGGGTGGCCTCGGAGCGGTCCCAGTCCTGAGACACACACCGCGGAAGCGCCCCGCGGCATCGTCACTGGGCGCAGTCTCATCTCTGATCAAGCCCCGGAGCGGCTCCTCCCTCGAAGGGAAGGAATGTCCGAGCCACCCCGAGCCGGTGCCTGGGTCACTGCTTGGCCTTCTTCACGATGGTGCCCACGGCAGAGATCACGGTGGTCTTGGAGCCGCTGGCACTGGTGGTCACGGTGACGACAGCGGGCAGGGTGGCCGTGGTGGTGAGGATGGTGGGCTGGGCTATGGTTGTCACTGGGATGGCCGAGTCCCACTTGCTCTTTCTCTTCTGAGCATCTGGAAACAAAGCGAGAGAGAAGTCAGGACCAAGACAAAGCAAACAGCACCACCTGCTTTCCGGGAGCCAGCGGCCAGAGCGCAGGGAGCAGCAACCTCAGGGCCGGCTACAGGAAGCCAAGGGGCAGCCTGGGAACCGGGGAGCCCACCCGCCTCCAAGGCTGGCTCGCCATCTCTGGGCTCAGACTAAAGCACAGGGAGGGGGTGCGAGGCCTGGGTCCCCGTGGGGATCCCCTCGCTTCATCCGAGGTGCAGCTGGAAACAGACAAGCGCCTTCTACCTGCAACAGCTGTGCTGGCCGTGGTGGTGGTGGTGGCCGTGGCGTTGGTGGTGGTGCCCTTCTTGGTGCCTGTCACAAACTCAATCTGGAGGGAAGAGGGAAGGGAGTAAGACCTGGGCCACGCTGCCGGTCCCACCTTCGTGCCAGCCATCTGCCCCTGGGGGACAGGCGTGTGGTTGGCATCACACAAAGCAGGCATTGAGAACCAGCTCCATCGTGACTGTGGGGGAGGGGAGGTGTTCGAGGCGCCCGAAGGGGATTTTTACGACTCGGGAGAAAATTCCCCAGACAGACACTGGATCCTCCCCGGCATCACCAGGCTTCTGCACACGCCAGGGGAACCCCTTCCCGCCGCCCCACCTCCCATGCCAGGCCCTCTCCTCACACCCACGCGGAAAGGGTGCCGAGAGCACAGGGGAAGGGAGCTCGGGACCCCAGGTGCTGCGCACACGCCGCAACAAGCCTGGGTTTGGAAGGGGGAGGGAAAGGAGAGAAGGGAAACTCAATCCAGGCTAAGAACGAGAAAACCCCACGGCCCCCAGCACAGCTTCCCGAGGCCGCCAGCAGCTCCTCTGCCTGGGGGGCGAGGGGGGTGTCCTGGCGGCCACAACTGCAGGAGGGTCTGGCCACACCGAAGGCAGAGGGGCTTTGCCCTGAACTTTCTCTTGGAGACTCTGACCATAAAGTGCTGGAGGACATGTGGGCTCACAGCCACATTCTGTTCCCCGAAGGTCCCATCCTGCTTGGGAAGAAGCGGCACTCAGGGCCCTAACGTGAGGGGGCACCTGGCCATCAGGCAAGGGACCTACAGGGAAGCACTGGGCGCCATCAAGGTCAGCTCTGGAGGCCACGAAAGGCACCGACCAGAGCTCTCAGGAGGCAATACTGGCCTCCATTCAGGCCCGGGAGGACACCGGTGGCCCCAGAGAGAGCCACCAGGGCTCTGCAGCTGCAAGGGGAGGGCACGGAGGGCCAAAGGCAGCAACGACAAGATCCAAGAAACCAAACGGAAGCAACTGGAAAGTGACTTCAAGCTGAGACAGGCGGGAAAGCGAGCAAGGCTTGTCCCTCCACAAGGCACCCCTCAGGCTGCTCCGAGCACCACCAGGCATGAACTGGGGAGGGGGCAGGGCCGGAGAGCAGCCCGGAGCCCTTGGGGCTCAGCCAGCAGGACCCATAAGCTCCAAACATTTCCCCTTTCATCCAGGACATTTGCCCATCGCTCACTTTGGTTCGCTCCTTTTTGGCCTTTTCCAATTTGTCCATTTCCACCTTCTGGGCTTTGGCTACAAAGACAAGAGAAGCAGTTACAAAAGTAGCCTTGGAACAGCTCCCACACTTCAGGCCGAGACCTCAGTCCAGCGCTTGCTGCATTCCCTGCAGCTTGTCTGATGCACTAAGGTGGCCTCCAGCCCGCAGGGCCTCAACCCAAAGGCCCAGGTGCGCACGCGCTGACCGCTCCGTGTGGGAATACAGAAGGCCCAGCATGGGCTACCTTCCCAGTGACCACGAGAAGCTGGAGTTACGGTTTTTCAGGGAGAATGTTGTCAGCTGTTCAAGTTAAAGCAAGACAAGATTTGTGTGGGCCAAACAACCCGTCTGCAGGCCGCAGTGGTCCATGGGCTGCTGGTTTGAGACCGGTCACTTGAGGGCATGGACCCCTTGAAATTCCTCCCATACCCCTTAACGGGCCCCCTTGAGAAAAAGCCGTGCTCTCGCGGCCTCACAACATGCCACCCCCCTGCCTGCGACCCGTCTACATCTGTTGGGCTGGCCTCGGCATCGTCAAACCTCTGCTTGAACGTGTTTCCTCAGTGCCCAGCCCCTGGCCTGGTCAGGCGGCCCTGCCTGCACCCCATCGCCATAGCACGCACTGCTGGAATTCCCCTTCAACCCTCTGTCTTCTTTGAGTCATAAGCCTCCTAAGCCAGGGATGGGGCCTGTCTTGTTCAGGGCTGTACACCAGCTCCGTGGACAGGGACTAACAGAGGAGACCTTGAAATGCATGTTGCCTGGTGACTGAATGACTGCATGGACAGACGAACAGATGGAGGGAGGGACAGATGGGTGTGCAGGTGGACGGACAGACAGATGACTACTTACCTAATGCCTCGTAATAGGAGTCCTCAGACCAGCCATGGGGGTCAAACATATCCTGAAAAAGAAAAGGTTAACACTGTAGTCAGTAAGGGCCATCTCTCTCCCGCAGCTCAGCCTCCGCGCATGGGGCGTACCTTCGGGTAGTTGGTGCCAAGCTCATCAATGGCACAGAACTGGATCAGCTTCTCGTAGATGCTGAAAGAAAAAAACGACGAGGCCCTGAGCAGGCCCGTGGCCCTGCGGGGCGCCAGAGTTTAAGAGATCACCACCACCCAGCTCCTGGGCTCAGGCAAAATCTTAAAACCCAGCGGGACTGTTCTCGGGAAGCTTCCCGGCGGGAGGGCAATGTGCACGGGCCTGACACCACCAGTCATTTCTGCCCGCCACTCTCGCGGGATGCACGGCTAGCCAGGGGCCGGGCTGAGCGGTGTCGAGTTGAGGGCTGCGTTTTTGGGGTCTGACCTGGACACCTGGCCTCCAGCTATGGCTGGGGCTACCACACTCAGGCCCACACAAAGGCCAGGGCAGGTCCCTGCTGCTGGCACACCACACTTTCCCAGGTGTGCCCCTTGCTCAGGCACTGGGCAGAGTAAGACCCGAAGGCTCTGTCCTAAAGCCTGTTGCCTACATACAGAACCAGGGACTTCTTAGAAGTGAGAGAAGAACCCACAATGGTCTAGTCCAGTGGTCGGCAAACTCATTAGTCCACAGAGCCAAATATCAACAGTACAGCGATTGAAATTTCTTTTGAGAGCCGAAAACCGACTTCTGCGCATGGGCCACGAAGTTTCAATCGCACTGTACGTGTGCGCCCGCACGTGGTATTTTGTGGAAGAGCCACACTCCAGGAGCCAAAGAGCCGCAGTTTGCCGACCACTGGTCTAGTCCAACCTCCTCACTCATGGATGAGGAAACCGAGGCCTTGTGAGGTCACGTGCTTCAGGAGCAGAGCGGGGATGAGAACCTAGCCAGGCCCCATTCTAGGCCTGGCCTCTTGGCTCCCACTCCACACACTGGTTTGTGTTCAGCCTGGATCGGAAATGGTAAATGTCCCGCTGGGATAGCAGATTGGCTGATGGTCCCTTTGGGCTCAGGTGGGATCCTAGCTGGGTCTCTCCTTGCCACATTCATGGGGCACCTCAGTCCCTGGTCCAACATCAATGACTCAACCAACGCTGTAGGCTCATGGGAAACGCACCTGGGGTTCCGGAACTCTTTCTTCCTTTGGATCATGTAGTTCATATCCATTCCCTCCTTCATCTTCCGCTCATACAGCTTCTGGATCTTGTCCTACGGAAGAGAAACAGGGCCCTATGACCCCACCGTGCCCCCAGTCCCAGTCTGTGGTCACGTGGGCTATGTGGACACACGGACACAGGAGGTCCAGGGCCGCCTGAAGCCCTGCTCCAGCCAGTCTTTCTCCACCCAGCCTCTGACCAGCCTCTGAACCGAGCAGCCTGTTTACACCACGCTTTCTCCTCATCCCTCTGGAGAGCTGGTAGAGGGAGCAGTAAAAAGGTCAAGGCTGAGAAGCCATGGAGAAGACCGTGGACAAGTCCCCACCTGGTTCGGCAGCTCCTGAATCATCCGCAGAGGAGTTTCAGGCACTAGCGGTGATGGGCAGGGGCTGGAGGCTGGTTTTACATGTTAACACGGGGGCAAGTCCGCAGCGGGAGACCAGAAGGCTGTGTCCTTTCGGAGGAAGGCAGTAGAGGTTTTTGGATTTGGCCTCACAAACTTCCTAGAATGTCTTTGTGGGAGGCTCCCAGGTGGCTGGTCCCCACCACTTCATCAAGAGGCACCGGCAGGGGTGAAGTTGAGCTCTCAATTGTGAGAGGAGGCGGCGGGGTTAGAAGTCCAGTGGATGCCCCCTGGGGATGTTGGAAGAGGTGACTGAGAAGGCCCACCTTTCTGCCGTGGCCAGCGGAAGCACCGAGTGAGAGAGAGGAGCCGAGAGGGACAGACCTGAGTCTATGGTAAAGGCCGGCCTGTGGGGCAGCCCCATCTTACAGAGGACTTTTCTGGGTCTCCTGGGCCATAAGACGATTCCCCCATCTCAGGTGAACTGGAAGGTGTGCTGCGTCATGCTCTCTACCATTAGGAGGATCTAAGAGGAGAAATATCCTGACTTAAGCCTGAGCGGCTGATGGCTGTGCCTGGCAGGTGGCTAGACTGTCCTGACAGGCTGTGACTTGTTGCCTGGTGTGGAGGTTACACTAGGCGTGGGGGTGGCGGGCAGGGGGTTGACGACTCAGCAGAGGGAGGAGACTTCCGGAAAAGAAAGGGAATCTTCACTGCGCGAAGCCCCAGCCCGCTGCATTCCGCAGCCCGGTCCCGTGAGTCATCCATCCGTGAGGGTGGTGCACGGGCCTGCGGAGCAGCACGAGGCTCCAGGAGACTCTCTGGGGTCGAGGGTAGAGCAGGTAGCCCCGTGGCCACCCGGCAGTGGGTGTCTGCCTATTGTTTGTCACAGGTCCATTCACTGGGGCCCTGGAGAGGGACTAGAAACCATCTCAGAGGCTAAAAAGGCCGAACCCCAGCTGACCCCGAGGGCCTGCTCCCAAGGAGAACTGCACTAACTGCTCCGCGTCCTTGGGTTTCAAAACCTCAGCTCAGGTCTGTGTGGGACTGTACGACCAGAAGCTAGTGAGCGGGCTTTGCTGGGATACGAGCATGGGAATCTTATGCATAAAAAATGCTCGTGTTTCACATTTCTATAATTTATTTTACATTCTGAGGGTCCCTCGGTTTCTTAACAAAGTTCCTTCTGAAATGTTCTCATTGGCTCAGCTGGGTTGCACAGCAAAGGTATGTCATCTTCTCTGTCTAGCACAGGACCGCATGGAGGGCAAGCCAGGGTGCTCCAGCCAGCGCAGCACCAGGTGAGGTGGTGGAGGGTGGCATGGCTTCACAGCCAGCACCAGGTGAGGTGGTGGAGGGTGGCATGGCTTCACAGCCAGCACCAGGTGAGGTGGTGGAGGGTGGCAGTTAGTACACAGCCAGCACCAGGTGAGGTGGCGGAGGGTGGCAGTTAGTACACAGCCAGCACCAGGTGAGGTGGCGGAGGGTGGCAGTTAGTACACAGCCAGCACCAGGTGAGGTGGTGGAGGGTGGCAGTTAGTACACAGCCAGCACCAGGTGAGGTGGTGGAGGGTGGCAGTTAGTACACAGCCAGCACCAGGTGAGGTGGTGGAGGGTGGCAGTTAGTACACAGCCAGCACCAGGTGAGGTGGCGGAGGGTGGCAGTTAGTACACAGCCAGCACCAGGTGAGGTGGCGGAGGGTGGCAGTTAGTACACAGCCAGCACCAGGTGAGGTGGCGGAGGGTGGCAGTTAGTACACAGCCAGCACCAGGTGAGGTGGCGGAGGGTGGCAGTTAGTACACAGCCAGCACCAGGTGAGGTGGCGGAGGGTGGCAGTTAGTACACAGCCAGCACCAGGTGAGTGGTGGAGGGTGGCAGTTAGTACACAGCCAGCACCAGGTGAGGTGGCGGAGGGTGGCAGTTAGTACACAGCCAGCACCAGGTGAGTGGTGGAGGGTGGCAGTTAGTACACAGCAACTCCTGAGAGCAGGTCAGGGAGGTAACCAGGACTGCAGGCTCCTTCCCACCTGGGTGTTTCTTTTACAGAAGCCTCTTCAAGTCAGACCAAACCAGACACCTGCCCCGGCCACAGCAGTCAAGCTCGGTGCCTACCTGCAGGTGATTTGAACATCTGCCCGGGGGCTCCGGCGGGATCTTGATTTCATCAGGTGACATATTCCGGACTCTTTCAGAAAAGGAGGCTGTTTGTTGAGAGAACAGAGGAAAATTCTGTAGGGAGGTGGGGGTTAGAATAGGGGTTACATATGGGCAATGGGGGTACACAAGGACAATTGGGGGAAAGCACATACAATGTTTTCAGGGAGGGATAAATGCTATGGGAGTGTTCAGAGTAGCCTCTCAGAGGGCGGTGTCCTCTGAGTTGAGATCATGTGACCAGAAGGAGCCAGCATGTGCCCACTTGGAGGAAGGAAAGTGCAGGCAGAGGGTGTAAGTGTAAAGAATGCATGCCCACATGTCACAGCAGGAACTTTCAAGGGAAGAGTATGCCCGGGGGTGCTGGCAAATGGGAGGTGGGGATGGGAACAGCCACTATCTGCAGCACCTGCCAGTTCCCGTGGTGTAAACTCTGCCATGCCAACGGCAAGCTACCAATGTGAAGCAGCTGAACCCGGGCCGGGGAGGGATGTGCACCCGGGCTGACTCCAGCCCTCCACTGGCCGTGTCCTTAAAGCAGCCTCCCAGGGTTCTGGAAATTCAGAGTTGCTTAATGCCACCCTTCTCATCCTAAGATAAAGGATAAAGAGGGCCCGAGGCTCCCTAGATTTGGGGACTCCAAGCATTCAAAGCTCCTTTGTGCATAAATGGCATTAAAAAAATTACCTGTTAGAAATTAGCTTAGGGTCTTTAAAAAATAAACAAACAGACCGATCGACCCTCTTTGGTCCACCTCATTCTTGGGAACAAAAGGCCTGATTCTGAAGTGGAGAACCACAACTCCCAAGGGACAATTCCCTGGGAGACCTGCCACTGCCCACCCAAGACCCCTCCCCCCCCTCCCCGGCCGGCCGCCCCTGCGACCGCAGTCCTGCTCTGGATCCCTCAGACAATGCACTGTTTGTTGTGCGGTCTGTCTGTGCTCTTTAAAACACTCGCTCATGAAAAGGACCATACAATGAGCAAAACAGCAGGCGGAACGGGGTGGGGCAGGATGAAGAGAAAGAATGAACAAAAAGCACCAGCAACACCCAGCAGGCACTCACTGGGTACCCTCTGTGTGCCGGGCGGCCCAGTGGCTGCGCTCTGCCTGGGGGTGGCCTGGCACAGCCTCCCCTTCTCCAAGGCTGGGTTAAGATGTGTCTTGGCGGACAAGGTGCTTTGATTTCCATTGTTACTGTGAACAACTCGGTGCTGATCCAGTGGAGGGTACGGCTCCTTGGCTTAACCAGTCTCAGGGGTGGCCGAACACGCCCACACACACTGCCAGCACCGAGACTGGGCTCCGCCAGGGCAGGGTGTCCCCTCTCAGCGTGTCAGTGGGCCGCCCCAGGTGCCCACCGCCCAAGAACCGAGCACTAGAGCTGCCATGTGGGGCGAGGACAGGAGGACCGCGCCTGGTGACATCCTGCTGTGGACCCGAGACGGCAGTGCCTCCTCGGAGCCGTTACCATCAGGGAACCACGTGCTCCTCTTTGCCCAGCACCTCCCCCTGCCTCCTGCAGCAAGGGTGACACCCAGCCTGGCTGAAGTTCAAACTCATTCTGACTTCCTCCTTCCTCCCAGCCCTGGAGAAACTGGAGTTCGAAGGCCCAGATTCAAGCAGGCTGCAGAGTCCAGCCGAGAGGGAATGGCTGGGGTGAGCTGGGCCTCCGATTTCATGAGCATCAGCAACAAGAGCGAGCAGGGCCTGGGCAGGCTTTGGGCACAGGGCAGGGAGGGGCAAACTCTTCCCTGGCGTGGACAGTGCATATGTGCACGTGACACATAGACAAAGAATGCCCTTTGGCATTTTCCAGGAAAGCCTTTAGGAAAAACAGGGTGTGACAGTGTTGTCACAGCAACCCAACCACACTCGGGCTCAAATGGTACACAGCATGGCAGGGGCAGGGAGAGCCCCTCCGGAGATGCTGGGTTAGAACAAGAGAATTCCTAGGAAGCAGCTGGCAAATGAAGCGATACGTTCAGGAAACGAGATAAAGGTTATCCCTTCGATTTCAGGAGCAACCTTTTATCGATTCATTCCTAAGTCCCAGGGTGAATCGAAAGAAGACATCAGACCCACCTATGTGGCTGTTTGCGTAGCCAGAGCCTCCATTTTCCCAGGAGACACATTGAGAAACGTGCCCAGCACCGGGGGGCAGCCGTGTCTGGCTCCTCCTAGGTCTGACAGGCGGCCACACTCAGGATCTGAGAAGCCTGCCCTCGGGGTGATTCACACCCAAGTCATGAAACAGCGATGGCACCCATAGCTGCCAGGTGCCAATCTAGCAGGAGCGGCCAGTCAGCTGGCTTAGTAACGAGGGAGGGAAGGATGCCTGGCGGGTACTGTGGGGCTGTGGGCAGGAGGCACTAGCTCACAAGTGACATGAAGAACACCACCCCGGTGCCATGGTGCCAGGCACGCCCATGGGGCATTGGTGGGCACCTGGAGGGGACGGAGAGAGTGTGCTCAAGCAGCTGGAAAGACCGATAGGTCAGCTCCTCTGCTGTCATTTGCTCCATTAGACCTGGGCTGTCTACACAGATGAAATGCTTTCACACTAGGGGAGCAACCTGAGTCCTCCACCCAGAGAATGGACAAAAGGAGGGGGTACAGGCACCGTGTTCAGCTGTGCCTCCTCAGTGAGAAAGGGTAACGGCAATCAAAACCTGAGGCTTAAAGATCTGTGTCCTCCACAGGTGAACGGATCACAGAAATGGTGGACAACGAAACAATGAAAACCAACAAAAACAAGAAGGGAACGTTTGGCAATGTCTAGAAACATTCCTGACTGTCACACGTGGGCCGGGAGGAGGGCAGTACTATCGATACCTAGTCCAGAGAGACCAGTGACGCTAAAGCACTGTCCGATGCACAGGCCAGGCCCCCACAGCGAAGAGTTATCCAGCCCCAAAATGTCAACAGTGCCGAGGCTGAGAAACCCTGACTTATGTGACCTTCCAAACAAGGAAAATCGCAGTGAAGAAAGGCCCTGCCTGCCTGGGCTGAGGGAGGGGACAAGGGGACATTGTGGAGTCACGGAGGTGTTGTGTACCACGTCTGTGGTGGGGCTCACCACTGCATCACCTGTCGAAGCGCACCAGATGGCACACCTTAAACCGGTGAGTCTTACTCTGGGTAAGTCAACCTCAACACAGCTATTTTCTAAAATGGCAGGGAGAGAAAAAGTGAAAGTTGGTCGTGGAAGTTGGGGCGGACATGGCTGATGCCCACACACATTCCACCGGAGGACAATGTGGCCTTGGGCTCCGGGCTGGGCTGCTCTCTGAACCCCCCCCCCCCCACCCCGTTTCTTGGTAGTAAACAGCAAAGACGATGGGGCGAAGGAGGGGCTCCAGTCTGTCCTCACCAGGGACCACCCACTCGGGGAGGCCACGGGCATCCTGGCAGGGGCTGTTTTTCCTCTGCCACCAAGCCAACTAGTGCCCCTACAGCGCCATGTTCTAAAGAGCAAACCCTAAGGTCTTAGGAAAGGTGTGATTTTCACAGGATTTGAAGGACTCACACTCCATCAGAGAATTCAGGAATAAAGGGCCACTCAGAGTGGTCACGTTCCTACCCAATCCTTCCTCAGAAGACAAACAGGAATCATTTTCGGTTCTTCCAGTAGGAAAACCAGAATGGGTCCTCACCTCCCACCCCCGGTGAAGGGACCCTGTCCAGGGAAGGACGGGGGAGGCGCGGCCGGAAGCAGCGTTTCCAGGCGGTGTGAAGAGTCAGCAGGCAGAAAGGGGCTGCCACAGGGAGGAGCGGCCACCCCTGGGTGAGGCTTGCCGGGCTTTGGGAGAGCAGGTACGAAGTCCAGGCCATGCCGAAGGAGTTGAGGGGCTTGCAAAAGGATTAGGAGGCTGGGGTTTAACAGACCTGGATGCCATTTTCCAGAAATGTAAACTGCCCTGCTCTCCAGTCACAAAGGATCCCGGACTCCAGGACTGGGAGGCATGCTCTCCCCCGGGGACAGAGCCAAGTGCCAACAGAGGCCACGTGTCTGCTCCTTGAGCACATGAATATGCCAGCAGAGGGCGAGAAGGGGGTACAGGGACGGAGGACGGGCCCAGGGCAACAGGGGAATGAGCTCCCGGCTGAATGGGGCCCTGCGTCCCCCCTACAGCACTGGCAACTGACCAGAGCCAGTGAAACACACATGACTATGATTTTCAAAGAAGAATTGTTTGTGGGTGTCTTAGGACATCGTAGGAAATGCCAAAGGCCATGAGAGAGAGGAGGAGAGACAAGGATCACAGCAGAGGAGCCATGCCCACAGGCCCCAGCAAGGCTCAGAAATATGCCCCGAGGCTGCCTGGGAACTTACCAACTAATTCCTGCGGATCCCGCTTTTCTACTTCTGGGTTATCCTGCAAAGACAAACAGAAACACAAGGAGGTAAGCCTGGCTCCAGCCCCACAGCTGCTTTACGCAGAGACGGCTCAGGATAATCGAGGAAGGAAAGAAGGTGAAGGCATCCCAAGAGTGAGCGATGCTTGGGGGGAGGGGCTTTGGGGATCCCTGACCCCCCTTCTTCCTTCATCAGAGCAGCTGGGATGCTCCAGTCGCCCGCTTCAGTCTCTCCTCATGGCCTCCAGCAGGGACCAATACCACCACGACGGAGGAGAACAAACGCCAGCCAGTGTCACCCGCATACCCGGGCCCTCCCGATGCCGGCCCCTGGCCAGCCACCCCAGAACACCGCCGCCCCAACCTGGTACTGAGGAAGCAAGAGGGGGGCTACTTTACAACATGAAATACCAACACTAAACACAAAAGACTATCTACTCCGAAGAGATTTTTCTAACTTTTAGTTTAAGCAAAAAAGGGGAGACTTCATCACAGGGGGCAGCCCATGGACCCGGAGCAGGCCCGGAGCGGCGTTGGATCAGTGACTAACCGGAGGCGCTTCTCCTGGCTCTCTGCTCCCCTTTTGCTCTTTCCCGTCGGCTTTATATTCCCGCTAAAGAAAAGCTCTGATCCTTCATGCAAACTGCTGCCCCCACACCTACTTCCATGGCCCTGGTTCTAGGCGTGCGCAGAACCCTAAGAGCGAAGGTCCCTGAGCAGAGGTGTCCTAGCCTTGCTGTGCATTTCCCGCTGAGTCGGGGCTTCCCCTCCCCGGGTCTACCTGGCGAAGGAAGGGCCCAGCCTGTCACAAGCCCAGCGGGGAGGGAGGCCTTCCCTGGCTGCGCTGTCCCAAATGTACACCGCAGGGACCCTCCTCCCTCCATTTCTGGGGAAACAGCCCCTTGAACAGTTAGATCGGGGGGCCTCAAGTGCCACCACACGCTAACGTGGCAGACGCTGGGCTCCCAGGAAGTGGCTGGACCCCATTTCCGTTCGCTCCGGTCGGGGAGGGAGGAGATAAGACAGCAGGGCTCTGGGCAAGGCTGGCACGGAAACAGCGGCAGAGCTCTGCACTCCACTCACGAGGAAACCTCACACCAAGATACCGTGTCAGAAAGTGGGGTGCGGGAAGGCCACCTCACCTCCCACGCCGTGGTCCCACGCTAAGGCCAGACTAGAAGACCTCAGCCCCTTCCCCCAAAAGTCCCTCCTGAGTGTGGGACAGGCCCAAACCCTCCCACCCTCCTGAACACTGCGGCTCTTCACTGGACCGGCACCATGTCCGGGCCAGGCTGCTTAGCAACCTGTTTCTCTCTCTACCTCTCACCCCTGCCAATCAGGTGGGCAAAGAGGAAGGCGGCCTGTGCTGGGACCGAGCGGGTCGGAGGCGTGCCTGGAGGACTGCCATGCCTAATCCAGGCTGGTCATCCATCAGCTGCTCCACAACAACCCCTTTGTGGCAGGGACTCCGGGGCAACAAATGCTAGAGAGCGTGACAGTAACGAAATGGGGGAGAGGCTCTTAAGTTTCCCTGTAGGGGACAGCCTTCTGGGTGCTCATTGTGGGAAAACATCAGCTGGGTCCATCCCACCTCTTCCCCGGGGCCAGCGGGCTGGTCACAGGAGTACTGACCCGCTAGCCATTCAAAGGCCGCCTGGGGGCTCTTTCCAAAGCCCCAAATGCAGAGCCCAGGAAGGAGGCAAGCTGTCCGTGTTGGAATTGTTGGATTCTAGGTGTCTACTCCAGAGGCACAGGAAGCCAGTCACCTAACAAGTGCGTCTCTTCAAAGGGGATTGATTACTCTGGAGGCTCCTGGGCAGGTGGAAGGCCCTGAGCCGCCCTGGGGCTTCTTGTAGGTTTGGATCCGGAGCAACGGGAGGCGGGAGGCTGGGAACCCCTGCATTTCACAAGGTCCTCGCCTGGCTTAGCTGAGGCGGCTTCGTCTTTCCTTTTGTGGCCTGGCTCCCCATCCCCCCAAATTAATCACTCTACTCCCACAAAATAAAAACAGCTGGTTCGATTTGCCAACTAGTCTAGTCTTTGTTTTTACCCTCACAAAATGTTCATGTGCAAACACACACACACACACACACACACACACACACACACACGATGCATGCCCTGAGTGTACCCTGAGCCCCATGGAGCTATGGACTCTTAATCACAACCCCATGTCCCCAGGAACAAGTCCCACCCCAACTTCTCCGCAGCGGAATCCAGCTCCACGGTCACTCCAAAGGACAGACCAGCGGGCGTGGACCCAATGCCAAGTGCGAGAAGATTGTCCTCCTTAAGAGAACCCTGTTGGCCAAACGTGTAAATGAGCCTCCACAGGTGAGAAGCCACAATTCTGCACGACCGTCTCCTGAAAAGACGTGGAATCTCAGGTTGTGCGGATTCCCCGTTTGTGTCACAGGCACCAGTGGGACTTCTAAGGCCTAGGAAGTCAAGCAATGGGAATCCTTGCCCCCCGGTGGCCACACCTTGTCCTGTTTCAGAAGGTAATTCTTCCCCCGACACACACGCTGGGTGGCGAGCTTCCGGCATGTGTCACTGTACCAGCGTGTCCCTGAACAAGGACACCAGCAACCCAAGTTCTTCTGGACCCTAATGCTGCTTAACGCACACCCTGCCCTGAGCAGGAGAAGGAAAAGGCTGGATTATGCCCCACAGTCCAGCCCTGCAGCCCCATCAGCATGTTCTTCACCCAGCTGGGCCCAGGCCTTCGAGCGACGAGGAAGGAGTCAGAGTGTCTGGTGAGACCGGTGAGGACAGGTGTCAAACACCCAAACTATGCGCTTCAGAACCATTACGCACCACTGGCCTCTGAGGTCAGTTTCAGCCAAGGAAAGCAGCCTCCGGGGAGGACAGGACTTGGGGGTGGGGTGAGGGTGTCCACACGCACGATGAAGACACGGAGACAGCCTCCTCCCAGTCACGGCCAGTCACGTACCAGGAATTCGGTACAAAAGAAGAACCAAGCGCCCATGACAGCGATCTGGGCAGCCAGCCTGGGTGTCAGAACAAACATGTGACAGAGTGTTTAAAATGACAGACAAAGGTTCCCGCTCTTCAACCGTCGGTAGTTCAAGAAACCAGTCTGGCAAAAGCTGCCGTCGGGCGATTCTCTCTGCGCCCTCACACAGGCAGGAAGGGGGCAGTGAGGGGTGCAGTCAAGGGCAACAAGGAACCACTGTTCCTTCTCTTCCTCTTCCCCAAGGCAGGGTTTCGAAATGCACAGGGACACCTGTCTTGACTTGCACGCGCAGGGACAGCCGCCTGGACTGGATGAATCCACCTCGCGGGCCTGCAGGGAGATACTGCCGTTGGTCAAAGTCTGAACTCAGTCTGGAGACCTATCACAACACGAGTGTCTGCGTCAGCTGGAGGGATGGGCCGAGACCTGGACAGACCTGGACACCGAGCCGCGCCCTTCAGACGCACGGGGGCTGAGGGCTTTCCCAGTTCACGAGGAAGGTGAAAACAAAGCGCCTCACCTCGCAGCTCCTGGAGAAAGACCAGGTACACGGCCTCAGCTACAGTTCAAGTCCAACTCAGACACCAGGAAAAACAAAACAAAGCCCACAGCCTCCTAAGAAGCCAAGAGGACGAGGAGCGAGAGCACTGAACCGCTGGAGAAACCAAACTCAGAGGCAGACCCCTCGTCTGCCCACCCGCCAGCCTCCCCAGGCATCCCGAGCCCGAGCCCACAGGCGTGAGGCTGTGCAGCAGGCTGGCCGGCCCTGGAGAGCAGGGATTCGAACCTGCTAGACTTTGGTTCTCAATCAATCGTGTCTGAGACTTGTAAGAATGCAACATTCCCAGCAGGGGCCTCATGTTCAGGAAGGACAGAACCTGGACTTGGTCGCCCTGCAGAGAATACGAAGTCCAGCGGCCACTGAGGCTAAGGCAGAGGACGGGGTGGGAATGACATGCCCCATGAAGCGGGCCAGGCTGTGAGCTGCGAGGATGGACTCAAGGATGGGCTCAGGGCAGGACCAGCAGAGGGAGGGAGGGAGGGAGGGTTATTTGCAGCCAGTGATTCACAAGTCCTTCCTGGAACCTGCCCCACAGAGCACACTCAAAGGTTCAGGGTCCAACTCAGACAAAGCAACCAGCCTCAGGCAGCTCCAGTGGGTTGTGCCAAGTCTAGCTTCTCAGCCTTGGGAGCCCTAGGCACAGAGAAAGCCTAGGCACAGAGGGCAAAAGGCAGCCCACCCCGCCCCCAGGGGAAGAAGGCCACAGACTGCACGTTTTTTTCTGTTGGGTGATGTCATCAGAGTCTCCCAAGTAGGAGGCAGCTGGAGAGGGAGATTAGTAAACAGTGCCTTCCAAACCTCATGTGCTCAGACCTGGGGCTGCCCAAGAAAGTCCTAAGAACACCTCACTTCCGGAGCAGAGCACCTACTTATAAACCATCCTCCATCCTGGCTGTGGCCCAGGCCCTGGGGGACTCCCTGTGACCACTTCAGCCTCCTCCTCCCGCAGGGTGCTAGCTGGGGTGTGTGTGTGCCCACAAAGCCTGCTCCCTGGAACATCTCCCCTCCTGTCTCCTCCTAGTAAGCCCCACTGAGACTTCAGAACTCTGAAGGAAGCCTTCTATTACCCCACCCAACCCAGCCAATGAGGACAGCGCCCCACCCTGCACTCCCTGTCTCATTTACCATGGTGTCTGTCCCCAGCACCTGCAGTCAGTCAGTGCCCTGCCCAAGCAGGTGCTCGAACACTGCCTCCCCTGCCCCCCCCCCCCCCCACAGGCACACACACTCAAACACATCCGCACACACAGCCCTTTCTAGCCGGCCAGTGGTCAGATTTTCTTCAGTCCAGTTTAGCGTTTCTTTTTATTCTTAAATTATCTTTTTTATTGATTTCAGAGACGAAGGGAAAGGGAGAGAGATAGAAACATCAACAATGAGAGAAAATCACTGATCAACTGCCTCTTACACGACTTCTACTAGGGATTGAGCCTGAATCCTGGGCATGTGCCCTGACCAGGAATCTGTGACTTATTGGTTTGTAGGTCAATGCTCAACCACTGAGCCACACTGGCTGGGCTAGCTTAGGATTTCATAGCCAGCTTCAGCTACAGAGCAGAGCTTTGACCTCCCCAGACTCCGAACTGTTCAAGTCCATTGCTATTCTCACGGTGCGGACTCAGTATCAGAAAGGGAGGCGGCAGAAGAGGACTAATGAAGGGGCTGGACTGGCAATAAAGGCTGATAGGGGACAGGCAGAAGGAAGGGAGAGGTATCAATACTGAACTGGAAAAAAACATACATCAAGCCTGCTACTCCTAATCCTAAAACAAAAAGACAGAATTATTATATAGTTAACTCACTTATCTACTCCACAAATAATTATTGAGCATTTACTATGGACCAGGCAATGGCCAAACACTGGGGATGTAATATAAACAAAGCTCAACCTAGGGGAATAATTGCAGGCATGATGCTAAGCACTTGAATTCTCACAATAACCCATGAAGTTGTGGGCACCATACTGCTGCTTCAGAAGCCACTGATGGGCCTGGGAAGGCATCAAAATGACAGTCAAGACAGTTTTCTGAGATGTGAGTCACTTCATGTTGCCAAGAAAGCAGAAATTGGCCTGGCTGGTGTGGCTCAGTGGTTGAGCATTGACCTATGAACCAGGGAGGTCAGCCTGATTCCTGGTCAAGGCATATGCCCATGTTTGGGCTGGATCCCCAGTGGGGGAATGTGCAGGAGGCAGCTAATCGGTGATTCTCTCATCATTGATGTTTCTATCTCTTTCTCCCTTCCTCTCTGAAATCAATAATTTATATATATATATATATATATATATATCTATATATATATATATATATATATATATATATATATATATATATATATATAGCAGAAATTCTGGAACCTTTACCTCCAAGCTCCAGAACAAAATTACTGTAGCCTGACAGGATGGAGAGCTGTCAGTAACCCCAAGGCTCCGAGGAAGTCACCAAGACCAGCGCTGCGGGGACAGCCCCGTGGCTGACGCTGCGTGGGCTGTTTCACCACATGCACCGGCGAGCTCCGGAGAAAGCCCGTCACCAGCACATTTCCTTCAGTTGTATCCTGTTGGCCAGGACGGGCCTCTGCCATGGCCTGCTGCCTGCCTGGGATGGAAACACTCGATTTACAGAAAAATGGGCGGAAGTTGGTGGGGCTACTTTGGATTTAATGAACCGCCTTCAATCCCAGGGTCCTGCCGGGAAGGCTCAGCTCCCCAAGCAGAGGAGGTCTCTACAGGAAAGGGTTAACTAGGCGCCTGCCAAAACAAATGAAGCCAGCTCTGGAACTGGCCTGGTAGCCGAAGAAAAGGCAGGGAGATGGGAGGAAACGGTCTCTTTCTCTATCTGAACGATCTGGCTGCAACAAAGCCCGCACTGCTCAGCACAGCGCTGACCCCAGGGACCAGCCAGACCTCAATGTAAACGCAAAGCTCTGGTTGGAGAATTTCCAAAGGGGAGACTTTGCCACCCGACTTCCAAATGCCATACCAGACCAACAGTCTAGAGAATACTATGAATACTTCTCAAAAAACCCCTCTAATTCTCCTGTGATTTATGTCATTAACTATATTGCATTGCCAATTTTGTATTGTGTATTAATGTTGTTAAATATAAGCATTTAAAAATATTTCATCTCTTTCTCTCCTCTCCTTTTCTTCCTCTAGCCTCCTTCCTCTCCCGCTTCCTCCTTCTGAATCAGTTATTACAGCTATAGATACAGCCCCCATGTGCCTCAAGGATCCCATGCGCCTTTTCAAAAATAACTGTGTATCCGTCCTGCACACGCTTGCATCTTACCGCATTATGTGTGACATTTAGTTTGTTTTGGTTGAGTTATGATACCATTTGTGTGAGTGTTCTTTAAGAAGGAACATTGTTTTTTAGGAACCTACTTTTTTTAAATTAATTTTTTTTAAGAGAACGAGGGGGAGAGGGAGACATTGATTTGCTGCCTCAGGCATGTGCTCTGATGGGGAATCTAACTGGTGACCTCGTGGTGCACGGGACGACACTCAACCACTGAGCCACACTTGCCAGGCCAGAACCTATGTTTTTTTAGACCCATTTCATGGCTGCTGATAAATTTAGATCTTAAGAGGATTTTTGTTTTCAAATTTCATTGTCCATTTTATTTAATACTATTTTATAATATTATTTACAGCAAGTATAACACATCTCAGCTGTGTCAAGGGTAAAAATAAGTATTGATTGAATGCCCTTTGCTATCTACTTTTTTAAAAAAATGTTTTTATTGGTTTTTAAAAAAATATGTTTTTATTGATTTCAGAGAGGAGAGGGAGAGAGATAGAAACATCAATGATGAGAGAGAATAAGTGACTGGCTGCCTCCTGCATGCCCCCTACTGGGGATTGAGCCTGCAACCCAGGCATGTTCCCTTGGCTGGAATCGAACCTAGAACTCTTCAGTCCGTAGGCTGACACTCTATCCATTGAGCTGAACCGGCTAGGGCAGTGGTCGGCAAACTCATTAGTCAACAGAGCCAAATATCAACAGTACAACGATTGAAATTTCTTTTGAGAGTCAAATTTTTTAAACTTAAACTTCTTCTAACGCCACTTCTTCAAAATAGACTCGCCCAGGCCGTGGTATTTTGTGGAAGAGCCACACTCAAGGGGCCAAAGAGCCGCATGTGGCTCGCGAGCCACAGTTTGCCGACCATGGGGCTAGGGTTTTATTGCTTTCTTAGAGATTGAGAGAGAGAGACACACACAGAGAGAAACATCAATGTAAGAGAAACACTGGCTGCCTCCCATACGAACCCTGACTGGGGACTGAACCCACAACTTGGGCAGGTGCCCTGCCTGAGAATTGAACCGGTGGCCTTTTGATGCATGGGATGACGCTCAACCAACTCAGCCACACTGGCCAGGGCATCTAATCTTTTTTTAAAGGGTGTTGTTTATATTAGAAAATATATTCCAAGTTTCACAAAACCAATCCACTTACAATTTTCAAGTAATAACTCCATTTCTGAGAGGGGGCTGCCCAACTGATAACTTAGGAATCAAATAATATTCTGCTTTGTTCCTTTTTAAATCATCATGATCTCATCTGAGTAGCAATCATAAAAAGTACCTATCAATTAGTGACATTCATAAAGAAGTGAAAATAAGTAAAAATATTCCAAAACAAAACAAAAAATGAGAAACACAGAACCAAGAGGGAAGAGGACTCCCTGAGGACAGACAGCTTGCTTTCTGCATCACATAATTCCAAAAAGATAAATCCCAACCGGGGAAGGAGGGGCAGCCACACCTCGGTTAGCAATCTGTGGCATCTGGGCCCACAGGGAAGGAATTGTGCTGGGGCTTGCAGGGCGAGGGGGCGGGCAGCCTGGGCAGGCACGGCTCCTTCTGGCTACAGGACCAGCCCATGCAGGAGCGGGTGGGGCTTTTGGGAATCTGAGCTCCAGCTGACTGGGAGCAAGTGCGATCAAGAAGGCCCTGCTGGCTGCGAGGGAGCCAAGGCCGGGGGGTGGAGGGGGTGTCAGAGGGAGAATAATGGTCATTCGTCCCCTTGGCATGTGAAAACTTCCAGCAATGACAGGTGTCCACCAGCAGTGCTCAGCTTAAGATGTCGCCAGGCCTCCTTTGGAAGATGGCAAGACAAAGGACCTCGCTTGGATTTCTTCGGCCTGAACGACAAAGGAACGACTCCCACAGCGGCCCCACCTCTGTCCTGTCGGCTGCTCAGCTCAGCTCACCACCCAGACACCCCGGCAGAGCCGAGCCTGGGTGGGTAAGTTCTCCCAGCACAGAAATGTCATGTCACCCACTTCTGCAAGGGCAACCCTGGCCTTGTTAAAAGTGAGTCTGAAGAAGGCCATTCGCTTTGGTGAGAGAAAGGAAATGCCAAAGGCTAAGCAGGCTTGGCATCAGCCTCAACAGTTCAAAGGCTGCATGGCAACATCCAGCGAGAAGTTCAGATCGGATGGCTCCCAATCCAGCAAGGTCAAGGGCCATTTCCTTTTCCGGTCCTAGGTGAGTCACACTGCAAGTTTTTAATAACCTGCACTTAAACTCAACGAGACAGACCTCAGTATGTCCATTTTACAGATGAAGCAGTGAAGGACCACGCCAAAATCCAGACCCGTGTTTGTCGGACTCCCAAGCCCAGGGATACCACCTTCCGACGTCTCACCTCCCCCTCTGGACCAGGAGGCGGCAGAGAATAACAGTTTCTGTGAAGCCCTTGGTTCAACCGTTGGGGACGCCAACATCACAGACCGAGGAGGGAAAGGGTCTTCAGGAAGATGCCACAGCCGGCCACAGAGCAAAGCAGGGGTTCAACCTCCAACTTAAGGGGAAGTCGGCCCAAGTTATTACCTTTTTAAAAAACAGCCTTTTAAGTTGATTTTTAGAGAGAGAGGAAGGAAGAGGGAGAGAGAGAAACACTGATGTGAGAGGGAAACCTCAATCAGCTGTCTCCTGCATACCCCCTACCAGGGACCAGCCCGCAATCCGGGCATTTGCCCTGACCAGGAGGTGAACCATCAACCCTTCGGTGCACAGGATGACGCACGACCAACTGAGCCACACAGGCCAGGGCCAAATTTATTACCTTTTTTTAACTCTAAGGATCAGGCGAAACAGCTCAAGATTCTATGATGCCCCAATGAGTAATGTCTGAGGTGACTCGAATGGAAGGGCTGGCCCACAAGACTTAATCGTATAAACAGTGGGTGCCGCCACCCTTGTCCTAAGCTTAGAGACTTCCTGGGGGTGTACAGAAAAAATGCTACCCAACCCCAACTTCTACTAAGCCCTTCTCCCTTACTGGGAGAACAATCATGGGCACTTCCAATGAGAACTCAAGTTTTAAAGGAGGAGTTGTTTCTTCTGACCCATGTCAAGAGCAGGGCACGTTTCCTGTCTCTGAGAATCTCGTTGTAAAGACACGGCCCACACAGCACTTCAGTCAGTAACAGCCACAACAACACACTCATAGTCTCTACCCCAGTGTACTAATTCTGGGCTTTACCCACGCTGGCTGAAAATAGGAGGAAAGAAATGGATGTGGGAGATTGTGCTGCTAATGATTGGTAAGAACAATTATTGAACAAAAGTTGGTAGATTGCAACTTAATCTTTTAAATACTTCCCCCTATGGAAGTATTTAAAAAATTAAAATAATTTTTTTTCTGGGCAGTTTTATTGAGATACGCCTCACATATCACACAATTCTTAAGTGTTTCGTTTTCAATTGTTCATTCGTGTCATTATGTTAAATTACCCAGACTGCAGCAACACTGAAGAGGTTTAAAATACCCATGGAAACAAAGCTGGATAGAAAATACACACTCGCTATACAGCAAACAGAAGGATGTGAGAACAGATGACTGCACTGTGAGGACTGTGGAGTTAGGAGGCTTCTTTCTTTTGTAAATAGTCAATCTTGCTATAAGAATTATTTGACAATAAAATATGTGCGATATAAAAGCAAACCAGGATGCGAGGGTGATCTGACTGGGAACTTCTGTCACCCCACTGATCGCTGGGGTTGACTCGGCTGCCCCCTCCCTCCCTCACCGCGCCCTGTGCGAAGAGGACGACCTTCCCCGGAAGAACAGAGGAGAGAACTGTTCTTCCGTCAGGGGTATTTAAACAAAACAAAACAAACCCCCATAGGTTAACCACCAGAAAAAAAGGGCCATATAACCCTTTCCAAGTCAAAGACCTCTAAGGAAAAGTCCAAGTGGAAGTTCCGACAGACAACCTTTGCTGTCACAGCCTGTACAATAGCTCTCAGTAAAACACCCCCCGAGTGAGGGTCCCCCAGAAGCTCCCCGCGCAGAGGCACACAGCCATTTTCAAAGGCTGGAAAGGGACTCGGCTTCCACGCCACACCACGCAACGTGCCCCCCAAAGCGTCCCTCTGGCTGAACAGAACTCTAAGCTGAGTGTTTATTTTTTTAAAAATATATTTTGACTTTTTACAGAGAGGAAGTTAGAGGGATAGAGAGTTAGAAACATCGATGAGAGAGAAACATCAATCAGGTGCCTCCTGCACACCCCCTACTGGGGATGTGCCCGCAACCAAGGTACATGCCCTTGACCGGAATCGAACCCGGACCCTTCAGTCCGCAGGCCGACGCTCTATCCACTGAGCCACACCGGTCAGGGCTCAGCTGAGTGTTTTAAGCCTCAGCGTCGCCCTTTCTGCTTTCGGGTCCTGCAGCTCAGCAAGCAGCTCGCAGCGCACGCAGCCCACACTGGCTGGGTGACCCTGCAGAAGCTGGCACACGTCTGCAGCCTCTTTCCTGACACGGTCAACAAAGATGTAAGATTTCCACCTGACGTCGCAACTGCTGGCAGGCTCCTGACAGCTCTTCCGAAAATCAGTACATCAACAGCAAATTCCTGGGAGCCAAGCTCCTCGGGCAGTTCTCAGGTTGCCGATCTTTGATTCTGATACTTTAAAAGACCGACAATATTGCTGGGTCAGTTCTGCCCAACACAAATCGTTCATCTAGACTCGGCGTCCACTAATGACATGGCGGCCGAAGCACCCGGCCTTACGGGAAATTCAGGCATGTACGGCCGCCGAGGCAGAGGCCCATCCCCCGCTGGCCAGGCCTGCTGGGGAGGGTGAGAACTCTACAAGCTCCGCCACTATAGAACTCTAAAACAAACTGCCAGTACAGTTCCCAAACCGCCCACCAAGGCACCCCAGGGTGCCACAGCGAACTCACAAAAGTGCAGTGACATTTAACAATGTCAAGGGAAACAGCGCTACTCAGCATGTCAGATTCTGCACAAATGTGCGTACTATTTTTTCCAAGCGGCTCCTGAGTTGTGTGGACAGTAATGCTGACTGTTGGAGCCAGTTACCGGAGCAGAAGTTAGGGGTTTTTTGGGTCTAGGAGTTCTGTGCAAAATCCCCGAGGGTGCCGGGAACCAAGAAACGTGGCAACTTCTGACCCACAGGATGAGGGCGGGAGATTGGGTCAAAAGGCTAAGAAATGCTAACAACTGCGTTTTACATGTTTCCTACATCTGATAACACGTGGCCCCATTGTCTCAAACCCACAGCAGATACTGGAGGTCAGACTGTCCAGAGCACGTTCACATCTTCCCGTGCCGCCGCCACGGTCAGCTGGCAAAGGGGGCCCAGAACCTGGCTCCACAGACAGTGAGCGCAGGTTATGTCGTGGGCCTGTGGCCCACAGCTGCAGGGAGGCCACGCCCACACTTGACTCCAAGTTCACGAGACTGGCTCCAAGCTCTGAACTCCACATTTCTGCATGACTTTTGGGCCCAAAGGACTTTTTAAATGTTTTCTTTTAACTGGGGTTATACACGCCTTTTAAAAAATGCTGGAACAATTGTTCTCACACCATGTGCCACCTCCTTGACCCGCGACAGTTTTGTTTTGACAGATGTTAGCTCCTTGGGCCAGGAGGATTCTTTCCCTGGGTCGCAGCCTTAACACAGCACCTCGGGGAGCCCCGAGCCCACCCAGGTAGCTGGACAGGCCGCCCCAGCTATCTTGAGCCAGGCCCTTGATGCCCGAGTTTGTTTTCAAAGGAAGGGTGTGTCAGGGGCAGTAAGTGAGTGGAAATACCTTCATCCACAGGAATTGTGTGCGCAGGGAAAAAAATAAACAAGGGAAAATGTTCCAGGGCAACCGAGGTAAAGCCCGGACAGAGGAGAGTGTGAAAAGGGAAGCTGGTGTGCCAAGGGCAAACAGATGCAGGAAACACTTAAGCCAGCAGGCACCCTGCCCCTGAGGCGAGGAGCTGGACCAGGCTTCCTTGTCTTGTCTGGCTTTTCCTGGGACAGCAGCGCCACCTTCTGTTCAGTAATCAGAACATCGGAGTCAGGCTGCTTACTAAAGAGGTAAGACCAGAAAATTGAAGTGAGAGAAGACATATGACGGCCTGAGGTGCCCATGCACACTGCTTCCGTGGAATACTCAGCCACCTCCTCCAGCCTCCTCTCCTCTAGTTCAGGGCCAACTCAGGAAACCCAGAGCCACCCCAGCATCCCTGACACCCCAGGCCGATGGATCAGGACCACAGGCTCCGCCGAGAGGTGGTGTGGAGTTGTCATTTCTTACTCAAACCCCCAAATATGGGACTTTGCACTCGTTGGTAACCCCAAACATCAGAGTGGGAAGAAGGAAGTCAGGGGACACTCAGCTTTGCTCATCCACAATGCCTGTCTTTCCCCAGGAAACCCTCTGGGGGTTTGGTCCAGCCCCAGCCCACACATTTCTTTAGGACACAGTGGACAAATGGTTTCTTCAACCTGTCAGAGGCCCAGGAACAGGGAGCTCACTACCTCCAGAAGCAGCTCACCCACTTTCGGCCAGAGATAACAGAAAGTTCATCGTTCTAGACGACAGCGAACGTCTGCCGTGTAATTCTATGCTTTGCTTCATGTGGCCGCCGCCTCCCTTCCCTCACCGGACCTCCAAACAGCAGACAGAGCGACCAGCTCTTCCCATCTTCCCCCTCCCAGCTCCTTCACTTGTCCTCACATGATGTGGTTTTAAGTCCCCTCACCTTGAAGCTTTCTCTCCTCTGAGTGTACTCCAGTTTAAATGCGGAATTCAATATTCCAAAAAACGTCTCAACGACACGAGTGACCACCTGGGGAGGGAGCAGAGGAGTACTGGTCGTTGTACCTAACACTGCTGAACACAGACATGCCAGACACTATGGAGCTAAGTATTTATTTACATTTTACTTAATTAAGCCTTGTAAGACAAACGAGGCCGATTTGATCATGATGCCCATTTTGCAGATGAGAAACACTGAGGTGAGGGGACTTCCCCAAGGACAGCTGGAATTCAAACCAGGTCTCTAACCCCAGGGCTTTACCTTCTCCCCACCACCTGGGCCGTTTCCTCTTCCTCTGGGGGCTCTACTGCCCCCAGGCAGCTCAAGGCCCCTTAAGGATATCAGCAGCTTCATGGACACATGCAGAGCAATGAATGCAGTTATCACCGTTACGTCATATTACCCACCCAAGATCTTGTTTTTGAAGAACAGTGATTCTCAAAGTTGATCTGTGGACCCCTGGAGGTCTGCAAGGCCGAAAATATTTCCATAACGTGAAGACATTTACCTGTTTCACCGTGGTGACATTTACAGGAGCAATGGTGGGTCAACTTGTTGGCCCTTTAGAACAAATCAAGGCAGCAGCACCAAATTCTAGCAGGAGTCATACTCTCAGTTAAAAAAAAAAAAAAAAAAAAAGCCCATTTCACTTCTGCATGTCCTTGACGCTTGAGTAGTTTTTTTTGTTTGTTTGTTTTTTTAGCATTTTGTATGATGACGAGAGCTGTGCATAAACTTGGACATCGAGGGAAAAGCACCCATGTGGTTATTTGGGTTCCAAGCTGACCTAGCGGCTTTCTTCCCAGAACACCATTTTACCTGAAAGAATGACTGACAAACTATGGTCACTCCGAGGCGGGAGTTTGGCCGCCATTTCCTCAAAAGCAAAGCCTGTCACTTCAAGGAACACTGAGAGTACTTCTTGGCAATGATAACATCCCAGCTCTCCAGCAAAAGCTAGAATCTGGGGAAATGTGTACTCCCTGCTGTGAGCAAGCCAGCTCCCTAACACTCAATGGCCTGTCTGCCGAGGTCAGTAATGTCACTGTCAAATACGATTTGGGGGGCTACTATAGAAGCAAATGTGTCAGCATCGAGGAGATCTGCGTAACTCAGTGAACCACCTTCCAAATCGCCAGTGTCCGATGATGTGGTACCGTGCCTGGGGAAAAGGGCCGATCCAAGTGCAAGAGAGACCGTGGTTTTAATGCAGCAGAGTACAAAAGTTCATCGCTAGGGCTTCCCGTTCCACATGGCAACCAATTAACCTTTAGAAAATTACCGCTTGCTGAGCTTTGATCAAGCATCAGAGGAGAAAATCCACAAGTACCCGAGTATCTATTAAAATACTTCTCTTTCAAACGACCTGTCTGTGTGAAGACAGTTTCTTCAAATACTTCAACCTAAACAGCATACTGCAACAGACTGAATGCAGCAGTTACGAGAACCTAGCTGTCTACTAAGCTAGACTTTAGACACCAAGGAAACTTGTAAAATGGTAAAACGATTCCTCTCTTTGTACTAACTTTTTTTAAATTTTGGAAATAGTAATTTTCCATAAGAATGTTATTTATGTTAAATAGGCTTGTTATTTTAAAATAAGTATTTAACATTTTCCTCGGTTTCAAGTGCTCAGAAATTGTCAACAGACAAAGCCAAAATGAAGAAAAGCTCTATGGGATCCTAACTTTTAATTGTGTATGTAAAGGAGCCAAAATGTTCTGAGAGAGCTGCCACAGCAAAAAATCAAAAGCAGATCTTTAAAAGCCAAAGTAGGAAGGAGTGCCATCTAGTGGAAAAGACAAATGTGACATCAATCCACTTGTTAGCAAAACAAATGACATCCTATTGTTAGAAACGTCACATACTTAAGGCAGAAACATCTATAATAATAAAAGCGTAATATGTTAATTAGACTGGACAGCCGGACGACCTTCCAGATGAAGCTCTGGCAAGGGCCGAGGCAAGCCTCCACGGCTGCGAGGGCCGAGCCCCTTGCACGAATTTTGTGCATCAGGCCTCTAGTTTGAAAACAAAGGTTTAGCATACAAAAACATTGTTAAATATCAATTGAAATAAAGCTTAAATGTGCCAGAACAGAGGGAGGGTTGAGAGGGGTTTGAGTGGAGACCCCCTCGGGAAGAGCTGATGGCAGGCTGGAGAGGAAGTCAGGGCCCTAAGGAAATCGGGCACAGAAAGACTCCTGCCAGGGACCACGCATAAAGAAACAATTCCTGTCCCTATTCGGGAGCCCAAAGGCCCACACACCCCGAAAACTAAGACAGAAGCCAAATACTAACGTTACTGACCATTCTTCTGCCAGCCAAGGGAGCTCTCCCTTCCTTCCAGGCCACAGCCTACCCTCTCGCCAGCACTGCTTGACGAGAAGGCCTGGGCTCCTCCCCAGCACAGAAAGGAGCCTGCGTCTGCGGTCCCTAGGATACCTTGTTTCTCCTGCTGATGCCAACACTTCTTGGTAAAGTGTTTTCTTCTCTGCATCATCCCCAGCCTTTCATGGGTTGACTTCAGTGCCTGCACACAGTCCTATCCAATCACAGAGTCAGTTCAAAGTTGGAACAACTGATGCTGTATTTTCAAATATGCTACTTTAGGTCCTAACTGGGTATAATTTTCCTAAGTTCCACTAAATCACCTTACAGGCCTCCGCTGGGCTTTTGTTTGTTTTTTTGCTTTTAGTATTTGAGGGTGTGTTTATTAAAGCCGGAGACAGGGAAACAGGAGGGGCTTAGCATAGAAGCAGCCACAGGAGAGCCCAGGCGGGCTGCTTTGGCTCACTGGGAAGTCAGAGGAAAGGGGGCCTTGGGGACCGATTCAGGGGTTAGCCTGCGACAAGGTGACACTGCCCACTGCTCCCCTGGTTGCAAGTCTCGTGGGGACCCTCAGAGTTTAGGAGATGCAGGCCTGTGGGGAAAGAAAGGGATGGGCATGCTCTTGGAGGGGGTGTGCCAGCCTCAGCTGGTGTAAAGCAGTTTTTAATCACAAAACTTGGTCCCTATTCCCCAGGCCCAGAGTGATGGAATCAGCCTTTTTTCTCTTTGGGGGGAAAAAGAAATGTTTGTCCCTAAAGAATGTTTCCCTGGCAGGTACACTTGTACTGATGCTCAGCACACAGCACGGCAAACCTACTCTTAACCTTCATCACGACAGAGTCAGGAGTGTGATAATTACTCTCAGCTGCTACTTGGATGAACTATAAGAAACTATGTCGTTTCAAGGGACCATCCTGTATGGTTTACCCCCGAGTGGAGGGGCACAAGGCCTGGGAAACAATGATTCGGCTCAGCACCCCCAACAGCAGGGAGAGGCCTCATTCTGTCTCACCCTCTCAGGCCCGTCTTCACGTCTAGACAACTGAAGAGAACCCGAATATACAAGGCGGCCCTTCGTGCTTCCTGACTCTGGGAACATCCCCACATCTGACCCTGCGGGAGCAGTGACCCACAAAGCACACCTGGACTCTGCAGAGCACAGGGAGGCTGCTGCGCTCAGCCAGGCCTCCAGGCTCTCCAGCTGGAGATGGGGCACTACCTACAAGGCCAGAGGTCCAGGCTGCTCCAGGACTTACTCCTTCGAGTGGCCTCCAGGTTTCTTCATGCAACTGATTCCATCCCAGAACATTTACACGTGGCCTCCAGGTTTCTTCATGCAACTGATTCCATCCCAGAACATTTACACATGGTTGCACAGTGTGTCAGCGGGACGGACCTTGACCAGACATATGAACTGAGCCACAATGTTAAAATGCCTTATTCGCATCCAGCCACCCACCACAGCCAACACCAAGTACCTTTGGGTCATCAGCCTCAGGTTTTTCAGTCTCTGAATCGTCATCTTCCTACAAGACAAAGAATTTAGAGGATTAAGCTTAAAGGAGCGGGCCTGAGGGTTCACATATGCACAACTACGGGTTGGAGCAAACTTACTCAGCCTGGGTCATCCCACCAAGACCCCTCCCCTCCATATGACCCAGAACCGAAGGAGGAGATGTTCTGGGGGGAGAAAGAACATCAGCAGCTCAAAGTAGATACTCCAGCAGTACCGTCGTCTACACGAGATGAAAAATCGCCAACAGAAAAGTGGAGGCAAGGCCACAAGATGCTTCAGAAAAGGGTAAGGCCAGGCCCCACAGGATAAAGACATACTGTTCCCAATGAAATATCCATCACTTAAAACCAGAAACACAAGCTGTCTCCTCTTTGCTTTTCATATACACAAATAATCTGACTCCGACCATGACACTGATCACTGCCAGAGTGCCGTGACCCCCACGCACCTCTACCCCGGCAGTCCAACCCAGTAGCATTTGTTTGCACCAACATGAACACCAGGAAGGTAGGCATCAAATGCCCAGGTAAGTGACTCGGGAAAGGCATGACTACAGAGCAGTGCCCAGCCTTTTCTGGGTCCCAGGTGAGTGCGCCCTGCTTCCAGCCAAGTTCCCCCAGAACTGCCTTTACCGTTCTATCCAGCCTTGCTCCTTATCCAAATGGCCTGCTCCACACAAAGCACCATTCTCCAAAGCCTGCGCTGGCCTCCAAGAGCAGGCCCACCATGCCCCTGAATGCGAACGAAGGCCACAGACAGCGCCACTACCCAGAACCCCCCAACACGTGGTCCTTTAACTTACCACCAGGAAAAACTTAAGTGTCATTTGAAACTTTTTCTTCAATCGAGCTACATTTTAACCCCCACGTTAAACAGCAGTCCAGATGTTAACATACACATCACCTGAGAGACGTGAATAAACTATACTGATGGGTTTGAGACTTCACTGTCCTGTAAGGCATTTTAAATGAGCCAAAGGTTTTAAATGCAATCTCCTTAAAACGAATCCAATCAGGACAAATATCAGAGATGTGGCTCAGCCAAATACAATCACATTTTAGAAGGTCTATATTGGGATTTGATGAGAGGATTTTACTGAAATATGAAATAAAGCTTAAATATGATGAAAATCCTAAGCAAAGCAAATGTGAAGTAACACTTCAAAACACACTATGCAGATTTATGGAAGAAAATAGCCAGAATGTTTGCACATAAGAAAAGTCAGGGAAAGAACATAACTTGCAAAGCTTTTCTAACCAGTTTCAGTCCATTCTGGATTATTAGCATTGATGGTGGGGCTCAGGGCATGAAAATACCTTCCAAAGAGCATAAAATACAAAGCACAGTTTTGTTTAACTTGGAAAGCATTTTTAATGGTAACATTTAAATCTCAACAGGTAGCAAAGTCTTCAAACACATGATAAGATTACAATGAATGTTTCAATTAAAGCTGTTGTCAAATATCCATATTCAACTTTGTATGTTTTTGTGCTAAGCACCAGCGGAATCCTTGTCCCCCCCCCCAAACTTTTAAATCCTGGCTCGTGATGCTTATGCGATAGTGTATCTAAAGTCTTTCTGGTTAAGACACAAGTTCTCTTTTGTTAGCCACGCATACTAAATTTCAGGCAAGATTGGTGATCAGGAGCCGGCACTGTGATAAAAAGTGCCAAGTAAAATGTCAAGAAAGAAGTTAAGGAGTAAATCATACACACACAATAATAATTTTCCTTCCTAATCTTTTGAATAAATGGATAGATTTGAATGAGCCCCAACCAAGATTAAAAATAATACAGAGCTGATTGCAGACATAAATGATACACCAATTAGAATGACTATACTGTTGCAAATGGAATAAATGATCTAAACAGGAAAAATGAACATAAAACACCCACTGATATCTGGGTCAAATAAAATAATTCACTATCTTTTCCCCAAATTTTAAGTTCAAAGATAAATACAAAATGGTCCAGGTGAAAACAAATTTGATTTTCAAACAGAACTGCCAATATCCAACCCAGTTTCCTTAATTAACACCAAACAGAGTGGGAGGAGAGGGGACGACATTAGGTATGAAATGGAACGCTGCTGGAACAGTCTGGAAAGTTTCTAACAAGTGGAATGGTGCTATGAGCGGCTCTGGATTTGAGAACAGAGCTACTTACCGATTGTTTGCTGTTCTCCTCCTCCTCTTCCTCATAGCCATCTTCATCATTCCCGAGGCGAGAAAAATCGTCCTCTCCATAGGCATCAGATACCAATCCGCCTTTCTCCTCTTAAACAGAGGGAAAAAAATAAAAATGAACAGATGGGGGGGGGGGGGAGATGCAAGAAAACCGTTCGGTGATGTGAGTGACTAGAATTATATCTTAAGGTAAAAAAGGAACCTAAGTCTCCTGTTAAATGACCTCAGGCCCTAGATTCTGTTGTTTGAGAGCCTCTATTGATGTTTACATTGGATCACAGGCACCAGCGAACGCATCTTCTCATACAAGACAAGGACTCTGTCGTCCTCATTTTTGTGTGTCCTTCCCTAGGAACAGGACCTTGAACGGGGTACTCCAAGGGGTTCCCAATCATACCTACTTGAGAAACAATCTTTTTCTACATTCAATACAAAACACACACACACACACCCTCCCCCAAACAATACAAATGACTGGGAAACCACCAGAGAACCTTCTGACTGGCCAAGACCACACGAAACAGAGAGGAGCCGACCTAGTCCAAGACCCCTCTCCAGATGAGAAACCAAGGCCCAGCTGTATTAGGTAACTCACTGCCTCTCTCTGCTCCCAAGTAAATCTGTGGCCACTTCCTAACATGGTGATTCTCAACCTGAGCAGGACAACAAAATCAGAGGGGATTTAACAACTCACAAAATAATGGAATCACCGAGGGGCCTTGCTTATCCCCCTCTCTGTAGCCCAGATCCTTCCCCAGATCTACAGAACCTCGCAACGAAGACCAGATATATGTTTCAAAAGCTCCGAGATGCGTCTAAGGCACATTGCTAGTTAAAAGTTATCAAAGTAAAAAGAAACCCTCCACCTACGTTTTACTCATCCCTCTCTCCCATCAAACACGCTCGGAGAGAATGGGTAGTGTTTCCGCAGCCTTGGACCCTCTCCACCCTTTGTCCAGCCCTCTGCCTAGCAGGATGCCCGGCACGGAGATTTTCAATAAGTTTCAGCAGAATAATCGAACCAGCGGAAGGAGAGGACCCATTCTTACCCACAGAGTGTTCGGATCGCGCTGTGGGGTTCGGGGGCCCGATACTTGGCGCACAATGCCCATCGCTTTCCCTCCCGCCCCGCAAGGAGAGCAGCGTTCCGAGCGAACACCTGCTTCCCCCCTCCCCCCGCCCGCCTCCCCCCCTCGGGCCTCACCAGCCGCGCTGCCCGCCGTCTCCACTCCAGCCTCGCCGTCCGACTCGGGCTCTGAATCTTCCGCGTAAACTGCCAGAGAAGACAGGACGCTCTTCTTCCCCGCCATCTTCTTCCCACAGCCGCGGGGCGGCTCACGGCGCTGACTCCGGCGAGCCGACTTCCGCACCGAAAGGCGACCTCTTCCGGATCCCAGAAGGCCCCGCGCCCGTTCCAAACCGGGAACCAATCAGGACGGCTGTTTCTGCGCCTGGCCCCGCCCCCCTCACACAGCGCTCGCGCGACGTCATTACGGCACGACGGAAACAAGGTTGCTGGGGTTTCGCCCGGCTGTGATTGTCCAGCTGTTTGGCTTCTCAGAGTTGGCGGTGGCGATGGGGGTCTTCGAGTAGTTCCCGAGCCTGCAGGCGTCGGCCGCCCCCCGAACTAGAGCCCTCCGCTCCCGGGCGGCCCACGGCCAGCTCTGATATCCTGGGGTGAAGCGGATTGGGGGCTCAGAGAAGGAAAGGGGAGGAGCTCTCACTCCGGGAGTTGGGAAGAAGGGATCCGGTCCTGGGGGGAAAAGAATGGGCGTCAAGGCTATGCTTATAGAAGGAGCAGAAGGTGGAACTTAAACAATTCCACCTTCTCCAAACGATTCCGAAGACGTCTGTGTTTCTGCTCGTCTGATTTCTAGCTCCTCTGTGCATTCGGTGGCCGGGGATAGTTCAGTGTTTTTATTTTCACTGATGTGAAAGTGGAGATGTTAATTACCCAGGAATGTATTTTTTTAAAATATATTTTATTGATTTTTTACAGAGAGGAAGAGAGAGGGATAGAGAGTTAGAAACATCAATCAGCTGCCTCTTGCACACCCCCTACTGGGGATGTGCCCGCAACCAAGGTACATGCCCTTGACCGGAATTGAACCCGGGACCCTTGAGTCCGCAGGCCGACGCTCTATCCACTGAGCCAAACCGGTCTCGGCTACCCAGGAATGTATTGATGTATGACTTGAAAATGATATATTGCTTGAGTAGTGTAATCAAGCAAATTTATACTAAAGAGAAAAAATAAGCAGTATTTTAAAAGCAGAACAGGGTTTTTTGTCACAACCCTGTGGTCATCACCTTGGCCTTAACCTTTGGCTACTGTCTGTCGCTAAGATGAGCACCCACCGTTCCTCTCCCTTTGACCCTGAGCGTCGAGTCCGGAGCACATTGAAGAAGGTCTTCGGGTTTGACTCTTTTAAGACGCCTTTACAGGAGAGTGCGACCATGGCTGTAGTGAAAGGTAACAAGGCCACACTTCCTGTGTTTACATTTACCCCAGCTATACCATAGCACTGCCATCCAACACCCTCCTCCTGACCCTTCCTACCTCCCCACCCTTGGTCCATAACTGGTTTTGGAAATCTGATCGACCCCAAACTTGCCGTTTTATGGGCAGAACCACCCAACTGTTCTGTTTCTTACATTTCATAGCCAGAGCTACAGACTGTCTTTGAAAACAGTTCATAGATGCCTATTGGTTTGTGTGGGAGTGGCCGCAAAGGCCTCATCCAGTCGCTGACCTAGGTAATCCCTTTGTTAAAGATTGAGCGGCCTGGGTCCCAACTAGGGAAGGAAGGATTCGTAATATTATCCACTTGAGATTTGTTGACACATGGAGGTTGTCAAGAGGGGAGCAGCTGTGTACAGTTAACTACACTGTGATGTTTATAAACAAGACATCCGAGTGATGTTGCTTCCATGTCTACACAGATACGCGCACTCATGTAGAAGCGTCAGCTTTCATGGCTACTTGAAACATTGTAGTTGTTATTGCCATGGTCAGAAATGGTTTGTGTGCTTTTCCAAATGTCCCTGTAACCCTTTTCATAGAAAGGATGGGAAGGGAATTGAGAATATATTGAGACACCCCCCCCCCCCCCGCCATTGTATCAGACACTGCTAGGGCTTTTCCTACACTCTCATTTAATTCCTAACAGCCTTGATGAAGGAAAGATAAAAGGCAGAAAGCATTGAGATGCTGTCTTCTTGTATTTTTTCAGGTGACAAGGATGTTTTTGTGTGCATGCCCACAGGGGCAGGAAAATCTCTCTGCTATCAGCTCCCTGCTCTGTTGGCCAAAGGCATCACCGTGGTCATCTCTCCTCTCATTGCACTGATTCAGGTGAGGCTTAGGGAAATGAAGATGCTGGCCCAGAAAGTTTAGGGGAAGGTTGTTTATCGCTGGAAATTTCACTTCTGCTTTCTTTGGTCTTTTGCCTCTTACATTCTTTGATTTGCTTATCCCCCTCTCTGTACCCGAATTGCTCATACGCGGGCTTCTCCACTAGTGCATAGTACTGTGTGGTCTCTTACCTTCCTATGTTACTTTTTGTCCAGACAAATATGGAACTGTCTCGTGCACACGCATGCAGATGGGTAGAGTGCTAAATTGATGGGGGCTCCCTGGTGTCCTGCTTTATTCTGGCAAGGGCGCACCTATGATAGAAAAAGGGATGAGAGGCCGATTGGGATGTTGTTAACACCTGCTCTGCACTTCTGACTATATTTGAGGCCTGCAGATGGGCAGCTAGAATCAGAAATGAGGAAGTGTAGCCATGTACTAGTGGTTAAGAGCTATCAACTGTGAAAAAAGAGACAGGAAAGAACGATAAGAGCGCTTAATGGGTGATTGCTGGGGCTTTGTGCTGGAGCTTTATGTGCACTCATTACACCTTTGAGACGTAAGATTTCATTCTCACAACAATCCTATTAGGTGTCACTATTTTTAAAAATATATATATTTTTATTGATTTCAGAAAGGAAGGGAGAGGGGGAGAGAGAGAAACATCAATGATGAGAGAGAATCATTGATCGGCTGCCTCCTGCATGCCCCCTACTGGGGATCAAGCCTGAAACCTGGGCATGTGCCCTTGACTGGAATTGAACCCGGGACCCTTCAGTCCGCAGGCCGATGCTCTATCCACTAAGCCAAACCGGCCAGGGCAGGTATCACTATTTTTATAGGAGAGAGAGAAAGAGTGAGAAAATGGACAGGCTAAGGTTAAGAACCAGCGCAAGAGCATGTGGCAGGTAAGTGAGCCAGGATTAAATCCAGGTCTGTCTGCCCGGCCGGTGTGGCTCAGTGGTTGAGAGTCGACCTATGAACCAGGAGGTCACGGTTGATTCCGGTCAGGGCACATGCCCTGGTTGTGGACTCAATCCCTAGTAGGGGGCATGCAGGAGGCAGGCAATCAGTGATTCTCTCTCATCATTGATGTTTCTATCTCTCTCTCTCTCTCTTCCTCTCTGAAATCAATAAAAATATATTTAAAAATAATCCAGGTCTGTCTGGCTCCAGAGCCTGTCCTCTCAACCACGTCACCTTCAGTCCTTGCAGGCAAAGAAAAGACATGTTGGAGGGTGGGAGAAGGACGTTGTATGACTGGGAAATACCCCCGAGATGCTGAGGGCCAGTTTACTCCCCTCAGTGTGTCTCCCCTTCTGCCCTCAGGACCAAGTGGACCACTTGCTGGCCCTGAAGGTGCGAGTGAGGTCCCTGAACTCGAAGCTCTCGGCACAGGAGAAAAAGGAGCTGCTCTCCGACCTGGAGCAGGAGAAGCCCCAGACCAAACTCCTGTACATCACGCCGGAGATGGCGGCCTCGGCCTCCTTCCAGCCCACCCTGAACTCCCTGGTGTCCCGCCACCTGCTCTCCTACCTGGTGGTGGACGAAGCTCATTGTGTTTCCCAGTGGGGGCACGACTTCCGCCCCGACTACTTGCGCCTGGGTGCCCTGCGCTCCCGCCTGGCACATGCCCCGTGTGTGGCTCTGACCGCCACAGCCACCCCGCAGGTCCGTGAGGATGTGTTTGCGGCTCTGCACCTCAAGCAGCCGGTTGCTGCCTTCAAGACTCCCTGCTTCCGGGCCAATCTCTTCTACGACGTGCAGTTCAAGGAACTGCTTTCGGATCCCTACGGGAGCCTGAGGGACTTCTGCCTTAAGGCGCTTGGCCAGAAGGCTGGGAAAGGGGTGAGGGCACTGAGCTGGGGAGCCCAGAGCTGGGGATTGCTTTTCTAAGACCTTTGCTTTTTCTGGCTTCCTTAGCCCAGACGAGCTGTAGCTGCTTAAAGCACAGAGACTCGTCCCTCTGGCTTCCTGGCGTCCCCTCACTGGGCTTTCCTTGTCCGGAAATTCTCTGACTGTGGCCTTTGCAGACTTAGTCAGGGTTTGAGGGAGAAGGCAGAGGAGTTTGGTTGGCTGGGCCTCGGGGTGGGTGGGGGGCGCTGAGCCGCTTTGGTCCTGCTCTGTGAGAGGGGCAGAGCCCTGCTGGGCGGCCTGCCTCAGGGAGACGTGGGGCTGATGGGAGACGGTGCAGAGCTCCTGTTAGAGGCCGCAGGACAACGGGCTGATGGCTCGCTTTCCCAGCGCTGATTTCCTTCCCGTGTCCTGTCTTCGCCTTCAGGTGCTGTCCGGCTGCGGCATCGTCTACTGCAGGACCAGAGAGGCTTGTGAACAGCTGGCGATAGAGCTCAGTTCCCGGGGGTTGAGTGCCAAGGCCTACCACGCAGGTGAGGGCCGCCCGGGCCATGTGGTCCGCTCCGCTCTCTCAGGCCTCTTGGCACGTCTCTTGTTCCTGTGGCTCCTGAGAAATCAGGTGGTCTGCCATCTGGTCTAGCTTCCCAGGCAGAGCTAAAGTGGTTCACTCAAATCCACAAGAAGGAGTCTGGCCAAGAATGGGGTCTAAAATGAGACTGGGACTCCGGAATGTTTTCTCTCGCCCTGTGCCCAGCAGCCGGGGAGGAGTTGGTAAAGCCCAGCTGCTGGTGTGGAAAGAGCACAGGCTTTGGAGGCCAACGGACTTGGGTTTGAATCTTGGCTCTAACATTCATTGAGAATACAGGCCGGGGCCTTTATATTTATTAGCTCAGGCTCAGAGAGGCTAAGTGCCTGGCCCATGGTCATACAGCAGGTAAGTAATGGATTCAGGGTGTGTGTGTGTACAGTGCCCGACATAGTGTCAAACCCAAGACAGACAGGGAAATGCGAGCTCCCTTCTCCACCTTCCCCCCTTTTTAGGGCTGAAGGCCTCTGAAAGGACGCTGGTGCAGAACGAGTGGATGGAGGGGAAGGTCCCCGTAATTGTTGCCACCATTAGCTTCGGGATGGGAGTGGACAAAGCCAACGTCAGGTGAGCTCTGGTTCTTGTCTTACCTTCCTGGTCAGGGCCTGGCTGGGGGTGGGCTGCCAGGAGGACCAGGTCCCTGTGTTCCTTCTAGCGCCAGCGGGGAAGGAGGCCCCAGGGGAGGGTCCCTGGGTCACAGGCCGCAGTGATGGCACAGCACGTTCTGCTGATCCCCAGGAGATGGGCCGCACTCAGACCACCAGGCTCATTCATTAACACAGCGCCGCTCACTCACGTCTTAGCGGAGGGCCCTGTGAGGGGTGGAATGAACCATCTTAACCTGCTCCCTGCGGGAAGTCAGAGGCAAAGCGCTGTTCCCATCGCTGCTTGTTACTGCCGGCTGACGGGCCGGAGGAGACGAGTGCAGCTGGCCTCCCAGGCCCCGCTGGCGGCGGTTGGCTCTGACCTTGGGGAGACATTTGGGCTCCAGACGGAAGCGCTGGCTTCGGAATAACACCAGCAGTGATGCCGTGCTGGCTGACGGAGCTCTTCTGCACACGTGGTCTTGTCAGTGACTCTGAGTTGGTCAGGGTAGGAATCAGTCTGCGGACTGCATTTGAGAGAACACGGACTTTATATTTTTATGTTTTAGACTTTTAGTGATTTAACTGGAGTGACATCGGTAAATAAGATTACATACAGTTTCAGGTGTACAGTTCTACAATACATCATCTGTCCGAACACGGACCTGGGAACCTGAGTTTGGATGCTGGGTTGGCTGTGTCTTGTTAGGGGCCAACTTTGAAGTCAGACACCCCCAGGCTGAGACCCTAGCTCTGCTGTCCCCTCGCTATGTCCCCTTGTACAGTTCACCTCTGCATCTCAGGCTCGTTGTCTCTGGCATGGGGCTGCCTCCCATGATGGTGACTGTAACAGTTCAATGAGACAAATGTATACACTGGTTCCTAGCAGGTACTCCTTGTTATCCCTTTCCCTCTCCAGAGAGATCCACAAGGACCTTTTTCAAGGCTGTGGGGCTCCTAAGTGGCCTAATCTGATTTGTTCGTTTAAGTCCAGTATGTTTTTCCCCACGGGACCTCTGATCGGGGTTTTGTCTCTCGTATGGGTTGGAATTGCCCCTTGACTGCTATGGCTCTGACCTGGGCTGCTCCATGGCAGAGAGGCCTGCTGATGGACTGCAGGTGTCCTAGCCCCGTGGTCAGCAAACTGCGGCTCGCGAGCCACCTGCAGCTCTTTGGCCCCTTGAGTGTGGCTCTTCCACAAAATATCACGGCCTGGGCAAGTCTATTTTGAAGAAGTGGCGTTAGAAGAAGTTTAAGTTTAAAAAATTTGGCTCTCCAAAGAAATTTCAATCGTTGTACCGTTGATATTTGGCTCTGTTGACTAAGGAGTTTGCCGACCACTGGCCTAGGCGTACTACGCCCTGGGGTCCTCTCTGACTTCTCGCCCACCCAGCCCTGCTCACTGGAGAGCCCTGCCCCACCTGCTCAGAATCACTCCTCCCCTCAGGTCTCCTGCCACGCCTCATGCTGCTTGCCCCTTTGGGTCCTGCAGGTTTGTCGCCCACTGGAATATTGCCAAGTCGATGGCTGGGTACTACCAAGAGTCTGGCCGGGCGGGCAGGGACGGCAAGCCTTCCTGGTGCCGCCTCTATTACTCCAGGAGCGACCGGGACCAAGTCAGCTTCCTGATCAGGAAGGAAGTAGCAAAACTCCAGGTAAGTCCCAGGCAGTAGTAGCCCTTTCTGTCCAAACTGACAACTCTCCGATTTCGCAGCGTATATCTGAACTCAGATGGAGATTCTGTAAGCTGGAGGGGTGCTCCTGGGGCCAGACGGTATAGCAAGGGGGAATTGTATGTTGGTCGATGGGCATTGCAACAAGCTAGGTTAGACTTGTTTTCTTTTTAAGATTTTAAAATTGATTTTTAGAGAGGGAGGGAGAGAGAGAGAAACATCCACGTGAGAGCAAAACATCAACCGTCTGTCTCCTGCACGCCCCCTACCTGGGATCGAGCCCACAACCCACGCATGTGCCCCGACAGGATATCGAATTGGCAACTTTTCGGTGCTAGGACAACGCCCAACCAACCGAGTCATACCAGCCGGGCCTAGACTTCTTTCTTTATGTTTAATTTATCTTAGTACGGTCTTGTGTGTGCATGTTCTTTTCCATAGTCAGGATCAATCCTGCCTTGTTTTATTCAGCATTGTTACATAAGCATTTTCTCATATTTTTATGTAAGTTCTTGGTTTTTCTCTTTAGTCTTTAAAAAAAACATCATGCATTCTTTGTCCAGAGCCTAGAAACAGACCCACGTGTATAAGGAAAATTGATGTATGACAGGCAGCGTTGCAAATCAATAGAAAAAGGATGAACTGTTGAATAATTGGTGCTGGAAAAAGATAAAATTAAATTCCTAACTCCCATACCGTACATATGCGAATTACCGATGGATTAAAGACCTCAAAAAAACTGTAAAAATGGGGAGAAGTACTTGATGGCCTTGAGGAAGGGAAGAGGATGTCAAGACTTGAAAAGCAGAAACCATCAAGGAAGATACTCTTACTTGACTAAATTCTAACTAAAAATTTCTATAAACACAGTGATAAAGGAGCCATTGTTGGGGAAATATTTGCAGCATATGTAAGTGACTGAGCACGTAGGGAACTCTTACAGGTGAGTGAAAGGCAGCAGCTGAGAGCAGGAAGTCTGAGTGTCACAGGGCAGGGAACCGGACTAGTGAGCGTGTGAAGAGATGCTCACCTCACGGAGGGATGGGAGAAACGCAGGCTAGATGACGAGCTGCTTACGCCCACCAGAGCGGCAGCAATGGAAACCCTCTTTGTGGGGACGCGGGAAGGGTAACTCACAGTGTTGTCAGGAACGTAAACTCGTACGACTGCTTCGAAGAGAGAGGAGGTGATAACGCGTAAGTGGAGGATGCTGGTGCTCTGTGATTCGGTAATCCCACGTCTGCATAGACAACCTGTCACGTGTACAGGGATGTACAGGGATGTTGGCTGCAGCACCTAATAGTCAATCAGACTCTTCCTCTGTAGAGTGTTGGATAAGAAAACAGTGGGTTAGACACAGGGGAATGGGCTAGAACAGAGAAAACTGACCCAGTAAATCTACATGAATCAACGTGGATCAATCCTCCAAAGCATAATGTGTGAAGTTGCAAAAGAATACATGTAGACTTTTCCTAAAGAATGATGAAATACAAGTACTTATTTCTAGTCCCACTAAAAGAACAATACAACGACTATACACACACACACACACACACACACACACACACACACACACGGGGACAAGGAGAACAGGAAAGAAGACATCAGGAGCTAGAAATGTCAATGCATATCTGCCCATTTATAAGAATTTATAAAAAAAAAAAAACCTGGCAAGCCCTAGCTGGTTTGGCTCGGTGGGTAGAACCTGTGGACTGAAGGGTCCCAGGTTAGATTCCAGTCAAGGGCATATGCCTGGTTGTGAGCTTGATCCCAGTAGGGGGCGTGCAGGAGGCAGCTGATCAATGATACTCTCTCATCACTGATGTTTCTCTCTCTCTCTCCCTCCCTGAAATAAATAAAATAAAAAAATTAAAAAGAAAACCTGGCAAGACGGATGAATGTAAGACATATTTTTAAAAGCAGCAGCTTTTCTCTGCATTAGCATAAGTACCTAGGAATGGAAATGATAAAGAACCCATAAACTAAATAGTAGATCTGGAAAAATACAGAATGTCGAAGGCAAACAAAAGGCTGTTGTTGAGACTAAATAGAGAGCTTCCACCCCCTGGCACCAAACAAAGGACATGAGAAAAGCTCACCTGAAGACGTTCACTCATCAGTGACCACATACATGCAAACTTAAGTGAAAGGTTTGGCACGTGTGTTAACGAGCTCTAACACACTTCAGTGGCCCGGGGACGGGCCCGCGTCCCCCTTACAGTTACCCATGCGCGGTCAGGTTTGGGGACACTGTTTTGTAAGTGGCTTTCTTACTCTCATTTGATGTTTTTCTCTCATTTTTTGAGCTACAAGGTAGTTCACCTATGGAAGACTTTTGCTAAATGGTCGTTATTGGGGCGACATTGGTTGATAAAATCATATAGGTTTCAGGTGTACAGTTCTGTGATACATCATCTGCACATTGTATTGTGTGTTCACCACCCCAAGTCAGGTCTTCCTCCATTTATCCCCCCTTTACCCTCTTCCACCTCCCCACCCCCTTTCCCTCTGGTGACCACCAGAACAAATGTCGTTTCTTGTCTCCAGGAAAAGAGGGGGAACAAAGCGTCTGATAAAGCTGCCCTCCTGGCCTTTGAGGCCTTGGTGACCTTCTGTGAAGAATTGGGGTGAGTGATTTATTCGCATGTTTCTGAACAAAATGTTACTGAGATCTTTTCCACGCCCCGCACCCACTCATTAACCAGCTAACGTGGGGCCACTCTCGGGCCATCAGGGGACCCTGCCTGCATGGGGTGTCTCCAGCCAGGCAGCCTGGAAGTCGGGACCCTTTCTTTCGTGGAAGGCCCCCGAAACGGACGGCGTGAGGACTCGTTGAATATTTTGGGTCGTCGTCCATCCACCCTACTTTACCCCCTTCTGGAATGGATGGCCGCATGCGCAGCTCAGTCCTGAGCCCCTGGCATTGTGGTCATCACGTGCTGCTGAGCAGGGCCTCTGGCTTCACTGGAGGAGCCGCCCTCAGCCTGGACCCGAATAGGCATGTGGCGCGGCTTCTCCCTCGGCGGGGGTGCGTGACGGGCTTGGCGAGAGATCAGCTCCCCTCACATCGCGCCCGCCTGCCCACTGGGAACTCACTTACCCGTCTTATCTGCATCTGCTGCCGGCGGGCCGCGAGGAGCCCGGGAGCTGCAGTGACAGGCAGGTGGCGGCGGGCGGGCAGGTTCCGAGCACAGCCGCTGTGAGCGGTGTGGGCGGAACATCCAGGGGGGCTCTGGACAAGCTGGGACCACCTTACACTTGTTATTAGCCCTTCAGTCTAAAACGCTCCTCCATCCTCTGCTTCCTCTGAGCTGCGGCCATGGGAGCGTTCAGTTATTGGTGACCCGGCTCTTTACCTACTAGCGTCAGAAGGAATGGCAATTAGGTTTGAAGCGGCCTCCGGCCTCCAGGCCTCCCTGTGTTTAGGCCTAGATTGAACTGGGCTCTGGGGAGCCGTGGGGGACTCAGTGGTGAGCACGAAGGGACCTGCTTTTATGGGGCTCGGCTCAGTGAGAAAGACAGACGCTTATCAGAGAATCACATAAAATGTATAATCCAGGCTGTTCAAGGGGCTTTGAGGGAAAGGTCCACGGTGTTTGGAGAGTGTAGAACAGGTGGCCCCCCTCCTTGGCCCCCGAAAGTCAGGTCATGACTCTTCAGACTGATCCACCTTCTCAGGCAGAGGGAGTGCCCCAAACACAATGGCGAACAGCATGAGAAGCAGGACGGTGATGACGAATATGCTGATCACGGCCAGGCCCCCCTGGTCCCAGGGGTTCTGCCAGAACTCTTCCTTCCAGAGGCGCCTCTGGTCTGCTGTCAGTGTGTCCATGTGGACCTGTGAGGGGGACAGAGGCACTGAGTGCAGGGCCTCTCCCTGCCCCAGGCGCCGCCCCCGCCCCGCCCCCAGGTTCACCGGCTGGGCCATCTCTGAGACCCGCAGGCCCCCTGCAGCTGGCAGACTGACGTGAAGGGGTCTCTGGGCTCGATGCCTCCTGTGGGAACGGGCGAGGGCTGGCACCCCCGAGGGGCCTTTGGGTCCTGTGGAGGCCACCTCTGGGTTCTCAGAGGCGTGGGCAGGACTTCCTCTCCCAGCTGAGACCTGCTCGGCTAAAGCTTTGCTCTAGGCCAGGCGTCCTCAAACTACGGCCCGCGGGCCACATGCGGGTGTTTTTGTCATTTTGTTTTTTTACTTCAAAATAAGATAGGTGCAGTGTGCATAGGAATTTGTTCATAGTTTTTTTTAAACTATAGTCCGGCCCTCCAACGGTCTGAGGGACAGTGAACTGGCCCCCTGTTTAAAAAGTTTGAGGACCCCTGCTCTAGATCCTATTTTTCCTGCCTCGATTGGCACACATTGGGAGCGTTGTGAGAGGTCAGCATGGCTGCGGAGGAGTGGACAGCCTGGAGCAGAGACCTCCGGAAACTTCCTTGGAGGCAAGCCTGTAGCCTACAGAAGGGAGTCAGGGCAGAGAAGGAAGGCGTCTTACCTGACTCTGCTGTTAACACTCCCGAGTCCTGAGAGGGCGGACGGGGTGACCCTTAGGGGCCCACACTTTGGGGGATGAGCTGGAGAGGCCAGCAGGTGACCGGAGCTGTGCTCTGACTCAGAGAAGCAGCTGATGGGAGGAAAAGGTGTCCTCAGTGCCAAGTGGCCCTGACCAGACCTCATTGCTGTCACAAAGGTGACAAAGGTGGGCCAGAGCCCGTTGCCTAGCAACCTCTGGTCCCTTTCTGCCTTTCACACTTCCTCCCTCAGCTGCATTCTGTCCTTCTCTGATGTCATGGGGGGGGGGGGGGGGCGCTGCTCAGGGCACACGTGTGGAGATGTCCTCGATAAGAGAAGTCAGCCGTGGGGTGAGTAGGGGAGGAGACTGGAGAGGGCCCTTGCCCCAGGCCTTCCATCTACTCCGGAAGCGGGTCCTGCCTCCCTCTGTCAGGATGAGCTGTGGCCTGAAAGGACCTGCCGGGAGCTCAGAAGCCCTGGGGCTGGAACCACCCCTCAGGCTCCCTCCTGCGGTGCAGGGCGAATGGGTCACTGCGCCTCCTGCTGGCACCTCCCGGAACTCATTTCTGGGCGGAAGTGTTTACCCCCATGGAGGCTCTGGGTGCTGTGGGCCTACCTTCTCCCCGGGCCTTTGTCTGCAGCTGCTTTGTGTGGTTGGTTCCTGCCCACGGGTGTGACAGGCAGCTCGGAAGTGGGAACGGGTCGGTGCCCTGGCATGTGATGCCTGGTGGCCACCACTCACTCCACAAGTCAGGTGTCAAGCTCCGCTGTGCCAGGCGCTGCTGCCCAGCATGAATCAGAGAGGCAGGCCCCCTTCCAGAGCTGACATTCTAGCGCACTGTCCTCACCCGGCTTGTAGGAGCTTTTCTAAGCGCCCGTGCCCAGGCCGCGTCTCGTACCACTTACGTCACTCCCTGGGCGTGTCAGCCCCCTGCTTGGAAGAGCCGGCCAGGTGATTTGGATGCGCAGCAGGTGCAGGGAGGCGGGTGAGGTGCAAGTCCCTCTTAGTAATCATGGGCTTAATTGACCCAGGCCGACCTGACTAATGCCCTTGGCCTGCTGACCGCTCCCAGCCCGTGGGCGGGTCTCTAGGATGCCCTTGTACTTCCGCTCCATCCGTGAAGTCGATGCTTATCAAGAATCAGCTGGTTGTTCCAAACCTGTTTGTGGCAGTTGTCATTGTAATTACATAATTGCACTTAACATTACGTGGAAAATGAAGCAACAAGGATAGCCGAAGCCCCAGTGTCACAGCGGGGGACAGGCACGCTCACAGAGCCAGGGCGTGAGTGCGCTGGGTGTGAACTCCGCTCCGCATCTCAGCTCCGACTGTGCGGACCTCCGTGCGTGGGGAGCCCCTTTCCGTCAGTACCTCTCTGACCACTTTGGAGTGACTGGAATCACTCACCTAATGTTCCCGCCCACATATCACCGCGGTGTGGACGGCCGTGAACAGTGTGTAAAAAGGCAGGAGGATCTCACACTCGGTGTCTTAGGGGGCGTCTTTAAGTTCTTGCTCTGCTTCCACGAAGCCAAATGAGACAGTCCAGGAGCTCTGGGCAGCAGGCCACACCGGCCAGGAGAAGACCCTGGCCCCACCTGCGTCAGGAAGACCATTGCTTTCGCCACCTTTTTTAGTCACTTGCTGGCCCCGACCAGAACATTCTGCTGACAGGACTGCCATGGAGAGAAGGGGGCCGGGAGGGGGGAGGGTGCTGTCGGGGCCTGTGGCGGAGCCTGGCCGGGGCCTGAGGGGACGCCCTGGAGGAGAGATGTTTGCGCGGAGACATGGAGACTCGGTCAGACTTAGGATTGGGAGTTGGGTTCTGTGGCAGGTGGCGGGCCCCAAGGACGGGGCGGGAACTGTCTTCAAGGACAAATTAATTTGCCTCAGTGTTTTATGGTCTGGAACTGGTTTCACCCACAAGCAAATAGGCTCGTCGCCGTGAAGATTTGGTTGTGGATTGCTTTCAGTAGTTAATGTTTGAGAGACAAGTTGCAGGACCAAACCGGTTTGCAGGCTCTGCGCCACATTTTGCAGAGCCTTGACTGAGACTCTTGCACGGTGGCTGCACGGTGGCGTCTGAAAAGGCACGTTGTACAGACAGTGACTGCACGGCCTTCAGTGCAGAGTGAGGCCCTTTTGAGGAACCGAGAGCCCAGAGGCCACAGGGGGAGGCACGGAGAGCCTGCTGGGCGAGTGTGAGCCCGCTCAGACACCGGCAGTGACCGCAGGCGGCGGCCTCAGACACGGGCAGTGACCGCAGGCAGGCGGCGGCGGTGGCTTGGTCCAGGGGGCTGCGGTCCAGGGGGGAATGGAGAAGTGTTGGGTCTGGAGTCAGCCAGACGGTCTGGTCTCGGGGCCTAAGACAACCTGAAGGTGCCCCTTCCAGGGCCACCACCCATCCTGCTGTGCCTGTTTCTCCTTTCCCACCACGGGGGGCGGGGGGGGGGTATTGCTGCCGCCTGTCCATCCCACCTGCCCCAGAGAGACCCAGCTGGGAGCTGCCGTCGCTGGCGCAGCTCTGGGTGCAATTGAAGCCAACCTGGGGCTTGGCCCGATTGGCGGGGGGTGGGGAGGGCTCAGGGTGCGCCCGTTTGCCAAGGAATGGGGAGGAGCCAGCCCCCTGAGGACAGGGCCATGTCTTGTTTGGACACAGCAGTTAGGTACTGCGTGGCCTGGCGGAGAAAAATGCAAATAAACCAGCCAGCCCGCCCGTCAGTATCAGGGCTGTCCCTGTGTCCTCCACTTCTTGGCAGCTGGACCAGGAAGCTAGAATCTTTTCTAACAAAGAGGTTCAGGCCCAGCCACCCCCAGGAAGGGACATCCTTTATACACACACACACACACACACACACACACACACACATATATATTTTTGTGTGTCATCCTTGTGCAGGGGCCATGCTCATCTTCTCTGTGTCGTTCCAATTTTAGTGTCTGTGCTGCCAAAGCCAGCACGGGAAGGGACATCCTTGATGCGGGTGAAAAGTCGCACGGGGACTGGGCCGCTGCGCTGTTGGAGCAGCTCCTGGACCGGGGCTTCCGGGGACCCTCCAGGCTGTGCGGGTGGCGGTGGTGCAGGGACTGAGGGAGACAGGGCCTCCCCTCCCGCCCCTCCCGCCTTCCTCCTGGAGTTTTCCTTCCGGGAGGGAGACCTGGTTGGGCCCCACCCGCTCCCAGGAGGTTATTCTGAGACAGTTCAGGGTGTGGGTGTTTGGGATGTGGGGTTGGTTGGTGGAGATAATGGGATCAGAGCCTTCGCTCTGGGAGGCCCCGGGCTGGGTGTGACCGGGGGGGGGGGGGGGGGGGGGGGCTCTGCAGCCGGCGGGCTGGGCCCAGAGGCGGCTCTGCCACTCTGCAGCTGGTTGAACGTAGACAAATTATCTAGCGTCACTGAGGCTCAATTTCCTCATCTTTAAAAAGTGGCGCTAGTGTTATCTGCAGCATTGTCACTGCGATGATTACATGATGCAGCCCAGCTCTTACCACAGTGCCTGAGCATGCCCAGTGTGAGCCTCAGTGGGTTTGTTGCCTTTATGGCCACACCATCACTGTTGTCATCATCTTTCTGAATCCCATTCTTCAGGGTGGGGGGCGGGGTTGAGGAGGCGGCAGATTCTTGGATTTCTTTTATTTTGTACAGACGCACTTCTCCTCTGAATCTTCCATCGAAACCAAACCCACAAGTCCCTGGACACCAGGAAGTGAAACTAGCCAGAGAGCTCCCCTGCCCGCCCCCTGCCAGCTGGAGGGGGCGGTGGTGGCAGGGCTGGCGTCCCCTCCCCACCCCGTTTTCTGGGCCACGGGCTTCTGCCCTCAGGCGGCCAGAGCATGGGCTGCCCGGCCAAGGTGGCAGAGGCATATACGGGCCTCTGGATGGCTCTGGGGACCAGTGGGGACGGAGAGGAGGTGCCCTGGGAGCCTCTGCCTCCCCTGCGTCATCCTGGGCTTCACCCACGTGCCACGTTCTCCGGAAGAGAGAGCGGACTGAAGTGGAGGCGGGACATCTGCGGAGCTCTTAGCAGGTGCCCCGCGCTGTGCCAGGCTCGACAGGCCATCTTAGGTCATCCCACGAGCACACCCCAGGGGGCAGTGACCAGGACTAACCCATTTCCCAGGGAGAAAGCGCGGCTCGGGAGGGTCGCATCACTGACCTGCATTCCCACAGCTGGAGGCTGGGGCGAGGGTCTGAACCGGGCAGTCGGGCACACAAACGGGGAAGGGCGAAGGCGTCGGGACGCAGGTGTGGACAGAACTGGGGCCCGGCCCCTCTCTTACTCCGGCCGTTGGGGAAGACCAGAGGCCTGAGCCTCTAGCGCGAGGGTGCAGGCTCAAGTTAATGGCAGTGGCAACTGCTAAGTGGCCTTTCTGAGCCAGCACCTGCCTGGGACACGCAGCGTCCATCGCTGCCCAGTGGGCGTCTGGGAGCCAGAGCTCGTCAGCAGCTGGTGCTTGACAGGCATCGCCCTGCACCCGCCACTGGTCCCACCGCATCCCGCCGGCGTGGTCCTCCCGCTTTCTCGGGCACAGGGAGCGCGCTGGGCACGCCCTGGAACTCTGGCACGCGGCGCTGCTCATGCCCAGAACCCAGCCCAGCGAGTCTGATGCCCAGAAACATAATGAAAAAGCTTTTACTGGGAAAGAAACAGGCAAACACTGGGCTGGGATATTGACACGCTCCCTCTCTGCTGGGGAGCGAGGGCCCAGGAGCTCCTGCACAAAGTCCCCGCGACTGGGCGGCTCCTCTTTGGCGTGGTCAGCAGAACCCCAAGGCCAGCTCCCCCAGGTGCGGGCTGTTCTCCATCGAGGTTTGGGGACCCCGCTTCCGTGTTTCGTTAAAAAGTGCAGGTAGGCCAAGATCCGCGGTGGTTGACTCTGTCCTTGAAATGGTGGCTCCTCCTCGGCACGTGCTCACTGCAGGGGGAGGTCCTGTGACCGTGACGGCCCTTGTTTCCTTGACAAGCCCCCACGTGCCGTGCCCGGGTCCTGGGCGGGGCCAGAGCTGTGACAGCGGACTTGGTCTCGAGGAGTCAGGGCTGGGGGGCCAGGCCGACACCCGGGCGTGGCGTCATAGTCTCTCCAGCTTCTCGGTCAGCTCTCCGCCCTCATGGCGGGGTCACAGGCCGCACCTGGGCCTTCCTGGCCCTGGGCTCGGGGCAGCAGCACTGAGTGCAGCAGCAGCTACAGGCCACCAGCAGCAGCAGCAGCACGGTGCCTGGAGGTCGGGGAGACAGAGGCACCGGGCTCCGAGGTGGGAAAGAAGGAACGCCCACCTCTTCCCCAGAAGCCCCTCTGGGGGTGGGAGGGCCTCTGCCCGGAGCCGGGCAGCAACACCCGAGGCTCTCCATGCCGGCCACTGGAGCCGGACCTCCTCCCTGTGGCACCTCCTCCGCCTCCCGGAGCTCTGGTCCCTTCATCCCTGGGGCAGGATGCTGGGTGCCTCTGGTCCCAGCACCACCCAGCCCATCCTTGAGGCATGTCCCGGGACCAGGGGAAATGCCTCGTTTCCCCCAAGGGACATCTGCTTCCCCTCCTCTGCCCGGGAGACACCGAGCCACTCCGCCAGGGCCGCACTACCACCCCCCCACCCACCCCCCCCCCCCCCCCGGCCAGCAACGTGGTCTCGCCCCCCGGGTGCCGGGAAGAGCCGAGGAGAACCCGAGAGCCCGACTGACCTGTGAAGAGGAGGATGACCGAGAAGGCCACGATCTCCACGGGCTCGGCCTGCGGCAGCCTCTGCAGCTTGAGCAGCAGCCTCTCCCCCACCCAGCGCATCTCCTGCACGAAGTCGGCGGCCCCCATGCTGGGCCAGCTCCCGGGTTCCTGCCGGCTGTGCTGCGGGGAGAGAGCACCTGAGTCCCCACGGGCGGGCGGCTCCGAGAATCCACCCTCCCGCTCCCCTGGGCCCGCAGAACGAGTTTGTCAGGTCTCACCCTCTCGCCCCACTCGTCACACCTGGTGGCTCAGGAGGGAGGGAGCCCGTGGGCCCCAGCTCAGTGGTGGTCCCCAGCCCCCCACAGCTGGCACTGCCCGGGGGAGGGAAGCTGGTGATGGCAGCCTGAGGCCCTGCTGGGAGCTGCTCAGGAGCGCCGGGCACGGGAGGGGTCTGCCAGCCGCCGAGGTTGGCCGTTGTTTCTGTGTTGGGGTGACTTCACGCTCACACTGCTTGGTCTCAGACACCAGTCCTAGGTTTTCAGGTGCCCTGGACTGGCGGCTCCCCTGGTGGCCCTGGGTCACTCAGGACTGGGGTACCGGCAGGGAGAACGGAGGTGGGGTGGGGGGGGCGAGAAGTGAAGGGCCAGCGTGCCTGCAAGTCGGGCATGTTGTGGAGCTGAGGTCCCTGCCCTCCGCCTCACCTGCGGCCACAGGGAGCCTGGCCTCTTAGGACAGGGGCCGGCGACAGCGTGCCCGCCCAGCCTGAACCTGCTCTCCAAGGCAGCTCTAATGCCAGGGCGGCTGACAGGTGGCCGGGGCTTGTGCCAGACCTGGGGCTCTGGTGACTGCCGCCGCGTCCCGGTGTCAGCCAGGGGTTCTCCGGGGGTGGCTGCGGTCTGCGAAGCCCGTCACTCCCGTGGTGCCACCGCACCGCCTCCGGAGAGCCGCCCTCTGCCCTGGGCCGCCTCCCGCCTCGCTGTGCTGTGCAGCCCTTGGTTGACCCACAGCGACCACAGCCGCCCGGTCCTTCTCGGGCAGCGCGGACTGTAGAAGGCGGGGCCTCGTGCTGTGGTCACTGAGGACACCTGGGCCCTCTCCGCCTCCGTCCCTCAGGCCTGCGCCTCCTCCTCCAAGTCCTCTCTCTGGCGGTTGCGCCAGCTGCCCTAGTAGCTCTGTCTGTTCCGTCTTGGATTTGAAGCTGTCCCCTTCCTGCTTCGGCGACTGATGTCTCTGAGTTTCTCGTGTTACGTGAGGATGAGGTGCCAGTGTTTCGAGGCTGGGGGAGGCCTGGCCACCTGGCGGCACAGAGCCTGGCACGGGGAGGAGCCCAGCGCATGGGACTCCCCGCTGGGTGGGGTCTGGCCAGCGCAGGAGAGTTGAGGTGGCTTTGGGGGTAGGGACCTTCCTGCAGCACCGGGGGGTTTCACTGCGCCCTTCATTCTGGAATGTTTGTGGCGTGGGACGGAAGGGAGGGGAGGCCGTTTTAAGTGATGCTGGGGCGGCAGGCAGTGATGGCTCCCTGGAAAATCAGCTGCTTTCCTGTCAAAAGCGGGACCTTTCCTTCTCTCGGCCCCCTCCAGGGGCAGCATGCTTCCGCAAAGGCGATTGGGATCCGGTCCTCAAAGGTGCGAAGGCACCGACGCCCAGAATGCCACAGGCCATCACTCCTGCCTCCTTTCTTTTACAAATGGGGAAACCGAGACCCGAGAGAGGAAGTGACTTCCCGAGGTCACCCGGCCGGACAGGTCTGACCAGCCCCCCTGTGCTGCCCCACCCTGTCTCAGGGGAGGCCCGTCCTGGGCAGCCTCCTCTCTGACCAGCAAGATAAGCCCGCCCACGGGCAGCTCGCCGAGGGCACTGCCCAGCGGCGGCTCGGCTCAGTGCCCTGGGCCCTGGGGAGCGGGTGGGCTCTGCTCAGTGCCCTGGGCCCTGGGGAGCGGGTGGGCTCTGCAGGGCAGCCGGAGCGCACCCTCACGGGCCCGGGACTCTGCTCTCACCAGGCCCGGCTCCCAGGCCCAGCCACACCTGCTCTGTGAGAACCCCGAAGGACAGACCTTGCACGTCTTTGCGTCTCAGGCCCTCCATGTTCCTCCCAGAGCGCAGGCCCTCTCCCGTGGGCACACTGAACCGCTTTCCCCCATTGACCCTGGAGCAGCCCCTCCCTCGCTCCGAGGCCGGTGGGCACCCCGCCCCCAGGTTCCCACCCTTGGGTCTCGTTCCAGGGGGAAGCACAGGGTTGAGGAGCTGTTCTCCCTCCCTCTTCATCCGCACTCGGTCGGCTTTTTCAGCCTGATTGGCCCGGTGCCTGCACTGCCTAATGTATCCATCAGACACGCTCCTTAAAAGAGGTGGACGGAGGGCAGGGGCGCTCTTCACTGTGCTCCCACCCCCAAAGCCCCGGGAGGGCTCCGAGGGTGTGGCATGGAGGCCGGGGCCGAGGGGCGTGGGGAGGAGGGTTACCCAGGTTGGGAAAGGCGGGGTTTGTTGATCGGAAGCCTCAGCTCCTTTTAAAGTCAGCCGTCCTCCCAGCCCGGAGGACCCCACCCCCCCCCGGGAGGACTGGGTCCGCAGCAGTAGCAGCAGCAGGCGTGGACCTGGCATGCTGGTTTTGCACCCAGGGCCTCTGGAGACCAGAGCTGGCCAGCCTCGCCCGTCGGGGCTGCTCCCTGGGTCCCATCTGCGCCGGAACAGGCGTGGGGCTGCTGCACGCGGCTCTTCTGGCCCAGAGACCGATAGCAGCCCCGGCTTTTCAGTTGCGCTTTGTCATCTCCAGCTTGGGCTTGAGCAGGAGCCTCAGTGGGGGCCACCGGGGAGTTGGAGGGGCCCCTTTCCTGAGAGGGAGGCGGCACATTCCAGCAGGTCCCAGGCGGTCCTCCCAGTGGGCTATTTAAAGCCAAGGCCAAGGGGGCGCCTGCCGCCTGGTGCCCAATATAGCCAGCAGCCGTCAGGCGACCATGAGCTGGTGCCCCAGCTGCTGCTCTGGAGGGAGCCCTACTCGAGTTTCCAGCTGTGGCCTGGGGAGAGGGGGGGCTCTGGGCTGGCTGCCTCTCCTCCCGGTACCTTCCCAGGTTGGAGGGAGGGGGGCAGGCCAGTCTAGTGGGGCTACTGAGAATTCTCCGTTTTTCTGATCTTTCTGTCTCAGGTCCACCAAACTCTGTAAAACTGTACCTTCTGCCTATGAACCAGGGAACCAGAGTCCCTCCCAACCCCATGCCGGCGGGGGGCGGGAGGAGTGAGGGGGGAGCGGGGGGAGGTGCAGGGCGTCAGTTAGAAGCAGCCAGAACAAGCGTTGGCCCTTCTTGGACCTTCCCAGGGTGCTCCCCGCTGGAGCGGCCGCCAGCAGAGGGGAAAGTGAGCAGGGCAGAGGGCAAGGCTGGCCGAGCTGGCCGGACGGGAAACATTCCTGTGTGTGTCATCTGGAACAGACAGCCTTGCAACAGGGTGGCCAGGCGTCCAGACACCTGCCACTCGGGACACAGCTTCCCTGTTTCCTCCTCGCAAAGCTGATACCCAACTCCCCGGGGAAGCGGCGGGTGTGTTTGTGACTGATAAGTACAGGGCCCCAGGGCTGCTGGCTCAGCCTGTTCTTCTGTCGGGGTTGTAGCCACCCTGCCCCAGGGCATTGTCTCATTGGAGAAAGAGCTAGAATGAATAATAACCTGAATGTGTGGGAGACCTGTGTGGCCAGCAGGGCAGAGGTGCCTGCCCCCTGTGTGCCGTGGGGAGCCGCCCCATGACACCCCTTTTTGTCTCGGCTCCGTCTTGGGAAGTAGACACTGGTCCCTCCCTCCCCACCTTACCCGCCTCCAGCACAGCCCAGCGTCTTCTCTCTCCTCCCGTGTGCTGCCCTTCGCTGCAGGACCTAGAGTCTCCCCAGCCACCCGCCAGGCCAAAGCCCACAGCCTCTGCCGAGCCAGGAACACTGGGGCGATCCTTGGCCCCGCGCCGCGTTTCTAAGTAGACACGGGCTTGTTTGCTTTGGGAAAGGCACCCGGAGGGCCGGGGGGACTTTAACCCTGGCTTGAGGACAGGGAAGCGGGCGTCAGCCTCCTGGGCAGGGCCGCTCTCCATGCTGCCTGGAGGACGGGCTAAGGACAGTGTTACCGTGGCGCAGCAGAGGGCCAGGCACTAGGGACCCCTCTCTGCCCCCCCCCCCCCCCCAACCTCAGTCCCACGGTCCTCACCTTCTCCCCACCCGGCCCGGGTTGGGAGACTGGCCCTCTCACTCCTGTGCAGCCTTAGGGAGATGCGGGCTCGTGGGGCTCTCAGTGGCCCCGGGAGGAGCACGTGAGCGGAGCCCGGGGCTGAGGACACTGGTGGTCAGCAGGCCAAGCCCCCACGAGAGGTGGCAGCGGCGGTTCTGGTCTGGGCCACAGAGAGGCAGAGCTGCCTGGGCCCGGCCACATGGCTGGGGGGCCTTGCCCTGAGCCTCCTGGGCTGGGGGAAGCAGGCATGGCGGGCGCCGCCTGGGTCCTGGGAAAGGGGAGCTCCGTGGGCAGGCGATGTTCTCTCCCAAGCCCAGCAGCCACGTGCCTCGTGTAAGCCCCCTGAACGGAAAGAGCTTACACTAATGTGCAGAGTAAGCAGGCACCCTGCCCCTCGCCCGCGTCCCCGGTGCTGGGAGGCTGCGAAGCAGGGAGAGCCCGGGTTGGAACTGGGGGCTGTCCGCAGACTGTGACCAAGTGTGTCCCCCATGGTGAAGGGTGGTCCTCCGTCCATGGGGCGGGGACCTTGCTGCTCCATTCCCTCCATCCCCACCCCCTCAGCCGTGGCCACTCACCTGGGAGCTCAGGTGCCGGAGCTGCGGGTGCCGCCGCCGCAGGTGCTGGGGAGCCAGGCAGCCCGGCCTCTTCTCCTGGGGCCTGTCCTCGGCCTCCCGCCACCTCTGGTGACCCAGTGCTGCTCCCTGGACGCCTCTCCCCCTGCGAGCCAGCGAGCGCTCCGCTGGTGCTGACAGCCAGCTGCTATCTGGGCTTCAGCTTTTTTGTTGTCGGTCGTCCAGGAGATCCAAGTGTCAAATTACACGGGGCGGCCACTGAGGGGGGAGCCGGCCATGGGCGGGCGGGGAGTCCTGCTGAGAACTTGCCCTGCCCCGGGAGGTCCCAGGAATGGCCCCACTCTGGGCTCTGTCTCTTGCTTGTTCCTCCTCTTCCTCTCCCTCCTGGTGGGTGTGTGCTAAGCCACGTGGGCTGGGCCTGGGCCGGGAGCTGATGAAAGAGGAGGGTTCTCTGTTCCCCAGCCGAGATGACCCCAGGGAGGTTCCCGCTGAGGTGTGGAGTGGGCAGGGAGGGAGGGAGGCCCCCTGCACGCCCAGCTCCTGGGCTCCTGCCCTACCCTCAGGAGGGCCTTTGGCTCACATCCCCACCACCCAACCTGCAACCTCAGGCAACTCCGGGGCTGGTCCTCACTCCGGCCTCTCTAGGGAAAGAGTAAATAGTGGGGGGAGGTGCCAGACCACCCAAGAAGCCAGCCCCCCACCCCCACCAGGAATTCTGGGGAAGAGCTCAGGAGTCCCAGTGACCTGGGAGTGGCTGTGCTTGGCCTGCTGGCGGGGGGTGTGCCTCGTGTGCCTCGGGCCGGAGGAGAGTGGATCCTGCGGTCTCCTTGCCAAAGAGCGTGCCAGGCCGTGGCTGCACTCGGGGCGGCTGTCGGGGCAGGCTCCAGGCCAGGCCGGGCCCTTTGACATTTGGCTGGTTGTGCCACCCTGTCGACCAGACTGTGCCTGGAACAGGACAGGAGCCCACCCCAGCCTGCGTCTCCGAGCTGTCAATGGAGCCCTTTGAGTGTGAGCACAAAACCCCAGTGAGTCAGGGCTTGGGGGAGGGGAGGGGTAAGGAAGCCAACCTTGTGGCCACACCACTGAGATGCCAGAGCCTCCCGAGGCCGGACAGGCAGCCACTGTGCCGAGGTACATACAGGCTTGGGCCACAGAACGTTACACACTGGTTTTCGGAGCGGCGCCGACAGCGCCCTCTGGTGGCCGCCTTGGCCTCCTTGCCGTCTCTGGCCATTCAGCGTGCATCCTCCACTCAGCTAAAGGCAGCCAGACCGGCTTCCTAGGGGCTGGGTAGCAGTCAGCTCTTGTTCCTGAAGCCTGCTCCTCAGGGTCTCAGCTGTTCAGGGGTTTCTCGCACCAGCTCCTCTTGTCCCTGGGACGGGGCCCCTGGACAGCTCTGCCTGCACACACACGCACACGCACACACACACACGCACGCACGCTTGCAGCTGGACTGGCCATTTGTAAGGGACTTGACAGAGCTGTGCAGCTCCTATGAGATGAGGAGTCTGCGATGCTTAACGCAGTGCCGACACGGAGCAATGCTCAGCCCGAGCTCAGGGACTGCCTGGGCCCTCACCCCTGCCTCTGCCATGCTGCCTGCTCCAGGTGCCGCCACGCCGCCATTGCCAAGTACTTTGGGGATGCACCCCCCGCCTGCACCAGAGGCTGTGACCACTGCCAGAACCCCGCGGCCGTGCGGAAGCAGCTGGACGCCTTGGAGCGCAGCAGCAGCTGGAGCAAGACCTGCATCGGGCCCTCCCAGGGCAATGGCTTCGACCCTGAGCTGTATGAGGGCGGCCGCAGGGGCTACGGGGGCTTCAGCAGGTGAGGGGCCATGAAGCCGGGCCCCGCCCACTGGAGATGGTCTGGCATTCTCTCCCTGGTGCCACGGCCAGACCATCCTTCTGCACCATGGGCCATGCTGGGGCTGCCAGGGCCTCCCGAGGTGTGTGTGTTGGGGGGCAAAGGCCGGGCAGGGCTGCTCATGCCCAGCCTGTCCCCTAGGTATGACGAAGGTTCTGGAGGCAGCGGGGACGAGGGCCGAGATGAGGCCCACAAGCGGGAGTGGAACCTCTTCTACCAGAAGCAGATGAGTCTGCGCAAGGTGAAGGGGGTGGGGCCTCTGTGGGGTCCAGGTGCCGCCTGCTCGCTCACACCCTCAGCACCCCCTTCCCCGTGCTGACCTGGGTGCTGTCCTGCAGCGGGCGGGATGCCTCACCAGCCTTCCTGTCCTCTTCCAGGGCAGAGACCCCAAGACAGAAGAATTTGTGCCCCCAGGTCAGTATAGGGCCTGTGGGCTGTTTCCAGGGTGTGGATGGAGGATGCCTTCTTGGGGGGTTGGGGACTCCAGAGAGTAGAAGGCAGAGTGGAGAGCCTCCCCCTCCCCCCCAGATGAGGACTGTCCCCTGAAAGAGGCTTCTAGCAGGAAGATCCCCAGGCTCACTGTGAAGGTAAGAGGTAGCGGCTCCTCACCCCTGCCCCCCAGCCTCAGGCTTGTGTGACCGACCTCTCCCCGCTCTCCCTCTGCAGGCCCGTGAGCACTGCCTGGGGCTGCTGGAGGAGGCCCTGGGCAGTAACTGCCAGGCTGCAGGTGCCACTCAGGGGTGAGTGTCCCCGGTCACGGGTGCGGGGGGGTGGGGGGAGGGTTCTCCACGTCCTGTTCCTTTGGAAACTGCTGGAACTCTGGGTCCCCAGCCTGTTTGGGAGCTCCCTCCCCTGCTTGCGGCCCATCCTACTCCCAGGGGATGCAGCTCCCTACAGCCCCACCACAGGGCAGGCTCGGTCACCCCGAGGGGCTGCAGGCTGCCCAGGATGTCCAGGTTGGCATCCCGGCCCCAAGGCCGAATCCCACCAGGCCCGGAGCCATGTCCAGGGTCCCCCAGGAGAACCCACCGGAGCTCAGCAGGCAGAGGGCTCAGGCCTGCCTGACACCTCCCTCCATCCCTCAGACCTGACCTGCAGGCCAAGGCTGTGGAGCTAGAACATGAGATGTTCCGAAATGCCAAGGCTGCCAACCTGTACAAGGCCAGCGTGTTGAAGAAGGTGGGCGGGGCCGGGGGCGGGGTGGGCGGAGCTTGCTCCCGGTCAGGGTGTGAGAGGTAGCCCCTCCTCGCTCCCAGGCTGGCTGCCACCCTCTGGCCCAGACCGCCCAGAATCCACTCCTCACCAGAAGCCACTCATTTGGGGGAGCCCACTCCCCCCTTTGCCAGCTGGAAGCACTTCTAGCCAAGCCCCTGAGGACTGGACCGTGTCTAGTGTCCAGTTGCCTACAGTCGCGGGCCACAAAGCCCGCCTGTGGGAGCCTGTGGGTGCCTAGCATACCTGCCCACCCTGCCCCAGGTGGCCGAGATCCATAGGACCTCCAAGGACGGGCAGCTCTACCACCCGGCAGGCGGTGCCAAGGGCTGCAGTGCCCAGGCCGAGCCCCCAGAGCCCACCGAGCACGACATCCTGCCGGCCTCCCAGGTGTACTCGGTGAGCGGGCCTGGGGACGCTGGGGACGGCACCACTTCCCTGTCCTCAGCTACGGCACAGCCCCGCCTCCCCGGACAGCCCCGCCCCCTGACAGCCCTCCCTATGACAGCCCTGCCCCCCCTTGACAGCCCCGCCTCCCCCGACGGCCCTGCCCCCCTTGACAGCCCCGCCCCCGACAGCCCTGCCTCCCCCGACAGCCCCGCCCCCTAACAGCCCCGCCTCCCCTGACATCGCAGTCCTGGCGCCAGGGTGCCCCAGGCAGGCCCGCGAGCTTGTCTGCTCCCCGCCTGTCTCTCTCCAGCCCCACCGCCTGACCCCGGGGTTTGGTGCCGGCGTTTCCCTCCCCCACCCTTCAGATCGCCACAAACACGGCCATACCTGGACCAGCCTTGGAGTGCCCTCGAGGGGCCTGCTGGTCAGCACCCTCTCTCCTCCTCACAGCTCAAACCCAAGCGGGTGGGAGCCGGCTTCCCCAAAGGCTCCATCCCGTTCCAGACGGCCTCACAGCTGATGGAGGAGATGAGGGCTGGGGGGCAGGCCCTGTGGCCTGAGCAGAGAGGCGAGCAGGAGCCCCCCAGCCAGCCGTGTGGCCTCCAGGATGAGGAAAGCAGTGAGCCCGTCCCCAGGCTCAGAGAGGCCCCCGGAAGCAGTGCTCATTGTGGGGGGCCCTCCCCTGAGAAGGCAAAGGGCCCCTCTGGGGGCAGCCCCGCGGCCAAGGCCCGGGCCAACAGGAAGCAGCAGCTCCTGGCCGCTGCGGCCCGCAAGGACTCTCAGAACATCGCCCGCTTCTGCCAAAGGGCCAAGGGCCTGCCTGTCCTGGCTGCAGCCCCCGGGGCAGAAGGTGCCAGCCCTTCCTGTGCTGGGGTGCGGGGACCCCTGGCTGTGGCCCCAGAGACACGGACCGGGGAGGAGGATGGAGCCCTAGGATGTTCGGCTGCTCACCCCCAGACTGAGTGCACCAGGGAGGGGCCAAGGTAAGAGCAGGGCAGTCCCAGAACCCTCTGGAATCCCCTTCGCTCACGGGCCTCCGTGACCACTTCCTACAGTGGGCTCTGCGGGCTGCCCGGCCGAGGGCACAGCTGGTACCTGGAGCCCTGATGCCTGCTCTCTCCTCGCCAGTGCCTGCCCACTGCGAGACCCGGGGCCCCCTGAAGGCCAGCTCACCCTCCCGGAGGGGACCCCGAGGGGCAAGCGGCCCAGGCCCCAGCAGGTACTGCCAGGGAGGGAGGCTGCGGGCAGGCCGGCTCCACTCTGTCTCCACGTCCCAGGGGGGCTGGGCTGGGCGGGAGGGAGGCAGCGCGTGCTGTGGCCAGTCTTCCAGAAGCAGGGGAGGGGCCGGTGACAGGGAGCCAAGAGTGACCCTCCACTATGGCCCCGCCCAGGAGAACCCCGAGAGCCAGGCTCGGAAGAGGCCTCACCCCTCAGCCAGTGCCTCCATTCTAGCCGAGGCCAACGACAACATCTTGGCCAGCGGTCAGAGCACCTTAAGCCGCGCGGCCCAGGGCTCCTGCCAGCTCGCGGCCCCGGGCACCTCCCTGAAGGTGGCTGCGAACATTGTGGTCAAGTGCCTGACCCCTTTCTACAAAGAGGGCAAGTTTGCCTCCAAGGTAGGCTAGGTGTGTGGGCTCTGCCGTCCCCGGGGCCTTGGGCACGGTGTGGGGAGGGCAGGGCTTGGGAGCCACTGGGAAGCAGGCGAGCCCCGGCCCGCGGCCCTCTCCCTCGGCTGCCTTGCCCTGTGGTTGCTCGGGGCCGAGCCGGGGTCTGAGCCCTTTGCTCCTCACCCTCCACCCGCAGGACCTGTTTAAAGCCTTTGCCCGCCACCTCTCCCACTCGCTGGCTCAGAAACCCTCTCCTGGGAGGAGCGGTGAGTGCCTGGGTCACCGGCCAGGCGGCACTGGGGGCCCTGCAGGGAGGCGACCGGCCCTCACACTCCCCCACCCCGACTCTCTAGTGAAGGAAGAGGCCCAGCACCTCATCAAGCAGTTCTTCCAGGGCCGCGCCCGCTGCGAGAGTGAAGCTGACTGGCACGGCCTGTGTGACCCACAGAGATGACCGACTGCTGCCCGGCGGGACCAGTGTCCCCTCTCTCCCCACCCCCACCCCACTCTACCGTGGGCCCGCTGGGCCTGACTCAGGAATAGGAAGGCGGACAGGCCTGCTGCCGCCAGTGGCATCTCTTTGCTCAGGGGCATCTCTTCTCAGGGTCCTTCCCCCTTCCAACCACACCTCGCTGTGGAGATGGCCTGGGACACCTCCCAAATCAAGGTCAGAGGTCAGCCCACCTTCCTAGGTACTTGCAAGGCCTGAGGCCCTCTCTCTGCTGGCCTCAGGAGCCCCACCTTAGAAGGACGTGGGTGGCGTGGCTGCTGCCAGGGGAACAGGAAGAAGAAATGGTCCCTCCACGTCTTGTACCCGAGCTGTAAGCCGGGGGAGGCCCACCTGTGCGAGGCGGGGGGCTCCAGTGCAGGGCTGAGGGTGCGGGCAGCGGCCGGCCCTGCTTCTCGGCTCCTGCTCGGGAAGGCGGGGCTGGACCGAGGCGCCTCCCAGAGGAATAAAGTCTGTTCTGACACGTGCACGCATGCAGGTTTTCTCTCGGGAGCTTTATTTCCTCGGCAGCTGCTGCTCCCCGGTCTGGGCTGTGCTGATCCTGAGGGGGCCAGGTGCCATCTCCCCCAGACCGGGCAACATCAGCTGCCCAAGCTGAGCTCCTACAGCCCCATGCGCCCCCAAGAAGGGGTCTTTGGAATCTTCCCCCGTTGATGTCACTGTAGCAGCGCCTGCCTGTGACCTCCATGTGGGCCAGCCGGGCTGTGCTGGGCAGGGTCCAGAACAGCCAAGCCACCAAGTCCAAACCAAAGTGACCTGACAGCACCCAAGGGAGACCATCGGCACCCAAGGGAGACCCACCAGGCTGGGTCAGGGAGGGGCCCTTCCTCCTCTCCCGCCCTCCTCCTCTCCTCCGGGGTGAGGCCGGCCACTAGACGGAGCTGTCGCTGCTGTTGAGCAGGAAGGCGATGGTGTGCTGCAGCTCCCGGGCCTGCGGGGCACAGGCCTGTGAGGACACTCCCAGCCCGCCCCCCGCTGCCCGCCCACACCACGCCTGGGCAGTGGGCATCGGCTGGGCCCAGGCTCCGGGCACGCCAGCCTCCCAGGGTGGTCAGAGGCCCTGGCCACTCACCTGCGGCAGCTCGAACCAGATGGTCTGGGGGCTGTCGACGGAGCCGTAGTTGAGTTCCAGGCCCGGGGGCCTGTCTGCCTCCAGGGGGCTCAGCAGGTGGAGCCGATGCAGGTCCCGCAGGGCGATGGAGCAGCACAGTGTCTGGGGGCAGCAGGGACAGGGCTGGACCCTCTCACGGGGGACAGTGTGGGTGGTGGGAGGGGAATGGCCAGGTGCCCAGGCCCGCCCTGGAGCAGGAGCCCAGCCCACCTGGGAGCTGGGGTCCATGAGGATGAGGTGCTGGCGGTTCAGCCCCAGGAGGCTGGGTCTGGGCAGCGTCAGGTCGCTCGCTCGCAGTACCACGTAGACCGTGTAACCAAAGAGGGGCAGCTGGCTCGCCGCCTCTGGGGGTGGAGGGGTGAGACGGAAGATGGGAGTTCTGGCCCCTGGGGACCTGCCCTCCTTGGCCTCCAGGTGAGGTGAGAGGGACAGGGAAGGTGGAGCAGCTTTCTCGCCCCCTCCACCCTCACCTCCTCCCTCCTGGGCCTCTACCTCCTGCCTCCTCCCCAGCTGCCCCCGGCCCCAGACCCACCGATGAAGCCGATCTGAGCTTCCTGGGCGCTGCGTCCTTGCAGCTGCCTCAGCTCCTGGTCCACCAGGCCCCGGAGGGTGGCCACGTTCACCTGGCCTTGCAGCGGCCTCGGCAGGTACGCCAGCAGGTCTTGCCTAGGACACAGCGTTGGGTCAAGGCTGGGCACAGCCGGCGCCCAGTGAGTGAACCAGTGGCTACTGTGGGTGAGACTGAAGATCCAGACACACCCATGAGGTGTCCCTGCCCGTGAGCTTGGGGTGGGGCGGACAGGGGCCTCCACTGCTCCCGCCCCATCTGGTTAGGGCCCAGGAGAGGACAAGTCAGGTGGCCTTGACCTTGGATTGTGGGCTGAGGAGAGGCCCTTGGGGTGGATGCTGAGGCGGACCTCAGCACCAGGAGGGGCAGGGAAGTGACAGGAGGTGTGGGGCGTGCACACTCACTCTGAGGGGGGCGCCTCCTGGGTCCTGCTGACGTGCTGAAGGGCAGCCAGTCTGGCAACTTGGGCATCTGCCTGGGCGCCGACCAACAGCTTCCCCTGCAGGTAGTCTCGCTGCACCTGAGGGCAGAGCGCAGTGAGCGGCAGCTGTGCCCTAAGGCCCCGGACAGTCCTGCCACCGTCCCTTCTCCTCGCGGGAGGGGAGGGAGGCGCGGAGGGCCCCGCCCAGGCAGCCTGACCTGGCTGTAGTGGGTGCTGATGTAGGTGGGGTTATCGAAGTGCAGGCGGGTCTCCCAGCCGAGCCGCCGGCTGTGCAGGCTGGTCTCGCGGTCCACCAACACGCTGTTGAGGTACTCGTGGGGCCGCAGGGGCCGCACCAGCTCACCTGCAAGGGAGCTCGGTTCACCGCCCTCCCTGCTGCCCAGGCCCCGCCCCGCCCCTGCCTCACCCGGGGGCGCAAAAGTGGACCGGGCAGGGGAGCCCTCCTGAATGCAGCCTGGCGTCCTCCCCCCACGCCTCACCTTCCCCTTTGATGAGGAACAGGGCAAATTCCTGGACCTCCTCGGGTTCTGTGATGCCCATCTTCTCACACAGCTCCTCCAGCACCTCTGCTGCCACCTGGGCATGCGGACAGGGCATGAGGGGCCGGGGCCAGACTGATGCCCAAGCTCCCTGCCTCTCCCAGCCCCTCTCGGGAGCTCACGGTGAAAGTCCCGATGTTGGTCGTGTAGCCCACGCCTCCGGGCAGGTGGATCAGCAGCAGGCGGACCATTTTCCCTTTCTGCGAGGCACGTGGCAGGTCAGCACACCATAGACAAAGGCCCTGGCTCCCCCCACCTCCTGAGGGAGACCCAGAATGCCCGCCGCCTGCACCCCCAGTACCAGGAAAGCCTTCATTTCACCCGGGGGCGGCAGCCGCCGGCGCCCCCCGTATTTGACCGTGCGCTGGAGGTGCTCCTGGCTGCTGCGGGCCAGCTCTGCAGAGAGGACCAGGCTGAGGTCAGCAGCCTCTTCCAACCCCTCCCCACGCTGCCGAGACCCAGCCTGGGAGCCCCTCCCACAGGCACCTTGACTCCTGCCCGCGTCCTGCAGGAACTGGGTCACGTAGGGCATCAACGTGGGGGACGGCGGGAGGAAGCCGGTGAGGAGGCTGAGGAAGCTCCAGCCTCGAGCACAGAATTCCCTGCGGGGCACAGAGCCTGGGCTCGGGCTGCCGGACCACACAGCGGGCTGCCCGCCGCCCACCCTGCACCCCAACACTCACAGCCGGGGGTGTCCCGTGACCTGCTTGATGGCCTGGCAGTAAATCTCGTCCCTGAGGTTCTCCTTCTCCCGGCACAGCTAAGGCACAGAAAGGGCAGGTGGGCGGGGGAGGGCAGCCGGGGGGCGGGCGGAGGGCAGTGGAGTGAGGGGTGGCGTGGGAGCCGAAGGCTAGAGGCTGGGGGCCAAGTGGGGGTGACAGCCCAGTCGGTGGTCATCTCTGTCATCTCACTCGGTTTACTGGTGTCTGCACAACTGGTCACTCAAGTCACTGTCTCCACCTGCTTCCGGCCGTGCCTGGCCTGGCCTCCGCCTTCTCTGTCCCTCTTAGCTGCCTCCTTGACCTCTAAGGGCTGCGGTGTCCTCCTCCCGGATGCTCTCAGCTGCTCCCATCTGCTGCTGACCTGTGCCTGCCTCCAGCTCACACTTCTCCCTTGAACCCCAGCCCTCCGGTGGGAAGTCTGGGACTTCAGACCTCACATGTCCGAATTCCCCCAGCAGCCCAGGCCCGCTCCTCCCCGGGGCTTCCTTATCCAACGGCCAGGGCCTGTGGCATCCCTGGCCCCTCTCACACCCCCCATGCAATTCCTGGAACCTGGTGCTCGGAGTGTCCTGCTCCCTGCTGCCACCTCTCAGCCCCCCACCTGCACCGCCTTTCAACTGGCATCACTATAATCACCTCCTTTGCCCTTAGGCCCCCAGAACAGCAAGCCACAGCTAGAGCGACCCCAGCAAACACAAGCCACATCCCCCCTCAAAACCCTCCCGTGGGGTTCTCTCTCTCTTGAAAAAAAATCCAAGTCCTGACAATGGCCTGCAAGGCCTGCCGTGACCCGGACCCACTGTCGGTCCCGGGGCCGCATCCTCCACTCTCGCCTGGCCCCCTGGCTCCAGCCACGCCGGCCTGGCTGGTGCTGAGGCCCCCCTCCCATCAGGACGTCACCCCGCCCCCCTCTGTCCAATGCGCTGCCCCAGTGCACACAGCCTCCCTCCCTCTGCTGGCCTGTCAGCCCCTGCACTGGCTCAGCCCCTCCCCTGCCTTCCCCACGGCGCTTCTCAGCCCCCCACACTGCACCTGTCTCCTCCTCCTAGGTCCTAAGCTCTGCGGGGACTTGGTGGCTTGGCTCGCTGCCACACCCCCCAGCATCTAGTAGGTGCTCAATAAATACTTGTGGATGATTCGAGTGAATAGTGACCAAGGGTGTCTCCCCCAGGTCCCGGCGCACACGGCCCTCGCTTACCTTCAGCAGCTCATAGAGGAGCTCTATCTCGTCCTTGCCCCGGGGCTTCGGCTGGTCCCCCATAAACTGCATCAGAACTACAGGCAGGACGAGAAGCGTGGGGAGCCGGGCGGGGGCTTGGCCCTGGCCCACGCGTCCCCACACAGGGCTTTCCCCCCGCCATCTTGGTGCCTTGCTCTCAAAATGTGTGTGAGCCAGGTAAGGCGGCAGACCCGGCTTTACCGATGGGGAAACAGGCTCAGGAATTCTGTGGGTGCCTGCAGCCCCCCACGGTGCACCGCCACTGCCTTCCGGCCCAGAATCTACACAACCCACCGCCTCTTGGGCAGGAGTGGAAGTGGGTGAAGGCTGCCGGGGTACAGGAACCACCCCCAAGCTGCCCTGCAGGGGCAAACTCACAGGGAAAGCGGCCGGGTGCCTAGGTCCAAGGCACCACAGACACGGGGCCCAGCCGGCCACTCACCCTGGAAGCTCTCCACAGCCCGCCTGTTCGCGTCCTCATCACTGAGGCTGATGAGCGACTCCCGGATGGGGGCCTGCAGGCCAAGAGGCTGGGCTGTGGGTCTGGGGTCTGGGGGACCCAGCGGGCAGGCCCACTGGCCCGACTCCCCCGCCTGCCCCCTACCTTGGTGTACTGCACCAGGCTGGCCATGGCTTTCTGAGTGTCTCCACCTGCCGGAGCCAGCCTGAGGGGCAGAGAGCGCACAGCCCTGCTTGCTCGGCCCTTCCGCCCCGTCCCAGGCTGTGGCCTGGCGGCCCTGAGCAGGGAGCCCCCTTCACAGAAGCTGAGGACAGACGGGTAGGGTGGGCTCAGGGCACTCACAAGGTCTGGGGCTTCCGGAAGTATTTCAGGGCAAAGTCCTGCATGGTGTAGTTGTGGGAGACGACGGACAGAGGGGCAGAGACCTCGGACAAGGGCAGGCTGCCGGCCTCCGAGTTGTCACTGTGTGCCTGGCTCCGGCGTCTGGCGGGGCCCTGGGAGCACAGGAGACCTGGTGCCACCCCGAGACCTGGCCTGTCCGGAGACCCCGCCCCGGCCCCGGCCCGGCCCCGGCCCGGCCCCGCCCGGAGGAGCAGGAGAGCAGCTGCAGTGAGCACACCACCAGAGTCAGGAGAGTCAAGAGCTTTTTATTGAGCATCTTCTAGGGCAGCACCGAACAAGCAGCCCCGGGGACCGCACAGCCCCGCCCGCCCGCAGGGAGCTCACAGTCCTGCTGCGGAGATGAGGGAGGCATTGGGAAGAGGGGGGCAGGGCGATCCTCACTGCTCTGGGGCCATCGAGCCCTTTGCTTCCTCAACTTCTACTTCCTCACCTCCAACCCCCTCTCCCGCTGAGCCAGGCTCGGCTCTCTGCGCAGCGAGAAGGAAAAGTCCGGGGCAGCAGCCGGCTGCACCATGTCCACAGGAAAGAGCCCGGAGCGGCCCCCGGCAGAGCCGAACTGCCAGCCTGGAAGGCACGCCAGGACAGTGCCTTACCCACCCGCCCCTCTGCCCTCAGAGTCCTCTTCTCCCTCCCCCCGTACCCCCCCCCCCCCCGCCCCGGCACCGTGCCACCCTCCCTGGTCAGCGCCCTGCTTGGCCCTGGAGAGACCTGGCTCCGGATCGATGGCCGGCAGCAGCTTGATGAGGTCCCCACGGTGGAAGCTGAGGAGGCTGCGGTCATCGGTGATGTAGCTTCGCAAGGCAACCACGTAGCCGGAATCCTGCCGGCAGGAGGGGGAGAGGGTGAGCGGGCGAGCGAGTGGCCAGCCCGCCGGTGACCCCTGACCTGCCGCCCTACCTGCTCGCCCTCCATTGGCCCATTCCCACCTCAGCACCCCAGAGTTTCAGGGACCCAGCCCCAACCCAGGAAGCTTGGAGGAGCCTGGCTGACAGGCCCCACGGAGCGTCAGCGGAGGCCCCGCCCGGCCCTCAGCCGCACTCGCCTTCTGGAGCTCACTCAGGAAGAGCTCCATCATGGCCTTGATGGCACCTGCCCGGGCCGAGTGCAGCACCAACTGCTCGCTCTTCAGCGTCAGCTCCAGGGTGGAGGCCCCCCGGCACTCCACGCCCAGCACCTCGGCAAAGCTGTGCACAGGGTGGGGGCATGAGCTGGGGGCCATCTTGCCCCCCCCAGCCCCCACCAGCCCAGCCCCCACCAGCCCAGCCCCTACCAGCCCAGCCCCCACCAGCCCAGCCCCCTACCAGCCCAGCCCCCACCAGCCCAGCCCCCACCAGCCCAGCCCCCTACCAGCCCAGCCCCCACCAGCCCAGCCCCCACCAGCCCAGCCCCACCTGTAGGAGCAGAGGGTCTTCAGCTGGTGGAGGCAGATGCCGGGGCCTCGGGCCCACTTGAGCAGTCTCAGTCCCCGGTGGGACACGCCCAGCAGCTGCACGTTGCTGCCACTGTCGCCCTGCCCAGAAAGGGGGTCACAGACACGCTGCTGGGCCCCCTCCGCTATCCAAGATGCCTTTATGTTTCCTCCGGGGCCCACCCCACCCCCTACTCCCGTCCCAGGGTCCAGGCTGGGTGCTGCCATCCCCAGCCCTCCCCCCCGCTCACTCACGGAGACGGGGAAGATGCGGGAGAAGTAATTGGCCCAGTTGTCCCTGGCGGCCACCACAATGCGCTTCTTGACACTGTCCTCGGCGGCGCCGAGTGAGTCCAGGCCCACCTCCAGGTCTCCTGCGGGCAGGGACGGCCCCAGCCTGTCCTGAGGCTCCCCGCAGAGCGAACCCCAGAGTCTGCTCTCTCCCTCCGCGCAGGCCCGGCCCCCAGCACCCCAGCACCCCAGCTCCCTGGCTCCAGGGTCCCCGGACCATACCCAGCAGGTCTTTCATTTTGCACCGCTCGTCCTGGGAGATCCGGGTGCAGGACTCGGAAAAGGTGTCCCTCAGGATCTGGGGGCAGAGCCAGGTGGTCACCACCAGGTGCCGAGGCCAGAGCCCCGCACGAGAGCATCACACACCCCGAAGGTGGAGAGCCCCTGGGCGGAGACGGAGCAGGAGAAACATGGGGCTTCCAAGTCCGGGGCTCGACCACCCAGAGCCCCGCCTGCCCCCCCAGTGCCAGCTGCTCCTCGGTCGGCGGGAATCAGCCTCCCTGAAGCAGCGCCACTTGGGGGAGGCATGGAGATCGGGGGACAGGCCTGGTCCTGGGAGCATCCAGAGTCGGCCAAGGAGCAAGCACCAGTGAGCACCTACTGTGTGCTGGAGCCTGTTGGGCACTGGGTACACTTCCCTAATCCTCGTGGCCAACAATGGTCCCTCCTCACAGGGGTGTGAGGGTTACGTAGAGGAGGCGGGGCTTGAACCACACAAGGGCCCCACAGGTGCGAACCGCCCAGGTGTGGGTGCAGGTGGGCTGCCTCTCACCTGCTCACAGAGGAGCCGGAGGTTGTAAGGGTGGCTGAAGTTCTCCCGGGGGTAGAAGACCTGGAGGAGGGCAAGGAGAGCGAGGGTGGGCATGGCGTCCCGCACAGCCCCTTCCCGCCCCTCCCCCCCTGCCTTCCAGGCCAGACAGAAAATCCCCCGACGTGGTCGTGGGGCGGCAGCTCCCCGAGTTTGTGCGTGGGGAACAGATACTGGGGTTCCCCAGCGGGGTCCCGCACAGCCTGCCACCCCCTCCCCAGCCCTCATGCCCACCTCCTTGCGTAGGAACAGCCTCCAGGGCGCACTGGTGTAGGAGAAGCACACGCTGCCGATGGGCACGAGTAGCTGGGTGCTGACCCCCTGATCTCCCATGGACCCCAGAGAGCCTGGCAGAGGAGGTGCCGGGAGCACGGGTGAGGAGCGGCCAGAGCTCAGGAAGGGAAGACCCTCACCGCCCCAGCCCCTGGGAGGCCCACCCCGGCCCAGCCCACACCAAGCCACGCCGCCCCACCGCACCTCGCTGCCCTGCCACGCCCCTCGGCCCGCCCCCAGTCCCATCTCCTGCCTCAGCCTTTCCCCGGGGTCCTAGACCACCTCAGCAGGACCATTAATTTCTGACAGAGCTGTCAGCTCTGCATGGAGGACAACACCCTGTGTGTGACAGTCCCTCGGTGCCAGACAGGTCCTAGGGGTACCGGGCCCTGCCCTGGGCGGGAACGTAGAAGCTGGGGCTCCAAAGTCCGGAAGCCAGAGCAGCTGACCTCAGCCATGAGCGCCCAGAGGCTGTTGGGAATCCTGCCCCCCTCCACCCCTCCCCGCCAAGGTAGCCCACCGCATGGGGTCGTGGGGTTCCTTACCGCGGGGCTCAGCGGAAGGGGTCCCCGGGTCCCCGGGTGGAGGCAGTGGGGGCGCTGGTGGAAGTGGGGGTGCCTGGGCAGTGGGTGGGTGATGGCCAAACAGCTCCTGAAGGGGCCCCTGCTTCTCCCGGATGGTGCTGGAGGTCTTCATCCGCGGTGCGGCCTTGGGTCGAGCGGCCACAGCTGGCGGAGGGCCCTTCTCCGGGCTGGGGGACAGCGGCTGCGGGGGCACAGAGAGCTGTGTCTGGGGAGAAGGCCACGTGGACCCCCGAGGGCCTCGGACTCCTGAGCAGAGCAGCCGCACCCCGGATGGGATGGGACGGGCCTCACCGAGGGGGGCACGTGGGCACCGCTGATCCCCAGCTTAGCCAGAGCCTCGTCCTTAGGGTTGTTTTTCTTCAGGAAATTTTGGGGGGGCTTCCTGAGAGAAGGAAAAGGTCAGGAGTCCGCAGGTTTCTCCCTGGGGAGTGGGCCGCGCCGGCCGGCCCCGGACCCACCTGGATGGCTGCACGGGCACGGGCACGGGGCCGGGGCGGCTCTGGTACATGCGGATGATGTTGCGGATCTCCCTGCTGGGCACCCTGGGGGGTTCTGAGCTGGGCACCTTGTCACCATCAGGCTCCGCCTCCTGGGCCGGCTCCGCCTCAGCCTTCCGGACAGCTTTGGCCCCACCTGGTGTCAGTGGCTTCTTCACTCCCCGGGCGGGAGGAGGAGATGGCACTGCCCAGGAGGAAACACGTGAGACCCTGTGCAAAACCGCAGAGCCAGGCGCACCCCCCCCCCGGACCCCCTCCCCCGTCTCCCTGCCACCTGCACGGGGTTCCTCCTCTTCCTGCTCCTTCCCTTGGGGGATCTGCACTTTGGCCGGAGGCTTCACCACCTTGGCCGGAGGCTTCACCACCTTCACCTTGATCTGCTGCTGCCCTGTAAGTGCCAGATGGCCCTGTCACCCTCCACCTGGCCGGCCCATCCATGCCCCTGGACAGGCCACATCAGACTCAGGGCACAGAGGGCACCCGCAGTCCCCTGGCCAGGCTGGGGGGGGGGGGCCGAACTCCTGCGTGGGCCTGCCACCCCAAGTCCCCTCACCCATCTTCTGGAAATAGTTCCGTTTCTGCTGGAAGCTCCTGTGCCTCTCCTCCTCGTCCTGCAGGGTCTCCTGGGGGGTCTCTTGCGGGGTCTCTTGTGGGGTCTCCTGGCAGGAAGGGGAAGTGAGGGAACAGCCCTGCCAGCCAACTTGCCCCTCTCATGGTGAACCCCTCGAATCCCTGGGACTGGGGCCCCACGGCATCTTTTCTGCATCTTCCTGCTCCCTGCCCTGTCTTTCATCCCTGCAGCCCTGGAGCCCGCTGCCCGATCCGGGATTGCCCTCTGCCGTCTCCACTCCTCCCTCAGGCAGACACCCACCGGCTCCGGCTCCGGCTCCGGCTCTTCCCCGGCGGCCGGGGGCGTCTTGGGCTTCGGGGCCATGGCTGAGGTTGCCTGGGCCTGGCGCTGGCGCTGCCGAGTCTGCTGCTCTAGGGACAGGGACATGGCCTGGGCAGTCATCTGCTGGGCCTGAGGGGGAGGAGCGGGGGACCAGGTTAGAGCTGGCCTGGCCCTGCCCACAGGCCTGTCCCTGCCAGGCAACCTGGGGGCCCTGCCCACCCTCACCAGGAGCAGCGCCTGCTGGTTGATGAAGCTCTGCTGCTGGGCTGCCAGCTGCCTTGCGTCCACGCTGGGGAGCAGGGGCTGTGGCGGCGGCTGTGGTGGCACCACCATGGCTGCAGGGTGGCAGGTGGGCGGGGCAGGTGAGCACGGGGCCAAGCTGGAAGCGCTTTGCCCACTGTGCCCTCTGGGCCTCTGGCAGGACCCTCCCTCCTCCAGACCCTACCTGAGAAGGGACCCGGTGCCCCAGCCCAGCCTTACCTGGCATGGCAGGGACTGTGCCCACTGCTGGCATCATGGGCATGGGTGCAGGCATCATAGCTGGCTGGTATCCAGGCATCTGCATCATCCCTGGGTACACTGAGGGAACGGGGCCCTCCCAGGTTGGTCCCTCGCTGGGCCCATGGACCACCTCCCTCCAGCTCCAGGCCAAGAGTTCAGGCCCAGGGTGCTGGCTGGAGCTCTAACCCCAGATCCAGGGTCCGAGCCATGCTCGCCTGTGCTGCTCCACCCCTACTCACCCATAGGGTAGCTTCCTTGCTGCATGGGCCCGATGCCGCCCCCTCCCTTCATGCGGCTGCTCAGAGCCCTGGCTTGCTCCAGATCCTGAAGGGACAAAGGTCACAGGTCATAAGGTCAGAGCTAGAGCCCTGGGAGAGATGGGAGGGGCAGCAGGGGCGCCAGTGGGGTGGGGTAGGGGCAGGGGTGGGGCATGCGTGCAGGACACTCACGCTGAGGCCCGGGGAGAGGACTGGCTCGAAGATGTGGTCCAGGTAGCTATCCAGGCTCCCCGAGGCCCGGGGCTCACCTGTGGAGCCGGAGGGGGGCAGTGTCACCACCTGGGGCATCGGGTCCCTACACCCCCATCCCAGCTCTGCCAACCCCAGTGTGCCCACTCCCAGCCGCACCTGTGTGGTCCCTGCTAGGCAGCGTCGGGGCTGGACCTGGAGGGGGACCTGGGGACAGCGAGGGGGCCTGGACGCCAGGGGCGGGAGGGATGTCCTCGGCTCTGCAGGAGATAGTGGGCCCAACTAAGCGGGTACCTGGCTGGGGGCAGCGCCAGGTGTAGAAGCTGCTGAGGGGGTGTCCCAACGGAGGGGGAAGAGGCTTGTGGGGGTCAGGGGGGGCGGACTGAGTCTGTGGCAGCCCCTGTAACCACCAGGTGTGATACAGTGGGGGTCAGGGTAGGGACAGGAGCAGGCCGGGGACAGGGGCAGCACCTACAAGCTTTGGGGGGCAATGGGGTAGCTGTGGGGATCAGCAGGGTCCCCCAGGTCCTCAGTCTGGCCGATCAGGTCCAGCACGAAGTCACAGCCAGCCAAGTCCTGCCAGGAGTCCCCGGAGTGCAGTGACACGGACCAGCCACGGGGGGGCCCCTCCAGGCCTCTGGACGGGACAGAGGTGTGCATTAGGGGTGTGGTCAGCCGGGCAGGGGACCATCCCGGAAGGGCCAGGGCCTGAGGCGGGCCAAGGGTGAGGGCTGCGGAGGGGACAGGACCCTGGGTGACGACTCCGGTTTGCACGGACAGGTTGCACCTCACAACCCTCCCACTTCCTTGTCGGCTGTGACGCACACGTTTCTTCATTCACCTATTTAATTGGAACCCGGCCCGTAGGCTTCATCTCCACTCCTGTTCCCTATCTCGTCTGGACCCTGCCCACTTACCTACCCCCGCCCCCCCCCCGCCCCCGCGGGCGCAGGCTTTGGCCCTGGGCGGGGGGCAGCTGCAGGAGGTGCATGGTGGGAGAGGGGGCTGGGAGGATGGGGGGCTCCTGAGGAGGACGGGCCCACGCTCAGTGTTGGCCGCACCCTCCCAGCCCAGGCCCCCCGCACCTGCTCTGCAGAATCCACCCGGCGAGCTGCTCCCCCGTCGTCCAGGACTCCACCTCTGCGGAGAGGCACTCGTCTGCGGGACGAAGGGAGGGGACCGAGAATGAGAGACGGCAGCGTTCACCTGGCGGGGAGGGGCTGCTGTCCCCAAGGGGGTCCGAAAGCAGGACAGGAGGGAGAGCAGGATCTTGGGGTGCGGCAGGGAGGGGGTCCAGGGAGCGGGAGGGGCAGGCTGGCTCCACTGCGGGCGGCATCACCATTGAGCGTGAAGACGTCCAGCACCATGCGGCCTCGGCGCCGTCCGGCCGTCCACTCGAGCTGAGTGGGGGGGTGGGCACGTGTGGTCTCAGGGGCCAGCCGTGCCTGCTCCAGGGCCACCAGCAGCTTGTGCTGGCACAGCGCCGCCATGCCGCTGGGGGCGTGGTCTGACACAAATCTGTGGGGACAGCCCAAGGCTGTGGGGGTGGGGCGGCCGCTGACCCGCCCACTGGCCTCCACCTGACCCCCCCACCGGCCTCCACCTATGCTCCCCCCACCGGCCTCCACCTGACCCCCCTCTGGCCTCCACCTATGCTCCCCCCACTGGCCTCCACCTGTGCCCCCCCACCGGCCTCCACCTGTGCCCCCCCTACCAGCCTCCACCTGTGCCCCCACCTACTGGCCTCCACCTGACCCCTTCACCGGCCTCCACCTGTGCCCCCCTAGTCCTGGGACTCCACCTGCCAGGCCTCTTACTTGAGCAGCGGCTTCTGCAGGGCAGGCGCCGGGGGGAAGGCGCTGAGCAGGACGGCCATGAGGGCCCAGCCGCGCTGGCTCTGCTGCTCGTTGGGGTTGTGCCACAGCTGGGCCACCAGCTGGCTGAAGAGCTCGTCCCGCAGTCCCGGCCGGCGCTGCCCCTGCCTCACCAGGTAGGTGCCCATGGTCTGCTCCTGCCAGGCCGGCAGGGACTCATCCCCCAGGAGCCGCAGCATCTGCAGGGCCAGGCGAGGGCAGGGCACGTGGGGCTGTGGTCCCGGCCGGCACTCAGGAGCAGGCCGGCCCTGTGCCCTCCCCGGTGTGTCACTCACCACCTTGTTGATATCCAGGGCCTGCTGAGGGTTCTCACCGTCCAGCCGGGTCAGGGGCTTGTCCAGCAGCTGCCCAGGCGTGGGCAGAGATGGCTCCTGCAAGGAAGGAGGGCGACCCAGGGCCTGAGCAGCTGGCCTGCTGGAGACAGCGCGGGGAGCCCAGGGAGCAGCTCTCTGGTGGGGCGTGGGGGGAGAAGGAGGGACTGGCGTGGAAGACCATCATTAAAGTGCAGCTTAGCCTGACCAACGTGGCTGAGCGTCGATCTAAGAACCGGGAGGTCACAGTTTGATTCCCGGTCAGGGCACATGCCCGGGTGGCGGGCTCGATCCCCAGTGCGGGGCGGGCAGGAGGCAGCCGACCAACGATTCCCTCTCATCATGGATGTTTCTATCTCCCTCTCCCTCTCCCTTCCCCTCTGAAATCAATAAAAACATACATTTAAAATGAGGCTTCATTGCTTGTTCTGATTAGAAAATTGATGCCCATGCACGCGGAAAACTCAGAAAACACAGAAAAAGAGAAACAATAAAAACCACCCCTCGTGTTCCACCACCAGGCACAGCCAGTTGGCGTCTTGGCCTCTCTCTTTCTAGTCCTACTTCCTAGTTCCGGCGCAAATACAGCCATCACCGCCCCCGCTGTGGTTTCTACGAACCGAGATTCTATTCTGTGTGCAGTTTTGAAGCGCACACTGCAGCCGGGACAGCGGCCCTGGCGTCACACACGCTTTAACACACGCCGGCGGCAGCGGGCCCGGCACGGGTGTACCAGGCGTGGCTTCGCAGCGTGAACAACACCGGCGAGTGAGTCACTGAGGCTCGATGAGTCTTTTCCGAGCAAGGCAGCTGTGTCCACAGGCCCAGGCTGGGAGGGAGGAGGCCGGGTGGGGACAGGAATAGCCAGCCGGCCGCTGCCTGGTAGGGGCTGACATCGGGGACCTGTGGGACCCGCCAGGGAGGGCTGCGGCCTGGGGGGCCCACCTGGAAGCCGATGGAGATGAAGCTGGAGAAGGGGAAGCGGTCGATGTCCGGCGGCAGCGTCAGGCGGGGCCGCGCAGGAACCTCCGGGGGCTTGGCCTCCGTGATGTTCTGGGCCAGCGAGTGCTGGCGGCCTGGGGACAGACCGGGAGGCAGCCCAGAGGTGCCCGGGTCAGGCGCCCGGCTCTGGCACCGCCGCCAGCCCTCACCATCGCCCCGGCCCCGTGCAGAGGGAGCCGGACGAGGCGCTCCGGGGGCCTGGAGCAGCAGGGGAGGGACCACAGGGACGGACCGGTTCACACAATGAGGGGCTGGGGAGGGGTCCCAGAAAGAGTGACGCCCGGCAAGCAGGACTCACCTTCCTCCTTCCTCAGCATGACGGCCAGCTCGGCCGGGATCTCCAGGCGCGCCAGCTCCTGTCGGGGGCGTGGGGCATGGACCCGGTGAGGAAGGGGCCCGGCACCCGGTGTCCGTCCTTCCCCCGTCTCTGACTTCCCCTCCCAAGACCCTGGGCGCACACACAGATGCCCCTGAGGGACAGGACCCACACCACCCATGTGCCCCCTCAGCCGTGCCGGCTTCATCAGGTTCATAACCAGCAACACCCCCTAGCTTCCAGGCCACCTACCATGCTTGGCCCGCTCTCCGAGGACCCGCCGCCGTGCCAGCCGCACCAGTGCCCAAGCTGTCAGGGGAGACGCAGGAGGAGCCGATGTCCCTCCCGAGAGGGGCCCCTCCCCAGCGAGGCAGTTCAGCGGCCCCGCCTGCCCCTGGAGGCCCCGACTCGGACAGAGGAGCAAGCACAGACCCAGAGGGGCCAGCTGCCCGCGCCCAGCTCCCCGGAGCCCTCACCAGCCTTAGTGGGCGTCCCTGCCCGGCTGTCAGGCCACAGGAGAGGGTAGGAGGGCAGGAAGACAGGAAGGAATGGTCTCAGGGGGCAAAGTCCAGCCAGGGAGGGGCCGGGAGGGGGCAGTGTGTGGGCACTGACCTTTGAGCTGCTTTATGGCCTCAACTAGGAGTCATCAGGCGAGAGAGGGGAGCAGGTGGGCCCCCGGAGGGCCGGAGGGGTGGGAAGACACGTCGGGCAGGGAGGGGCCAGGGGCCTGGGGCAGGGGCAGGGATGAAGGAAGGCAAATGGCTTCCCGAGGCCCCAGCCTGCCCTGGCCAGGCAGACAGAAGTGGGAAGAGCTCAGCCAGCAATGGCCTGAGGCCTTGACCTTGTGAGGTTGGGCGCGGAGGGTGGGCACAGATGCCCGGCTTCTGCCTGAGCTGCCAGTGCCGCGGCGCCTCACCTGCAGCCTCCGCCTCCTCCGGAGCAGGGGCCGGGCTGCCAGCAGCACTGTGTTCAGCTGTCCCAGGGCCGCCCGGCGCCGGAGGTACCGCTTCCTGGAAGCCGGGAAAGGGGTGGGGAGCCCAAGCTTACACCCAGTTCCTGAATCCTCCACGCCAAGCAAGCATGTAAGAACTGACTCGAGGCGCCTGGCCGGTGTGGCTCAGTGGTTGAGCATCGACCTATGAACCAGGAAGTCACGGATCGATTCCCAGTCAGGGCACATGCGTGGGTTGGGGGCTCGATCCCCAGTGTGGGGCGTGCAAGAGGCAGCCAATCAATGATTCTCTCTCATCATGGATGTTTCTCTCTCCCTCTCTCTTTCTCTCCCTCTCCCTTCCTCTCTGAAATCAATAAAAAAATATATTTTAAAAAAAGAATTCCCCAAACTCAACAACAAAAAGACAAATGACCCAATTAAAAAGCAGGCAGAGGACTTAAATACACATTTGTCCAAAGAAGATACACAAATGGCCAACAAGCACATGAAAAGAGCTCAACATCATTAGTCTCAGGGAAATGCAAACCAAAACCACAGTGAGAGGCCAGTTCCCACCCCCTGGGAGGGCTGTCATTATTTTAAAAAGGAAAAGGAAAATGAGTATTGGCAAGTAGGGAAACTGGAACCCTCTTATTCCGCTGGTGGGAACATAAAATGAGGCAGCCACTCTGCAAAACAGTTTGGCGGCCCCTCAGAAAGCTAAGCATAGAATTACCACGTGACCCAGCAATTCCACTCCTCATATGGACCCAAAGGGCTTGGAAGCAGAGACTTGCACACACACGTGCATGCCCATGTTCACTGAAGCATCATTCACAACAGCCAAAAGGTGGGAACAACCCGCACGAGCCCCGAAGGATGGTGGACAAACAAGATGTGGTCCATCCACACGAGGGAACGTGGCTCAGCCAAGAAGAAATGACGTCCTGAAACATGCTACGACGCGGATGAACCTTGCAAACGCCATGCTTAGTGCAATAAGCCAGACAGAGCAGAAAACTGTAGGCGCTCTCACACGAAGGGTCTAGAACAGGCCAAGTCATAGACGCAGAAGTAGGCTGGCGGTTACCAGGGGCTGGAGGCCAGGGAGGGGGGAATTATCGCTTCGTGGGTACAGTTTCTGTTGGTGATGGAAACGTCCTGGAAATAGGTAGTGGTGACGGGTGCCCCCTCTCCGGAGGCTCCCTGGTGCCCCTGCCCTCACTTGTTCTCAGCGCTTTAGCAATCACCTTTGGGGTGACTGGCGCTGGTTCACCCTCTGCATCGGACTCCCCAGCTAGCCTGGGAGGCACCTTCCCGGCCTTCACCACTGTGCCGCCAGCATCCGGCCGGGGTGGATGGAGAAGAAGGTCAATCAAGAGCTGTTGGATGGCCGAAACCGGTTTGGCTCAGTGGATAGAGCGTCGGCCTGCGGACTGAGGGGTCCCAGGTTCGATTCCGGTCAAGGGCATGTACCTTGGTTGCGGGCACGTCCCCAGTAGGGGGTGTGCGGGAGGCAGCTGGTCGATGTTTCTCTCTCATTGATGTTTCTGACTCTCTATCCCTCTCTCTTCCTCTCTGTAAAAATCAATAAAATATATTAAAAAAACAAAAGAGCTGTTGGATGAACGAGCACTGGGAGTTTATTAGGTGAGAAGGGGGCGGGGGGAGCGTTGTAGGACCAGAAAACCCAGAGCCCAAGTCTGACCATGCCTTTATTTATTTATTTATTTACTTACTTATATTTAGAGAGAGTGGGAGGGAGGGGGGGAGACAGAGAGAGAGAGAGAGAGAGAGAGAGAGAGACATCGATGTGTGAGAGACATGATTGGTTGCCTCCTATACCCCGACCAGGGCCAGGGATTGAGCCTGCAACCGAGGTACGTGCCCTTGACCGGAATTGAACCCATGACCCCCAACGCTCTATCCACTGAGCCACACCAGCTAGGGCCAACTCATGCCTTTATTTTTTTAATTTATTATTCTTTATTCTTTTCTTTTTCTTTTTTTCTTTTCTTTTTCTTTCCCCCCCCCCCCCCCCCCGACCCATGCTTTTAAAAGACCATTCTTGCTGCACAGTGAAGAACAGACTAGAAAACAGGACACTCAAGGAGTCAAGACTGCAGGCTGGGTGGCCTCGACAGATCACGCGTGTCCTGTGACTGGGGGTCTTCATGCTATGGGCAGGGATGCCGTAAGGAGAGCCCAGTGCTGATGGGACAGGGCACTGGGCAGGCCTTGAGTCCTTATGTGTCCCCCACCTGCCCCACCACCTTGAAAAGGCCCAGGGCCTCACCCCACCCCTGCAGACCTGGCCTGGAGCCCCCGCACACGAGCCTGCATCCGAGGCAGGAGGCGGAGGCGCTGGCGGGAGATGCAGGCCCGGAGCCCCCGGTGCAGGATGAGCAGGGCCTGGGCACGCCGCTGGGCCCAGTGCTGCTGCAGCTGCTGCCAGCCCGGCTCCTGCAGCAGGACCTGGGGCAGAGGGGTGGGCTGGAGCAGGCCGGGTGTGGGTGCCTCCTCCCTTCCAGCCAGAAGATCTCCTCTCCCGAGGTGCCCAGGACACCTGCCACCCAGCCCCAGCCCATCTCCCGACCACCCAGAAGGACCACCAGACCCTGGGTTTGTCCCCAAATCCTCCTCGCCCTTTCTAGCCAGGCCTGCCCCTCGGCACCCCCCCCTCACCTGGGTGGTTCCAAGGTGACAGAGGGGCGACTCGGCCCCCAACACCTGGCTCAGGATGGCGCCACACCTCTCCTGGTCAGAGGCCTCTCCCTGCCCCCCGGTCCCCAGGGTCCGGAACCTGCCGGGAGGACAGAGTCAAGGTTGGAGCAGGCGCAGCATAAACCTCCCGCCACAGTTGTTGGACACCCGAGCCTCCAGGTGTCCATTCAGTCGCTAAGTCATTCGACAATGGATTGGAAAGCACCTACTATGTGTTGGGCTCCTTGGAGAGTTTTGCTGAACGGAGGAAGGGCAGATGAATTCCCGCAGGCATGGAGGGGAGGACGGACAGTGAATAGTGAAAGGAGAGAGAGGTGGCGGGAGAGAGGAGAGAGAAGAATGACAAGAGGAAGGATCAGATGCCAGGCCCAAGGTCCCTGGGAAAGCGTGCACCGCCACGGGGAAGGAACCCCAGGTGGACCAGTCACTGTGGGGGGCCTCTCTCGTGTGTCCTAGCCCCGAAGGGCATGGGCCCTGGCTGCCCCCATCCGGGAGCCCTACCTGGCCAGGAAGGCCTGGAAGGGCAGGCGCACGGGGAAGTGGGCACTGCGGGCACGAACGGCCTCCAGGACGCCTGCCTGGCGCAGCTGCTCTGCCACGTGTCCCACATCAAAGAGGCTTGGAAGCTGTGGCCGAGGGACAGAGCCAACAAGAGGTGGAGTCAGGGGCTTAAGTTTCGGGAAATGTAGGGCAGGGCACGTTGAGGGGGAGGGGGGGAGGAGGGCAGGCGGGGGGGGGGGAGGGCTCTGGGCCAGGTGCTGGGGGAGCTCACCTTCCCGGGGTTGGGGGTGAGGCACTGGATGAAGTAGATACGGCTCCTGATGGGTGGAGGGGGGTCCCTGAGGTACAGATCAGGCTCCCATCCAACGCCCTGCCGTTGGTTCTGGGGCATTGCTCTCACCTGCCCAGCCTGGCTATGAGGTCCCCCAGGGACTGTTGGAACCGGGAGGCCAGGGTGGGTTTGCCTTGCCCTCCCCCGCCCGGGGGCTCTGCTTCCTGGAACAGGCTGCCCACCAACTGTGGGGAGAGAGGAGGGTAGTCCACAGCCCAGCCTGCCCCCACCTGGGGGAGCTAGGGTGGACCAGCCCACAGCACCCAGACCCTGGCAAGCTCAGGCCATGGCCCACGGTGCCAGGGCCTTGAGGGAAGCCCCTTGAGCAAGAGTGTCCCGGCAAGAAGGGCGGAATTGGGGGGGCGGACAGAGTGCGGAGGGGCAGGGCCGGAGGGCTGGCAGGGGCACCTGGAGCTGGCTCTGGGCAAGCATTTCTACCACGGCAGGGTCAAGGTGATCCCGGTTTCTGTTTAAAAATTTGTGAACCTGCAAAAGAAAACGTGGGGAAGTGGGGGGTGGGGGGGAGCCAAGGGTGTGGAGACCGGTCCCTTTGCCAAATATTCTGCCTCTCCCCTTGGAGTTAAAGGGCACCTTTGTCTCTTTAGGTGGCTGTGCTGGGAACACTGGAAACCCACATGCAAAGCAATAAAACTGGACTCTTATCTGACACCAGGCACAAAAGTTAACTCCAGATGCATCGATCAAAGAACTAAATGGAAGACCCGGGACTGTAAAACGCCAAGAAGAAAACAGGGAGAAAGCGTCATGACATTGGACTTGGCAATGACTTCCTGAACATAACACCGAAGGCACGGACAGAGAAAGAAAAAAGTAGTTCAGTTCGATTTCAGCACAAGTAAGAACTTCTGTGCATCACAAACCACTATTTGGAGAGCAAAGAGACAACCCACGGAACGGGAGGAGATGTTGCAGAGCAGATAAGGGATGACTACCCTGAGCTCCTACAACTCAACCGGGAAAAAAGCAACTCGATTCAAAAACGGGCAGAGGCCGGGGGTAGACATTTCTCCGAAGCTGTGCAAACAGCCCGGAAGCGCATGGAAAGACTCTCAACATCACTGGTCATTAGGGAAATGCAAATAAAGCCACAATGAGACACAGTTTCACACCCAACTAGGATGGCTATCATTTTTTTTAAACGGAAAATAACACATTTTGGCAAGGACGTAGGGAAATTGGAACCCTCCTACACGCTGGTGGGAACATAAAATGGTGCAGCCGCGGAGGAAAACCAATTTGGTGGCTCCTCAAACGTCGACACACAGAACCACCATCAGGTCCAGCCATTCTAGTTCTAGGTATAGACCCAAAAGAACTGGAGGCAGAGACCGAACAGACGCCTGCACACCGTGTCCACAGTGGGACTAGTCACCACAGCCAAAGAGGTAGAAGCCACGCCCGTGCCCATCCTCGGCTGGAAGGTAGACAAAGGGTTGTCTGTACACACAATGCAGTCTTGTTCAGCCATAAGAGGAGGGAGACTCTGACACGTGCTACAATGTGGACGAGCCTTGGAAACATGCTTAGTGTGATAAGTCAGACACGAAAGGGGTGTGTGTGTGTTGATTCCATTTATATGAGATACCTAGTATAGGCAACTTTATAGACAGAAGGTCTGATTACCAGGGGCTGGGGGGAGGGGGAATGGGAGTTTGTGTGTTTAATGGGTACAGAGTTTCTGTTTGGGATGATGAAAACTTTCTGGAGCCCAACCGGCGTGGCTCAATGGTTGAGTGTTGACCTATTAGCCAGGAGGTCATGGTTCCATTCCCAGTCAGGGCATATACCTGGGTTTTGGGCTCAATCCCCAGTGTGGGGCAGCTGATCAATGATTCTCTCTCATCGTTGATGTTTCTCTCTTTCTCTCCCTTCCTCTCTGAAATAAATTTTAAAAAAATTCTGGAAGGGGACAATGGTGATGGCCGCACAATAATGTAAATGTACTCAAAGCCACTGAATCATACCCTTAAAAATGGTAAAAATGGCCCTAGCTGGTTTGGCTCAGTGGATAGAGCGTTGGCCTGTGGACTGAAGGGACCCAGGTTCGATTCCGGTCAAGGGCACGTGCCTGGGTTGCGCAGGAGGCAACCAATTAATGATTCTCTCTCATCACTGATGTTTCTCTCTCTCTCTCTCCTTCTCCCTTCCACTCTGAAATCAATAAAAACATTTAAAAAATGGTTAAAATGGTAAAATTGATGTAATGTATAGTTTATGACATTTTTAAGGCCACCTTGGTCATGTGCCCGGCTCCCTTATATACCCTGGGGTCTGTTCTGGGCTTTTAATTCTGTCCCATGGATGGCTCTGTTCCTTAGGAGCACCATACCCTTCTAATTACCAGAGCTTGGGAATATGGTTTAATCTCTATTAGAACAAATTCCTCCATAACCTTTTGCTTTTCAATATTTTCTTGGCTATTCTCGTGCATTTCTTTTCCAGATGATACTTTAGAATAATTTCGTCAAAACACATTCTCCTCCTCCCAGGGGGGTATTGTCTGGAATTGCACTACTTGTATCCATCAAATGGGAAAGAATGAACAATATTAGGGCTCCCCAAAATGACATGGTTTGACCCTCCATTTACATATATATATATTTTTAATTCTTTTTTGTCCCTCTATGTTTTTGTTTGTTTGTTTGTTTATTTATTTATTTTAGAGAGGAAAGGAGAGAGAGAGAGAGAGAACCATCAATGATGAGAGAGAATCACTGATTGGCTGCCTTTTACACACTCCCTACAACCAGCCTGCAACCAGCATGTGCCCTGACTGGGAATCAAACCATGGCCTCCGGGTTCATAGGTTGACACTCAACTACTGAGCCACACCAGCCGGCTGTCCCCCCATTTTTAAATCTTTTGTGGCCTTCAACAGAGTTTTATATTTTTATTCAATCACCATGTATTTCTCTCTCTTTTTCTTTTTTTTATGTGATTTTTTTTTTTTGAGATATAATTGACATACTCCTTTTGTTTCTTGTGTGGGTTAGCTTTGGGGCAGTTTGTATTTTTTCTTCTACAACCAAAGATGGCCAAGCCTTGGAAGGGGCCTCCCCTCCCCCGCTCCTGTCACCTGTCAGGTGACTCAGCTCCGAAAGGAAGCCCCAGGGTCCCAGTGCCCTCCCCGATGCCCGATACCTGGTAGGTGACGGTCCCTGCGTAATGTCGCACGGTGAAGATGGGAAGAGGCAGCTGGGGCTTGGCGTAGCAGGGGTGATCGCCATGGTGATAGTGGCACTTCTGCAGGAAGGTGTGGTCCGTGGCCTGACAGGAGAGATGGCTCCCTCAGGCCCTGCCTCCCTGCCCGTGCCCAGGTGCCACAGTGCACCGAGGCGGCTTTGCGTCTTTCCCAGACGCCCTGATAGGAGTCGCTGCGAACCGAGTCCCTGTGAAGGGCGCCTCTCTCTTCCCAGGGACTGTTTGGACAACAACGTGCTGTTTGAGAAAGACACAGCTTCTCATACACGAAACCGCCTCCGTCAATAAACACCCATCATTTAAAGGTGCGGGGACTTTAAGACAGGTGCAGCGGGCACGCCTGCGGGCACGCACAGCTGCAGGTGTTTCTACACGTCTCTGTCTCTTTTTAAAAAAATATATTTGTATTGATTTCAGAGAGGAAGGGGAGGAGAGAGAGAGAGAGAGAGAGAGAGAGAGAGAGAGAGAGAGAGAGAGAGGGAGAGAGAGAGAGAGAGAGAAAGAAACATTGATGTGAGAGAGAAAAATCCATTGGTTGCCTTCCCTATGCACCCTGACTGGGGATTGAATCTGCAACCTGGTCTGTGCCCTGACCGGGGATTGAACCCGGGACCTTTTGGTGTACAGAACGCCACTCCAACTGAGCCACACCGGCCAGGGCTACATATTAATACTTATATATTAAGATTATATTGATCAATGAAATATTATCACATTTGAATACTTTATTACTGTTTTTCACCATCATTTTCAGCCTCTAATGAAATGGGAAAATGGGAAGGTGTCACCTTCTATCCGGGGTAGTGGTGCAATTAGCTTAAACGGCCTCACGTGCCAGAGGAGGCCCACGCTGCACACGTGCTCTCGTGGCCCTGCACAGCCATGCACCGAGCCATGCAGGTGTGGCTTACCGTGTGGTGTGTGTGCTCGGCGTGTGTGTTAACACCTCTCTCCTGCTACACTGCAGTCTCTGAGGGAAGGGGCTGGGTTATTTTGCTCACCTTTTCATCCTGGCACAGTTCCTGGCACAGATATTCATTCATTTAATATTTAGCGCCCCCTGAACCATGTGCCAGGCACTGAGTCAGGGCAAAACCCTCCAGAGGAGGGCCCAGTCTACCTCAGGAGAGTCAGTGAGTCAATATGCAATGCCATTGCCATGGACACAAGTGTAGTCACTTATAAGGCAGCAGCCTGGGGGCAGCAGGGAGCTGAGGTCGGGTGGGTGGAAGGCAGGAAGTATTTGCTCACCTCCCGGGGGCCCTGCTCAGTCCCCTCCTCCGTGCCCCTCAGGCATGATGGCCTCCCTTCTGCAGCGAGGACTTGAGGAACCTCAGAGAGGTCAGACCTCTTGCTCAAGGTCACCTAGCACAGGGTTTGAACCCAGTTTGGCCACTGCCTTCCCAAGCTGTACTGAAGGTGTGTGGGCAGGGTCTCTGGACCCCATCACCTTATTGCTCCTCCCCTCCTTGTCCTGCCACTGGGGGCTCACCTGGGACAGCCATGTCTGGGCATCCAGGATGCGCAGGAGGCTCAGGGGCTGGTCTACCAGGAGGTCCAGGCAGGGTTCCCTCGGAGGCTGGGGGATGGGCACCCAGGGCAGCAACTCTCGCCGACACTCCTCCTGGGAACAGCCAGCACTTGGCCGTGTATGGAGCCCACCCACATTCATGGGCGACCTCACCTGAGCCAGAGCAGGGATGGCCTTCCCACTTTACAGGTGAGAAAACTGAGGTTTAGGACTGAGCCAGCCCATAGCAAGCGGGCTTTGGGGTAGAGCTCTCAGTGCAGTGCCCTCCCTTTAGCAGAGATGGCCTCTGTTCTGAGTGTCCCCCGGCCCTGTCCACGCCTGGTCCCCTCACCTCCTCCTGGGCCAGCAGCATCTGGCTGGAGAAGAGCTGCAGACGCTCGCTGGCAAGGTTGTTGCACAGTTGCTCTAGGCCATTCACCCGCAGTGCCTGGGGGCACATGGGCAGTGAGGTGGGCACCCACCTGAGATGAGGGCACCGGGCAGGGGTGGGGGTGGGCACACAGGCCTGGTGCCCTTCATCCCCCTCCCACAGGCTGCCTGCATTCTCCCCAGCATTCAGGGAGGAGCGGTGCCCCAGGGCTAATGGTGCATCCTGCAGGGTCAAGTGCAAAGGCCACAGTCAGGCCTCCCCCTAGGATTCCACACCCCTGCCCTCTGCCTCAGCATGAGCCACAGACTCCTTTGCCTACGACCTAGCTTGCTGGCTATCAGAATCCCGCATCCTCATAAGCAGGGCTCCAGGCTGCTGCCTCCAAGAAGCCTTCCGATATTCCTCCTGTAGGGATTACAGACTCCTTCCTGTGTTCCCCCCCCACACACCCGCAGAGCCCCCACTTCCTGTAGCTTTGAATAGAGGGTTTTGACACGCTCTTAAACACACAAGAGCACACGTGCACACGGGCGCGCACACACTTGTCATGGTCACCAAGGACACACTGGAGGGGTGGGCAGTGAACAGGGCCCGTCCAGGGTGGGGCTACCTCTTGTTCTAGCCCCTCCGCCCTGCCCTGAGGAGGCAGGATCCCCGGAAAGGGGCAGAGAGCCTGGGAAAGTCAGGGTGATTGGAGGGCCCTTGGTGCCCGGGAGGCGAGGCTGTGGGCTGCCCCCTGCTGGGGCCTTTATCTCCCGCTGCCCCAGAGGCGAGGTCAGGCCTGGACCGAGCAGGGCAGAAGGGCTGCCCCTACGGAGTGTGCCGCTGACTCATGGGCCGTCTTAGGGCCTGGCAGTGCCCCTCACAGGGAAGCTGGCGCTACTGGGACCCCCGGGAAGAATCAGGATGAAGTGGGCGCCCTGTCCTGGGCCCCACCGCCAGGGGTGACCTCAAAACCATAGACGTCCACGACAGTGATGGTTTTCGTGCTGCCTCCCTCCCCGGGGGGGGCCAGCCGCGTGTTGGTCCTCCTCAGGAGCCAGGCGAAGAGCCGCGAGTACAGGGCCTTGGCCAGGGCGTCCCTGTGGACATGCGGTGTGAGCCACGTGCAGCAGAGTGCCAGGCGAGGCTATGGCTCCCTCTTGCCCCCACGGCACCTGGCATCAATGGCCCTCTCCAGGGGCAGGGATCTTGAGGCCGGGCCGTAGGGTGTCTCCTGGGGGCAGAGGGTGTGCACGTGGCATGTCAAGGCCTAGGCCCACATGGGCACTCAGCCAGCCATCGGGTGGTCCGGCCGTGCCCACGCCTCCCCGGAACCCTCAAGCTCACCGTGACCCGCCTGGTGACAGCCCCCTCCAGGCGATCGGGCGGCACCCGCAGCAGCCGGGCTGCTGTGTGGATCTCGGCCCAGCTGGACACGGCAGCCACCTCCTGGGACTCCCTCTGGACAGAGGAAGGAGGGAGCAGGGAGCGCTCTGCTTGGGCAGCGGCCACGTCCCACAGGGCAGAGGCCGGGCCTTGCTTTGCACAGCAGCTGCCCCGTTACCCAAAGGTAGACAGATGGGTCTGGGCCGCAGGAGCCCGCTCTAGAGTCCAAGGGCCCTGAGTGTGAGTCCTGACTTCACCTCTTCACTAGCTGGCCCGCCTCACAAGTCTCTTTCCTCTCTGAATCACCACTGTCTTATTGCAAAAGGGGAAACACACCCCTTATTGTGGAGAACGGCTCCCAGGTAGCTGAGTGATATGGGCTGCGGGAGGTGCAGCAAGTAAACAAAGCTTGATCAGGTGCATGTAATGGAGTAGATTCGAAACCCACGAGAACGTTGTAAACATCTTGACCACGCCCTTACTTTGCCTGGTGGAATCTGGCTATAAAATAAAGACTGGGCTTGCAGGCCGTGGCACTGTCTCTCTAATCAGAGGGCAGCGTCCCACCTAGCCCCAGCTTTATTCTCTTGTCTGTCTTTTCTAATCCTTCACCGCCCGCCCCTCAGGTTCACCCATGGCCGTGCTGACGCGGCACACTTATGTTCCAGGGTTGTCCTGAGAACCAAATTAGAAAACGTATGTGCAGTGGTTTACACAGCGCCTGGTACATAACAGCTGCTCAGTTAGTACCAGGTGTGCTTCCGGGGGTGGCAGCTGAGTGGGACAGGCAGTGGCACAGATACCAAAACTCCAGGTCTGTTGCCCATCTGGCCGGTGGGGGTCTGCCTGCTTTCCAGGGCAGCTGGGAGGCCCGAGGCTGGTACAGGGCTGTGCAGTCGCCCACACACATGCTTGGGCATCGTTACTGCTGCCCTGATTATGCAAACAAGCCACATGGGTCCAGCGCCTCAGGGGAGCCCACCTCTGACGAGGAGAAGCAGATGTTGCCCAGCTGCAGGATGGTAGCCAGCACGGCCCAGACTGCGGTCAACTCCTCCGGGCACAAGCCCAGCGCCTGCAGGGCCTTCACCAGTCCTGTGAAGTCCTGGGCATCCTCCTTGCCCTGGAGCCTGCAGGCCCGGCCCTGCAGAGCACAGCAGGGGTGGGCAGCAGGGCCTGGTCCCCCAGCCTTGCTCTACCCCAGCTCCTCTTCAGACCCCCCTACCAAGACCCCTCCCTGGGCGGGCCCTGCTGCCCGCACTGTGCGGACCTTGCCCCCACCTGGTTGAGGTAATAGTAGGTCTCTGGCTCCTGCAGGGACAGCTGCTCCCGTTCCGTGGGGTCCAGTCCCACCAGCAGCTCGTAGAAAACATGGAAGCTCCGCTCAGCCTGGGCCTTGGCGGAGAAGGCCTAGCTTAGGGGGGACAGTGGCCTGGTCCTGTGCCCCAGGGCAGCAAGGACAAGTCCTGGGGAAGGCAGGCCTGGGGGCCTAGGGACCACAGCCTTCCCCCCCTCCGTGGCCCCTCCCTCTTTCCCACTCTAGGAGCTGGAAAGGGGTGAGCTGTAGGGTGGGTCTTACCTGAAACACCACCCTCGAGGTCTCAAGCAGATAATGTGACACAGAAGCTCCCACGATGACCCCCCTGTGGGCGCACAGGACACTGGGTGGGGGTGCCCAGGTGCATGCAACCCAGGGGCCCCGCTCAGAACGGGACCCACCATGGGCAGCAGTCTCAGGCTCCCAGGGAACTGATGGTGGGTGGCCCCTGTGCCCACCTGGACCCCCCTCACTTACTGCTGCAGGCAGAGACAGAAGACCTGGCCGAAGCGGCTGGCGTTGGCATTGAGGACTGTCTTGGCGTGGCCAAAGCTGCCGAGCCAGGGCAGCACGTCGTCCAGCTGATGGGGAAGGGCATTCAAATCACCCCAGCGGAGCAACGAGCCCCCTGGTCAGGCCTCCCAGCTGCGGGCACTCTGTGCCGGGGACTGGGCTGGTGCCCCCACAGCAGGCAATGCCTGGGGCTGTCCCTGAGGAGAAGCCAGGGGCCCAAGACCCCCTCCTGGCCCAAAGGAGAAGGGTGGTCTCGGGAAATGGCCAGCTGCCCCCACCTGACATCCTCCGTCCCTCGTCTGCTGCCGCTCCAGGCCGCTCAGGAACCGCACCATCTGTTTGGCGGCTTCTGTCTTCCCTGAGCCGCTGTGCCCGCTGCGGGAGGGAGGGGCCGTCCCATACCCCCACTGAGCCCATGCCGTGGGGACACGCCCCGAATGCAGGTAGTCCCGGGGCATGGAGACCAAACAGAAAAAGTCCCTGAGCTGCCTCGTTCGAGGGCACACGTGGTGACGTCAGCCAGGAGCACAACCCTCAGAGTCCAGAGCGGCCGTTTCCACACAGCCCTCGCCCACCCGTCCCAGCCTCGGTGTGGCCTGTGGGTGCGGCGGGCAGGCAGCCACCCACCCCTCACCTGAGGAGAATGCCTGCGTCCCGCCCCGCGCTCTGAGACAGGCTGTAGGCTGATGCCCCGATGGCGAAGATGTGTCTGGGGAAAGAGGGTGGGGGCAGGTGAGAAGGCTGCAGGGGCCTCTGGGCCCTCCTGGGTGGAGGCAGGATGCGCCCACCGACCCCAGGACCCCAGTCAGTGGGACCTGCCAGGGCTTAGCCGCGGGGGGGGGGGGGGGGGGGGGTTTGAACAAAAGGTTGGTGGAGAAAGTCACTTACGGGGTGGCACTGGGGGCCTTCCTGGGGCGGTAGCTGGCCAGGACCTCAGGCGAGAAGACAGGCAGGGGCCAGCGGGGGTTCAGAGCGAGCAGGAGGGGCCCCCCAAAGGTCTGGGGAAGGAAGCACAAGCTCTCACCAGAACATGGAGGGGGCAGGAGAGGCAGATGGAACGGGGCTCGGATGCTTGCCGCCCAGACCCCGGCCCCGCTCTGCTGGGCCCCAGAGAGGGTTCGGCGCCCAGCCCAGGAAGGAGAAGAGAAGAGATGCTCTGGGTGCTGGAGGGCCCTCTGATCCCAGGAGAAAGGGAGTCCCAGCCCTCCATCCCCTCGGGGACCCCCATACGTAGATGCGGCCCAGGCGAAACCTCTTCTTGAGGCACAGCAGAACCGAGCTGTCACACAGGGGGCTGCGGGGCAGGCAGGGCAGCAGGGGGGGGGGGCGGGGGGAGAGGAGGCCCCAGGTTACTGATATTCTGCCTCTGGCTGCAGAGACTCTGGGCAAGTTGTGCCCCTCTCTGAGCCCATCCATAACGGCTGGCTGCTAGGTAAGCGGCCCACCCAAGGGGCTGGCAAACAGGGAAGCTTTGTTTGGGTTAGAGAAGGAAGTTCCAAGCAGGGACATCTGCTGGGCACCCCCCACCTGCCCCTGAGCCTGGCCACTTTAGTGAGGCACGACCCCTCCGCATGTTACAAAAAACGAGGAGGTGCCCCAGGCCGGGCAGGTTGGAACGGGCCTCACCGCAGCCGGGCCAGGTCCTCGGTGTCTTCCAGGAGGGTCCCTGGGTTCCCGCCCTCGGCACCCGGGAAGGACGGCGCCTCCAGGCCTGGCCCAAGGCTCAGCTCCAGGTCCCTCTCCAGCGCCGCCTCGGCCTCGTCCTCCGGCTCCCAGGGGTCCCTCTGGGCCCGGTAGGGGCCTGGGCGCTTCTCCAAGGTGAGTTGGGGCAGCAGCGCGTCTGCGCCAGGCCCCGGGTCCTCGCGGGCGTCGGGGTCCTGCGCCCAGTGCACCGGAGCCCCCGCCTCCAAGGTCTCGGGCTCTGCTTCGCTGCTGGAGCCGCTCCCGCCCCGCGGGGGTCCCGCCTCCCCTTCTCCACTCTCCCAGCGCCCCTCACCGTCCCTTGGGGCCCCTGCACAGGGCCAAACGCGCCCCTCCCTGGAGGGTGCGCCCTCGGACGCGTCCTCTGAGCTCCGGCTGCTCGGCGCCCTCCCCGCCCTGTGGATCCTCGGGAACACGACCGCGAACTTGGGATCCGGGGTCGGGTCCTGGTTCTTCGAAGGGTCCGGGCAGGCTGGGCTCTTCGCGACCTGCGATGAGCTCGGGCTGCCGGCAGGGGGAGCCCTCGGCCGTCCCCGTAGCCCCACTACGCCCGCCAGGCGCTGCCCTAGACGGCGCCGCAGCCCCCGCGCGCGCCCCGGCCCCTCGCCCGCCCCCGCCCCCGCCCCCGGCCCCTCGCCGGCCGGCCGCTCCGCCTCCTGCCCCTCGCCCCCGCGCAGCCCGAGCAGACGCCAGAGCCACCGCAGGAGGCCCAGGGCCTGGGCCACGCGAAGGAGCCTTTTCTTGAGGCTTGGGCGACGGGGACCCGCAGCCTGGGGAGCGGGAGCGGGTGGCGCCCTCGCGCGGAGCCGGTGCAGCGCCACGAGGGCGGCCAGCGGCGCTGGGTCCCCGGGTGCGTCTCCCCCTCCACCCTCTGCTGCGCCCTCGCTCGCCGCCGCCTGCACCTCCCCCAACACCTTTCCGACCTGGCGGCGCGGAGCCCAGGCCGTCGAGGCCTCGGCTCCTTCGGGCTCAGCCTCTGGCTGCGCCCCGTCGTCACTCGTGTCCCGAGAAGCCCGCGAGCTCTTGGGGACGCCAGCGGGGCTGCCCTCGAGGGGGCTGGAGGTCGTGGCTGTCCTGCCCGGCTCGGCCTCCGTGGCCCGGCTCCCTGGTCCTGGGGCTGCCCGCGGGCCCGGCCCAGGTCCGGCCTCCTCCCGCCTCCAGTCCGTGTCTGACCCGGAATCCGCCGTCGCTCTCTGGGGCCCGATCCACGATGACCCTCCCCGGCTTCGGGGCTCGGAGTGGGGCTCGTCGCTGCTCCTACCGTCGCTGCTCGGGGGCTCGCCCTGCCCCAGCGCTGCCGCCGGCCCGGTTTGGGGGTCTCCCGAGCTCGCGTTCGTTTGCTCTGAGTTGGGCCGTAGCTCCGGGGTCCCGCCGCTCTGGCTGTCGCTCTCCTGGTCCTCGTGGGCCTCGCTGTCCGGGCAGGAGCTGCCCCGGTCTCCGCCCGACGTGTCCCCACCGGGGCTCCGAGGCGCTCGGCGTCCCCGCCTCGCCGAGGGTCCCCGCCCTTTTCCTTTCCTCCTGCGGCGGCCGTGCCCGCCTGTCCTCCCTTCTCCTCGGGGGAGACTGTCCTCCAGGCGCCCCCCACGGCCGTCCCCGGGCTCACGGCTCTCCCCGGGCCCGCGTCCCCGAGGCCGGGCACTGCCTTGCCTCCCCTGAGCCGCTGGCCGCGGGCAGCCGCCCTTCCCCTCTGCGGTGGGCTTCCCGCGGCCACCAGGGGTCCCCTGGCCTCCCGCGGCGGCGGGATCCAAGACAGGTCCCGAGCCTCGAGCCTTACGGCCCTGGCGGCGGTCCCCGCTGGCCGCGCCATCGGCGCTGGCAGACCCGGACTCCTGCTCCCCCGAGTCCCGCCTCTTTGGTCCCTCGGGGCACCGGGGCGCTTTGCCCTTTCTCCCGCCCATGGCGGGCGCAGTGGAGAGGGCTTCCCGGTGGCTGCCTCCTCTCCCCTTCCCTGCGATCTGGACTCCCGCAGCCCTCCGACCCCGTCAGCACTCTGCCGTGCACCGCCCCGTTCTGCTCTGGCGGGGTCTGCGGCCTCAAACCTCCCCCTCCCTCTCCCGCCTTAGGCGTGAGCATCAATAATGCAGGAGGCTGTGGGTCCTGACCCCTCCAGTGACAATGAAGCAGAGCCTCGCAGGAAAGAGGAGATGCTGCTGCAACGGCGGACAAAGGCCGAGGACAGGGCAACGGTTCCACCAGCACCGTGGTCGTCAAACTGCGGCTGGCGAGCCACATGCGGCTCTTTGGCCCCTTGAGTGTGGCTCTTCCACAAAATACCACGGCCTGGGCGAGTCTGTTTTGAAGAAATGGCGTTAGAAGAAGTTTAAGTTTAAAAAATTTGGCTCTCAAAAGAAATGTCAATCGTACTGTTGACATTTGGCTCTGTGACTAATGAGTTTGCCGACCACTGACCCAGGGAGTCACTGCCAGCTAGGCAGGCCTGGCACCGGCCACACTGAGCGGCCGCGGCCTCACTGCTGCGGGGCAGGGGTGAGGGGTGCGGAAAGGACCTGTCTGGGCCCCCCTCTCAGTCCCTGGGCTCTCGGGGGCACCCACCGCCTCCCTTAGCCCCTGGATTGCCCCAGGAGACCGGGCCTAGGCTGAGCTTGGCACACAGTGAGCACTGCATGAGTTTATTTATTTATTTATTTATTTTTATTTTTTATTTTATTTATTTATTTATTTATTTATTTATTTTTGCACTGCATGAGTTTTGTTAGTGTGTTGTCGTTTGAGGTTGTGAAATATAATGAAAGAAACCAGCACAACACAAATGTACACCTTCAGCTGGTCAACTTGAACCCAGGAAAATGGGTGAGGTTGGAAGTGGGTCCCCCTGCCTTTGACAACCATTGGGTGAGGTTGTAAGTGGATCCCACCCCTCGACAACCATTGGGTGAGATTGGAAGTGGGTCCCGCCCCCCAACAATCATTGGGTGAGGTTGAAAGTGGGTCCCGCCCCTCAACAACCATTGGGTGAGGTTGGAAGTGGGTCCCGCCTCTCCACAACCATTGGGTGAGGTTGAAAGTGGGTCCTGCCCTTCAACAACCATTGGGTGAGGTTGGAAGCGGGTCCCACCCCTCGAAAACCATTGGGTGAGGTTGGAAGTGGTTCCCACCCCTCGACAATCATTGGGTGAGGTTGTAGGTAGGTCCCGCCCCTCAGTAGTCATTGGGTGAGGTTGGAAGTGGGTCCCACCCCTCAACAACCATTGGGTGAGGTTGGAAGTGGGTCCCGCCCCTCTTGAATCTTCAAATGACCACCCCACCCACCAGGCACCACCCTGACTGCTGAACCACATCCACATTCCCACTCCACGGAGACAGGAGCTCACAGGTCTTGCTGCTTTGAGCTGCCACATTGGGGCAGCTTGTTGTGCAGCATTAGGTAACCAACACGGCAGTGGAGAGCTAAGAACAGTGCCCGCCACGCATTAGGTACTGGGATCGTTGCTAAACACGTCAATGAAAAGAAAGAAAAGTGAATTCTAAGGGAGGACTGACTACTCCAAACCTCTCTTAGGTTAAGGCAGGGCACACAGTAAGTGCAGAAATACCGACCTCTCTGAACAAACCCCCCTTTAGGCCCAGCCCCTCTGGCTGGTCTCCGCCTCCTCCTCACTGCTCATGCGCAATCTACCCTCACCGACAGGGGGCAGGTGTGTCTTCCCAAAGCACTTTCCCCTCCCGCCTCTCCCATCCCCTTCAGGACACAGTACGTGTCTCTCTCCCAGTGCTCAGACTGTGGGAGGGAAATCACAGCCAGTGTACAGTGGAGACCCTGGCAGACACCCCAGGATCCCGGTGACCAAGGTCAACATCACCAGGGATCCGGGGATGAATCGTGTTGCTCTCACGTGCCCTGACTCCGTGCACTGAGCATGCTCCACACCGGTGGTGCGCTTCCCCAAACCCCAGTCTATTATGAGGAAAACAGAGAATCCAAAAGGCACCCTTCAAAACACAGGACCAGCACTGTGCCGCCTGCTCGGCCAAGGGTGACCGTGAGAGGGGGCGGCTGGAAGGCTTAGAACAGACAGACCAGAGAATGAAGCTGGGTCTGGGTGGGACGCTGCTTCTCTGATGGAGAGACAGCGCCGACGCCCACAAGCCGAGTCTTTACTTTATAGCTGATGCCACGAGGCAAAGGAAGGGCGTGGTCAAGATGTTCACAGCGTTCTCAAGGGTTTCGATCCCACTCAACTACATGCACCTGATCCAGCTTTGTTTACTTGCAGCCTCTATCCCTCAGGCACGTGGGGCCAATGTTCTGACCATAGGCTCAAGCTGACAACTCCAGCTGTTGGCGATCACTGTGCTGGGAGGCTCTGCCCTCCAAGCTGGGCCTTGCACGTGGCCATGAGAGGACTGTGCCCTCTCATCAGTCCGAGGCTTGAACCTGTCCAAACGCTGTAGCCTCGCCCCACACAGCACCCTCCAAGCTCGTCAAGGTCATTAAAAACAAGGACGACTGAGAGACACTGCACAGACGGGGCTAAACGCAGTGCGGGGTTCGGGTTAGATCCCCGAACAGAAAAGGGCTATCGGTGAAAGACTAGGCGACACGAAGTCTATGGTCCAGTTCAGGCCCTGCACCAGCGTCCACCTGTTAGCTGTGCGGGCGCCGCGGTTATGGGAGCTGTGAACACCAGGAGGGACTAGCTGTGCAGACGTGTGCGCAGGAACCCTGAACTCACTGTGCAACTGTGGGTAAATCTAGAATTATTCCAAACTAAAAAGTTTATTTTTAAAAATGAAATTGACAGCTCTGGCCAATTTTGTTCAGTGGTAAGAGCATCAGCCCACAGACAGGTCTGATTCCCAGTCAAGGGCATGTCACTCGGTTGCAGGTTCAATTTCCTACCCGAGTTGGGGCACATGTTTCTCACATCAATGTCTGTCTCTGTCTGTCTGTCTGTCTCTCTCTCCCCGTCAGCCTCAATCCAGCAGCCTGCAAGGAATTCAATCTGACCAACAACCATTGGGTGAGGTTGGAAGTGGGTCCCGCCCCTCAACAACCATTGGGTGAGGTTGGAAGTGGGTGCCACCCCTCGACAACCATTGGGTAAGGTTGGAAGTGGGTCCCACCCCTCGACAACCATTGTGTGAGGTTGGAAGTGGGTCCCGCACCTCAACAACCATTGGGTGAGGTAGGAAGTGGGTCCCACCCCTCGACAACCATTGGGTGAGGTTGGAAGTGGGTCCCGCACCTCAACAACCATTGGGTGAGGTTGGAAGTGGGTGCCACCCCTCGACAACCATTGGGTAAGGTTGGAAGCGGGTCCCACCCCTCGACAACCATTGGGTGAGGTTGGAAGTGGGTCCCGCACCTCAACAACCATTGGGTGAGGTTGGAAGTGGGTGCCACCCCTCGACAACCATTGGGTAAGGTTGGAAGCGGGTCCCACCCCTCGACAACCATTGGGTGAGGTTGGAAGCGGGTCCCACCCCTCGACAACCATTGGGTGAGGTTGGAAGTGGGTCCCACCCCTCGACAACCATTGTGTGAGGTTGGAAGTGGGTCCCGCACCTCAACAACCATTGGGTGAGGTAGGAAGTGGGTCCCACCCCTCGACAACCATTGGGTGAGGTTGGAAGTGGGTCCCGCACCTCAACAACCATTGGGTGAGGTAGGAAGTGGGTCCCACCCCTCGACAACCATTGGGTGAGGTTGGAAGTGGGTCCCACCCCTCAACAACCATTGGGTGAGGTTCGAAGAGAGACACGTAGTGTGCCCTGAAGGGGGTGGGAGAGGCGGGGAGGGGAAAGTGCTTTGGGAAGACACACCTGCCCCCTGTCGGTGAGGGTAGATTGCGCATGAGCAGTGAGGAGGAGGCGGAGACCAGCCAGAGGGGCTGGGCCTAAAGGGGGGGTTGTTCAGAGGTCGGTATTTCTGCACTTAATGTGTGCCCTGCCTTAACCTAAGGGAGGTTTGGAGTAGCCAGTCCTCCCTTAGCATTCACTTTTCTTTCTTTTCATTGACGTGTTTAGCAACGATTCCAGTACCTAATGCGTGGCGGGCACTGTTCTTAGCTCTCCACTGCCGTGTTGGTTACCTAATGCTGCACAACAAGCGGCCCCAATGTGGCAGCTCAAAGCAGCAACACCTGTGAGCTCCTGTCTCCGTGGAGTGGGAATGTGGATGTGGTTCAGCAGTCAGGGTGGTGCCTGGTGGGTGGGGTGGTCATTTGAAGATTCAAGAGGGGCGGGAGCTACTTCCAACCTCACCCAATGGTTGTTGAGGGGTGGGACGACTTCCAACATCACCCAATGACTACTGAGGGGCGGGACCTACCTACAACCTCACCCAATGATTGTCGAGGGGTGGGACCCACTTCCAACCTCACCCAATGATTGTCGAGGGGTGGGACCCACTTCCAACTTTACCCAATGGATGTCGAGGGGTGGGACCCACTTCCAACCTCACCCAATGGTTGTTGAGGGGTGGGACACACTTCCAACCTCACCCAATGATTACTGAGGGGCGGGACCTACCTACAACCTCACCCAATGATTGTCGAGGGGTGGGACCCACTTCCAACTTCACCCAATGGATGTCGAGGGGTGGGACCCACTTCCAACCTCACCCAATGGTTGTTGAGGGGTGGGACACACTTCCAACCTCACCCAATGATTACTGAGGGGCGGGACCTACCTACAACCTCACCCAATGATTGTCGAGGGGCGGGACCCTCCAACCTCACCAATGATTGTCGAGGGGTGGGACCCACTTCCAACCTCACCAAATGGTTGTTGAGAAGTGGGAACCACTTCCAACCTCTCCCAATGGTTGTTGAGGGGCGGGACCCACTTACAACCTCACCCAATGGTTGTCGAGGGGTGGGACCCGCTTCCAACCTTACCCAATGGTTGTTGAGGGCCGGGACCCACTTTGAACCTCACCCAATGGTTGTTGGTCAGATTGAATTCCTTGCAGGCTGCTGGATTGAGGCTGAGGGAGAAAAGACAGACAGACAGAGACAGACATTGATGTGAGAAACATGTGCCCCAACTCGGGTAGGAAATTGAACCTGCAACCGAGTGACATGCCCTTGACTGGGAATCAAACCTGTCTGTGGGCTGATGCTCTTACCACTGAACAAAATTGGCCAGAGCTGTCAATTACATTTTTAAAAATAAACTTTTTAGTTTGGAATAATTCTAGATTTACCCACAGTTGCACAGTGAGTTCAGGGTTCCTGCGCACACGTCTGCACAGCTAGTCCCTCCTGGTGTTCACAGCTCCCATAACCGCGGCGCCCGCACCGCTAACAGGTGGACGCTGGTGCAGGGCCTGAACTGGACCATAGACTTCGTGTCGCCTAGTCTTTCACCGATAGCCCTTTTCTGTTCGGGGATCTAACCCGAACCCCGCACTGCGTTTAGCCCCGTCTGTGCAGTGTCTCTCAGTCGTCCTTGTTTTTAATGACCTTGACGAGCTTGGAGGGTGCTGTGTGGGGCGAGGCTACAGCGTTTGGACAAGTTCAAGCCTCGGACTGATGAGAGGGCACAGTTCTCTCATGGCCACGTGCAAGGCCCAGCTTGGAGGGCAGAGCCTCCCAGCACAGTGATCGCCAACAGCTGGAGTTGTCAGCGTGAACCTGTGGTCTGAACACGTGGCCCCACGTGCCTGAGTGATGTGGGCTTGACAGAGTTCAGATGCATGTAATTGAGTAGATTGGAAACCCACGAGAACGTTGTAACCACGCCCTTACTGTGCCTCGTGGCATCTGCTATAAAATAAAGACACGGCTTACAGGCCGTGGCACTGTCACTAGCTCTCCATCAGAGAGGACAGCGTCCCACCCAGGCCCAGCTTTCCTCTCTCGTCTGTCCTAAGTCCTTCACCGTCCCCTCAGGCTCACCCTTGGCCGTGCTGGCTCGGCACAGTCCACAAGTATTGTGGACGCCTGCACCCTGTGCCCAGCCCTCTTCTCACTCCACCCTCCTTCCTTCCAGAACCATCTCCTCCTCTCCGGCCTCACCCACCCCCCGTCAATGACTTCCACTCCTTTGGTTGGGTGTTTCCTAGGAGCCAGGTGCTGTGCGATGATGTTACAGACTCTTCGTTTAATCCTTACCGCCCTCTGAGGCAGCCCTATTATTCTGCCCCAGTTTACAGAGAAGTAAACTAAGGCCCAGGACTGCGGCCATTTACCCAAGGTCATACAGCCAATCACTGGCAAAGCCAGTGTTCAGTGGTGGGTCTGCCTGGCTTCCAAGATCCAAGTCTCTAGACCAGGTGTCCAGCTGCTCTGGAACATCTCCACGGCCCTGGAATGGGCAGTGACCCCCTCGTCCCCTCATTCGCCTTCTCCATGGCGCTGTCAATTCAACCTCTCAACTATCTCCATTTCGCCCCTACCGTCACCTCCCCCCGGACTGCGGCTGGAAGGACCCTTAACTCGCCTCTCCGTGCCACCCCAGCTCCATGAACACACTTTCCAGAGAATGCCAAGCCCTTCCATTTGTGAGCAGCTATCAGCAAAAACCGTTGATCTCACACTCTCAGTATGAGGATGTTTTCTTAGAACTGAAATATGCCAACTGAAATAATAGCCGACATTAGCTAATATTTCAAAGCACAGTGTACTTAAGACAAAGCTCATCCTTAATGAGTGCGGATATAAATCCATTGTCAATGAGCCTGTGATCTTTTCAGGAGTTCGTGTGTGTGTGAGAGAGAGAGAGAGAGAGAGAAAGAACATCTTGTTCAGCCTGATTAGCCAGATCCTCGCTGCTACTGCGAAGCTTCCTGAGCCCCGAAGTGCTGGCTGGGCCATGTTCTCTGAGTTCCTGGTGCTTATGGTATTACCATTATCTTCAGTTCTCGGCTTCTTGGCAGGAACCTTCATGTCACTTGTTCATTTGTGTGAGTTAGTTTAGCTAACCAGATTTTTGTATTTATTATTTATTTTTTAAATGTATTTTTATTGATTTCAGAGAGGAAGGGAGAGAGAAAGAAACATCAATGATGAGAGAGAATCACTGATGCTGCCTTCTGCACGCCCCACACTGGGGATTGAAGCCGAAGCCCGGGCATGTGCCCTGACCGGGAATCGAACCGTGACCCTCCTGGTTCGTAGGCTGACGCTCAACCCCTGAGCAACACTGGCCAGGCTGGGTGTCTTCCCCTTCTGACAGCAAGGGGACTCCCTCTGCCCTGACCCAGGGATGTGGTCAGACAGACGCCAGATGGTTAACTCCTGCCCTTTATTCCCGAAGACAGAAGCACGGCAGTGCTCGGACACCCAGGGACCGTTAGCTCTGCTTCAAATGCCGAAGCAGCGGATCCTCCCGAGCGCCAGCCTGGTCCCAGGCCGAACCCCAGGGCCCGAGGCGAGGAACCAGCTAATGGTTTTATATGGGAATTTTATGCATAATTGAAAAATTAAGGTCACTGGACCAGTGAAGAGGTAATAAGGTGTTTATTAAAAACTTTTTCACCCAGAGGCAGTTAAAATTTATAATTTAAAACCCAGCCCACTACAAAAAGCAGGGGGGAGGGGGATGATAAAAACTGTGCAACATTGACAAAAGGACCAAGACAGACAAGGCCCGGGGAGGGACAGCCCCGAGGCGGGGTCCCTCCTGTCCCGAGGCCAGGAGCAGCAGCAGAGTGGAAGCTGAGGGAGCCCCCAGCCTGCAGCCCGGCCCGGGGCATGGGCCTCTCCAGGTGGGCAGTGCCCGGAGGAAGAGCCCTCAGTAGTGTGTTCACCGCACAGCCTGGGCACCCGGCCTGCTCACTTGGCTGCGGAAGGAGAGAGTGACGGCACCTCAGGTGTGACATGGGCAGGATGGGGCTCCGTCATGGACCCTGAGCCCAGACTTGGAGCTTTCCAGGACAACTGGGGCATGTGTCAGGGCTGGACGGACGCTTGGCCAGTAGGATCTTGGGGATGGGGCTCTTCCTCCCACCCCTCCCCAGGAGCATGCCCTCCCAGCCGCCCCCCACCCCACCCCACCCCACGCGCAGCAGTTCTCAGGGCCCCTACCTTCCCCATTGCTGAGGCTGTACCTCATGGCCACTTGCTGGGAACGCCAATCGCCGTAGCTCCTGCATGGGCAAAGACAGGGCAGTCACCTCCACGGGACTGGGGGTGGCAGACAAGCACACTCATGCTCGGCGCTCTCCTGGCACCGGGGGCCCACCCTGCAAGCGGCAGTGACTCACCCCCGGTCTCCCTCCAGTGTGCTCTGGATCTCCTTCAGGACCCCTGGGGAAGGGAGGCTGGTGAGGCCAGGGCGGGGCCGCACGCAAGCCTGTCTCTTCCTCTCACTGATGGGGTGCTGGGTGGGTCTGCCCCCCTCAGTTCCACCCTGGCCTTCCAAACTCCCCGCAAGGAACATCCCTCCTGTCAGCCCCCAACTCCCGCCCAACTCACTCTCATCATTGAGCAGAGCATGCTCCATCACGGGGTCCGGCCTCTTCTCTGGAAGGTAGAGGCCAGGTTAGGAGAGCCCCGAGCCCAGGGCTGGAGGGGAGGCTGTTTCTACCCCCAGCTTGAACACACACACACACACACACACACACACACACACACACACCTGTTCCCCTGGGGTCTCCTCTCCTCCTTCCATCCCATACACACACACACACACACCCACACCTGTTCCCCTGAGGTCTCCTCTCCTCCTTCCATCCCATGCATTCGCGCGCGCGCGCGCACACACACACACACACACACACGTTCCCCTGGGGTCCCCTCTCCTCCTTCCATCCCATGCATTCGCGCGCGCGCGCGCACACACACACACACACACACACACACACACACGTTCCCCTGGGGTCCCCTCTCCTCCTTCCATCCCATGCATTCGCGCACACACACACACACCCCTGTTCCCCCCTCTCCTCCTTCCATCCCATGTCTGGGCCTAGGCTTGCCCAGGTGTGCTCACACACTCCCCTGGCCGTCTTACCTTCTCCATCACTCTGGCTCCCTGAGTTCCTGTGGGGGGAGAGAGGGTAAAGATCGGCGGCACTAGGCTCTCCGCTCTGCCCATGAGGTCAGCTCACCTGGCCTGCCCTGAGCGGGGGGCGCCTGGGAGGGAAGCCAAGCCCCTTCCAGGGTGGCAGCTCACACGGGAGGAAGGGGCATACGAAGGGGGACAAAGAGCCAGAGCCAGGAGGGGGGCTGAGCTCACAGGGGAGGGGGGGTGTGGCAGCTCCCAGTGGGCGCATCAGGAGGGTGAGGGTGAGGGTGAGGGGCTGAGGCCAAGGCCACCTGCCCTTTACCCACCTGGCGCGGCCCAAGGCCTTCTCAGGGCCTGACCCATTGCGGGGACGACTGTGGTTCTTGGTTTCCGCGGAATCCACCAGACACCGGGGCTCCACCAGCCACTTGGTGGACAGAGAGAAGCGCTCAAACTCCGAGGGCGAGATCAGGTAGAAGCCTGGGGGGTAGAGACTAGTAGGCGAGGCCAGCCTGGTCTCTCAGGACCTGCGGCTGCCGACAATGGGGCTTCCAACCAGGGACAGTGGGGCCAGAGCTCCCCTCAAAGTGCCTGGCCTTGGCCGCACCCCCTCGGCTGCCCTTCCCAGCAGCCCCTGCAGCACAGCGGGAGCCCCTCGCCCAGCCCGGCTCGCAGAGGCGGGACGAGCCACCACGTGCCCACCTTGGCCGTGTTTGGTGAAGACGCAGGAGGCGATGCCGCTGACGTCCTCCCGGCGGATGCAGCTGTAACGCACCTGGGGCTTGAGCAGGGGCAGCGAGACCACCTGGATGTCGCCCAGGTTGGTGAGGACAGCCAGGTGGTGCTCCCCGCGGTCCTCGGCTCGGCAGCTGCTGAAGTGGGCCACGCTGACCCGCCGCACCCTCGAGCCCTCCAGGGCCGTGAGCTTCAGCTTCAGCTTGGCACTCACCTTGGGCAGGGTGAACACCTGGGGCACAGGGCGGCGGTCACTCCCACGGCCAGGCCCACGCCCCGCTCCCCTGCGTCCATCGGGTGCTGGGCCACTTCCTTCCACGTCTGCACCTTCTGTCCCTCCCACAGACAGGTCCTGCTTCAGTGTCCCCACCGCGGAGCTGGGCCCGGGGACGCCACAGACCCCTCTTCCTTCCTGGTGCCTCTGCAGCCCTTACTGCACATGCCAACTGCACACACAACTGTGGGCGAGTCCCAGCCACTGTCATTGTGCCCGCGGTGTGAGCCCCTGGATGGCCCGAGGGTTCCCAGGACCCCCCCCCCCCCCCCCCCGTGCAGCACCTTGAACTGCTCCTCTGACACGACAAGCAGCTGGTGGCTCCCCTGCATGTCCGGGCTTTTCGACAGGTCGTGTGCGACTTCCAGGGGCTCGGGAAGGGGCACACTGTGTCCGTCCAGCACCAGGATGCCCACGACAGGCGCTCGGTGCATCAGCTGGATCTCCTTGACTACGGGAGGAAGCAGGCGGGCGATGGGCTGGCGGGCGGGCGAAGGGCGAGGCCGGTGGCACCGCCCTGTCCCAGCCAAGGCAGACAGCACCCTCCGCTCTCCCCGTGCTCAGCGCTCACCCTGCTCCGCCCGCACGGGCTCATCCATTCTCCGCTCGGCCGGGGGCACACGCAGGGCAAAGGCATAGACGGTACCGCCGTTGGTGCCGGCCCACAGAGAGGGGCAGTGGCGGGAGCCTGCCCAGAGGCAAAGGTTTACATGTAACCCTGGGTCTGGAGGTCAGGTGGAGCCAGGTGGCCTAGGCTTACGTCCTGGCCTTTCCAGTCACTTGTGTGACGCCAAGGTCAAGTCAGCACACCCTGAGCCTCACTCCCCTCCTCTGTGAAAGGAAGCTGCTGTGGGCTCTGCCTGCCTCCAGGGTGTAGATGGGGAGAAGGCTCAGCAGGCTCTCTGACAACCGAGGCCCTAAACACTGATGGTTCTGAGCCTGGGACAGCCGGCCCTTGCAATACAGGAGGGGACAGCCCACGCCCCATCCGTACCCTGGCAGGAGGGGGCAGGAGGGGTGGGGGGGGGCAGGAGGGGTGGGGGGGCAGGAGGGAGCAGGAGGGGGTAGGGGGGTAGGGAGGGGAGGAAGGGGCAGGGGAGAGACAATGAGGGAGCTTGTGTAGGCCCGTGGCGTAGCAGCAGGCATGTCCCACCCCCACAGCCATTCTAGGAAGACATTCCCCCATTTTACGGGGGACAAGCTGAGACCCATCTTCTACACAGCGGTGGAGCCCGGACAGGAAGCCAGGACAGAGGGACCTGGAGGCCCAGGCGGGGGAGGGAGAGGCAGGCCCTGGTTCCACCCGCTCACAAAGGGAAACCCCTCTTAGGGGCCCCCCAACCTCCCCTCATGCCAGGGGGGCGCATGCCTGGGCCCCTCCCACCCGGGCTGGCTACTCACTGTCCCTCAGGTAGGTGTCGGCGAAGTAGAGGGTCCGGACGAAGCCTGTGAAGGAGTCCTCCGCCGTGCGGGCCTCGATCTTGCGCTGCACGGGCGCCAGCTCCATGTTCTGCAGGCCCGTCCGCTCCGTCCGGCAGCTCCGCTCCGGCACCTGCGGGGGTGGGACCAGCCTGAGGGTGGGCTCTGGCCTGACCTCCCTGAGGCATCTACTCTCAACGCCCATCATTCTAGGGGGAGACTGGTCCCAGCTCACGCCACTCCCTGCCTGGGAACGTTACTGAGGACTTGACCCTAAGGTGCTACAGTCATTGCCTCTTACACTTGGGGAGGCGGAGGCACAGAGGAGCAGTCTGACAAAGCTGAGGCCACGTAACTGGTGGGCAGTGGGCAGGATGGAAGCCTATTGGTGGGCCCAGGGCCTGTGCTTGCAGCCAAAGCAAGCGGGAGCGAGGGGCAGGCCGGCTCGCTGCTGGCTGCCCCCAGCTCAGCCCGTGTGGCCTCACCTCTCCCGGGGACCCTGCGGGCCGCCGCTTCTGGCTGGACACCCGACTGCGACGCATCCGGCGGAAGGACTGGCGCAGGGACTTCTTTAGGGACTTCACGCGGGACAGGGGGCCCTCTAAGGCCAGCTGGTCGCTGGGGTGCAGGGTGCACCTGGGGGGGGACATCAGGCCATCAGCACGGCCAGGGCCCGAGGGTCCTCGCCAGGCCCCAGGCCCCCGCCACCGTGGGCAGCCTGCTCACTTGACAAAGACCTGCCGCCGCTGCTGGTGGTCAAAGAGGCCAAAGCCGTGGCTGGTGCCAAAGGCCACGAGCCGCCACTCGGAGTGCAGAGCCAAGGAAGTGACCACCGCCGGGGGCTGGCACTGCACCAGCACGAAGGGCTGGAAGCCGGGCTCGAAGCGCACGGGCCCCGGGCGGGCACACAGGCGCTCGTGCCCCTTCCAGCGGTAGCCCTCCTGGCCCTGCAGCAGGTCAGCCTCCACCTGCTCCACCACGTGCTCTGCCTCCTCGTCGTTCAGCTCCAGCACCAGCACCTGGATGGGATGGCAGGGGGCTGAGCCAACCCAGCACCCTGGGACAGCACCTAGGGGTGCGGGCGGGGGCCGGCTCCTGTCCTGCTGCGCCCTCATCCTGAGAAGGAAGCCCATGGGCCTGGACATCACCCCGAGTCACCTGATCACTCCTCCCCCTGCTCCCACCCCATCCCAGCCTGCTACCTGCCCTGCCGTGCCTGCCACAGCCAGGTAGCCGCTGTATTTGCAGAGGAAGATCTTCTGGATGCCCAGGCGGGGGTCGTCACTGTAGGGATCGAAGGAGCCCACCTAACGGAGAGGAGGCCCACGAGTGGCCATGAGCACCGGGCCCAGCCTGCCCCCGCCCTCCTGGCGCCCAGGCTCCTGGACTCACCTTGCGGAGCGGGGGCCACTCATCCTCGCCCTGGGCGTTGAGGTGCTCACTGGGCTCCGTGTCGGTGAGGAACACAGGGACCGTGCTCAGCTTGTAGAGCAGCCGCAAGCAGACGCCCGAGGCGTCCCAGAACCGCACGGTGCCATCCTCGTGCCTGTGGGCAGGGCCGTGAGAAGGACGCCGGGCAGTGCCAGGGCTGCTCCCCCCCGCACACCCGACTCTGCAGGAGGCGAGCAGCACAGGTCACCTACCCCGTGAGCAGCAGGTCTCTCTGGGGCGGGGTTGGGGCCAGGCTGGTGCCGCCGTCAATAGGCCATTCCTAGAGGAGGAGACGAGGAGTGCGCGCGGAGCTTGGCTCCCGGGTGGGGCTGGGCCGGGGCGGGGGCGGGGGCGGGACCTACCATGGTGGAGAAGTGAGTGTTCTGCCAGCTGCCAGCGGCGATGATCCGCTCCCACAGCTTGAGGGGGATGTTGGAGACGTGATGCGAACAGGTGATGGCGGAGCAGTGCAGCGAGGCCAGGTAGGGAGGCTGCACCGGCGGCCAGCCAGCCGTCCGCAGGTCCAGCACCACCAGCTCCTCCTCGGCCAGCACCACCAGGGCATAGGGGTCATCAAAGGCTGGGGGACAGGCCAAGGGTCAGGGGCTGCCGGAGCCAGCAGGAAGCAATTCGCCCAGCCTGGCCCGGTGGAATCTGATGCTTTAAGGGCTGGAGCCAGGGAATCTGCATTCAAAAGCAGCTCGAACTCTAACCACGTATGAAAGGAAACACACGCCACGACCACGTGGGATTGACCCCAGGTGTCTTCAACCTTTAAAAATCATCACATCGACAGGCCAACGAAGAACAGCCCCAGGACCACATGCAGAAAAAGCCTTTGACAAAACCCCAAGCCCACTCATTTATGACAAAAACTCTCAGTAAACTGGGAACAGAGGGGAACTTCCTCCACTGGACAAAGCACACCTATGAGAAAGCTGCAGCTCACAGCATCACGTGAGAAACGAAGCTTTCCCACTCAGCTCGGGAACAAGGTTCCTTTTCAGGTGCCAGCTAAGGCAGTAAGGAAAGGAAACACAGGTGTGAGGACTGGGATGGAAGAAATAAAACTGTCCTGGTTCACAGATGACAGGATCATTTATGTAGAAAATCCAAAAGGACTGACAAAAAAACTGGACCTGCTCCCAGCACCCTGTGGCAGGAGTGAGGAGTGCCCCCCCCCCCCCGCCCCCGCCCCACCTGGTGGCCTCAGGCCTGTCCTGTCAGAGTCGGGTGGAGAGAAAGCCCGCCTCCCGGACATCGCCCGCCAGGCCTCCTCTCCAGGTTTTGACAGCAGCCCTTTCTGGTCTTGCCTGTCACCCGGTTTATGAGGCTGACCCAGGGCTTTGCTGTCCTGGTCGAGCTCCAGGAGGCCGGCTCAGAGCTGGCCCCATGCTGTGCACCCTGCCCCAACCCAGGAGGTCTTCACCATGTCCACACCAGGGCCTTTTTCTCAGCTGGGTGGGCATTAAACCCAATAGTACAGAGCTGCCCATTGGAGCCAGGGAAGGGCAGAGAGCGGAGTGGGCCGGAGGTGTGGCCAGCAAGGATGGAGCCACCAGGCTGGCAGAGACAGGGAGAGAGGGACTGTGGCTGCTGCCTCAGTGGCATCCAGGGGGTGGCCGGTTTGGGGACCTCTGTGCAGGCCCCTCCTCTTTACTTACAGACAGGACGGCTGCCTACACCCCCCCGTGGCCGGCCTTCCCCACACCACTCCCTAGGCTCGCCTACCTGCCGCAGGGTCCGCCTCGGAGAGGACGGTGAAGTCGATGACACGGGACGTGAAATCGAAGGCGGTCTGCTGGCCGCTGTGGACCACGGAGATGCAGTGGCGGTCCCCGTAGCTGGCCCGAGGCATGCCGCCCTGGAAGATGGTGAAGGGCAGCCTGCAGGCACAGAGGAGCAGGGCGGTGGGCTGGGGCTCTCGACACAAGAGCAGACAGCCACTGGCTCCCCGGGACTGGCCTCTGTGCAGGGGCCGGGAAGGAGGCTCGTCTCAGGGTGAGTGACCCCTCAAGGTCCCCAGGAGAGGGTCAAAAGGCCAGACCCCCATCTCTTCTTGACTGCAGCAGCCCAGGGGACCTTGGGGGCGAGGGGGGCATGCAGGCTGTGGGTTGAGTCTGCAGCCGCTCCTGCTCCAACCAGAGCTGCCCCCTCCTGCTTATACACGGGCCTCCCTGTGTGACTGTTTGAAGAAACAGGTCTGCTGCTGACTCGGTCTGAAACCTGCCGATCTGAACACTTCCCGGGGGCAGAAGGGAGAGAAGGGGGATGTTTTCTCAGGGCCTGGCCATGAGGTATGAGCGGCCCTCTCCTTCCCTGGAGTCTGAGACCTCAACGTGGGACCCTAAGGCACAGTCCCCTCCCCCCCTCCCCCTCAGAGGCCTTCCAGCTCTCCAGGGAGAATCTGGAAAGGGCAAAGGACAGAGACCGGTACCTACCCCTGCCTGGTGGTCAGCCAGAAGATTTTGGTAATAGCTTTGCAAGGAAAGGGACCTACAAGAACAGGAATTAGCTGGAACGGGTCTGCACGAGCAGGTTCCTCACCCCACACCCTCTCCGCAGACGTATGCTCAGGAGCTCCGCCCTGAGAAAGCCACAGCAGGCGCCAGGAAACCCACCGTGGGGCTTCGGACAAAGCCGTCACCTCCCTGGGCCCCAGGTTCTGCTTCTCTGAGTGGGGTGCCTACACCTGAACGCAGGGAAGGCCGACTGGGAGCAGAGGACACTGGTTCGCACGGTAAAGGCCGTCCCAGTGACAGGGCAGGGGCAGGCCCCCGCCGGGCGGGCGGGGCACTGACCGTAAGGCACGCAGCTGCGCAGGGGCTCCCGTGGCTGGGTGTCGGGATTCACAGGCCACTGGCAGTAGCTGCCATCTGAATGGCAGCTGACAATCAGGCGGCCGTCCCGCTGCCAGCAGACACTGTCCAGTTGCTTCGGGGGAGGAAAGGGAGAGAGCGCAGGCTGGGGTCAGGGCGACGGTCCCGATACCGACACCCCCACCCCCTCCCCTCGGCCCAGGGGCTGTATGTGGCAATGGGGTCTGGGAGAGCCCCGTGGCGGCTGCCACCATCCCAGGCACCGCCTACCTGGCTGCTGAGGAAATGGCAGAGCACGCGGCTGCCCCGCAGGTCCCAGATGACGATGAGGCCCCGGCTGTAGCCGATGAGGACCTGGCTGGGGTCTCGAGGGTGTTCCTGCAGGGCCTCCACCATCTCAAACACCCGCCGCTGGCGGGCCTCCTCGGGCAACCTGGGCGAGGGGAGCACCGTTAGCCCACACCGACGTGCACCCCGGGCTCAGCTGCCCCCGGCACTCCACGTGGCCGCGGGCACTGAACGTGCAGCCCGGGAAGCTGCGGGATCACATCATCCCGGGGAGAGAGGAGCAACGCGTAGACTAGGACAGGCTGCTCTGCTAGGATGTAGATGCCGGCAGCACAGCGATAAGGAAGGGCAGCGAAGTGGTTTCTAGAAACGTCGGTGTGGTGGGCGGGGGGAAGGGAGCCCATACCGGGAGGGCACGGGGAGGCTCCGGGGAGGCGGTGGGCTCTCTTTCTCTGCCCAGGGGCGGCTGTAGGGATGCTTCCTTTACAATCCACTAACCTGCACATTCAGTTAGTGCATTTCTGCAAGGAGGTGGTATTTCACCAAAGTAAGTTCTTAAGACCCACAGAACAAAGCTCTCTGTTAGCTGGCCTGGCCTTGAGCCTTGACCCTCTCTCTCCCCTCCGTCTCTGGGCCTGGAATGCTGCTGTGAAGTCTGGAGCTGCTGCAGCCAACAGGAGGCCAGGAGGTGGCAGGCATGGGACCAAGAGCCAACACTGAGGATGGTCAGCGGGAAATGAAAACAGCCTGGACCCGGAGGGCATTGCTACGCCCAAACCACAGCCCTCCGTGCCTATGCGCAGCCCACGTCCAGTGCTGTACAGAAGCCCTGCGAGCACCAGCCTCTAGAAACGGGAGTGGGCGGTCAACTCCCTGTAGCCTTATCTGTAACGGCTCAGTTTTGAAGGGTTCTATAATGATCTACTACTTATACAATTAAACATTTTTCCCTTCACTGAAAAGTAAGCAATGTGAGAATTACACCACCTTGGAAAATACAGAGAAGAAACAATATCAAAAAGAAAAAGAGAGAAAAAATGAATAATATCAAAAGGAAGCTGTGCGGCAGGGTTGATGCCCCTCGCCCCCGGGACCTCCCTCAGACCGCTCCTTCGCGAGAGTATCACACCCGAGCCTCCCCCTCCCCCTCAGAACGGCAGGACGTTCTCCTGCTGCAACCCTCATCTGCTCCCCTCTTGACCCACACCGGACCCCCCTGATCCGCCGCCCTCTGTTGTGGACGCCACACCAAAGCTTTGGAGCACAGCTTCTGGACTGATCTCAGCACCCGGCTGTGGCTGTCAGGACCTCTGGCCACGGGGCCTGCGTGCGAACGGAAACCTACACAGACGCCAAGGCACAAGCATGGGCAGAAGCTGCCCGGCTGGCGTGGGGCGGTGTGTGTCGCGTCTGCCCACTGCGGAGCCCGGGGGTTGTGAAATACATGGCGCCAGGGCAAAGAGGCTCAGAGCTGATACATCCTAAGAATCTCCATTTGGGGGACAGGTGAGCAGCTGAGCTTCTCCTCCCGTCCGCATAGACTCCCCAGGAGAGATAAGCTCCTGACACATTCCCGGGACCAAAGGGAGAGGGTCACGCCCAAGTCAGGGGGACGGGTTCTAACAACGGGGCCGCGCGCTCACCACTGCAGCACAGCGTCCGAGCTGATGGTCCGGTCCTCCAGCGTGCGGAAGCCTGGGACCTGCACCACGAACACGCTGCCACTCTCGGTGCCCAGGTAGAGCGTCTTGGAGGAGGAGTGTGGCAGGACCACGGTGATCTGTGTGGTGCTGGGGGGAGACCTGAGAGGGGAACAGCTACCGTGAGCTGGCCGCTGCCCGGCAGGGCCCCCACGGGTGGGCTTCTGACCCCGGCTGCCCTCCCCACCCGGGGAAGGCCATTCCTAGGAAAGCGGGCTGTGCGGTCTTTTTTAACAGGGTCCAGAGTCTCGGGCCGGGACTAAGATATCGGCTACGTTCTGCCGAGACAGGAAGCAGATGGCGGAGTCTGCCCAGGAGGCAGAGACCCCCCGGGAGCCTCCTGCGCATCCCTGCCCTCTCCACCCAGAGCACCTTTGGGTGGAGCGTGTGGGCTCAGACGCCTGCTAGGATCCCCAAGGGCTCCTAGGACCTTGGAAGGGTGATCCCACCCTGGGGCTGGGAGCGGGTCAGGGTGGCTGGGAGAGCGAGGGGGCCGAATCCTTACCCTGGGGGGCCCCGCAGCGTGAAACTCTCGTCTTCCTGCAGCTCGGACACCCCGCCTTTGACCTTCAGGCTCCACAGGTGCAGGCTGTTGTCGTCCAGCAGGGTGACCAGCTGGCACTAGGGAGGGGACGGGGCAGGAGCGTGCTGTCTCACTGACCCGGGAGCGCCAGCATTCGTGTGGCCTTTACACACCAGGGCGGTCTCAGAGAGCCCCAAACCCAAAGGCCCCCTACTCTTAGGGGGAAGGGTGGTGGGCCCAGGTCCTCCCATCAGCACCACACCCAGATGCTTGTCTCCTTCTGAAGATGTGGGAGTAAGAAGGGCGCGAGGGGCCCTCACCTGGCCAGGCAGGAAGTAGATCTGCACCACGGCGTTGTTCTCCCTGTGCAGCCCCATGAACTCCACCCCGGGGGCGCCGTAGCTGGGAGCGGCAGACTCAGGAAAACCTCCAGAAGGCAGACGCCACCCCTCGCCTGCCCGGGAGCGGGGACTGGGCCCCCGTGGCAAGGCGTGTAGCACACGGTGGCTGGCCCTTTCCCCGGACAGCAGGCCTGGGGGGAAGAGGCTGGCCCTGGCCAGTGACCTGACCCCTGAGGGACGGAACAGCCGACCAGGGAGAGCTTTCCCAGCCAGGCAGGTGGGGGTGACTGTAGGGGTGACCCCTTGGCAACGTAGGCTGCTCAGCGCCACCTCCCACCTCACCCCTACCCTGCAACCTGAGCTGCAACAGACCCATCAGCTGCCACTTGGTGGCACCTGTGAGAAGCCGCGGGTACCCCTGGGGGCCCAACCCCAAGAGCTGTGACCAGGAGCCTGGGCAAGGGGATTGGTCACCAGGATATGGCCATGGCCTGGCAATGATTAACCGGCCGAGGGAGGGCTGAGCCAGCAGTGGGACTGCGCCCCTGCCCTGCTGTGTTTACACCACCTCCAGCCCAGCCCCGTGGCTGCAGGCACCCAGCCTTCCCGCCTCTGCTGGGCAGAGAGGGCGCTGGCTCACCCTGGGGGCTCACCCTGGGGGCTCACCCTGGGGGCTCAGGTTAGATGGGGCAGGAGTGTGCCGAGGTTTGTAGCCCAGACGGCCTGGCTGAGCAGCGACCCTCTGTCCTGGACCCATGGCTGCCTCTGAAAGGGCCCAGAGCTAAGGCTTCGGACAAAAGACGACCCAACCGGAAACTACCCAGCCTCAGCCAGGGCGGGCCGCCCCCGCCAACCGGGAGTCCACTTTACTCGCGTGTGTGTATGTGTGCATGCGTGTGCGGGGTGTAGAACCTGGAAGAGCGGCTCCCGGCAGTGCTCTCTGGTTTGCAAAGAGCCCGGGGCCAGTCCACTGACTCCCACTGGGAAAAGCTTGGCCCACCACCTGCCTCCTCGGACTGCGTTCAGGGCTGACTCCTGAGAGGCTATTTGGGACACCCCTGAATAAGAAGGGCCACCCCAACTTGCTTTGTCTCTTTCTTGGAGGGCGGGGTCCTCGCCCCTTCCGGGGCTTCCCAGGGCGGGGGGGGGGGGGGGGGGGCTGGGAGCACGGAAAGGATACAGCTTGACGGCTCCGGAGCGGGTGCCGATGGCCAGGATGCGCAGGGAGGGGCTGTAGCCGAGGGCGCTGGGCTGGTGCGGAAAGCCATGCTCCACCGTCTGCAATGACAGCCACACGGGCCTACAGACACGTCCGAGAAGCCGCAGCACAGAGCCACCCCAGCGGGAAGGGGCACCGAGTCCCTTCAGGGCACCGAGTCCCACCCAGACACCCATGTGTGGACCATTCCGTGCGCCCTCCCCCCCCGCCCCTCAGCCCATGTCTGACCCTGTCCTCGGCCACCTGACCATCCATCCCGGGAGCTCATTCTCCCTGACACACACACTGGCCACTTGGTCTCCAGGAACTCTGTTCCTCCACCAGGTGTACTGTGGGCAACCCCAGCCCTCCGACGGGGGGTGCAGGAAGCTTTGGGGGCCTTGGCACTGGGGTCCGAAGGAAGCCACGGTGGCCCTTCCCAGCCCTGACTGCCCAGGCTCCCCCAGCCCTGATGTCTGCTCTGCCCAGGGCCCTCCTAGCGCGGGGAGCTCTCCGTCTTCCCAGAGAGGAAGCTCCCAGGTGCTGGTGCAGGCACGTGCTTTTGCTCATGTCTCAGGACAGAAGTAATACGCATTACAGAAAACAAAAATAACCTGCATTCCTACAACCGGAAGTAAACCGCGCTAACATCTGTGTGTGTCTGTCTCCTGTGCTTGTGAGTGATGCGTGTGTCATGCCTTAAAACACAGAGACCTGCCCTAGCCGGTTTGGCTCAGTGGATAGAGCGTCAGCCTGCAGACTGAAGGGTCCTGGGTTCAATTCCGGTCAAGGGCATATCCTCGGGTTGCGGGCTCGATCCCCAGCATGGGGCGTGCAGGAGGCAGCCAGTCAATGATTCTCTCTCATCATTGATGTTTCTCTCTCTCTCTCTCCCCCTCTTTGAAATCAGTAAAACAATATTAAAACAAAACCCACAGAGGCCTAGTTGGGGCCATACCACCTGATACCCCTGTACCGGAGTAGCCCCGTAGCCCGTTTCCTCCTGTAGCCAGCCCAGGTTGTCCAAGCACTGAAATGACCCGACGGCGAAGAACATCCGCTGTGGAGGTGCCTAACTCACCAGGCCTCTGTTGTTAAACATTCTTAGTTTCTAGAGGTTCTGCAATTGCCACTTGACCGATGGCCCCTCCTGGACGCCCATCTTCGCCTGCAGCTCTGAGCATTCCCGCAGGCAGAGGCGCCAGGGATGGAGTTCCAGGATTTAAAGGGACGGAGAGAAACCCTACAGATTGACTCGGACAAACCACCTCCGGGAAGGCTTCTGTTGTTTCTCTATCAGCTAAGCCTACCCTCACCTCCCCCGCAGGGGACACTGACCCCGCAGACCTAGATGACAGCAGGCAGAGGGAGGCAGCACCTGCTTCCAAGTCTAGTTATTTCTTCCGGTTGAAACCACGGAGACGGCCCTGCAGGAGAAGGCCGCTCTCCCTGGGCCCAGGGTTCTGCTCTGGGCTTCGGGTGGCTACCCAGTCAGGCCTCAGGGGAACAGAGAGAGAGGTAAGCCCTGCTGACAGCCGAATGGTAACTTAGCAAACTCGACGGCTGCCTGCCTGCTGTCCAGTCCCGTGGTCCATGGTCGGAGGCCCCATGCTGGGGGCAGGCCAGGGAGCAGCTCCAAAGGGCCTTTCTGGGGACACCCAGGTGTGGGAGGCGTCCTCAGGCCTGGCTCTTTGCCCTGAAAATGGCTGGGAGGGCAGCAGCGACCCAGCAGGAGCCCCCTGGCCGCCCAGGTCCCGTTCAGCTATGTAGAAAATGCAGAGCCTGGAGGAGCCTTGGGGAGATAGTGAGTGTCTGGAATGCAAACATTTCCCAGGAAAAGGAGGGCAGGGCACACGAGGGGTGTGGGGACCAGCTTCCCCAGGGGCCCCCACTAGGCCGCAGCCAGAGCTCGGGAAGACGCTCCTGGGACGGGAGCATTCTCTCAGAACCACGGCGGCAGCAGCTCGGGGCCAAAGCCGCTGGGGTTTGGAGGACTCTGTGGGCAACGTCCTGCAGGAGCCTGGTGGCCAGTAGGCGGTCTTTACCCCGTGCGACAGTCGCAAGGTGACACTGAGCACTTGCAAGGTGGCTAGTGCCACCAAGGGGCAGAATTCTTAATTTTATTCTATTTTAATTAACTTGCATTTCAGAATGGATGCTCACTTCAGTTAATAGAAAACTTTGTAGGAATTTTCTTGAGTTTCAAAGCGACAGGGGCTGGAGTCGGGCAGACCACGCTTTGGATCTTCTTTAAAAAAATATATATTTTTTTATGGATTTCAGAGAGGAAGGGAGAGGGAGATAGAAACATCCATGATGAGAGAGAATCATTGATCAGCTGCCTCCTGCACACCCCACACTGGGGATCGAGCCTGCAACCGGGCATGTGCCCTGACTGGGAATTGAACCCTGACCTCCTGGTTCATAAGTCAGTGCTCAACCACTGAGCCACGCCGACTGGGCTGGGTCTCCTTTCTCAACTGTAAATCTTCTAGCTCTAAATCCAGACCACATATTTCCAAAGAAAATTTAATGTCCAAACTGAGATGTGCTGTGAGGGTAAAACACACCTGGGATTTCAAAGACTTTTTAAAAAGTCTCATTAATTTATATTGAAACAGCATCTGGAATAAAATGGGCTAAACAGAATTTATCATCAAAATGAATTCCACTTGTTAAAAGAATTTTGTGGTGGGCCTTCTAGAATATTTCAAATCACATATGTGGCTCTTAGTGTTTTCCTCTTGGGGCCAGAGCTGCCCTACACGAGGCCGCCTCAGGCCGCGGGCAGGTAGTCCCTCCGGAGAAGGCAGCCTGCAGCTTCCGGTCAGGCTCGCAGCCCTGAGAACACAGGCTGACTCCCCGGGGGCAGTGCTCCGGGCACCTCCCGGTCCCTCCTACTGCGGAGTGGTCTCCTTTTCCTAACCCCGAGGGCCACAAATGTGGGGCCCACCATTCAATCACTCCTACTGATTCCGCATGTCCTTTAGGGTCCTGGGGTCACTGTGCTACCCCTCCCTACCCCCTATTCCATAAGCCGACCTAGACAGACAGGGACCGAGTCAGCTCACTAAGCTCTGAACCTGCCTCTGCCACTAGAAGGCGTGTGGACTTGGGCAAGCCACTCGGCCTCTCTGAGCCTCATTTCACACCCGATAAACGGGAGGATGCCAGGGTTGTCCTTGGCCCGAATACAATGAACCTTAAGATGCACCTTAAGAAGACCACCTGCGGCAGCCGGAAGGCTCAGCTCACCCCACGGAGCACACAGGCCCTGCCACTGAGGCCAACGTCCTTCCCAGGCTCTCCTCGTCCCCTGTATCCCTCAGGGGTCTTCTCTAAGTTGACAACTCTGGGGGGACCAAGGCTCCCTTAAGAACAAATAAGGGGCCTGGCCGGTGTGGCTCAGTGGTTGAGTGTTCACCTATGAACCAGGACGTCACAGGTTCGATTCCCGATCAGGGCATATGCCCGGGTTGAGGGCTCGATCCCCAGTGTGGGGCGTGCAGGAGGCAGCTGATCAACGATTCTCCCTCATCATTGATGTTTCTATCTCTCTCTCCCTCTCTGAAATAAATAAAAATATATTTTTTAAAAACACACAAATAAGGGAAATTTCACAATGACCCTACTTGGCCAGGGGCCAAGAGAGTGGGTTCAAAGGAGAATAGTGTGGTGACGGGGTTCCCCTGGTCCCAGGGAGGGCAGGAGCGGTGGCAGTACCAATTCAACATGCGAACAAGGCCCCCAAACCCCTGAATAAGGCAAAGCTAGTCCTGCCTCAGAGACCTGGGCTAGGCAAGGAGGTGTGGCCCCCAGGGCAGGTATGAGAGGTGGTGGTGGTGGGGGGGGAGGGTTGTGTTAGGAATCAGGAAGGGACTTGGATTTGGGGAGAGGATCGAGCTCAGTAAATGGAGGTGACAGGGTGGAGCGGGAGCAGGGCGGGTGAAGGCACCTCTGGCCCGTGTCCAGCTGTCCCCTCAACCTCAGGTGCCCTGCCCACTCCTTGGCTGTCCCTCCCTGACCCTCCCAACAGCCTTTTAAGACTCAGCTTCCCCCTGGACACGCAAGTTGCCCACGGGCAGCAACCTTCCCTCCAGGTCCCCGGAGCAGGGAGGGTAGATGGCCTGCGGGGCAGGGGGGGTGGGACAGCAGGCACGGATTCCAGGGCGGCCCTCCAAGCCCCGGACCCCAGCTTCTCCAGCTCAGGTTCAAGCTGGAAGGATGGCCAATGCCTGGCAGCCAACCTCCCCTACCCCCTGAGCTCAGCGTCCAGCCCACCTGGCCCGGCCCCTGCCCCCACCCTGCTCCTGGCTCAGGTGACCTCTGCCGAGGGAGGAGAGAACAATGAACTCCTTTGACGGAGTTGGGAAAGGAGAGATCTGCAGGAGCCGCCAAACAGCAACACTAGCCTGGCGCGGGGAGAAAGCCCGCCTGCCTCCCGCCGGCTCCGGGCCCCGTGCCAGGTTCCCGGAAGGGAGATGGCAAAGGCTCTTGCTCAGAGAGCGTGGGGGTCCTTCACCCTGCCCTGGGCAAGGGGGGACCTGTCCAAGACTGAGGCTGAGGAGTCCCCAAGCTTGGGGTGATGGGAAGGAGGGCTGCCAGGTCCATCGGGGGCACACCAGGGTGGCTGGGTGGCACTGCCCCAGACCGGGTGTGGTCAGCTCAGATTCCTGGCGGTGGCAGCAACCTGGCCTGCCCGGTGTGGCTGTCACCTGACACCAGGGGCCCAGCCATGAAAGAGCCACGACAAAACAACCGGGCCCTGGCCAGGGCAGCCAGGCAGGCACACGGTCTGTCCAGGGCCCGGGGTGGAGGGGGGCCGGGCAGGAAGGACCCAGGCACCCTTAGCAAATGGCTGGTCGGCTTCATCCGGGAAAGCAAGGCCAGGAGGGATTTGAGGACATGAGCTTCTGTCCGCTCCGAGTCACGGCCTCTCTACTGAGGTGCCCATGGGGTCCCTGGGTCCCCTCCATCGATCCTGCCAGCTGACTCGTGTCTTCCCGACAGCGGAGGACCCACCACACACCACAGACCACGGCTTCACAGGCGGACAAACGGAGGCTCAAGGGGTGAAGTTACCAACCACACAGCTGGCTGGCAGATGTAGCCGGGGGTCCGCATTCCCAGCCAGTGCCCTCCACAACGTGCCAGCCCTGGAGGCCTCAGTTTCCTCACCTGCACAATGGGAACAGCACCCATCTGTGAGTCGTCCCGAGGACGAGGCAAACCCTGGTATGGCACCCGTGTGCCAGGCCCCTCCAGAGCATTCTCTACCCAGGGCTCTGCTGGGTCAGGCCCAGACTCCCAGGTCCCAGCCTTCCTGGACTCAACAGCCCGGGGGAAGCCTGGGGAGGGACTGGTATGGGTGGAACCGTGTAGGTTCCCAAATGTTCCAGGATGTGGCCTCACCCTCCAATCCCAACCCTCCAGGCTCCACCGTTCACCCAGAGCCTAGAAGAGAGGAATCCCCACGCCCAGATTCTCCCCTTCTTCCTCTCCACTCCCAGCCCCCTCCCTCCCACCAGGAAGGCAAAGGTCTTATCTGAGATTCCCGGAGCCCCAGACCTGGGCTGTATATACAGTAGGTGCTTAATTCTTGCAAGTGAATGGAAGGAGGAAGGAATTCCAGGAGCCTCCCCTCCCCCTTCCTGACCAGGCCTGGGGATGGGGTGGCCAGGTGTGGGGACCGCCAGTTGGGGGACAAGGAGGGATGATTCCTCTACCCCAGCCGCACCCCAGCCCCACCCCGCTGAACAGTGGAACTTGGGGCGGGGGTTCATCCCTCCTTGCTAAGCCTGTTTTTCCAGTTTCCACTGAAATTGGCCACCTTTTCAGGGTGTGAGATCCTGGCGTCACCGTCACCGGGGGCATGGAGGCACATAGGGGTCACCCGGGATCCTCCAGCCGGTGCTGAGGTTCTGAGACAGGCACCCAGCAACCATGCGCTGCTCCCTGGAGAGTAACAATGGCAGGTCTCCAAGGGCCCCGAGATCCCCCAGTTCCAACACTGCACCCCATTTCCCCGAGACCCAAAAGCCCTGCCCACAGCTTCCTTCCGCCAGTGGGAGGAGGCGCTCACGTAGGGAAGCCGGGCTCTCAGAGGCCAGTGGCCTCATAGCCAGCGCCGAGGGCAGCCACACCTCCCACAGGCCCAGGGGGGCTGCCTTTGAAAAGCACACACTGTGTCTACACTTACACGGCCTAATCCCACGTGTCCCTGTAACAAGCCTGTGCTGGCCCTATGCACAGGGTCACCCGGCTTTACGTGGTGGAGCCAGATGGGGACCCCTGTCCGTCACCACCTCCTGGAGGGGTCCCCAGTCCGCCTCTTCCTGCAGCCCACCCTCTGGGGCAGAGGAAGCCTAGGCATGGAGGCCCAGGGCCTAGTCCAGGCGTCCTCAAACTACAGCCCGCGGGCCACATGCGGGTGTTTTTGCCGTTTTTTTTTTTTACTTCAAAATAAGATATGTGCAGTGTGCATAGGAATTTGTTCATAGTTTTTTTAAAACTATAGTCCGGCCCTCCAACGGTCTGAGGGACAGTGAACTGGCCCCCTGTTTAAAATGTTTGAGGACCCCTGGCCTAGATCAAGGCAGAGGTGAGAGGGGCTAATTACCCCGAAGCAGCTGCAGATTGCTAGGTGGCCCCACAGCCAATAAACCACAGCTGTGCTCCTCCTGTTTACAGCTCCCGCCTTCTCGGGCACCTGTCCCCTTGGGGGAGCCCTGAGGAGTTTCTGGGACCCTCCCTGTGATCTCAGGTGACATGTCACTCTGGCTTTGGGGGCCCTGGAGCAGGTGTGGGGTTGGGGTAGTCAAATGCCAACCCTGGCAAGTTCCCCCAGTGCCTCTCCCCACTCACCCAGGCCTGGAGCCTACAGAACAAGTTGCCTTTGCCTCTGGGGGCCACTGGAGGCAGCAATTGGAGGAGGGTGGGAACAGCCATGGCCGGTGGCCACGCCCCCAGGGACCCGGCGTCACAGGAACATTATCACAGCTGGCAGGCTTCGATATCCTTTCAACATTCCTGTCCCTAAGCCTCCTCAACAACCCAGTGAGGAGGCAGACAGGGCGGATTGTTTCATCCCCATTCCACAGGTGGGGAAACTGAGGCTGGAAGAGGCCGGGTGATTTGCAGAGGTCACACAGCCGATGAGCGGTTTGGGACAAGGAGTCCCAACTCCTGGGCACCCCACTGCCCTTCCTGGGGAAAGCCCTCTAATCAAACCCCACTTCCAAAGTCACATTCCCACAAGGCAGTGCGGGCAGTGCCCAGTAAGTACCTTCATCAAGTAAAGGCAGCCCGAGCGCCCCAGCCCCAGCCTGTGGGCGGCTGCTAACGCCGTGCTCACCTGAGCACCTGCTGTCTCCTCGTTCCCGCTCCTTACCTTGTTGAACTGGAAGAGGTCCCGCTTGAGCCTCTCCCGAGCAGGGTCATGTCCCGACCGCAGGAACCGCCTCATTTTGCTTGGCGTGCAGCCCCTGGAGAAAGACAAGCTGCTGAGCGCCAGGGTGAGGCAAACCCGCAGCCCAGTCCCTGAGCCGGACGGCCAGGCCCAGCAGGTGGCCGCCCCTGGGCCAGGTCAGCTCCGCCATCCGGCTTCCCCAAGCGCCATCTGCGCAGTGTGGTTCCTCTGGGAACCGCGCCCCATACCCAGCGCCCAGGACTGGTTAGTGCTCCAGCGCCGCTCCTGGCCACCTGTGGCCTTGTAAACCCAGCCGAGAAGCTGGGGGGGAAGCCATTTATCCAGGCTTTATAGGAACGGGAGGCCCAGAGGTTAATTAGCTTAATTGTTAACCTGATTTCTGAAAAACCATAAAACTCCAGCTAAACAGAAAGGGAAACTTCACAAGCCTCTCTCCCCAGCGGCTGGGAGGCGGGAAGGCTCAGGCTGGGAGGCTGGGCTCCCACACCGGGTGGGGGCAGGGCGGGCCGGGCAGCAGCCTCTCCGGCAGCCAGCACACCTGGGCCGCTGCCCTCTAACCTCGGGGCAGGCCTTGGCCCCTCGGCTCAGGCTGCTCCCAGCCACGGCGGCCAGGAGCCTGGGGGGGGGGGGGGGGGGAGCGCGGAGCATGCAGTCCGCCCTCCCACCACACGCCTGGGACCCACGGTGGAGCTAGGTCTGTCCCACGAGGCTGCTGGGGTCTCTGTAGCTGCGGCCCTGGCCCAGGCTTCCCGACCTGATGGGGTACGCTCAGAGAGGCCCCCTCCCCATGGGCCCAAGTGAAGCTAGTCAGAAGAAACCTACTCCCAGTAAACCAGCCCCGAGAGCGGGCCGCCCACTGGAGAATGCCTTCCCAATCCGAGGGGAAACTATTTCTGGATCATCCTGGGGGGGAGGGGGATCATCTGCGCTCCAGCTTCCGGCTTCCAGTAGCGGCCACCCACTGACCACAGGACACCAAGGTCTGTACTTGGAAACACAGGAGCCCAGGCCCACTGCGGAGACACCATGAAGGGAAGGAAGCAGGGCCAGGAGCTCGCTCTGGGGGACGGGGGTGTCCTACAGGGAAGAGAGCGTCTAAGCCGAGACTTGAAGGAGGTTATCCCCGAAGTTTCTGGCTTCTTGGGAAGTGACCAAAAAAATCAATCAACTTTGCATATGAAAGGCCCCTGTGTGGCCAGACTCAGGGCTCCCTCTGAGGCCTGACCATGGAGAGGTCACCCCACTCGGTAGACACACACATCCGGGGGCATTCCAAGTGCCACCCCAACTGGGAAAAGGCAGAGAACAGCCCTCACTCAGAGCACCAGCACTTTCTAGGGACATCACAAAGGCCGCCACTTGCGGGAGGGGGAGGGGTGGATATGAGAGGTTTGTGCCTTCACATTTTGGGGGAGCCACAGCAGAGCGGGGAGCCCCGCTTCGCTTTGGAACAGCAGGTAGTCGGGAAACTCCCAGGTGCTCACCTGACCCAAGGCCCTGAAGGAGATTCAGGGAACAAACCGGGAAAGTTGAGGCTCCTGAAACTGGGAGTGAGCAGACTCCACTCTGGGAGCCTGCAGCTTTAGCCTCCAGACAAACAGCTGAGCTGTGGCCTCAATTTCCAGCTGTGGGGGAGGCCCGGCAGGGCAGGGGGGGGGGGGGGGCGGGGAGGGTGCCCAAGCTCATAAATCAGCCACTGCAGGTCCTGGGGCTGCTCACTCTCCCCTCTCAGGCCTAGGTCATGGGTCAGAAGTCAGAGGAAGCTGGGAGTGGGGCCTGGAGGAGGCGGGGGAGGACCTGGAGGGGGGTTGCAGACTCCAGGGAGAGGCTGACCTGGGCTGTCCTCCAGACATGCAGGCCCTGGGGTGGGGACAAGAGGACACAGGGCCATCTGTGCCAAGGACCCACAGGCTCGAGGGTGAGGTGGAGGAGGTGCAGGCAGGAGGGAGGGAGACAGGATGTGGGGGTGGGTGGGAGGTGGCCCCACTCAGGAGGGCAGGGTGGACACTCCATCCATCCAAATGCCCTGGAGCACCTGCTGCCTCCCAGGTACTACACCAGGCCCTTGCGGGTTATTTTTATTACTTTCTGACATTTCGCTTAAGTAATCTCTGCTCGCTGTTAAAAAAGCAAACAAGCTCAAGGAGAAAAACCCTCCCGAACCCCCCACCCAGGCAGTAAGGTGGCCTGTGGGTACCCGTCTGAGCGCCCCTCTCCTTGGCTCTCTGTGCGCTGTGAGCGAAGCACTCCTACTGAACCCAGACCCGCGTGCTCCTCCCCCTCCCTCGGGCCTCCCTGGGAGGTGAGTGGAATATCCCCACCTGGCAGACAGGAAAGGAAGACCACAGAGGCCGGGCCGCTGGTCCAAGGTCACTGGAGAGACCAGCAGAACTTGGATTTGACCCCAGGTCTGGCGAACTCCCAAATCTCAGGGCTCTGGGAGGCAGCGCAGGATGGATGTGACGGGGCAAATGCCCAGTGACACCCCTGCAGTTGAAAGGCACGGACACGTGTGCACGGTCACGCCTACATGCCTTCCGCTCGGAGCCAACCAAGCAGCTTGGGGGATGGGGCCTGGCCGCTGCTTGTGGGGTGCTGATGAGGTCTGGCTGGGCAGGGCAGGGCAGGGGGGGGTCTTGCATGGACCTGCCGCTCACTGCGCAGGGGGCTGGGACCCCACTGGCATGCATCTGCTCCTCACTCCAGCCAACCCCTCAGTGCAGCTCCCAATACAGAAATGACTGCCCAGGTCAAGGCTTGAAAACCGCCGCCCCTTCTTGAAGTGGGACAGGCCTGGGACTGGCTGGACCCACCTTCAGTTCCACTCACTCCGGACAAGCAGTTTCTCTGTAGAGAAACTTCAGGAATCTGGGCCTGGAGGTCCCTGGTGTGGACGGGTCCTCCCTACTCAGTCCACTCGCGGGGCTTGGTACCATCGCCAATAGCCAGGGCTCAGCCACCACAGCGCATCTCCTCCACGCTGGGTGGCCGCCCAAGGCGGCTCCTCGAGGCCCAGCGAGCTGTCTGCAAAGAGGGGCACACCCCCTCCCACACAGGCCTGCTGGGGGGAGTGGAGCAATGACCAATGCCGAGTGCCTGGCGCAGCGCTTGGCACGGAGCGGGCACCGTCCTGGGATGGGGATCCAATAATGACAGACAAGATCCCTTATGTCACCAAGCTTACAGCCTTGCAAGGGAGAGTGTGATGACTCACAAATTAGTCAGCGAATGGTTTCGGGCTGGCAGAGGAATAAGGGGAGATGCTAAGTAAGATAGAGCGACCACGGGTTTGTGGTCAGAAGGACTCAGCGGCCATTCCTGTACCCGGGCCCGTGCCTTCTGCCTGGGATGCCTCCCTCCCTCCCTCGTCTCTACTCAAATGTCCCTCCCCTGACATCCTCTCTCCTACTCCCAGCTTTGCTTTCCTCCTCAGCACCGGTCACGCTGGCCTAGTTTCCTTACTGGCCTTGTTTATGACCTGTGCAACCCTCCACAGGACACGCCTTCTCACTCCCACTCGGGACTTTGCCCCCTTCGGCCCTGCGGCACCCGCATGCAGCCGGAATGAATGAACGGACGGAGGAGGGAATATCCCCGCCCAGACCTGAACAGGAAGTGGTCAGCGAGGCAGATTCAGGGGCAGGGCGTGCCAGGCAGCCAGAACCAGCTGGCAGGCTTCAGGAGGGTGAAGACAGGGAGGGCTGAGTGCGGGCAACAGGGAGAGATGAGTTGGGTCGGGAAGGGGGCCCTAGGGGGCCACAGCACAGAGCTTCAGTGTGACTCCCCTGGAACCCGCTGGCGGTCCTGGGCAGGGGCCTGATGTGGGCTGCCCGCCCCTCTCCCACACCATGTCCCCGACACCGGGCCTGTGTCGATGTCCATCTGCTCAGCCCCCACCCCAGGGCCCCTTCACTGTGGCCTCCATGTTCCTGGCTGAAACAGCTTCTTGTCCTCCAAGCAGCACATCAAAGACCGCCTTCCGAATGCCCTCGCCGCCTGCCCACTCTCACCCTCAGCACCTGACCACACCTCCTGCTGAACCCTCCGTGGACGGGGCGCCCGTTCAGCCCTGAGAATATTCGCCTCGATCCGGCTGGGCTGGCCAGGAAGCTACTGGCAAAAATCAGAAGCAACCTCAGTGGCCAACAGGGGGCCGGGGAAGGCGCTGAGCGCCACGGAGGGCTGGCAGTCGCCAAGGACGTGGAAGGCTGTGTGCCAAGTCCCCAGGAGGCGGGTGGGATCTCTTTAAGATGCTCACAGACGGGGACAAGCCTCTGGAAGGGCCACGGGGCCGGTGCTTTCCCTTCTGGTTTACCTGCCTCGCAGGCAGGGCGGGTAAGGGACCAAAGGGGAGACGGGGGACGCCCAGTGGTCAGGTGTGAGGTGGGACCCCGCCTGCTCTCTCGGGGCCTGGGTTCCTCTCCAGCCACGTTAAACTGGACAGGGGAGAGGACACCCCTTTGGATACCACCTGGGCGCAGAGGCAGGGACAATACAGGCAGGTGGAACCATATGGGACCTTGGGCTCCAGGACCCCAACAAGGACCTGGGATGCTGGCCACTTCAGTGCCGCTTCCACCGAGAGGTATGTGGGGGCAAAGACAAGTTCAGGAGCCCCCCAAGCTGCGGAGCCCCCAAGCCTGATGCCAAGGGTCTGAGGCGAAGTCACGGGGCCTGTAAGGAGGTCCGAGGATCCTGGCTTCCTGTACAGGGATGCCGCCTGCAGAGCACGACCCCTGAGGGGCTTCCTGAAAGGAACACCTTTCCAACCTGAACTTCTGAGGACTGCCCCGCGGCCCTCTGTCCCTCACCGACCGCACCCTGAGCTGCCCTCCCTGCTCGGTGCCTTTGGGGGTGGGCGCTCAGGGGTTAGGGCCGGGCCACACGAGGCTTGCTGACCTGTGGCCGATTCTCACTCGTTTTCTACACGGTCTGAGCCTGCGTGTGGAACTAGCCTGTGGGCAGCTGACCTGCGATTTCCTTCCATCCCCACTGCTCCAGTCACCCACCATTGCCGCTGGGCTCCCCACAGCCCGGTGCCCGCCGGCGGGGGGTGGGGGGGTGGGGGGGTGGGGGTAAACAGGGGAGCTGTCTGCTTAGCAACCGGCTAGCACATTCACACCCTGAGCTCCCTTCCCCCATCCTGTGTGTCCAGACCCTGCGCCTCAGGAGCTCGGAAGAGAGACCAGTAGAGGCAAAGAAGGAATCACTGCATGGGGGTGGGCTTGTCTTGGGCCCCTGTTAGAAGCAGCAGGTCCCACTGTGCCCCGGGAAGAGAGAAGGGGGTTCCCAGACTGCTTGTCCCCCACTGGCATTGTTTGGGGTACCTGGGCTAATGGGTCCCCAGGAGACCAAGGCGTGGCCACACTAAGCCAGCCCGCCTGCCCTGGAGGCGTGTGATGGGCCAGGGCCCCGGGGGCCCCTTCAGTCCCCTGGCAGTTCATTAGTCCGCGGAGGCCGTGCCAGCAGCAGGACTCTGGGCCTCTGGGGCCGAGCCACACCGTGTCCACCTGTGCGCGGGGCTCGCCAGACGCCACACAGGGAGTCGCAGGCTCTCCTCTCCCCAGGCCTGTGCGCCCCCCAGCCTGCTGCTGCCGGGAAGCTGCCCTTCCTTCCCCGACATCCTGTGTGCGGCCTGTGTGCGGCAGGGGCCGTCTGCGCCGGGTGTGAATCCGCCCCCGCCGCCTTCTCCGCAGGGGAGAGATGGGGCCGGGCTCTCCTGACCGGGGCATCTGCTGACCCCTCCGGCCTCTGTCCACGCCAACTCAGACGCCCACGGCTGCTTTGCAAGCGCCCATGTTACCCTGGGAACCCCAATCTCGTAGAGACACCGGGCAGCCCCTGGCCAGCAGCTTAGCAACCAAACCTCGGCGGAAAGGGCACCTCATGGAGGTGGGACTCAAAGAACAGAGAAGGGGCGGGACCCCGAGAGCTGCGGCGGCTGCTGTTAGGTAATAAAAGGGACCGAGAGTAAACTATGGCCAGCTGCTACTTTAAACACTTGACCTGCATCATCTCATGTAACTCTTACAATTACTTACGAAATGGCCAATTCCAAGAGCTACCAAACCCAAGTCCAAGTCCCTGAACTCTGGCGAGTGCACAACCCTCTGCTCAGTTCAGGCCTCTCTCCCAGGACAAAGGGACTGGCCAGCAGGAGTCAGGGTGGGACCAGCTGGGGTCAGCAGCCACCACCTGACCTGGCCCTCTCTAGCTGGATCCAGGTCAGCTGCCACCATCCTCCCCACTACCATCCTCCGGAGCATCGGGCCAGTCTCACACTCAGCAAGGGCCCGCCCGCCCGCAGCACTTGAGGATCCTCCTCCAGGGCTTCCCTCCCCAGCCTGGGTGTGAGGTTGGGTGGGAAGTCGGAATGCATGCGCCACCACCCCCATCACCATTCTGGGGGCCTCAGTCCCCTTCTGCAATCCAATGTCAGACTCTCTCCAGGGAAGCGATGGATGGATGGATGTGGCCGAGCACAAGGAAGGGCAAAGCCATCCTGGGAGAAGGTGGACAACCAGCCTGGGTGGAGGTGGGCAGGCTGCCTGGTTCCTCCTATCCAGCCACATCCCACGGCCTCCCACTTGCCTCAGGACCTGAGCTGCTGTCCTAAGGAGCTTCTAGAAGATGCCAGCTGCAGGAGGAAGGGACTGTGCCTGTTCTGTACATGGCTGTACCCCCAGTGCTTAGTGCCCTGCCTTCTGAAAGACATCCACGTTTTACTTAAAGGATTCCTGCCCTAACCGGTTTGGCTCAGTGGATAGAGCATCTGCCTGCGGACTAAAGGGTCCCAGGTTCGATTCCGGTCAAGGGCATGTACCTTGGTTGCGTGAACATCTGGAGGCGGCTCATCAATGTTTCTCTCTCATCGATGTTTCTAACTCTCTATCCCTCTCCCTTCCTCTCTGTAAAAAAATCTATAAAATATGTTAAAAAAAAAAAAAAAAAAGGATTCCCTCCCCCCTGCCAATCTGCGCTCAAATGTGACCTCGTCAAGGTCCATCCTGACCACCTTTCAGGGTGCAACCTGTCCCCACCATAGGCAGCGTCCTATCGCTGCTGCTCTGTAGCCCACATCACCTTTAACACAGTATTTATTACTCACACTAGTTTCTGTTGCTAGAGCTCTCCACCCTGTAGCATTCGACTCCTGTGATAACAGAGATCTTTGCCTTCTGTAAGGCTAATGCCCAGTTTCTAAATCACACTGTACACACAGAGGTACCAGTAAATACTTGTTGAATGGTGAATGAATGAATGAATGAATGAATGTACAGCTAGGGCTGAATGGGGACCAACTAGGCAAAGGTCTTCTCCAAGAAGGAGCTACTAACCCCAAAGAACACTGTGTTGGGGCACCAGAGGGTCCCTCAGGGAACTTCCCCACCCTGTTGTCAAGTCTCTGGCCAGGGCCATGTGGACATTTTGTGGGCTCTGCCTCAGTCCGAGGCTCAGGACACCCAGCTCCTTGGCAAGGAGAATCCAACAATATCAAACGTCCTGTCCCCAGAGATCCCTTTCATCAAACCCTGGGAACACAGGTGTTTCAAGAGTAGCTCCGGTCACTGCTGAATTCCTGAAGGGTAGAGTCAGGTCCCTAGCAGCTTCCCCGTCTCCACGCCCAGAGGAGCCTCTCCTAGCTCAAGAATTCGCCGTGGTTCCTGGGAAGGGGAAGGAGTGAGGTGACTTTTCAAAGGACCAGTTTCCCCTGGGAGGCAGGGCAGGAAGGGAAGGTCACACCAAAGGGGGCCAGGCAAAGCCCCATGGTGGCGGCACAGGGAAGGGGGTCGCCGGGGGAGCCCTGGGGGCCAGGGCTGGGGAAGGGCAGCAGTACCAGGGGCCCACGCTGCTCAGAGGAGCTAACCCAGGAGTGAGGACCACCGACCCTGCACCCCAACTCAGGTGTCTCAGCAGCTGCTCCCAACACATGTGGGTGGACCAGGAAGGCCGAGTAACCCTTTCGGCAGCCCACATTGCTCCTGGAGACTCTCGCCCGGGATGCTAAATGTCTCCAATGGGGTAGAACGGGGGTCACAGACTGACGGCAGAGGCTCCGAACTCTCCAGCTCCATGCACCACCTTCTCCTAGGAAGAGGGTCCTGGGCCAGGAACTCATTCCCTCACTAAGGTAGAGAGAGAGCACTCTGGAGTGCTCAGAAAATCTCCTCAATGACAACAGAGCAGCCCAGGAATGTGCTCCCCTCCCCCAACAGGGTGCAGAATGTCTCCAGCCAAGCCCTCCCCTGAGCAGGAAAGCAGAGCAGATCAGATTCTACACGGCCCCCCCCCCCCACACACACACACACCGCCCTGCTCCCGGATAGGCCCCCAGCTGGGGTCTGGCCATTGGGCCTTTTCTGGCTCCACCAAGGAGCAGGAGGATCACCATGGGCCACTGGAATATGAATAAGGTTAGGACAGGCCACCGCCCTCCACCTCTGCCTCCCGGCTCCCGCCCTCATTTTAAAAGCTCTGGCCTCCAGAGGCTCTCAGAAACCATGGCCCCCTGGCTGAAATTTGGACAGAGAAACCAGAGTCCCTCACAATCCACCAGGCACATCCAACAGGCCCAGGCATCTGCCGAAGGCCCACAGGGAACCGCGGCGTTTATGCCTCGTGGAGACGCTAAGACACACCCTCACCCCGCTCAGGCGCTGGGCCAGGCCACACGTGTTTGTGACATTTTTCATCCGTTCATCAACCTCTGTAAAACAAGGCTCAGCGGAGTTCCCAATGGTTAACTGGCCGAGCCAAGGTCATGCAGCAAGACATTGGCTAGGCACCATTTAAACTTTACCTGAGTGTAGAGACACTAAAACACTTAATGAACACTATGTTTGAGGAAAGACTGAGGCGAGAGAGATACGGTTTTCCCTCTTATACTTTCTAAAACGTTTCATCTCCCCCACTATGCGCACCTATTACCTTTTTATTTTTTAAGCCAATAGGCGTCATCGGGAATTATGGCTGTTTTTCTTTTACCGCTATTGTGTATTAAGAAGTTACTAAGTTATTAAAATTACCTTAATCTGCCACCAAAGGGGACAGTCCATTGCCTGCAGCATGCCCCCCGGCCCTGGACACACTGTCCAGCGGCCCCCACAGAGACTGGCCCCGTCTAACTTCTGAGCAGAGGAGCCAGCCCTGGTCAGAGCCGCCGGGGCCAGGTTTGAGTCCTGCCTGCTGTAGGAAGGCACTGTGGGCAGGTCGCTTAAGGAAACCCAATCTGGACCCCCTGCCCATAAAACTCAGACCACCTCCCAGGCAGGCCCTTCCCCTCCCTCAGTTCACACAGACCCCGCCGCTGCTCTTCCTCCAAAGCCACTTCTCACCTTGGTGTCCCCAGAGCGGGCCGCAGGTCCTCCGTGCTGCTGCTGCTCTGTCCCACCTGGGGCTTCCTGTCTCCCAGACACTCTCACCTGCTCCCAGCTCCCCCCACCCCACCCCTTCCCCTTCCGAATCCCCTCTGCAGCCTTGAGCTGTAAACCTGCACAAGGTCCCTAGAGCTGGGCCCAGGTGAAGACTCCCTGCATCTGGCAACTGGATCCCCAGGGGAAGGGGCCTGAGTCGAAGCCCCACCCGCCTCACCCAAAGCTCACCTGCGTCAGGTGAACGCCTCAGGGGACCACACCAGGGCTCTCCGGTTACAGTCAGTTCTCCCACAGCCCAAGCTCAAAGTGTCTACCGACCATCCGGCCCAAGCAGGCCAAGAGCAAACTTTGCACACTTTCTTCGGTCAGTCGGACATGTTCGCTCCTCGCCAAGTCCAGCGTCCCACAGCGCAACCCCACCCCCGCCGTGGTGGAAAACAGGCCAGGTGTCCGTACTGTCCCCTAAAGGTGCCCAAAGCCGCCAGGCAGAGAGAGGCCCAGGGACCTAAGTCCCTCCCGCGGGCTTTCTGCGTCCGGGGATTAGGAGGCACAAAGGGCCGGTGGGGAGAGGGCCCAGATGGCAGCGACGGGGCTAAGCCGCCGCTCGCGGAGAGAGGCCACCGGAGACGCGCGTCGCCGGCCTCATCGGCCAGACCCCTTGCACGTGGGGATCCAGGCCCGGGGACCCCGCTCGCGGTGACCCTCGCACTCGGCCGGGCGGGGCACCTGTCTCCCCGCTCCCCAAAGCCAACACTATTGTGCAAACTCTGAACCCAAATTCTGTAATCGCGGGCGCGCCCGGGAGAGAAGAATTCCCAGTGGCACTTCCTACGGCTGTCTTTCCCCCAGACCGGCGGAGCGACGGGATCCGGGGAGAGGCAGGCGGACCTGGGCGCAGCCCTCCCCGCCCCGCCCGGGAAGCCCGGGGTCCTGGCCCTCCCGAGCCTTTACGCCCCGAGTGGCGGGCGCCCCGAGGGGGCGGGCCCGGCGAGGTGGGCCCGGGCCCGCGCCTCACCTGGAACCCCCGGCCGGCCCCCGGCCGAGGCCTCCGTGTCTCTCAGCGCCCGCTTTCGACTCCGCTCGCTCCGCCGCGGGCCCACGGGTAGCTGGGCGGCAGCCTCCTTCCTGCTCACCTCCGGCGCGGCGGGAGGGGGCGGAGCCGCCTCTATTTACATAAAGGGCGAGCCGGCGGGCCCCGCGGAACCCGGAGCGCCGGCCCGCCCCGCCCCCTCGCCCTGCGCCGGGGGGCGGGGGCGCAGCGCGGGCGCTCTCCGGGGGCGGGGACCGCGCTCGGGCCAATCCGCGGCCCCGGACGGGGCGAGGGCGGGGCCTCATCCCGCGTGAATATGCACGAGGCGCCGCCGCCCCGCCCCCGGCCTCACCTGCGCGCACCTGGGCGCAGGAGGTGTGCCGCGCCTAGTGTCCCGCCGCCTCCCCCGGAAGAAGTAGTTCCCGGAACGCGCAGCGGCCGGGGCCTCCTCGCCGGCCCTCCCACCCCCGTCCCGGGCGCTGAGGGAGGGGCAGAGCCGGCCGGCTCCTCCTGAGTGCGCCCAACCCAAGCAGAGAGGGTGACCCTCGGGTACAGGGCCAGGTTTCGGGGCCCAAGAGCGAGGTGGCGTGAGGACGGGGGCGTCGCCGAGAAGCGCCTCCCCTCGGGGCGGGCTCCCAGCCTGGACTCCCCTCCTCCGAGGCCCAGCTTCGGCTGGCCGGCGCCCGAAGCCCCGAGGGACCGCCACAGTGACGGGCGTTTTTAGCACGACGAAGGGGGTTGGAGCAACGAGAGGCGGGAGCGGAAAGGGCGCGGGGGCCAGGCCCGAGGCGTGTATGGCGGGCTCCACCGCACAACTCCGAGTGACCAGGGTTCAAACCACACCGACAGGGCGCCTCTCGGCCAGCCTTCTACCCGGACCCGCTGCGTTCAGGGAAAGGCCTGTGGGGTGCCGCTCCCCTCCCTGGGCTACTTTGCAGAGAGAAGTTGACGAGAGGCCCGTGACTTCTCATCCTTGCAGGTGCGGGGCCGCGGACTTCCCTTAGTCCCCACAACAGAGAAAAAGCACTCTCGGTGGGTGGGCAGAGGCTCGGGCCTGGGGTCCAGCTCCAAGGACACCGGGATGGGGCTCCCGGGGGGCTTGTGCAGTACATCCAGCCACAGGAGAAAAAGGATCTGTTTTTTTAATGGCTATGGCTTTTGGCTTTATCGCAGGAAGCAGGCACCCTCTCATTTCAAGGCACAGAGTCCTCTCTGCCGCACCTCGCTGGGTCTCTAGAATCCAGTGCTGAGTTCCAAGGACATCACTGCAGGCAGTGGCGGCAGTCCTGGGGCTTGGAAGCGCTGCAGGAGCCAGGTGGGGGGCTCAGCGTGGCTCTTCTGCAAGCATCAGATACCCGGGGCCAAGGCCCCGACTAGCCCTGCAGCTACAGGGTGTAGGAGGCAGCTGAGATGGTCCCTGAGAGTAGACAGTCCAAGCCCCTCCAACCCCCCCTAAGCAGGCCCAGGCCCTGCCAGAGCTGGTCAGTGTCCCAGATCCCTGGGCAGCGTGAAGTCCCTGAAGCTGTAGAAGGAGAGGTCTCCGTGATCCACCAGGGCAAATATCAGAGGAACATCCCCGCTCTGGTAGGACAGCCGCTTGAGAGTGCAGAGGTCTGGGACTGGCTCGTCAAATCTGCAGGGATAAAAGTTAGACTGAGACCTGGATACAGCCTACCCACCGGCTTTGAGACCCCAGCCCTCTGGCTCCCAGGGAAGGGAGATAAGAGTTGGGGGTGCAGGAAGTGTGGGCCCTGGGCTCTCCTCTCTGCATACTGCATGGCTAAGTTCAAGAGAAACCCAGAGTCCTGGTTGGGTGAGGGGGCTAGGGAGAGGGAGGTTCTCACTGAGCTCAGGACCAACGTGGCATAGGAGAGACTACCTGCAAATGCCAGGAACGAGGGCTGGGAATCTTGGGTTCCCACAGCACCAACAGGCTGTATGGCCTCACTTCAGTTACATAAGCTCTCTGGACCTTTCAGGGACTGGCAAACTGGTCAGGGGCATGAAGAGGTCCACTGGGGTTTATAGGACTAGCAGCAGCCAGGGGGCAGTGCTTGCTGGTCTCATACCCACTGATGCACATCCGGGCGTAGGGCTTGCCAGGGTTATTCTTCCGGAACGTGGCCACGGCGTCAGCCTGGTAAACATCAAAGCTGATCTCCAAGCTCCCAGACTTCTCCGGCAGCCTGAGAACACAGTGAGAAACTTCAGGGGCTCTCCTGCTCCCCCTTTTCTTCCCACACCACCAGTTCCAGGAAGCAGCCTGTCCAGGGGAACTGGAGTCCTGCTGTGAGGTGCCACTTGAGGGGCAGGGGGAGGCTCAGCTGCCTATCTCAGAACCCTAGGGATAAATGCACCTCTTGTCTCTCACTCCTCCCGCTCCCCTAGTCACAAGGGTATTAGCCAGGTTGGGGGTCCATGGAATGATCCCCCAGCTCATTCCCAACTTTAGGAGTCAAATCCCAGCTGCCAACTCCTGCTGGCGGCCAAAGGACTGTGGAGACAGGCTCTACCCGGAAACTCACCGGGCACCCCCATCAGCAAGGTGTGTCGTCTGCAGCACAGAGATACGTTGAAGGACTGCGGCTATAAGGACAGGGAACATAAGTTGTTGGGGAGCGCAGTCATCTGCAGACTCCCCTGACATTTCTCAATCTGCCATCTAGTTTAGGGTTCCAGATTTAGCAGATTTTTTTTTAACAGATTTTGTTAAGTATAGTTATGTCCCATGTTGTTTATCTGAAATATAACTGATCGTGCGACCCTAATCTACCATGCCCCCATAAGGGTTGTAAGTAGCTCTGAATCCGTTAATACTGTTCTTGCCCTATTACAGTGATTTTCAACCGTTTCCAACTCATGGCACACCTAAACTAACTACTAAAATTCTGCCGCACACCAAAAAATACATTCTTTTGCCGAGCTGACAAAAAGGTATAATTTTGATTCATCCATACCAGACGGCTATGGTGTTGGCAGCTGTCACTTTTTATTTGACAATCTAAGGGAGAAGAGGTCAGTGCCCCGACTAGTCAGATATTGCACATTAAAAAAATTTTTGCACTGGCGAGGTAGCTCAGTTGACTAGAGCCGTGGTCGGCAAACTGGCTCGCGAGCCACATGCGGCTCTTTGGCCCCTTGAGTGTGGCTCTTCCACAAAATACCACGGCCTGGGAGAGTCTATTTTGAAGAAGTGGCATTAGAAGAAGTTTAAAAAATTTGGCTCTCAAAAGAAATTTCAAGTGTTGTACTGTTGATATTTGGCTCGGGTGACTAATGAGTTTACCGACCAATGGATTAAAGCATCAACCCAATACACCAAGGTTTCAGGTTCAATCCCTGGTCAGGGCACATAAAAGAATCAACCAATGAAGGCACAAATAAGTGAAACAAATCGATGTTTCTTCCTCTAAAATAAAGTAAACATTTTTGCGGCACGCTGGTTGAAAATCACTGCCCTATCAGTTCCGTTCTTAACACTGCAGGGCATGCAGTAAACCTTCCTCTTATTGGCCAACGTATCCCCTCCTTGTTCCCTCTAACAGCGTAGGGGGAATGGGGTCACAGCGAATTGGTGGCAGAGCCATCCACGTGCATCTTGCATATGACGTTAAGGACGTGGTCGTAGTTTAATTTTTCCCCTCCGGCACTGATTCACCACCTCTGAACCGTCCCACATGGGTCCTTTCGGTGTTTTCCAGAACAGACTGTCCCCGAGAGTTCCACTTCACGGAACAGCTCTCCTCCCTCATCTTTCTTAAGCCTCAGTCAGTCGTGTTCAATCCATGCCCTGTTCAAAGTTTTGTGATTTCTTAGCTGCCAGTGGCCTACGGGGCTAAAGGCAGGGTGAGGCAGTACCTGGGGAGTCTGCCTGGCTGGGACTCAGCAAGGGGGTGACAGGCTGGCCCCACAGGTGCTGGGGGCGGCTCTGGGCGGTCTGTAGGTGCCGTCGCTGCAGCAGCTGTTTGTACTCCTGCCAGCTGGAGCAGAGCTGCACCTCGGGATCCGCGTTCACATCCTCCCGCAAGTGCTGGGCCTCTGCCTGCTGCTCCCGTTCGCGTCTGGACAGCTTCTCCTTCCGCTGGTTCAGCTTCTGGCACCAGGACTCAGCATCTGTCTCCCGCCCTGCGACATTGGCCGGGAGCAGCTCGGGGGCTGGGGCAAGCAGGAGGGTGTGGCGGCTGTCTGCGGCCATGTTGGGGAAGGAGATCTGCTCAAAGTTCCAGCGTGGCTTCCGAGTCCCCTTGACCCCATTCTCCACTTTGCCATTTTCCTGGCTGCATCCCACCACCTCCCTGGCCAGGCCAGGGCAGGGCTCCAGGGAGCCCAAAGGCTGAGAGAGGCCCGCTGGGCCCTTTAGAGGGCTCGACTCCTGGGGTTTCTCCTCTGGGCATCGGCTGTCCTGGTTGAGGGAAGGTGGGATAGAGGTTCCCAGGCTCTCGGGTGTCCCATCCACTCCCTGAAGGGCGTTCTCCAGGGTCTTGGGCTTCTTATTAACGGACCTGAGGGATGAGGGGAGGAAACGCAGCGCATCTGCTCCTGGTTGCTGAGGTGCACACGTCCCACGCGTGCCCCACGGCCTCCGAGCCTACACAGGAGCTGCCCAAGCCCAGCTCTTAGACCCACCCGTGCATTCTCCCAGGTCCCCAAACCAGCACTCTCCACAGCTCTGGCCCTCAGAGCTCCCTGGGTGGTGGCCGGGTGGGGAGCATTACCGAGAGCTGGAGCTCCTCTTCCTCTTGCCAACCCCATCCTCCAAGCACTGGGCCCTGCTGTCCAAGTTCAGCTGCCTCTCATAAGGGGACAGGATGGAGCTGTGGGGCGAGAATGAGGCAAGCAACAGGTCCTCTCAACAGAGCATTGCCAGCAGCGGCCCCAGCCCGTGTCCAGGAGCTGTAGCTCCAGCCAAGGACTCCAGGTAAGCAGAGGCCACTTTCCACTTTGGGGCTAGTCACCCAGGCCCCCGGACTAGAACAAACAGGAGGGAAATGGAATTGGGACTTACCTTGGCTGGAACCGTCGAACCACATAGCCCAGTCTCTTCAGGTGGCTGAAGACCTCGAAGGGAAAAAAAAAGGAAAGGTTCTGTGTCCTTTATAAAAGACCACAGAATTTCTCCAGACAGAAGCTGCCCCCCCCCGCCCCCCAATTCCAAACCTGGGAACTGGTCGGACCACACTCCATGATAAACACCCTCCCCAAACTAAGGTCTCAGTATGAATGAATTCCTGTCTCTTGCTTACCTTACTTGGCACAAAGTACACAGAGCAGTTTCTTGACTTAAATGCAAATCTCAAAAAGCTGATAGCTGATGGGCCAGGCAAAGATGTATGCCCTAAAATTTTTTGATACTAAAGCTGACAGAGTGAAGCTCCTGACCACAATGTGGACAAGATGGCAGAAGGTGGTGCATACCCCGCTCCACCCTCCAGCCATGCTCATCCTCCTGTCCCCATATCCACACCAGAGAGACGTATGCAGGGACATCCCCCATCGTGCTCCACCTCTCAGCAGTCTTCAACGTAATTGACGTCTTCCTTGAAAGACCTCTGCTGGCTTCCATGATGCCACCCCTGCTGGTTTTTCTCCTGCGTTGCTAGACACTCTTCAGGCTCCGTTCCTGGTCTCCTCTTACCCCTGACCTCCTCATGTTGGAGTACCCTGGGTCTCAGATGCAGCCCTCCGCTCTGGCCACACACTCCTACAGTCCCCTGGTTTTAAATGCCCTCCATGTGCTGCCCAGCTGGCGTGGCTCCGTGGTTGAGCAGGACCCATGAACCAGGAGATCAGGTTTCGATTCCCGCCCCCCACCACCTTGCAGGCTTTATCCCCAGTAGGAGTCATGCAGGAGGCAGCTGATCAATGATTCTCTCTCAGCACCGATGTTTCTATCTCTCTCCCCCTCTCCCTTCCTCTTTGAAATCAATTTTTTAAAAAGGTATAAATACAGTCCATGATAGCCACACTATGACCCTAGCCTTGTGCGTCCCCCCACTTTGTCTTCTTCCTGGCACTCAGTCTGTGAGGTCAATCTTTCCTTTGATGCTGACTATTCCTCCACCACTAGGACGTGAGCACCATGGCAGCAGAGCCCTTGCCTGTCTCATAGCCCCCGCATGCGGCTCTGTGGCTAGCACCTCGTAGGTACTTGTAAATACCTACTCAGCGGACAGGCGGCGGATACCTGATACTGCAGGAAAGTCACAGTGCCCTCCGTCAGCAGCAGCTGGTAGGCCTCCTGGATAGACAAGGGCAGGTCTTCATGGAAGAGCTGGATGGAGCCCTGGAAGTGGGGCCAACGGCTCGACTTGTAAGCCCTCCCTGCAGTGGCACAGCCAATGGAGCAACTTCCTGACTCCAATACCTGTGCGCCCCGCCCCCCTCGCCCAGCATCACAGCCAGGATATTGTCAACCAGGAAGTGGGGAGCAGCAGCAACACTAACACGCACGGGAACCCCTGCTCCCTGCACGGCGTTCTTGTCTCCTGCTCTAGAAGTCCGGTTACAAGCTCCCTGAATGCTCAGTCGTGTGTGCCTTTTCTCCAAAAAGCAACACACATGCTCTTCCGGTTCCTCGGTCCCAACCCCTTCCCCACCGTCCCGGGGCCCCACTCACACACTCCAGCAAATACAGCGCCTCCTCGGGGTGCAGCCGCTGCCGGCCCTGCTCTGAGAAGCCCATGGTCTGCCAGAATTTACCCTGCGCGGGACCCACAGCACCGGTCACAGCGGAGCCGAGAGGGGAGAGGAGGCAGTTCCCCCGCCCCTGAACACCGCCGCTCACCGCAGGAGTCTTCAGCTCCACGAACCCCTCCTCCGGTCTCCATTCGGCGGCCACCAAACTGCCCCTGGCCAAGAGTGGGTCTCAGTCTCCCGGGGAAGTCTACCTACCTGGCCCGTCCGGCCCGCGCGCCCCGGCCCCGCCCCCGGCCCGGCCCGCTCACAGGCGCTCCACGCGCTCCTCCGCCAGCAACTGCCAGAGCTCGGCGCGGCACAGGCGCAGCCGCTCGGCCTGGGCCTCCGAGCCGTCGGGGAGGAAGTCCTTGGGGCCATGCGAGCGCTGGGGCAGCTTCTGGGGCCGCGCGCGGGCGGCGAGGAGCTCCCGGGCACTGGGGCAAGAGGAGACGCGGGTCAGGGCCGCGCGTCGGGGACGCCGGCTCCAGCCCTGAACCCCCAACCCCTTCCCCGCGCCCACCCCACGGTCCCGCGAGCCCTCCAGGCCTGGCCGCGCCGCACCTGAGCACGCGCCCCGCAGGCACCTCGATAGTTGCGGGCTCCGGTTCGGGCTCCATCGGGCCGCCGCCTGCGCCTGCGCGCGCCCCACCCAGGCTCCGCCCACCGCCGGGACTCCGCGCGGCCCTAGCGCCGGCGGATCGCCTCTCCGCGCCCCGGGTCTCCTGCTCCACCCGCGGCTCCCCGCTTTCCCTGTGATCCCGGCTCCCAGCGTAAACTTGTGCCTCGGCTCCGGGGGCAGAGCGTTCGCAGGTTTCTGGATGTGTAGGCGCTTCCCTCCACTGTCCCTAGCCCTCCTCGGGGCTCCCCTCTAGTAAAACGTGAGGAACGTGGCGTCTGAAAGTGTGGTAGGAAGAGTCAAATGCGTGACCCTCCTCTCCGCAGTCCGGGGCTGCTTTAGTCCCCACCATCTGGCTGGACAAGGACGGAAAAAGAGGGGGTTTAGAGAAGGGAGAGCGGTGGGTTCCCCAATTCCGGCTCCGCAAACTGAAGGCCGCCGGGGGCTGTTAGGTGCGGGCTGGGTGAGCTCGGGTTTCCTTCAGGGTCTTCCGTTCGGTCCCTTCTGAGGGGGTTGGAAGCCGGGTTTCCAGAGCCCAGGGGGCGGGAGGCGCTGTCCGGCCCGTGATGGTGCTGAAGCGCCACCCCAGTCTGTCATTAGCACCTCCTCGAGGCTGGGGTCCACCCCGCCGCCACCGTGGGCCGCTCCAATACCGTCCGCTAGGTGGCACCATTGCTCCGATCAGCCAGTGCATCGACGACTCGGAACGCGGGTGGAGGTCACTGCGGGAGTCCCGGGAAGGGCGAGGGGCGGAGAGCAAGGGGGCTTCCCAAGGGGGGCTTCCCAAGTGGGGTCCCCGGTTTCCAGACTCCACATCACGTCCTCGGTCCCACCCAGTCACACACCTTTCGCCTAAACTCGAGCCCCAGGTCGCCCCGGCTCCGCTACTGGAACTCAGGGACACGAGCGCTCTCCCCCCAACAACCTCCGCTGCACCTGGGCGCATGCGCTGACCCGCCAGCTTCTCCGCTCCGCAGGAGAGATGGGGGTGGGGCCTGGCGCGGGGAGGGGCGGGGCCGCAGGCGCTGACTGACAGCCCGATTGCGCGGCCGGGACGGTCCCTCCGCTCCCGATCCGGCGGGAGGGAGGGGGGAGGGGCGGGATTTCCTGCGGGAGGCGCCGAGCCGGCCTTGGAAAAGGAGGAGGAGAAAGGGGCTCAGGGGGGCAGTGGGAGCCGCCGTCCAGAGTGCCAGGGACCGCGCGGGGCCAACCGGACCCCCGGCGGGGCGGCCGGGAAAGGTGAGACGGCACGGCCCGAGCTGGGGGGCAGGACCCTTGAGGGCGGGCACAAACTAACTTTTCCTGCGGGATCAGCGGGCGCCTCCGTCTCTTTGCTCCTTCCGTCCTCCTTCGCGCCTCCTTATTCCGTCCTCCCGCATCAATCGCTCCAGCGCCGGTCCCAATCCGTCCCTCCCGCCGCTTTGTTCCCCAGGTCGGCCTGGGCTGGGTTGGGGTTGGGGGTTTGCGCGGCGCTGGGCGGGCATTCCGGGGGGCGGGGGAGCCTGCCCGACCCCAGGCACTGCCAGGGGCGCCCTCCCCCCATGTCGGCCGCGGGCCATCAGAGGGAGTGCCATCGGAGGGAGTGCCATCTGGACGGGGCTTGGGACGTTTTGGGAGCGAGGGGTTCCCAGCCAGAGCCCCAGGCCTGCCGGGAATCATGCCGGTGTCATGCCGCAGGACTCGGGCAGCAAATCCGTGGCCCATGAGGAACTGACGTAAGCTTTTCTGCAGTGAAGTTGGGGCTCGGGGCCTCAGGTTCAGGCTTGGGGGGCCAGGCAGCCCCATTTGCCAGCAGTGCCCCAGCGCTGGTCTCTGTTCTTTGCCCAGCTGCTTCTCCAACCCACACAAGGCGTGAGGATAGGTCAGCAACAGGTGCTGTGAAATCTCCCCGCCAGAAACGGGGGGCCGTAAGCTCCCCACTCCACTCTGAATTCATCAAGAGCCCTGCAGCGAGGGCCTCCGGCTATTATAGTAAAGCGCAGGGAGGGAGGAGTCTGGGGGCTGGCACCTTCGGCAGGGAGTGACCCTCCTGTCCGCCTGCGCCTGACCCTCCCGGGCCCCACCTCCTGGCACGCAGCTGTCCGTGGGTGTCAGCCCTGGGGCTGTGGAGAACAGGCCGCTGCCCAGCCTGCCCAGGTTGAGATGCTGCCAGGTGCCCTGGGGCCTCAGTGACTCAGCCCCCCTCGCAGAATGCCACCTCTCCCCCCTCCAGATAGTCCTCTCATGCATGGCAGCTCCCTTCCCGCTCTGAGTGGCCAGCCCCTCCCTTAGCTCCTGGGACAGCCAGCGTGGTTGGGGGGCTCCCTGGAGGCCCTGAACTGCTCTTCCTCAGAGCCCTGCTTCGGGGACCGTCGCAGGCTCGGGCCTAGCCCTCAGCAAAAGCACCGCACCTTTTCCAGACCCCCGAGACCTGTCTGCCCACCGCTGCGGCCCGAGGCCCGAGGGAATGCTGGCGGCTCTCTGGGTGGGCACCGGTGCTCCTGAGCCACGCTGGGGAGATTGGCGCGCCCAGTCCCGGCCCATCCCGGGCTGTCGGAAGCTGCAAGCTGATATCTGTCCAGATTTCCGAGCAGCCTCCGCCCCCTCGGAGATCGGCTTTCCTGCTTGTGGCGGCAGCTCACGAAGCACCTTGTTGGAATACCTGTCAGTGCCTGACACGCTCCCCAGGACGCCGGGCCCCCCGGAGGGCCGGGGCATGGCACCCTGACGCCTTGGCACAGACCAGTGTTCGGGCCGCTCCCCTGGACTTCCGAGCCCAGAGCCCAGCCTGGGGACCAGGATGGGTCGTGAACAGGACCTGATCCTTGCCGTCAAGAACGGAGATGTGACTGGTGTGCAGAAACTGGTGGCTAAAGTCAAGGCTGCAAAGACAAGTGAGTACTAGATGGGGGGACTGTCCAGCTGAGACCCTCCTCTGAGTGCTCAGGTTGCAGAGAGGGGGGGGGGAGGAGAGGGAGGTATCACGGGGGGGCCTGGGGAGGGGGGGAGAGAACTGTCTTGTTCTATACACGGAGTGCCTCTGTGGGTGAGAGCCAGAGAGGAAGTTGGGTCCCCCTTGCTGTGTGTCTTAGGCAAATAACTTAACCTCTCTGGGGCTCAGTTTCCTCACCTGTAAAGTAAAAGGTTGGAGTGCATTCATTCAAATTAGTATTATTTTTTTAATTCCTCACCCAAGGATATTTTTTCCGTTGCTTTCTAGAGAGCGTGGAAAGGAGGGAGGAGGGGGAGAGAGAAACATCTACATGAGAGAGACACGTCGATTGGTTGCCTCCCCGCTCGCCCCTGCAGGGGAACGTGTCCTTGACCAGGAACCGAACCTCCGAGCCAAACCAGCCAGGGCTCATTCAGATGAGTTTTGAGCGCCTATTGTGCGCCAGCCAGGCCGCGCTCTAAAGCGCTGGGGCTCGGCCACGAATGAAACAAACCGGAATTCCTGCCCTCGCGGGGTTTTCTTCCAGCAGGTGGTTTTTCAGATTGTTCTCTGGAGCCATGGGGTTTCCGATAATGGGCTGGGAAAGACTGACAGATAGAGCTCCGCCCCCACCCACACGGCTCCCACCAGCTCCTCTCTGCGATGATGTCTTAGTTTAATGGGCACGTCCATAAAATAGCTCTAAACAGCGAGCTCTGCTGTCTAAAACAAAGGCCGGCACTACCTAACCACTTGCTAAAGCCCCTTCCCCCCGGCTTACCTGCCTGAGTCCCTGGTGGCATGTGGCCTAAGCTAATCTGCTGGAGGTTTCTCCAGAGCCTGGGGTCACTAGTCTTGACAGGGTTGTGGGGGCTTCGTGCATGGGTGGCCACACCTGAGCCCCATCTCCTGGGAACCTCTGCTGTGAGACCCCAAGGAGATTAGACCTCTGGGCCTCAGGGCGAGCTCTCCGGGCCTTCCCAGGAGGACGCTACACTTGTCCCCTGGAGCCCCTGTACCAGCAGGGGCGGGAGGTGGCTGCTGCCACCACACTGGGGCTGGAGGAGAGAGGGTCCCCCCAGATTGCTGGGCCTCTAGCCCCAAGATCCACTTTGGCTAATGAAAACATCTAATTGTCCCCTCCCACACCTGCTAGTGTGGGTGCTAGAAGGAAGGATGTTAAGGCTCCCGCCAGGACAGGAGACCCAAAGTAGAGGGAGATGAAGCTGTGGGGGTGTCTCTGTGCCCTGGGGAAGTGGGTGCAGGGTGAGCACGATGGGGAGAAGGCGCTAAAGAGGTCCCCGGAGCCCCCAGAGTGGGAGCCGCTCACCCTTCTCCCCTCACCTCTGTGTTGTTTTTGGCAGCCTGCCCAGTGGGGCCTTGGTTGCGCCGTTGGCCTCAGAGCCCTGGGGCCTCAAAGTGAGTCCAAAGGAGGACAGGTGGGTGGGGTCTGGCGGCTGGTGGGAACCTCACAGCGGGGCTCCCGGGCTCCAGGAGGGTTCCCTGTGCTCAGGGGGAGATGTCTGTCGGGGAAGCAGTCCCTTCCCCGAGCCCCCAAAGGGACGTGAGCACAGAGTGGGCGCAGGCAGCGTGGCAGGGTCCTGGGACGGACACCTCGTGAGGCCCTGGCCCTGTGCCTCCCTTCCCAGACCTCTGAGAAGATGGGAAAGCTGGTTTAAAAAAAAAAAAAGGAAATGAGCAGGTGACATTGTGCAGACCCTACAGCTCATGAACTCTTGTGGTCCCCTTAACTCCCTGCCTCTGCACCCACTTACAGATAAGGAACCTGACCCCCAGAGAGCCCAAGGTCACACAGCCTTTGTGCGGCAGAGAGGCCAGCCGTGCCCTCTGCCTGTGCTCCCACACTTGGCTGCTCATCAGAATCACCTAGGATTGTTCTGGACGCGCTCACTCCCTCCTTCCCCCACTCCCTCCTCGGCGCTGTCTCCTCTGGCCAGAGGAAATGGAGCGGGCTGGGGGTGGCCCGCTGAGCTCACATCCTCTGCCCCAGCCTAAATCAGGAGTGACCCTTCCACCCTCAGCCAGGCCGGGAAAGAAGGTTGTGCTGAAGGGGAAGTGCCGGGAGCCGTGCCAGAGCCAGGACCCTCCGCCCTCCCACCAAGGTCCCCAGCCCAGTCACTGTGAGCCTCTCCCCCACCGCCTTTCCGGCCATTGTTCTGGAGAGAACAGAGCCACCCAGCCCGGCCCGGCCCGGCCCCTGTTCCTGTCTCTGCTGTCACATTGTCTTGTCACTCCCCGGAGAGGCTGCCCCTCGCCGCCACGCTGCCCGTCCCTGGCTGTCCAGCTGGCGCAGGTGGAGGGATCTTCTGGGTCATCTTCACTGAGGCTCAGAGCGGTACCTCCGCCAGGAGGAAGCTGAGCCAGGCCCTTCCTGCTTCCAGAGCCCTTGCTTCCCAAGACCCCGGCTGGTTCTGTGGGACCAGGACTTCCGTGGGGCCGGAGGAAGGCTGGGAGGCCTGCGCTTGTTCTCAGGGGCCCTCCCTCCTCGCCGCCGAGTCCCTCCTTGGTTCAGTTATTTGCCTTTTCGGCAGTAGCCTAATTCAGCTCAGCCCTAAATGTAGCTGTGCCCTCCCTCCCCGTCCCACGCTCGTCATTTCGGGGTTGGTCCCTCCCTGTTGGAAGGGGGCCCTGTCTTGCTGGGGTATTCAGGGGCCCTCCAGGGCCTGGGGGCAGGCCTGGACCAGCATGCTTGGCACCCCGCCTGCCCGGGTTGAGCCAGGCCTCCTCCTTCCCTGCAGGGGTGTGTTTCAGCAGAAGGCAGGGCCGCCTGTGACAGGCATTCCCCTCTGCCCCCCAGCACTTACCAAGGACCACCCCCTCCTGTACCCTGGCTCACGAGTGAAACACACCTGCATGAGTCCTGCCCCTGAGGGGCTGAAGCAGCATCCTGCCCATGCCTCTAGCTCCTCTTGCCACCACCCAGCAGAGTCTCCTGCCTGGGCCCAGGACGGGGACTGTCCCAGCTTTTGCTGAAGGACAGCGTCTTGTTGATAATGGCTGATGTGCAGGGAGTGCTGAGTGGGGATAGCTCCCATCTTGTGCATGCTGACAGGGTACGCAGCCCTTGTGCGCAGGTTTTGTGATCAGCCCATTCTATAGATGAGGACACTGAGTCCGAGAGATTCTGTGACTTGTCCAAGATCAGACAGCTAAGTACGCGGCAGAGCCAGGGCATGGTGTAGGTCTGTCTGGCACCACCTGCTCTACATGCTCCATTCAGGGATGCGGTAGGGCTGGGCACTGTGGCCCTGGCATCTGCCCTTCCACTCTCCAGCCTCTAGCGCCCCTCTCCTGTCCTTCCCAGCCCCCTCATCCCAGCGGGACAATGAGACCCGTTCCTTGGCCCGTTCAGGCAGGAATGCTAACCATGTGCTCGTGGGCCTGTCTATTGAGGGCATGGCATGCCAGTGCCCCCCTCCCCGCCCCCTTGGCGCTATAAACGAGCTGGGCTGGGGGCCCAGGAAAGCGAGGCCACCGCTGCAGCAGCTCGCTCCCTGCACTCCATGCCCTGGAGCTGATGGGCCAGTGGGCCCTGGTGGGGAGCCAGAGGTACAGGACGCTAAGGGGCCATGGGGCAGGTGCTTTTCTGCACACCGAGAGGTCAGCTGGATTTGGGAGGTGGGTGAGAGGGAGCACTGGGTGAGGGTGTGGCTAAGGGCGATCATTTGAGGGTGTCCTGACGCCTCCTGCTCTGACCCCCAGAGCTCCTCGGCTCCACGAAGAGACTCAACGTCAACTACCAGGACGCTGATGGGTGAGTGAGCCCCGCACCTCCTGGGAGCTGTGCCGTGGGGGAGGGACGAGTGGGAAAGACCTGGGGCCTAGAGCCCCTTCCCCTCTCAAACTTGGCCCTTGAAGTGTTTGCTGAAAGCTCCGGCCTGCCTGTATAGGGTGGGAAGGGGGGGTCCTGCCCCTGAGAGAGGGGAGGGGCCTGGTGCCTCTCTGAGGGGCCTCCTTGGGTCAGATTCCTGCCAGGCCCCCTTTTCTCCCTAGAGGATAGGAGCCCTCAGGCTCCTGCTCCCACGGCCCCCTCCCCTGGGCCGGCTGGGGGGGCAGGCCAGACAAACAGTCCTCTCAGCCCAGACACTGAGCCCTTTCATGCCGCTGCCCGGCTGCTCTGCGCTCCCACGGCCGGGGGGGTCCCACAGTGGGCAAGTAACCCAGCCCTGCTAGCCCCCCGGATGGGTCTGGTGTGGAAGACAAGGATTTGGGGGGTAGGGGCTACTCACTGACACCCCCACCATGTGTCCCACCACGCTAGATTCTCTGCTCTGCACCATGCCGCCTTGGGGGGCAGCCTGGAGCTCATTGCTTTGCTGCTGGAGGCTCAGGCCACTGTGGACATCAAGGACAGCAATGGTGAGACCCCCAGGGAGCCCCCTACCCGACCCTGCAGTCGGAGCTGGCTTCCGCTACAGCGTAGCAATGCTAATAGATGTTGGCATCGTTTCTCGGGGCTTGCAAATGCTTCACCTCTTCAGTCTCCATCACATGTGGGGTAGTGGGTGGTACTGACGACCCAGTATCCAGGGGAGGTCATTGTCAGGAGGTCACCATGGTGGGCAGGGTACGGCGGACCTCTTGCTGGCCAAGCCCAGGCGCAGCCAGCATCACTTGCGTCGCGTCTGTCTCCCTTCCCGCTGGCGTGGCTCCGGACCCTGCTCGGTTCCCTCCCCTGACCCCGCACCGACCAGGCCCCCCTCAGAAGCCCCTTCCCTCCTGCAGGCATGCGCCCGCTGCACTATGCCGCCTGGCAGGGCCGGCTGGAGCCCGTGAGGCTGCTGCTGCGGGCCTCTGCGGCCGTCAACGCCGCATCTCTGGACGGGCAGATCCCGCTGCACCTGGCTGCCCAGTATGGCCACTACGAAGTGGTACGTGAGCCCGCCCGCCCGCAGGGGCGCTGGGGCAGGGGTCCGGGGCTGGCACTGAGGGGCTGGCCAGGCCAGACCCCTCACTCGGCTTCCCCTTTGCCCCCAGTCAGAAATGCTCCTCCAGCATCAGTCCAACCCGTGCCTGGTCAACAAGGCCAAGAAGACGCCCCTGGACCTGGCCTGCGAGTTTGGGCGGCTCAGGGTGAGGCTTGCAGCCCTTAGGGGGCTGGTTCTGGGCGTCTGGGGGGGGGGGTCTCAAGAGGAGGCTCTACCTGGGTGCTGCTGATTGCAGGTGGCCCAGCTGCTACTGAACAGCCACTTATGTGTGGCCCTGCTGGAGGGCGAGGCCAAGGACCCGTGTGATCCCAACTACACCACACCCTTGCACTTGGCTGCCAAGAACGGCCACAGGGAGGTCATCAGGTACCCATCGCTCCCCCCACCTCCATTTCCTCATCCCCTTCCTGGGGAGCCAGCAGTGTCCCCTCAGTGCCCTGCCCTGCTGACCTCTTCACCCTGGCCCCCAGCAATTGGCTTCCTCCCCTGCCCCCACCACCCTGTGACGCCCCTGCCCCCACAGGCAGCTGCTGAGAGCTGGGATTGAGATCAACCGCCAGACCAAAACGGGCACGGCGCTGCACGAGGCCGCGCTGTACGGCAAGACCGAGGTGGTGCGGCTGCTCCTGGAGGTGGGTGTGGGCGCCCGGTCAGCCCGCAGGTGCCCACAGAGCCCCACCAGATGCCGGGTCTGAGGCCGGCTGTGGAGGCTCTGAGGGGTGTCCCCCGCCAACAGGGTAGTGGCCAAGTGGCCGGGGAGCAGATGGACCTGGTTCCAGCCCCATCTGCCTCTTACCAAGTGACCTTGAGCTCGTCCTTGACCCTCCCTCTGAGCTTCCATTTCCTCATCTGTAAAATATGACACTAGCACCTACCTCCTGGCAGTCCTGAGGATTGTGGGGAGTGACAAGCGAGCTGCTCAGTGCACGCTCACTCCGCACTGTGTCCCCAGGGCGGAGTGGACGTGAACATCCGGAACACGTACAACCAGACGGCCCTGGACATCGTGAATCAGTTCACCACCTCCCAGGCCAGCCGGGAGATCAAGCAGCTGCTGCGGGGTGCGTGTGCGTGTGTGGGGGAGACCCAGCCCGGGGGCCTCCGTCCATTGGGTACAGGAAGCGAGAGTGGAGTCGCACTCCTGGGCTGGGGCCTCAGGGGGAATGCTGTGGGGAGGAGGAGGCAGGGACCTGGGAGGGGCCTGAGGGGACAGCAGGGGCAGGAAGACGTCCTAAGGACCGGGATGACACCAGTCCTCCCCCTTCTCTTAGAGGCCTCGGGGATCCTGAAGGTTCGAGCGCTCAAGGACTTTTGGAACCTCCACGATCCCACGGCCCTCAATGTCCGGGCGGGGGACGTCATTACGGTGAGGACCTGGTGCAGGCATTCCTCTGCGAATACAAGTGTCGCTGTCACTTACTTGACGGGGACCTCCTGTGGTTAGGCTCTGTGCTAAGGTCTCATATGACTGTATCGTTGGTTTCTCTCCAGCCCGGGGAGGCAGGTGCTGTCACTTTCCCTTTGTAGAGAGGCTGAGAGAAATGGAAGTGACTTCCCCAGGCCACGCAGCTAGCAAGCAGTGGCGCTGGGATGTCAACCCGGGCTGATGCCGGGACTCGTTTGTATGCGCTAGAGGCACCCGGGGGCCTGGGCTGGCTGCTGACGGCAGGGGCAGAACTGTGGGCTGACTTGTGCATCAGAGACCAACTTCTTGGGGGTAGGGGACCGCAGCTACCGGGCTGGCCGCCTGCCCTGGCTTGATGCAGGAAGTAACCATTGCCTCCCCGTCCCCATTTGCCACAGGTGCTTGAGCAGCACCCTGACGGCCGCTGGAAGGGCCACATCCACGAGAGCCAGAGGGGCACGGACCGTGTGGGCTACTTCCCCCCTGGCATTGTCGAGGTGGTCAGCAAGCGGGTGGGCATCCTTGCGCCCCGCCTCCCCTCTGCACCCACACCCCTGCGCCCGAACTTTTCTCGGACACCGCAGCCCCCTGCTGACGACTCCCTGCACCCTCTCACCTATGGCCAGCTCCCTCGGGTGGGCCTCAGCCCAGACAGCCCAGGTACATCCTCCTGGAGGGCAGCCTGGCACCAGGGTGGGCGTCTGACTGCCCGTCAGCTGTTGGCAGGGCCAGCTGGGACTCTAACCCCTTTGCTCCTGCCTTCCCAGCAGGTGACAGGAACAGCGTGGGGAGCGAGGGCAGTGTGGGCAGTATCCGCAGTGCTGGCAGCGGGCAGAGTTCCGAGGGCACCAACGGCCATGGCCCGGGGCTCCTGATCGAGAACGCCCAGGTGTGAGGGCGGGGGTATTGGGGGGCAGGGCTCCCCCTCCTGCTGCCACTTCTCCGAACGCTGAGTCGCTCCTTCCCTGTGTGCAGCCGCTTCCCTCTGCCGGAGAGGACCCGGGGCTGCCAGGACTGCACCCCCCATCCCTGGCAGGTAGGAAAGGTAAATGGGGCCTGGATGGGCTGGGAGAGGTGCAGGGGAGGTGCTGAGGGCTTGGCACCCTTCCCCCCGCCACCCCTGATTCCATTCCTGTCCCTCCTTGAAGGCAGCCTGAGCCACCGCCCTCTGGCCAACTGTCACTCTGGGGAGCAGCTCTTCACCCAGGACGTGAGGCCGGAGCAGCTGCTGGAGGGGAAGGTGTGGCCTCCACTGGGCCGGGGGCTGCGGGCCCAGGGTGGGGGTTACACGGGCCTCAGTATGGACTTAAGTCCCTTCTCAGGCCAGGCCCCTAAGGGCGGCTGGCTGGGCCCCGGCCCCAGCCCCAGCCCCAGCCCCGGCCCCTGCTCAGCACATGGCTCGTTAATGTCAGCCCTATCCGACCTCAGGACGCCCAGGCCATTTATAACTGGCTCAGTGAGTTCCAGCTGGAGGGCTACACCGCCCACTTCCTGCAGGCCGGGTACGACGTGCCAACCATCAGCCGCATGACGCCTGAGGTGGGTGTCCCACCGCCATGCCCAGCCCCTCTGTCCCCATGCCCTCCCTTTGGGAGGGCGGGAGGGTCCAGCACGCAGAGCAGGGGCTAACGGCACCATCTGGGGCAGGACCTGACAGCCATCGGGGTGACCAAGCCTGGGCACAGGAAGAAGATCGCCTCGGAGATCGCCCAGCTGAGCATCACCGAGTGGCTGCCCAACTACATCCCGGTGAGTGGGCGGCCGGCACGAGCTCCCACCCTCCGCTGTGGCCGTGGCGCCTCCGGGCTGGGGGCCGAGGCTGGCGGGGGAGCCCGCTCCGACGGGCGCTGGTGCTCTCGCAGGCGGACCTGCTGGAGTGGCTGTGCGCGCTGGGGCTGCCGCAGTACCACAAGAAGCTGCTGAGCAGCGGCTACGACTCCATGGGGCTGGTGGCCGACCTCACCTGGGAGGAGCTGCAGGAGATCGGCGTCAACAAGCTCGGTGAGCCCCGGCTGCACTGGGGCCTCTGGCCAGGCACCCACCAGCCGCCAAGGGTGTTCAAAACGTTTTCAGAGTCCAGGCCCAGAAGAGAGAACGGGGTTCGAGGGGAACTGGGGTGACCCTTTGCAGCCCCACTAACCCTGCCCCCCGTATCCACCCCTCAGGTCATCAGAAGAAGCTCATGCTGGGGGTGAAGCGTCTGGCCGAGCTGCGGCGCGGCCTGCTGCACGGGGAGGCCCCAGGCGAGGGCGGCCGCCGCCTGGCCAGGGGCCCGGAGCTGATGGCCATCGAGGGGCTGGAGAATGGGGACGGACCTGCTGCGGCTGGCCCACGCCTTCTCACCTTTCAGGGCAGCGAGCTGAGCCCAGAGCTACAGGCAGCCATGGCTGGGGGGGGCCCTGAGCCACTCCCCCTGCCCCCTCCCCGCTCTCCAAGCCAGGAGAGCATTGGAGCTCGCTCACGAGGGTCTGGCCACTCACAGGAACAGCCTGCCCCTCAGCCCAGTAGTGGAGACGCCAGCACCCCACAGGAAAGGAACCTTCCAGAGGGCACAGAGCGGCCCCCTAAGCTTTGTTCCCCGCTTCCTGGCCAGGGGCCTCCTGCTTATGTCTTTATGTGCCCTCAGGGCTCACCCTCCAGCCCCGCCCCAGGGCCGCCTCCGGGTGCACCCCGAGCCTTCTCGTACTTGGCTGGCCCCCCTGCTGCTCCTCCAGACCCGCCTCGGCCCAAGCGCCGGTCCCACAGCCTGAGCCGCCCGGGCCCGGCCGAGGGGGAGGCCGAGGGGGAGGCCGAAGGGCCGGTGGGCAGTGCCTTGGGCAGTTACGCCACCCTCACCCGGCGACCAGGACGCAGTGCCCTAGCCCGGACCAGCCCTAGCCAGACCCCAGTTCGAGGAGCTCCCCGTAGCCAGTCCTTTGCCCTTCGGGCCCGACGCAAAGGCCCCCCCCCACCTCCTCCAAAGCGCCTCAGTTCTGTCTCTGGCCCCACCCTGGAGCCACCTCCACTAGATGGAAGCCTAGGGCCCAAAGAGGGGGCCCCCGGGCCCCGAAGGCGAACACTGAGTGAACCAGCTGGCCCATCAGAGCCCCCGGGCCCACCTGCCCCAGCGGGCCCCGCATCAGACACGGAGGAAGAGGAGGACCCGGGGCCCGAGGGGACACCCCCATCCCGGGGCAGTTCAGGGGAGGGGCTCCCGTTTGCAGAGGAGGGGAACCTGACTATCAAACAGCGGCCCAAGCCAGCCGGTCCCCCATCCCGCGAGACGCCAGTGCCCACCGGCCTCGACTTCAACCTCACAGAGTCAGACACTGTTAAGCGGAGGCCCAAGTGCCGGGAGAGAGAGCCGCTGCAGACGGCGCTTCTGGCCTTTGGAGTGGCCACCGCCATGCCCAGCCCCTCTGTCCCCATGCCCTCCCAGACCCCCAGCGAGTCCCCTGTGGCTTCTCCCAGCCCTCCTCAGCCAGACCCTAGCAGCCTTCCAACTCAAGGAGCTCCAGCCCCTCTTTCTCCCAGCCCTCCAACCCAGCCCTCCAAGCCCCCCTGCCCTGGGCCAGCTCTGGAGAACTCGGCAGGCACCCGGCAGCGTGGGGAACCAGAGCCCCCCGCTCCGCCCGCCGCCCTCATCAAGGTGCCCGGAGCAGGTGAGGCAGGGCCTGCGTGCGGGGCCGGGCCCTGTTGGCAGGGGTTGTGTCCAGCCCAGTTGAGTCACAAGCCAACCTGTCTCTGCAGGAACAGCTCCCAAGCCTGTGTCTGTGGCCTGCACCCAGCTGGCATTCTCTGGCCCTAAGCTGGCTCCCCGACTTGGCCCCCGCCCTGTGCCGCCTCCACGTCCAGAGAGCACGGGGCCTGTGGGCTCCGGCCAGGCCCAGCAGAGACTGGAACGGACCAGCTCGTCCCTCGCAGCCGCACTGCGGGCCGCAGAGAAGAGCATTGGCGCTGAGGAGCGAGAGGGGTGAGGGCTGCTGGGCAGGGAGGGGGAGAAGGTGGCGGCATGGGGAAAGTTTCCTCCCATATCCTCTTTCCGGGGGTCCTGGGGTTGTTGGGGGGCAGGGACCTCACAGGCAGATCCTCAGTCTGGGGACCCCCAGTTGGAATGGGAGGAGCCCAGGTCTTGCGAGTCACCTAGGTCTGACCTGCAGGGAAGCTGGCTGCTGCCACTTAGAGGCATGTGAGCTTGGACAGGTCACTTGAGCCCTAGTGCACGGGTGTACGGAAGGGACAGCTTCCTTCTTGGAAAGCACTTGGCACCAGCCCGGCGCTCAGCAACAGCCCTTGCCCAGGGCTGGCGGGCGATCTGGTTACTGGCCGGTCTGACCCAGTGCTCCCCCTGCAGCCCCCCCAGCACCTCCACCAAGCACATTCTGGATGACATCAGCACCATGTTCGACGCCCTGGCTGACCAGCTGGATGCCATGCTGGACTGAGCTAGACCCACCTGCAGCGTCCATTGCCTTCGCCCCAGCACAGAAGTTCCTGCCGCCCAGCAGGGTCCCTCCTGCTGCTCCAAGCCAGTGGCTGTCAGCACTGCAGTTCCAGGGGAGCAGCCCCCTGGGGGGCGAAGGGAGCTTGGCAGAACCTGATATCTCAGCGGAACCCCTCCCAGTGTATAACCTGAGCAAAGAGCCCTACCCTTTGGTCAGGGACCCTGGTAAGAGCTTCCGCCCAGGGAGCAAGGTGGTGGCAGAGCTTCTCTGCACCACCCCCCGCCCCCCACAAGTGTCTCAAGTTCCTGTGCCAAGGTCCTCTTGCCACCTGCCGGCTGTCCGGTGCAGAGGCTGGAGGAGCGGTGTGTCTGGCCAGGTCCCCACAGGTGTACATAGGACATGTAAATAAACCATCAGGGGCCTGCTTGCCGGAGGGGGCAGTGCCCAGGCCAGACACCGGTTCCTCCCCTGCCTGCCCGCAGTGAGGCAAAGCTGGCGGGGGTGGGGGCAGTGGGATTAACAGACCCCCAAAGTCCAAACTTTTTCAACTGTAAATGTTATTTTTTAAGCAGAGAGAAATGCATATATTTTAAATGGAATTTATTCTATAACTGCCTGAGAAGACGCAGTGGGGAGGGGCTTCCGGCCACAGCAAGAGTGCCCACTGCCCAGCCTGACCTGGTTGGCGGGCCCTGGCTCTGTAAATTAACCTCTTACCCCAACTAACGCCAATGAAAGTGTCATTCCACGTGATCGCTGTGTGTTTGGGTCTGTGCCGCGGACCTCGGCCGGAGCCCTGGGCTCTGTCCCTGTGGAAGGAGGAAGGCTCGAGCCCTCCTCCTCCCCTTGTGGCTGCCTCATGGACCAGCCACAGGTCTTTCTTACGCAATTTATAAGTTTTAATACAAACCAGTCTACATTCATTCCTAAAAGGCTCATTTCCAGTAAAAAATATACACCAGTAAAAACATTCTCACAGGAGAACTATGCAGGGGCTGGAAGGAGCCCTGGGCCGTGTCCCCGAGACTGATGTGGCCAGCTCGAGGCAGGCACAGAGGCTCCAAGGTGAGGGGGCCCTCACTGTCAGGTGCTGTGAGGATCCCCGACAGAGGGAGGAGGGAGGTGCTTGGCCACATCCAGGTCCGTCCCAGGAAGACAGGATGGAGGGCGCAGGGAGGATGCACCCTCACCCTGGCCTTCAACGGCGACCTTGAGAGTTGACTGGACCCCCCACAGCTGCTGCCAGTGTTCCTTCAAAAAGGTTGAGGCCCTGGCCCCACGTTCACAGCCCTGCCCAGGGATCCCAGAGCACAGGGCGCTGGCTTAGTGGACCCTGAAGAGGGACAGCCCACAGGAAGAGAGGGCTGGGAGCTCTTTGCTAAGCACATGAGGTCATACATTCAAGAATGCCCTGGTGAGGCCAGGGAAGAGCCAGGGCTGTCCTGACACGGCCTTGGCTCATTCGCTGCTCCACAGTAGCCTGGGGGTCAAGACGACAGCTGGTCTGGCACGGGGATCTGGGCCTCCAGTGCCATGGGGAACGAGAGCAAACCCTGAAACATCCATGACACCAACTCCCCAGACTCAGAAATGGGTCTGGTATTGGCCCCTGGGGACCAGGGCCACTGTGACCACCGTGGCCAATGGCTCAGAAGGGAGAGTTCATGCCCAGCTTGGTTTCAAACTGCAGCTTCTGTCGCTTCTGGTAGCGGACCCGGACCCTGGGGGGGCGGAGGGGCAGGAGATTAAATCAGGGGTCAGGGCAGGCTACAGAAGGAGGCAGGGGAATGATGCCCAGGGGGTGACAGGCTTAGGGAGCATGCCCCGGCCCAGAGGGAGTGCCCTGCTGGTGGCTCACCGAATCTCGTGCAGCTTCACGATCTCGTTGCTGACCACCACGAGGACCAGGGACAGGCAGCCCAGGAGCCACGTCAGCAGAGGCACGTCCTCCAGGCCGAAGTGGACGCGGCTGTCCCTGTGCGTCCACAACTGCAGGTCAACCGCCGTCTGGACCACCTGCCCCAGCAGCCTGCAGGAGGAGGGGCGGCGCCGGGTCAGCCTGGCTCCTCTCGCTCCCTTCCTCGCTATTCTCAGTACAGCAGTAGCTCAAGAAGGGCACCCTTCAATCTCCGGCCCAAACCCCACCCTCAAGTCACAGCCCTGCCAGAGCCCCCACCCGCTCCTCCCGCTGAGCCACACTCACACCACAGGCACCGTCACGGACCACCAGAGGTTAGTCAAGGGGCTCTTTCTCCACAGGGGCTTGGTGCGATGCACGTGGGTGACAGAGATGAAGACTGGAGGAAACGGGATCAGAGGGGGTGTCAGACTTGCCACGGCCCAAGGCCTGGACCCCGGGGCACCCCACCAGCCACCACTGGCCCCCTTTCCGGGAGCCCTTACCAGTGTGCAGGACGATCAGGGCGGCAGTGAGCTTCTGAGCCAGTAGCAGCCCGTTGGCAAAGTCACCAAACCAGGCTGGAGCCGTGTCGGCATGGCTGCCAAAGCAAGGTGTGCACTCAGCCCCCTGGGCCCTGCGGAGGTGGCCGGGGGCGAGGTGGGCGGGGCGGGACTCACCTGGGCAGCATGATTGAGGAGCAGTTGGTGAGGTTGCGGGCCCGGGAGCTGTCGCAGAAGCTCTGCAGTGTGAAGCCAAAGCAGATGAGGCCCGAGCCGATGGTGAGGCTGAACTTGAGCAGGAAGCAGAGCAGGAAGTAGTGCTGGGTCTGCGGGAGGAAGGAGGCCCGTCACTCCGGAGGCCACGGCCCCTCCGGCACTCGGCACTCAATTCAGCAGGCTCTTCAGTGCATGGGCAGCCCGGATGGGGGAACAGGAGCAGGACTGCCCGCCCCGGGGGGGATCTTTCCCAGCTCTGTCCCACCACCTCCCTCTGGTGTGATGGAGGCCCCATCCTGGTCACTCCCTGCCTCAAGGACCAGCCTCTTGGGAAAGGCCCAGGCTCACAGGCTCCACTTCGCCTACCTTCTTGGGAATGGAGTGAAGGTTTTTCCCTGTTGCCACAGACATGACGGAGCTATGGGGGGGCTTCCCCAGCAGAGAGATGCTGAAAAGCAGAGACTGGGTGAAGGGCGGCCGCATAACCCTCTGTCTCCCAATTCCCATGAGAAGCCTTTTAGGAGTCGGGAGTGCGGTCAGGGTTGGTGGGCAGGAGGGTGAGACAAAGGGACATCCACCACAACACACACACACGCACACACACACCCATGCTCTCTCTGCAAGAGGAGGTGAGCGCTAAGCAGGGCTCCCTGAACCCGGGCTCCTGGGGTGCTCGGTGCCTCCCACCCTGCCTGCCTGGGCACAGAGGGAGCGGCGGCTTCTCACCTGAGCAGAGGATAGCAAAAGCAGGACAGCCACAGGATGTCGGTGGTACTGAGCAGTGGTGGCAGCTGGACTAGGCAAGAGAGGAACTGGACCAGGAGAGCCCAGGGAGCACGGTTAGATTCTGACGAACAGGAGGACGCCCTGGGCCCAGATGGACGCTCACGTCCTGGCCTAGCGGAGCTGGGGCTAGAGGGACACTGTTCTGCTCAGGGGTCGTCTCCAAAAGCCCAGCCGTGTCAGAGGGGCGCTGGGGGCCCCTAGGCTGCGCTGCATCCTCCCAGCCTCCCAACTGGCCTCAGACCCTGACTGGCCCTTGAGCAAAGAAGCGGGCGGGAGGGGACGATGTCTGTGCTGCCCGGCTCACCTGGATGACCACGAGGGACAACTGGCACTGCAGCAGGAAGAGGAAGCATTTGCGAATGCCGTAGGTGGCATGCCGGGCCTAGGGACCGAAGGACAGATGTGGCCTCGCTCAGACCCTGTAGTTGCCAAACCTCAGCCAGGAGCCAGATGCCCCACTGCTCCTGCAAACCAAGCTGCCTGGGAGAGCTTTGCCTGGAGGCAACCCAGATGGATCCTGTGTCATGATAACCCCCACCCCAAGCAGGCCCTGCACACCCGCTCCCACCACCAGCCCAAGCCCCCACCTGCTCGATGAGGCGGATGATGCTGATGGTCTCCTCCTGGCGGAAGGCCAGGGAGCAGGGCAGGCTGTTGAGCTGCCCTGAGAGCTGCAGGGGAGAAAGGCCATCCGAGGCCTGGGCCATGTTGGTGCTGGTGGCGTAGCCGAAGGTCTGCCAGGAGCAGCGGGACGGGTACAGGGGGTCCAGGGCAATGCTGAGCAGCACAGGGGGAAGCGTACCCATCAGCTGCACTTCGAGAGACCCCATCTCCCACAGCATGGGGCAAGCGCCGGCTCCCTCTTCTCCCCACCATGCCCAGGTCCCGTGGTCCCCTCAACCAGGGCAAGGTCGGCCATCATATATGCCCCAGCCCCAGAGGCGGGGCCTGACCTGATGTCGCTCTGGAGGAAGAGGCAGCTGTTCCGCAGGTTGGCAGAGCTGCCCAGGCAGCAGGTCACCTCCCCGTACTCCTGCATGATCTTGATCATCTCACACATGGCTGAGGGCAGAGTCGGTCACAGATCAGGCAGGCGGAGCCCATGCAGGGCACTGGGCAGAGACCCCCAGGACAGGAGACAGGGAAGTGGGCTCCCCTTTGTGACTATCCTACCCAATCCTACGACACTTCTGACTCCCCGAATGGGCACTCCCACGGCTCCAGCCCACTAGACTCCCCAGCTCCTCCCAGCCCAGGAGCCTTTGCTCCGGCATGGGAACCCACATCTCCTCAAGAGCTCACGGGATCCCAGGCCTTGTCAGCCTCAGTGGAAGGGAACAGGCTGCCCGAGGCACTGTGGCCACAGTACTCACTCTCGGGGGTACAGTCAGTGAACAGGGGCACTAACAGGGGCACGTTGTCGATGTTCTGCAGGTGGGGCCGCACCTGGTGGATGCCCCGGGGCAGCTTGGCCTGGAGAAAAAGCAGAGATGCCCATGGCCTCAGGGTCAGGGACCAGGGTCCCGGGACCCTCCTTTCTCTGCCATGTGCCACTTCCAGGGGCCTGGGGTGCAGACCCTGCTGTCGTACCCGGTTGCAGTCCTCCAGGAAGCTGGGGAGGTCACTGTCCGTAGGCTGGAAGCTGATGAGGTCTGAATGGCCCTCCTCCATCATCAGGAGCCCTTCTGCATCATCTCGCGACACTGTGGGGACAAAAGCCCGTCCCTCACCTTGGGGCCAGCCTTCTGGAGGCCTTTCCTTGCCCTGCAGGTGGCACGGAACTTCCTGCCCGCGGTCCCCTCTCCTCCCGTCAGCTGCTGTTACCGCAGGGAGGTGTGAGCCATTTTCCAAGGGAATGTATGTATCAGGAGGGCTCTATGGGGCTCTTTCTAGAATAGCCCCAAGGTGGGGGGAGTCCCCCGCACCCACCTTGTCCCCACCACAAACCTTTGCCCTCACCCTGATTCAGGTCATCGTGCAGGGAGCCAGCATGGCTGGGGCTGGAGGGGGGGATCTCGGAGCCAGGCATGTCACCGTTGGGTGTGAGGGAGATGTGGCAGTTCCAGCCTGTCTCCAGGCCCATCTTCTCTGCAAACACCTGCAGAAGGCAGACGGCAGTGAGCAGATGGGCCCCAAAGCCCGTGGGAACAAGGGTCCGTGGCGGCAGAGGGGGTGGCTCTCCCCACCTTGCTTTTGAGCTCATCCTCCAAAGAGAAGTAGACGAAGCGAATGCAGGCATTGACCAGCCCATCGATGAGGCGCACGACATCCAGCCGGGCCTGGTACTGGGAGGACACCATGCCCATGAAGATCTGGCCGCTCAGGGCCTGCATGCAGTCTTCCTTCTCCAGCACCTCCCCGATCCCTTCTTCAGGTAGGCACACGGCACAAAGACCAGCCAGGACGCGGCCCAGTCAGGACACCCGGGAACCAGCAGATTCCAGGAGGCAGCCCAGGGCCACACACACAGAGGCCACACCCGAATCAAAGCGCACGCAGGCCCCAGCGGACCACACACAGCCACGCACGCACACAGCCGGGACGCACGGAGGAGCCAACAGACACAAGAGAAAAGACAACGAAAGGCACTCATCAGTCCGGGGACAGTCCCACCGAGTGACAGCAGCCCCGCCCTGGTCTGGGCAGGGGGCTGGCCCTACCCTTGGCAACGGCTTCAATTCATCGTCTCTCAGATCCTCAGACCCCGTGTGTTTGGCGGAGAGGCGGGTGGGGGTGAGTGGAGCTGAGTCCCTCTGTTCCCGCAGGGTCTGGGACCTGGCCTTTTGTCTGCTCAGAGAGGCTCATGCCCTACCGCTGCTATGGTATAACTTTCAAAGAAAGCGGTTTTCTGTACGTTGTCCCGCTGGAGTGTCACAAGAAACCCGTGAGGAGGACAGAGGGAGCACCCAGTTTATACAGGAGAAGACCACGGGACTCCCCCACGTCACCGGATAGTGACTGCCCGCCTGGGCGTTCCAGGTCCAGGGCTGTGCCCACTGTCCCCTCTGCTACGATGGATTCCGCGGCCCCCGGGGAGCCCTCCCCGCTCCTGGCCCCACAGGACGGCCGCGCACGGTACCATCGGAGCTCCAGCTGTTGTGGCGGGTGCTCAGCTTGATGGGGATGGTGTTCGGCAGCTCGCACAGGGTGAAGATGCTGCTCTGGCCCGGCGCCTGCACCAGCTCGATGCACTTGCCATTGAGCTGGGAGGACAGGCTGCAGCTCATGGGCTTATAGGCGAAGGCGGAGCAGTAGCCAGACAGGCAGGCCCGCTGGTAGAAATCCAGCACTTTCTTTCTGCCAGGGAAGCAGGGTGGAAGTGAGGCGAGCGGTCCTGGGACGCCCCATGTCTGTGAGCAGGCAGGCAGACCGCCTGAGCCGAACGCTCTGGCCCCTCACCCACCTGTCGGAGCCCGAAAGAGGGTAGATGTCCGCTCCATCCCAGAAGTCTGTGCAGGCCTCCAAGACCACGTCCGCGGTGCCGTGGGACAGCATCTGCTCTGTGCCTGGGGGGGTGAACAAAAAGGCCGGGCCATCAGTGCCCCGAGCCACCCCTGCTGCTCACGCTGCCTCACAGGGAGCACGGCCAGCCTGGGGTGGAGGGAGCTAGCCAGGCGCCGCCGGAGCGAGCCTGTGTACAACGCCGCTGGGCCTGTAATGCAGGCACTGAGCCGCCCACCCTTCAGACAGTCCCATCCTCGGTGACCGCCACCATCCCAGCCCGCTTCCCCAAACCACTCCCTGCCACGTCTGAGGTCTTAAGAAGCTGCCTGGTGCTCATCTACTCATCCCAAAAAGGGACGAGGAGGGCAGAGCCTTGGCCCAAGCTCCTGGAAGGTTTGTCCTGATGGGAGCCAAGCACGGGAGGCTCACTGGTGGTGGTGTCCTTGATGAAGAGGCTGATCATGTGGCTGAGCGGGGGGCGCCGCTTGGTGACACAGGACAGCCTCCCCAGGGAGCTCTCCTTCACCATCTCGGCACTGGGGAGGCGGTAGAGCGCCAGGTGGTTCTGCTGCTTGAAGAGCTCCTTGGCCCCAGGAGTGAAGCCTGCAGCGGGAGGGCAGCAGTCAGGGCCCCTGGGAGGAAGCCCAGCCACTGCGCCCCCCCCCCACCTCATGAGACGAAATCCATGCTGGCTGGCCCCTTCCACCTCCCCCCCCCCCCCCAGTTCTGTCCCCAGATTGGGAAGCACGGTCAGACAGCACTGCCTGTTCAAGGGGAAGGACCAGGAGCTAAAAGGGTTCCCGGCGATCTCGGTAAACGCCATGCCCGGGACTGGTCTGTCTGGAGTTGGTGGCCACGCACCGATGAGGCGGGCGAGCTCGCAGAGACCCCAGGGCACGTGGATGGGCAGCGCGGCGCGGTGGCTCTCCTGCAGGGCGATGTTGCACAGGTGGTCGGAGAAGCAGCACAGCCGCTCGGTGACGCTGGCGTTGCACAGGTTCAGCAGCACGTTGAGGCCCAAGGGCTTGAGGGAGGTGAGGTGCAGCTGCCAGTTGGAGTCATCAAACTGGATGCAGGGCGGGTTCTGCTGGTCCTGCGACAGGCTCAGCATCTCCAAGTGGTAGTCACACACGAAGTCCTCCGCCTCGTAGGGCTCGCTCTCCAGCCCAGGCTGCGTCTGGGGGCGACATGGAGGGAACAGGGGGCCTCAGGCTGGGACTGCTGTGGGGTGCTCCTGAGAGAAGACCCCCCTTCCCACCACAGCATGCTCACGCTTCCCCACCCCTCCCAGAAACCCCCTCCTTGTCTTTCTTGAGTTCCAGCTGCTTCTAGATCTTGTAAGACACGGGCAATACCTAAGAAGAGGGTGAGCAGACCAAGGAGGAAACAATGAAGGGTATTTCTCGGGGAAAGTATTTCCGAGGGAGCCACTGGCAGGCCGTGCCTAGGAGGAAGGGGCCTCCCCGCACCCATGACCAGCGGCGAGATCCAGGGAGGGGCAAGGGCCAACGAAGCCACAGGAGGTGCCCTGCCAGGCCAAGCCTGGGGACCGGAGAGGCTGTGCTTCAGGCGCCGCCCACCAGGCTGGCTGCACCCCGCGGGCCCCTGCAGCAGGGGAGGCTGGACGCCCTGAGCCTGACCGCGGGCTGCTCTCCGCCCCCCTCACCTTGCCGGGCTCATCCTCACAGCCCTCTGGGTCCCTGCTGAAGCTCACGTTCGAGCCGGACAGGTGTTTGCTGTGGCCGTGCCCTCTGTGGTGAGAGCAGGGCTCGGGGACCTTGGGGCCGTCAGCAGGCCAGTCGTCGCGCTCCTGCTCATTGGCCAGGTGCAGCGTGGTGTTCAGGGAGCCAGCCAGGAGGGCATCCCGTTCGTGGGGCTGAGGAGACAAGGGGTACAGGCCTCAGACCAGGGCCCCGATGGCTGCCCGGACCAGGGAGGCAGGGTGCTGACGTCCCCTCTCTGCCTTGTGGGGGCTCCGCCTGCACTGCTCAGAGGCAGATCCTCCTTCTCCCTTAGCCTCGCCCTCCCGGAGGCCCCGCCGCACCTCCTCCTCCACCTCGGGGTGGCAGAAGGAGCGGGTGGACAGGTCATCCGTCAGGTCCTCGTGGCTGCTGTGCGGGGGCTCCACCTTCCCGCTGAAGAACAGCACGGTCTCTGGGCTGGGATTTGGCCACGACAGGATCCCCTGTTTGTCCACACAGCACAGGACCTGCAGGGAGCGGTGGCGAGGGAGACAGGGGCCGGTGAGTGGCAGACAGGCACCCAGGGGCAGAGGAAGCAGGCCTGCGAGGCCGGGCCTCCCCTCCCGCAGGGCCTCACCGTGACGGAGCCCAGGCTGTGCAGCAGGCTGGAGCTGTGGCTCAGCGTTGGCGACGTCCCCTGGATCACCCGCAGGAAGTGGCCCCAGATGCTGCGCAGCATTTCCTGGTGGCAGAAAGGCCATGAGGCCGTTTGGGACTCGGCCACATTCCCCAGGAGAGAGCCGCTGGGGACACCCGAGGCAACGGCCCAGGGGCACCCGGAAGCTGGGCTGCGGAGGCATTTGTCCGGGCAGGGTAGTGACGCACTGCCCGTGTGGGAGGACTCGGGCTCTGAGAGCCCACTGGAGGCTAGAAGGTCATAAAGTGGGGCGTCCAGGGCTCCAGAGGGACCTGGGGCAGGATCGGCCCGGTGAGTGTACCTGAGTGGACACGGCTTCTGTGTAGCTGCTGAGAGTATCCTCCGAGAACTTGGCCAGCTGCACGGAGAGAAGGGGAGCTCAGGGAGGACACTGCCCTCACACAGGCCTCCAAGCTGGCAGGGGGGGCCCCACACCAGCAAGGCTCCCAACATCTGGGCAGCCCCCGGTCCCCCTGTGTGCTGAGAGCCGAGGCACTCCCCACCCCGGGGCCTGGCCTGGAGGCTCTTCTGGGTGGAAAGGGGCCCGCACTCCCACTCCTGTCCCTGTTCACTGGGGCAGAGCCCACTCCGTCTGTAGTTCCTGTCCCGGTTCCTTCTGCACGTGCCCCCAGATGCCTCGGAAAAACCTACCAGAGAGCTGGGGGAGCCCTTGCTCATCTGGGCCAGGACCCGGGCCTCTCCGCAGGCAGTTGCCAGGACCCAGAGGACTGGGAAGAGCAGGGGGAGGATGGGCAGGACGCCATTAACCTGAGAGAGAGAGGGACCCACACTGAGGGCTCTGGAAGAGTGGCTGGCCCCAGGGAGGGCGGGCAGGGCTGGGGTGAGGGGCCAGGACAGCTGTCGGGGGGCAGGGAGGGAGGAAGCGGGAGCAGGTGTTCTTAAGCTGAAGCCTAAGGGCCCTGACTGCAGAGAGGGAGGCACAGCCAGGGAACATGAGGGGACGCGGCCACCAGGGAAGGAAGAAAGCATGCAGGGAGGAAGGTGGTCACCTGCAGCTGGAGGAGGGTGTACTGCCAGGACGTGACCCCGGGGGCGTTCAGCATGAAGCGCAGGGCGTTGGTGATGAGGAAGCTGGCCTGTTGGGAGGGGGAGAGGTGCAGCCTTAACCCCCCCAACCCCAGAGAAGACCCAGGCTCTGAGGCTCCCCTTCCTTTGCCCACTCACCCCCCGACACTGGCTGGCTCACTCTGGGACGCCCATCTCCACTCACACACTCACCTGAGCTGGCCCTGAGGCTCCCCCACTTCCCTCTCCCCTGCCCCGGTGCCCCGCCTCACGCACCAGGACCACGGGCATGGCGTAGTGCAGCATCACCGACTGCACCGTGAACCTCTCGTTGTCCAGAGCAGTGATGGGGCGGGACAGGGCCATGTCCAGGCACCACCTGCAGAAAGAGGTGACCCTATGCTCAAGGGAAAGGCCAGAGACCCGCACCTTCACTGAGCACCTTCACTGAGCATGTCTGAGGCCTGCGATTCCCTCTGATTCCTCAGCCCCAGCCAGGCGGCCCGGGGAGGGTGGCCTGTGCGGGCCTCCAGAGCCATGCCCTCAGAGTTAGACCTGGGAGGGGAGCAATCACTGGGCCCAGAGTGCTCACAAGATGCTAAAGAGAGGAACCTCCAGAGAGGCCTGGCCTAAGGGGCCTCAGAATGGACAGGCTCCTTCTTTGTCCCCCAGCCCCTGCTCACAGAGGCACGGGGGAAGAGGCGAGGTCAGGGGTGGGGGGAGCAGGAGAAAGGCAGGGCAGCACCCCTACCTGATGTTGTCAATCACGGGGGTCTCAAGGACACGGAACAGCCGGTGCTGCTGGGGGTTCTGTGGCCCTTTCTTCAGCTCTCCCCGGGGGGAGGGCGGGGGAGAGAAAGGGGGAAACAGGTCTCCGGGCTCCAAGACGATGTGCTCATCATCCTGCCGGGACAGAGGGGGCGTGGGGGGTGATGAAAGGCTGCTATCGGAGCCACTCTTCCTTGACAACTTCAGCTAAGCGGGGACATCTCATGGGGTTCGGGCCCATCAGTTAGCAGCGTCAGCTGGGGTGGGGCCTGTAGGACTGGATTCCTGGTGGTTTGAGGATCAGAGAAGAAAGAACAGGACAAGGTGGAGAAAGACATCCCAGCCCTGCTTTGTTCCCCAAGAAGCTATGAGCTGGCCTCCCGGAAGCTTCAGGATCCAGACTGGGACCCTCCCACCGCGGCCTGTGGACTCTCCCGCTGCTTTTCCAGGGAAGGAGAAAAGTCTCGCGATACCTTGATCCCCCTCAGAGAGGCAAACGATTCCTGGCCGGGCCTCAGAGCTATGATGTCTCCTTCTACCAACAGGCTAACTGGCAGGTTGACCAGATGTCCATCTCTGTAGGCCCAGTGCAGGGACCAGGACGGTGCAAAGGGCATGTGGAGGTCGGGGTACATGGCATCTGGCCACTTGATCTCCTTGCCATCCTTGAGGGCATCTGACGAGAATGGAAAGAGGGAGACCACCTGACCCAGGGCACCAGCACACCCCACGGAGCTTAGCCTACCCGTGAAGCCTCTCTGAAATCCCGCATCCTTTCCAACATTTCCCCTCGTTCCCAACCACTCAGCCCAGGCACTTCCACCTCCTCTGAACACCGAAGCTCTTATTCTCCGTATCCTTGTTCCTTTCAGATACATTTCACAACCATTGCTGAGGGTGTGCTGAGCCCCATGCAAAGGTCAAAGGTGAGGACACAGTCCCTGCCTTGAGGAGCCACCACCTAAGAGGGGGAGTGAGACACATGGGCAGATAACTCTGAACAAGGCAAACACACGGGCTAAGTGTTAGGGAAAGTCCCGGAGCTGCAGGAGCACAGAGCTGGGGCAATCAGAGGTGGCTTCATGGAAGAGGGAGCGCTGAGGATCGGCCTTGAAGAATGGCGAGATTTCTGTCGGCCGGAGACTGTGAGGGAAAAGCATGCCAGGCGAGGGACAGCAGGACAAAGGCACTGGAGCAGGGAAGTCCTCAGTGGGCTGGGAAGTGGGGAGTGGGGAGTGGGGAGTGGGGAGTGGGGAGTGGTTTTAACGTGAGGATGAGGAGCAGGAGAAGAGGCTGCAGAAAAAGGTCAGAGCTTGTGCCAGAGGTTCTGGGAAGCCATTGACAATGGCTTTGACAACAAGAGGGAGCCACGGATGGTTCCTGAGCAAAGACTAGCTCCCCGAGAGCAGGGCCATCTTTCCCGGTCACCGCTGTTCTCCCAGTGCCTACAAGCTGCAATGAGGAATCATACCACGTTCTCACTCAGGACTGCAGCCCCCGCTGCCCAGGAGAGGAAGGTCTCATGAGGGAGATGCTGTTCTCTTCAAGACCACACACTCCGGGAAGCAGGACCCCCGTCTCCAAAGAGCCTGGCGCAGTCCTCACCCACGGCCGGGGCTGCAGAAGCACTGGCCGCGGCGGGATGAGCAGGAACCCGCCTGCCTGCGCAGTTCCCTTCTCCTTTAGGAGCTGGGCTGCCCACCCTGGGCTCCCGGCTTGCTTCCCAGCCCCGATTCTCAGGCTTCCCTGGTCCATGATCCCACCTCCCCCGGCCCAGAGCCAGCAGACAGGGCCAACGTGGAAGAGAAAACCTGGACTGTCCTCCTGCCAAGGGAGAGGGTCTTCCCTGTTAGTCTCCCAACGGACAGCGAGCCTGCAAGCCCACTGGGCTGCTGTTAGCCTTCCTTCCACCCACAGCGGCCCCACGGCTCTCACTGTCCTGCTCAAAAGAGCGCAGGGCATCCTGCTAACTCGCTTGATGCCCAGAGCCCCCAGGATGCTGACCAGAGGCAACGCCTATGCGCTGGGGCTCAGGAGGGGAGTCCTTCCTCTGACCCATCACAAAGCACCTTTCGCCTGACCCTTGGTCTCACCTTGGATTCGGTCGATGATCCCTCGGAGCCTCCACTCCACCTCCCGACGTTTCAGCCGATCTTGCCGTGCAATGAGGATGAGGTTGAGAAGCAGCAGGAGAAACAGCGCCGCGGCATTCACCAGCTCCACCCCGTGGCTGGCGGGAAGGTGAGGGCTACTCACACCAGCCCAGCCAACACAGGGCCCTGGACTCCACAGTCACAGCCCACCCCGTCCCTCCTGAAAGAGTGTCCAGCCTGGTTCCGCCACCAACTAGCCAAGGGACTAGGAGCCCTAAACAGCTCAGGCGCCGGCTGTGGGGCAGTTCCGGGGGAGCAGCCCACCTCCCCTGGGATGTCGTAGATGGGACGGCAGACTTGGCAGAGGCACGAGAGGGAAGGCCCAGAGCCCGGGGGAGGAGAGGCCAGGCAGGAGCCACGTACCTGCCGGCCGGCTGGCCCCCGTAGCAGCCCAGCAGCAGCAGCGCCGCCAGCAGCATGAGCGAGGCGCCCGGCCAGTGGAAACAGGAGCAGCGGTTACTGTGGTGCAGGAAGCTGCTCCGCCACATCTCCTGTGGGGGGGGGGGGGGGCGGGGGACAGGGGCCGAGGGGTGAGAGGCCGGGACAAGGACGTGGGAAGGGCCACCTTCCCCCGACACCCGCCGACCCAGCCCGTGGCTGCCTCTGTCTTCTCGTTTTGGCCTTGGCTGGGTCCAGCCGGCTGGGCTCCTGCAGCAGGAGGGGCCAGGACATCACTGTGGAAGGAAGCCCGGCTTCTTCCGGATTGTCAGTGATGCCTCGGTGGGGCCTCGGGGCCGTGAGAATGGGCCCAGGCTCTCTGCCATCGCCGCCAGGCTCGGCCTACCTTCCAGGTGAGACACTTCTTCTGCTCCCTCAGGTGTCCCTCCAGCACCGCCTCCAGCTGCTCCCTCAGGATGCTGAGGGCCTTCCGCGTGGACAGGCCCAGGGCCAAGGGGGGCTCGCCCTGCAGGGAAGCCAGAGCGCTCAGCCTGTCCCCGGAGGTCTCCCCCATCCCAGGCCCCACCTCCCTCCTCCCGAATCCTCCCCTCTTCCTCCGCTCGCCCTTCCCTCAGGGTGTAAGCACGTTCCCATCTCCACTGAACTAAAGGACAGTGAAGTACACAGCCTCCTGCTCTTCAAAGCCAAGTTTAAAACAAAACTTCCTATACTCGGTGCTTTCTGACCCAGACCCACCTTTCACTTGACTTTCTCCCCATTGCCACCAGCCCCTCCCAGCCCACTCAGATGCCGTCACTGCTGCCCTCCCAGTCTGCCTCACCGCGGCCACTTCACATTCCATTATATGGCGGGGCGGGGGGGGGGGGGGGGGGAATTTAGGGAGAAAAACCCATCTTCCGTAACCACCGTTTCATAAAAGAGGGGGTTGCAACACACACCACCAGGAAGGACACGATCTCGGGAAAAAGGCAGCCGTGCCCGAGAAAGGACCGCGAACCAGCTACGCCTCCTCCCGTCTCTCCGAGGATGGCGGGCAGGAGGGTCCCCGGCTGACACTGCGGACGACCTACGGTCCATGTGACCCCCGCCCCGCCTCTCTCCTGCTTGAAACCCCCATTGCTGTTTCCTCCTTCTCTGACTCTGTTGTTTTCCCTCCATCTACCCCACAGTCCATCCTGCCACATCTGACCGGACTGAACTGCCTCACAGCTGTTTCCCAGGCGCCTGAGTCCACATGTCCAAAACCTGAACTCGCCTCCTGGCCTCCGCCCGAGCCCACCCTCCCGCAGGCACCATGTCACTAGGCACCCAGGCCAGAGCTGGAATCCCCCTCGTCCAGACCCCGCCTCCCCTTCCCACCCCCCCAACTGCCACCTTCAGCCTCTTCCTTGTCCAAACCAACAGCAACACCCACGGAGTAGGCGTGTGTCATCACCTGACCCCTGACCTTTACTATCCAGTCAGAGCCCTGAGCTCACCCCGCACTCTGCCGGCTTCCCCAGCCGCCCTCCTGCCATTCCTGATGCAGCCGCGCCTCCCGCCCCTGTGCACACACCTTTGTATTTTCTCAGCCAAGAACACACTCCTCGCCCCAGACAACTGCTACTTCTCTGTCAAGACTCAAACATCACCAGCTCTAGGAGACGTTCCCAAAACCCAGGGCTGTGCTTACGGGTGTGCATGTGTGTGTGTATGTGTGTGCGTGTGCGTGTGCATCCAACGGCACCCTGGCAGCCTGGCTCACGGTCCGCCTCGTTCAGAACCGTCCTAGATTGCCTGGCCTGGTTCTCCCACTAGACCCCAAGCTCCTGGACAACAGGTACTGACTCCTTCCACCTCCACACCCTCCCGCCCACTGCTGACACAGTGCCCAGCACACAGCGGCGGCTCAGCGCAGACTTGCTGAGTGGATGGTGAATGATGAATGACTGAATGAATGAATGCGCACACAGGTAGCTTCACAGATCCCACTGATACCTTATCAGGGGCTGTCAACCCAGGATCTGTATCAGAAACACCTGGTTTTTAAAAACGTGGATGTCCAGGTCCCACCCTAGACCCACTGAATCAGAACTCCTGGGGGTGAGGCCTGCCCCAGGTAGCCTCTGATGCGCAGGTCCCCAGCTGGGAGGGGGGCGAGTCCTAGGAACACAAGCCGGCCTCCCCAGGAAAGGCAGTGATTGGAGGAGGCGTGAGTCTATCTCAAGGCCACCTGAAAAGCAGCACCGTGAGCTTCCACCAGGACACGTCCTGAGCGAGGGGAGCCCTAGGCCTGGGGCACCAGGACCGGGACTGGGGGTCATCTACTGAGCCCGACCAACATCGCCAGGCTGGCGACGCCCTGGCTGCCTCGGCCTGTTGCCCTCCACCTCCATGCCCATCACCCCATCTGCCCTCCTGGGTCTGCCCTGGCTTTGCCCACTAACGTTCTGGATTTCCTCCTCCTGCCCGTCTCCGCATTGGCAGCCTCGCTCCTCACAGGACACAGATCTCCAGGACGAGAAGAGGATGCTGAACTGGGAGCCATTTCCTACTGCAGAGTGGAGCCCCCACCTGGCCTATTGCCAGCTCCCTGGGCCTGAGGGCTGAGGCCGGCCCCAGAGGGACCTGGCCCAAAGACTTCCCGAGCCCTTGCCTAGAGCTCAGCTAAGCCCACTCTCACTGCGGCTTTGGGGGATGAGGGAGATGAGAGCTGCTTCTTCCCTGAGGGGACAACTGCTTCTCTGAGCTCGGGAAGACGCACCCCAGCCTGGGTAACTGTGAGCTTCAGGGGATGTTTCTGCCTCCGCCAGCTTCCAGAAACGGCCTGGAGGCAGGGGAGGTCCGGCCTGCAGAGGTAACCAGACTGCACGCCACAGACAGGGAGTGGGCAGGAGAAAGGACAGGCCTCAGGCCCGACAAATCCCAAATCCCAGGGGCTGCAGGTCCCCCAGGGTGCTGCTGGGTCTGCGGTGAGGACCAGGCTGGGGGACCCAGGGGAAGGCTGAGAGGAGCCGCCTGCGAGCCTGGGCAGTGGCCCTCCTCTCGCCAGGCTTTAGAAGCTGGGCACTCAGCAATCTCCCTCTGCTGTGTGGCTGTCCTGACACCTGCGGCCTATACCCGCCACCCCAAACCCAGGCCTCCTCTGCCCAGCCATCCTCCTGCGCGCGCTCTGCCCCAGGTTCCTAGAACCCGAGGCTGCTGCAGTCCAGGCCGGGGTGCGGGAGGGATGGGCCGCAGGACGGCAGATGCTCTGGGCAGGGCCAGCGGAGGCGGGAGGTGCCTGCCGAGCTGACTGCGCACGTCCGCCCCCGCGTGTTGTGTCTGGCCAGGGGCACCAGCTCCAGACTAACGATTAGAGACAGCGCGGCAGGGAAAAATCAGGCGTTTTGTAATTACATGCCGCCCCCAAAAATGCTTGCCCGTACAGGCTGGCCCTGGGCAAGGACACAGCCTGCTGAGCCAGCCTACTCTCCATGCCCAGCCTCGCTTACCCAACTGCCACAGCCACTCACCCATCCCAGGTCCCTGCAGGGGGGGCCCAGGCCCGGGGACAGTCAGTGTTCGCCCATGGCCATGCTTTTCTGCCTCGTGGTGCGAGGGCCAAGGCTGAGGAAGGCCTTGGTGGAAGCCCTTCACCCTTTCCCCGGGAAATTCAGGAAGGGCTGGTGGGCAAGCGGGCTCTGCCAACCTTCTTCAAAGCATGAGCTAGGCTGGGCACCCAGGGTGCCTGGGCACCAGCAGGGAGACTGCGGGGATGGGTCTGGCTTGTTTGAGAATAGGGACCCGAGGCGCCCACGCGCACTCCGAGGTTGGATTCTTGCCTACCAGGGCCCAGAAGGGTGAGGAAAATCTGCCCCGGCCTTAAGGCCCCAGAGGCACTTCTGGCTTCGCAGCCGCTCAGAAACCCCAAACCGCACCAGCAGGCACCTCCAGAGAAGTCCCCGGGGCAAGAGCCACGGCTACATGAAGCCTCTCCACCAGAGGGGGCGAGGCCCTGCTTCCCCGCTTACACTGATGCTTTGCAGGTAGAACCACCCCAGTCCCGCTGGTTTAACTGCTCAGGGCTCAGCCGGACCCAAGAGAGAGCAACCTGAGGCTCTGGGAAGCCCAAGTCAGGAGAGGCGGGCAGCAAACCCGCATCACGCGCTGGGCTGCTTCTCCCTGATCCTTCATCCAAGGGAGACGCTGCAGGGCTGGGCTCGGGAGCAGCAGGTGCTGAAAGGACGGTCCGTCAGAACCACACGGAATCTGCTGCTGAACAGGACCAGCTCTGCAGGGCCCAGAGCTGAGCGTGGGGGTCAGTCTAAGGGGCCAGCACACCTGTGCTCTCCTGCACCCCCTCCTCCGGTTTCTCAGGCGGCCGAGAGCCAGAGCCCCCAAGCGCCCACCCCCTGTCCTTTGGGGATCCTCCGAGAGGTGAGCACAGCCGCTCTTTGCCTTCCCGCAGCGCCTGTTTTGAGAGCAAGCAGCATCACAGCCCGAGGCCCAGGTAGACAGGTTATGGATTTAGCCCTTGACCCTTGGCCTCAGCAACAGTAGAACACCGCTCATTAGAACGGTGCCAGGTCCCCACCGTCACAGCCTTCGTGGCCAATGCAGGTGGGGAGGGGACCCAAAGCTGGAGGCCACACAAAGCCTGAATCACTGAAGCCGAGATTCGGCCACCAGACACCAGGGTGTTTTTAGCAGTCATGATAAATCTCTTCTGCGTTTGGCCAGACACGAATCGAATGCCTGTAACCAGGCCAATCAAAGCCTCAGCTCCCTCCCTTCCTCACTCTCCAGGCTCAGGCTGACCTTGGCACCTCCACCATCTTCTCCCGCCTGCAGCCACCAAGACCCAGCGCTGGTTGCCCCTGTCTCAGGGACCCATGTGGTCCAGTGGGAAAGCGCCCTTCCTGGCCCCAAGGAGGACCGGCACCCAGAGCCGGAGCTGCCCGCCAGCTCTGCATGGAGACCCAGGTCCCAGCACCCAGGAGACCCAGGTCCCAGCATCCAGGAGACCCAGGTCCCAGCATCCAGGAGACCCAGGTCCCAGCATCCAGGAGACCCAGGTCCCAGCACCCAGGAGACCCAGGTCCCAGCACCCAGGAGACCCAGGTCCCACTGGGAAACTCGGCTCCGGTCCTGCTCTGGGTGACCTGGGAGCCATGACAGATCCTGAAACACACTGGCTTCTGGCTCCCATTCCCAGCCCCTTCCGTGGTCCCAGCTACCTGGTAATCCGAGCTGCCCCTGTGGCATCCAGACTTGGGGCCACCCTACCCCAAAGCCTCTCGCCCAGAGCAGGAAAGGCATTTGGACAGAAATGTGACCCACGCTGGCATACTCACTTTGTTGCGCTTGCCCTGAAGGGGCATCCATAGCTCTGCCTGCTTAAAGAGCATGAGCCACGAGGAGTCAGCTACAGAACTTCCACCACCAGCCTCAGAGAGAGACAGAGAGAGAGAGAGAGAGAGAGAGAGAGAGAGAGAGAAGAAAGGGGAGAGCTAGAGAGCGTGTGAGCCAGGAGCTGGTGCTGCAGCCCAGTGGAGCTCCAATCTGCTGATTAATTCAACCTATTTCCAGTCTCGCTGCAGACTGAGGGAGGGAAGAGGAGGAGGCAGGCTGCACAGCGGCCGGGGGGAGGGAGAGGGAGGGAGGAGAGAGGGGGCTGAGAGGAGAAAGTTTGTAGATGCTCTGCCAGATGCCCCGGAGGCTGGCCCATTCGGCAGAGGGGGCCACTGTGGGCCGAGCAGAGGGGCGACGTGCAGCCAAGGGGTAGGCGGCAAGGAGACCGGTGCAGGACCCGCTGCTGTTGTCAGGGCAACTGCCGGCATCAAGGAGCACCTGGGCTCCTTCCCAGACTACCTTTCCTTGGCCCCGGTCACTGGGCAAGGGTAGGAGCCCCATGTGGAGAGCCTGCCATCAGGAGGGCTCCCCCAAATCACTGGGACTCCAGCGTGGAGCCAAGCCAACAACAGCTCTCCAAGCAGAGCTGCGGGAAGCAGGGGAGAGGGCCTGCGGGTTATTAATAGCAGCACATCCTGCAGGAGGGGAAGGACCGAGAAGGCTGAGGCAGGGCTTCCAGGGCAGAGCGGGGCCGGGAGCGAGCGGAAGGATCCAGCGGAAGAGGGAAAGCCAGCCCCAGAGGAGGGGCCTCGGAGGAAACCCACGCCTGGGACCCAACACCGGCCCCCCCCGCTGGTGCTGGGACCCCAGCGGCGCTCTCCAGTGCCAGCAGCCGATGGCCGCCGGGCATTCAGACACACCTGCCGAAGTGCTGCGGGGACTGGGAGGCCGCAGGGCGGAGAGGAGGCAGTGACCTGGGGCTCCCACCGCAGCACCTCCCGAGCAGCAGCAGGGCCTGAGCATCGCCCTGGGCCCCGAGGTGGACATACAGGAAGCTGTCAGCACCTCCCCGGTGAAGGAGGGCCCAGGTCCTGGGACTGTATGGGAAGCTTCGCTGCCCAGGTCCAGGCCGCCCTTAGGCTGGGGCTGCACAACCCGAGGGAGAGGAAACAGCCTGACGGCCCAGTGACCATGGAGCGTGGCCTGAGCCCGAGCCTGCTGCTCCGGCCCGGGTTCCTAGAGGACACACCCCATCTCGAGCTGCAGGGAAGCGGGGATTCCAGCCAGCCTCTCCCCTCCCCCTCCTCTAGGCCAGCTCCCTGAGGCCCCTGCCAAACCCGGGGCTGAGTGGGAAAGAAAAGGAGGGGCCGGCAGTCCAGAGGTTAAGGGCAGGAAGTCTCCTTGAGGCAGGATCAGCTTCAGAGCAGCTTCTGGCCACGGCCCGTGAGTCCGCGGCAGCCTCCGCAAACTGCAAGGAGAGGGGTGCCGGACTGTCCCCTGCTCCCCGCTCCTGCTCCCCCTTTAGCTCTCTCCAAGGCCGGCTCCCTGGGACCCACAACTAAGCAAACTCTCCCTCCTGTGTGGAGCCCTGGAAAGGCAGCACAGAGGGTCCTCCGGCCCCGTGTTCTGCGGGAACCCTCCCTGCACCGCCCACGTCAGCGAGCGAAAGGGCAGCTCTGCATCTAACCGTTGCTGCTACAGCAAGTCCACTATGGGCTGGAGGGCTGGAGGCGGGGGGGGGGGGGGGGGGGGGGGGGCGGGGGGGGGCTCTTAAGGGAACCCTGAGGACGGTAGGTCGCAAAGAGAAGGGGAACAGCGTGCAGAAAATCAATGAGCAACAGCCAAACCGATCCTGGGCTATCGCGGGGATGACAGGCCCCTTACCAACATCGGCTCTCCCTCCCCCACTCCTCCAAGAAGCCTTGACGGGCAGAGGCCACAGGGATGACCTGGAGAGCCCAGTTATACAACTCGCAAGGGAGCTCAGGCGGAAAGCCCACCGGGTCCTATCAGCTGCCTGTGCTATCAATTGCTCAACTGGGCTCCAAGCCTCTAAGCCGGGGCCACCTCCCTGGTGGCTAGAGTGCTACCGACCCAGAGGAAGTGTTCCATAGGTATGGCAGCTGCTGACGGTGCTGATGCTTTTGAGTTCAGCCCTCAGCTACCCAGAAAGAGAAAGAGGAGAATGAAGAAAAATCCTCCAGGAAAAGTGGCCCCTGAGAACCAGCCAGCCTGGGCCCTCCAGTGTTCTCCCTCCCGCTTGAGAGAGAAGCCAGCCCCCTGGGTCACAGAGCCCTGCTCCCCCAGTTCACTAGCAACAGGCTGGGACCGGAGCACAATACTTCCTCTGTTCTGCGGACAGTCGGCCTCACCCAGGCAGGGGTGCTCCCTGGAACTGAGCAGCGCGCACCCCTTGCAACTGCAGGCAGCAGCCGCGCACCCAGGCCCGGGGAGAGGCCAGTGTGCTCTCCGTGTGCCGAGCACGGCTGCGCCAGCCTGCAGAGCGGCCAAGCATCTGCGAACAGGAGGCCGAACACACCTGCCTCAAGCTCAGGTCCACGTGGCGCCTGGCGCTGACCAAGTCAGCCTCAGCCAGGTATCCCCAGCGGCCACAGCTCCCTCTCCAGACTTCCCAAGATCTCCTGGGCAGGAAGATCACCATCCAGAAGTTCAAGTGAATCAACATTGACCAAGCCCTTGCTACTATTCCAGGAACTACGCTAAGAGCCAGGGACAGATTATTCAATGCAGTGTAGCAAGTACGATGGCGGAGGTCTATGATGCTAAAAGCGGGACCTCGGGAGAGGGGAAGGAGGGTTTATTGAGAGACGGTGATGCTTACAGAGTCTTGAAGAAAGAATAGGAGGAGTTTGCCAGGAAAAAAGGTGGGGAGCATTTTAGGGTCACTGCTTAAATGTGGAGTGTGTGCCCAGGGCAGGGGAGGCTGGGGGCGCGGGGCCGATGGCCACAGGCGGGACTCAGGCAGGCTCTGTACACCACACTGACAGTGTCAGCAGGTGGCACGAAGCCACTGGCGACTTTCAAGTCAGCTCTGCGTTCTGAACAGCTTTCTCTGACAGCCGAGTAGAAGGAGTCCGAGACAGAGGGACCCGTTAGAAGTGTGGCGGAAGTCCAGGCAGGAGACGAAAGGACCTCCTCCAGGGCAGCCTTCGCCCAGGAGAGGGAAACTGACCGATGACAAATCGACCCGATGCGAAGCCGGTGCGCCTGGAGGCGGCGCACCTGCGGCCTGGCCTCCCGCTGCTCACCTGCAGCTGACTGCGCAGCTGTGTCTGCAGTCTGACCAGGGAGCTTTTCTCTAACCACAGAGATGGTGCCCAACAGTACTCAGCAGGTTGGGACAGAGCCCTAGCGAAGAGCAAACAAACAAAATTGCACGCCCCAGGGCAAGAAGTGAAAGGTTGGCTCGGAGCCAACCCAAATCAGAAACCTGCTCCCTGCAGTCATGTTACCTGGTCCATCTCTGTCCCCAACTGGCTCCCCGAGGCTCTGCTTTCCAGCTGAGCACAGCACCCTCTCAGCGAGCACAGCACCCTCTCTGCGGGGACGCATTCACACCCCCCAGGCCCAGAGCCCCGCCCGTCTCTCACCTTTGGTTTAAAGCCCCCGAACGAGGACCTCCCAGGCAAACACAAATAGGGAGAGTCCACAAGACACCCAGACAATACCCACAAGGGACCCGAACGTGGCCTACCGCACGCTTCTCCTTCAGGTCCATGGGCCCCGAGTGCTGCAGGCATGCCCAGGTGAGTGTGGTCACCCCCGAAAGGAAGGCTCCGCCCCAACATGTACAAACCCGGGGACTCTGTCACAGTCACAGCATCTGTGGGGGGAGGAGGGAAGGAGAAAGAGGTCACATCAGGCCAGGTTGCCGGAGCAGGTGGCCATTGTGAAACACAACATGATCATCTACACAACAGAGCGGCGGATGGAGAGGTGGTGCCCTGCCCACAGGGGCCCTGGCCAGCCCAGTTCCAGCGCCCAGCTTCCCGGGCCATCAGCCAGGATGCTGGGGGGAGGGGGTGCAAGCTGTCCATCTTTTCACTCTCATTTTTGGAGGCGTATATGTTTCCTCCCATCTGTACACTTTCACTCGCTGACTCAGGCAGGAAAAGCCTTTGGCTTATCAGCTTTTTAGAAAGTGAAGGTAAGCTGTCTGGTAAACCGGAAATCTAGATACCACTGGAATAAGCCGGAGATTGGTGGGGAGGGCAGCGGAGGTGCCCCCAGGAGCCCGGCACCCATCTATGTCCACGTGCTGGGAAACACACCCCCCCCCCATGCCAACGCACACATGCCCGTGGACAGCCGGGCCCCTTGTGTGGTTTGCTGACAGGGCAATGCCACCAGGCACCTGGGCAGATGCCCACAAGGACATGCAATCCAGTCTGACTACAATCCCCACGCGACCCCTGACCCTCACCCACCCATCCTGCAGCCAACGCACTTTCATGATCTCAGAGCGGGGCGTGTTTGGGTAAGAGTGCCACTGAGTCATCGGCTTTGGTGCCAGGTGCTCCTGGAGAAAGCGTGAACCTGCTGACTACACCAGTTCTCCCTGGGGCCGGCAGCAGAGCCTCGTTAAGAAGAGCTCGTCAGAAGCCCGGAGAATGATCCAGAAAAGCGCTGTCTAGAAACAAAACAAGCTGTGTCCAGAGGAGCCCAGCCAGAAGGCCCAGGCTCCGCTGCCACCAGCTCCTCTCTGAAGTGCCATCCAATTCCGCACCAGGCGGCGTCAGTGCCGACTCCCCGGCCTGCGCTGCCAAGTCTCTGCCCACCCCTGCCTTTCCCGCCAGGGCTTTCAAAGCTGAGCCGGCCCCAGGGTGAGAGACGGACAGCGGCGCTGGGAGCAGCCCGGCCGTGCAGGGGCCCTGGGTCTTGGCAGCAGGCTGCAATGGGATCCTGAGAGGCCGAACCCACTTCTCCCCAAGGCCGCTCTGACTCAGGCCGCCGGGCCCTGTTTACAAGTACAGCTCAAGGTCCCCATGACACCCCAGCCCAGCAGGGGCTGGATGAGGTAGTTGCCACACAGGGAAAGGCACCGGATGGGAATTGTGCTTAACTCCTGCCAACAATGAAGGAGGGAAATAACTCTGCGGCCAGCTGGAACCACAGAGGTCCAGAGAGGGCAGCCAGGAGCAGGCCATTTTTCTGAGAGTCTCTGTTTTCCCATCACGCCATACATGGGATTCTGGGAGAGAGCTGTCCTCAACTGTCTGATCTGAAACCAGTAGCCGTGTCCTTAAAGGGCCAGTTCAGTGCCTGGCCCACGGGGTGGGGGGGAGAGGGGAGCACAAAGCCAAATACCCCTGGGTTTAAATCCTGACTCCAATACGTATCAAATGCTAACTGACCTTAGCAAATGACGTGTCTCTCTGAGCCCCAATGACCCTGTTCGTAGAATGGAAACGATAATATCTATTTCACAGCTGTGCAGCAAGAACTATGTAAAATATTACATGCAGAGGACCTAGAACAGTATTTGATATATAGTAGGTATTTTTTTTAATGTTTTTATTGATTTTAGAAACATTGATGTGAGAGAGAAACATCGACCGGCTGCCTCCTGCACTCACCCCCTCACCCCAACCACACCCCGACCGGGATGGAAGCCATAACCTGGGCATATGCCCTGACCTGGAATTGAAATGGTGACCTTTTGGTGTGGGGGATGATGCTCAAAAAACTGAGCCACACCGGCCAGGGCCGTGGTAGGTCTTAATACATAGTTGTCATTACTGTTATCAGCAAACAAGAAATATGATCCAAGTACTGCTGAGGTGAAAAATGAGGACTCAAAGGTAAGGAGAAGAAAAAGAAAAGGCATAAAGATTGTAATCAAATAAGTAAAACTGTATTTGCAGAAGACTAGATTGTATGTATAAAAAATCTTAAGGAATACACAAATAAGACATTATAAAAAATAAACATGCAACGTTGCAGGACACAAGGTCAAAATACAAAATACAAACATAATTTAAATGTTGATAAGCTATTATGAAATACAGAATAAAAAATGTAAATATCACAATATTCAAAAAACATGAAATACTTGATGATGACTTTAACAAAAATATATATAAGACCTGTTTACTGATGAGATAAATTAAAGAAGGCCTAAATAAATGGAGAGATATACCATGTTCATGGATTGGAAGATTCCGTATTAAGATGTCAATTATCCCCCAAATTACCTATGGATTCAATACAATCTCAGAGTCTCAGCTGACATTTTTGTAGAAATTGACAAACTGATTCTAAAATTTATATGGAAAGGTAAATGATTTTGTCTTTTCTTTTTCAAAACAATTTTGAAAAAGAAAAACAGAGGACTTACACTGCGTGATTTTAAGACTACTTTAAAACTACAGAAATCAAGACCTATGGCACTGGTGTAAGGAGAGACATACAGCTCAATGGGACAGAAAAGAAAGTCAAGAAATAGGCCCACGCATATGAAAAACCTTGACCCTCACACCACACACAAAAATAACCTCCAAATAGATCACACATCTAAATGTAAAAACTAAAACCATAAAACTTCTAGAAGAAAATATGGGGGGGGGGCGGGTAATCTTGGGATAAGCAGAGATTTCTTAGAACAAAAAAACAACAACCATGATTCATTAAAGAAAATACTGCATATATTTAATAAGTGTAAGGAATGATCACGTTTTCAAAGAATATTAGATGTGGTCCATTCCCTCAAGGGATTTACATAATATAGCCAGTTTTGGGCTATTGTGAAAAATGGTAACAAAAATTCAAGTGGGCATTAAAATACTAAATGAGAATTGCAAATAGGTGCCGCGGGATGTCTGGGAGAAAGAGATCACTGGGGGGTAGGGGAGCCAGGGATCCTCCCAAAAGAAGCAAGGCCTGAACTGTGCCCTTAAGAAAGCTTGAGTGAGAAGAGGGAGAACACCCCAAGCAAGAACCAACAAAGGCACCAAAGAAATGCAGGCGTCTTTTTGAAAGATGCTGATGTGACCTGTTTGGTTAGAGCGAAGGCAGCAAACAAGCCATGAAAATAAATGACTGGATGCTTCCTGCGGCTAAACTCAGAAACCAGCATAAACAAGAACCACATGGGTGCCCAAGGTTCAGGTTGAAGGTGAGGTAAGGGGTTGACTATCCTTCGCCCTTCTAATATAATCTTCATTAGCTGAGCTTGCATTCTAGCCACGCCCAACATACCAAAACCGCAATTTGGCGGAATTGTTTTCATCCAAAAGCTGTGCTCAAGGAGTACTAATGGATGGATTGATGTTCTGCTGGGGGAAGGTTTTTTTTTTTTAATTGATTTTAGGGAGAGAGGAAAGGAGAGGGAGAGATAGAAACATCAGATGAGAAACATCAATATAGATCGGCTGCCTCCTGTACAGCCCCTGCTGGGGATCAAGCCGGAAATCCGGTGGCCTCTTGGTGCATGGGTTGACACTCAACCATTGAGCCACACCTGCTGGGCATGGGGGAAGGTTTTCTTTTGGGGGAGGTGGGGTAAGGGTTTTAATAACAAGCCTCAGTGTTCTATGTTGGTGGCGTCCTAGTCGATAATTTGATCAATGACTTGAGTGAGGAAACAGATGGTATGCTAATCAAATTCTTGGATGGCATAAACCTGGAAAGTAGACTAAAGTCAAGATCCAAAAAGATCTCAACAGGCTGAAATAATGGGCCAAATCTAATAGATTCAATTTAACTGTAATCATTTCAATATGAAGTCCTGCATTTAGGTTCAAAAGCCATTGTGTAAGACTACTATAAAAGCAATTTCAATACAAGTGGCATAGCTGTCCAAATTTTATTCACATTTAGGCCTCATTAACAGACACGCCATGTCCCTGGAAAGAGAGGCTAAGTCTGATTTCCGTACCTATCCGTACCAAAATGCTCCCACCTGGAATATTTTGTTCATTTGTACGTCACACACTGTAAGAAGGACACTGACAAAACTGGCATGCTGCCAGACAGCAGCAGTCAGATTGGAGAAATTATCACATGAGAAATGGTGGGAAGAACCGAAGACACTTACTAGTAGACAGCACACCACAACCCTCGGGTGAGAGCAGGGCTAGACGAGTGTGATGGCTGTCAGGAGGAAGGAGGACCAGCTTACTCTGGGAGGCTCTAAAAACAGGGACTAGGTCAGTTCGAGGAAGAGATAAGGAGGCAGTTTGGGACTCGATATGAGCTTCATCCTTTACATAATTAGAACTATATTTTGTAAATAGAAATAGGGCTGCCCTAAGAGGCAATGAGTTCCCTGTCACTGCAGAGATCTAAGCAGAGGCCGGGAAATTATGAAGATAAGAAATACATCAGATAGCAAATAAGAGAAGACTTTAAAAAAACAAACACTACTTTTTCAAATGTTTTTATTGATTCTTGTAGAGAGAGAGGAAGAGAGAGAAACATCGATTGGTTGCCTCCTGTGTGCACCCGAACCAGGGAACAACCCAAAACCTGAGCATGTGCTGCAACCTGGGCGTGTGCCCTGACCAGGAACCTTTGACCTTGCAGTGCATGGGATGACATTCAGCCAACTGAGCCACACCAGCCAGGGTGAGAAACAGATGACTTTTTTTTTTTTTTTATGTATTTTAGTGATTTTTTTACAGAGAGGAAGGGAGAGGGATAGAGAGTTAGAAACATTAATGAGAGAGAAACATCGATCAGCTGCCTCTTGCACACTCCCTACTGGGGATGTGCCCGCAACCAAGGTACATGCCCTTGACCGGAATCGAACCTGGGACTCTTCAGTCCGCAGGCCGACGCTCTATCCACTGAGCCAAGCCAGTCAGGGCAACAGATGACTTTTTAATGGTATTTTCCAACCCTGAGAGATTAGAAACTAAGAAATCCTGTGGCTTCGGCATATGAAAAGATGCTCCATATCGCCCTAACTGGTTTGGCTCAGTGGATAGAGCATCGGCCTGCGGACTGAAGGGTCCCAGGTTCGATTCTGGTCAAGGGCATGTACCTTGGTTGCGGGCACATCCCCAGTAGGGAGTGTGCAGGAGGCAGCTGATCGGTGTTTCTCTCTCATCCATGTTTCTAACTCTCTATCCCTCTCCCTTCCTCTCTGTAAAAAAAATCAATAAAATATATAGTATTTAAAAAAAAAAAGATGCTCCATGTCAACTTGAGGGTGTTTTATGCTCTGTTTAAAGACACCTCTGAGTCTCTCCAGTATGCATCTTTTCCAAGTGTTTCCCAATATTCTTCTGTTCTACTAAGGAAGACTTCTACCATGAGTCTCTTTTTCAAGAGGATCCTGAAATTCAGAAAACTGGACTCATCTGATTACACTAAGATTTCTAGTTTCCCCGAGGCCCTAAAAGGGCCTCCTCCCCTTGGGCGGCCCTCTCCTTGGTCACTTTTGGCCTTTGGAGCTAGCAAAATCCAAAGCAATCAGTGTGCGATTCGCTCAGGCTGATGCAGGCCTCGTGCGAGTCTAAATCTGGCCCTTCCCCTACTCACCACGCCATGTGACCCACTGTTTACTACTGTCTCGGGCAAAGCTCATTATTACACCAACCCCTGATTATCAACCAAACCACACAATGTGGCTGGCAGGTCCATTCGGAAGAAAAACGTCCCTGCCACAGCCATGGCCTAGCTTCGGTGTCCTTTAGTTCACCTGTGCTATTGTCAACAGATCTGGGCCTCCTGGGAAACCGGGACGCAAACAATGTCTTTAAAGGCGCCTATCTTTTTAAGTAAAGAAAACCACTGTCCTGGAAACAACACAGACACGATAACAAGATAAAAAAAAATATTGACATGCTGATGTATTACAGAATCTTACACCTGAAACTCATATAATTTCATTAACCAATGTCACCCCAACAAATTCAATAAAAAAAAGAAAATAAATATATTGACACACATCTACCAGCGGAGAAGTGCCGTCCATGACCTAGAACCTTCTCATCTGAACGCCAGGAAAGGGTTTAGAGGCTTTGAGTCTTCCCGGCTCCAGCTGCTTAGTAAGAGCTCATACTTGACTTGCCTAATGAGGTTCAACGAAGCCTCGGGTGTAGGTAATATTTACATTAGCACTCCTCCCTCTCCCTATAGAAATTGCCCCCCAAGCCCAGCATTAAGGAAAGAGCATGGCGGGAAAGAACATGGCGGGGTTTGGGGGGGTGGGGGGGGACCAAGGATTGCCACCTTCATTTCTCATTAGTCCTGAAGGGGTTAAGCTTTCCAAAAGGCTGATTCTCAACACTCGGAGCTGGCTCTCCCTAGCAACTTCTCAAAATAGAAATGTGAAGGCTTTCTGTTTTCTTGCATCTCAAGGCCCAGTCCTGGCTCTCCCGTCTAATCTTCTGATGTCGGGTCACCACAAACAGGGGGCAGGGTGGGGGTAGGGGTTCAAGGGCAGTTAACTCTCAATTATTTGGCAGCTTATTATCAAGGGGGTGGTTTGTCCTCCACCTCCCTGGTCAATGCACTACTCCATGGTATCCAACCACACATAGTTTTCCTTTCTGTAGTTCTTTTTATTTTATTTTATTTTTTTTTAAAGATTTTTAATTGATTTTTAGTGAGAGAGGAAGGGAGAGAAACACAGATGAGAAACATAGATCGGCTGCCTCTTGCATGCCCCCTACCGGGGACGGAGCCCACAACCTGGACATGGGCACTGACAGGGAATTGAACTTTCCAGTGCATGGGGCGACGCCCAACCAACTGAGCCACACCAGCCAGGGCTCCTTTCTGTAGTTCTGACAAAAAGAACCTGTGAGCAAGGAAGCTAAAGCTGACATGGCAGCTAAAATAAGACTTGCAGAGTATTGGGGAGTTAATGCTACCCCCCCCCCTCAGTTACAGGCTTACTGACAGTCTACGTTCTGATGTGTTCTGATCTTCCCAGTGATTTTCAAAACGTTTTAATCCACAGATCATTTTTATTTGATTCTTTTGCGCCATTGTTGTTTTCTTTTTCAAAGAAATTTAAACTATCTCGTTGGAATACTAAGACCAGCTCTTCTCTTGCCAAGATTACTAGGAAGACATACCACAGTGGTATTTCTTTCCTCGGGGGTTCTCAACCTTCCTAGCCCCCTGCCCTGTTCTTACACAGCACGTGCCCCTTAATAACATCTCTAATGACACCATAATGGTTCCCGAAAATGGAGGAAGAGGCTACTTTGCCCTGACTCCGCCCCTCCCTGCCTTCCCTGAGAATCATGGTAATCACTTATGGCCCAAAATAGAGAGAGAGAGAGACCACAAGAAATATTTATACAAGCTATCAGCCAATGAACTACCTACCTGCTGGTTACTTAAAATTAATGAATGCAAAAATGTATTAAAAACCTAGTAAGTGCTAGACCCCATGCTAGAGACCCCTTATATAGCATCTCATTTAAAGCTCCCAACTACCCTGCCAGAGGCCCAGAGAAGTTAGGGAACTTGAGTTCCTCCGCTCACACCTGGCTCTCGTAGACAAACAACTCAAGGATCTCGACTTAGCTCACCCCTTGCTCTTGGTGACCCCGGCCCTGCCTCTTTGCCTCTTCCAACACTTAGTCTCCACATCTGTGAAATGAAAACGTTGAAACTCGCCTCTTCTCAGAGTTCAAAGCTCACAGATACGATGCAAAGCACATGAAATACACATGTGTTAAAAACAAAAACAAAAAACAGCTCCCCTCTCCTCATCCTCTAAGAGTGCCCAGGCATACCTGAGCTATGCCACGGAAGCTGAGTGTCTTGGATAAAGCCTGAGAAAACTATCCTCTCCCCCAACACGCAAACTCCCATACTAGAAGGGAAGCAGATTCAATGCAGAGCTCCCTCCTTTTTTCCCCCCAAGAGCCACACGAAAACTCCGGGGAGAGTGGGATGTAGCATCACGTGACCACGTCAATGAACACGCTGGGGTGCAGCCTGCGGTTACACACCCGTGGAAGGAGAGCAGGGTTTCCCCCGTATCTGACGCGGGGCTCCGGGCAGGGGCTCGCCCGGTGGCACCGACTGTAAGAACTGGACTGTAGGGGTGCGTGGCAGAGGAATGAGAACACAGCATTTATCAGTTTATAGGATGCCACGTACTGTGGTCCTCTGATGGTTTCTAATGAGTCTTTAAGAGTCTGGAAAGGTAGAAAGAAAAGAAAAAAGAAAAAAGCAAAAAAAAAAAAAAAAAAAAGCAGGGCATGCTTCAAACTGCAACGTCGCTGCTCAGGGTAGGGAAGCCCATCCAGCGGGGCGCCGGGGCGCAGTCAGCGGCAGGGCGGGGCGGCAGCTGTGGGCGCGCGCCCGGGAGACCACAGTGTGTGTTGGGGTCGCGGTGGGGCGGGGGCCGGGGACTCGCAGAGGCCTATACGTCCACGGGACGTCCACGGTGCGAGCCCTCTGGGCCCGGGCCCAGCCGCGACACACCGGCAAGCCGGGGGCAGGGTCTCTTTGTTGGCGGGAGGTTTAGATTTGACGCGGGACACTCCATGGGCCTAGCCAGGGCCGAGGGCAAGCGTGAGCAGCTGAGGGGAGGAAACGACCAGGAGCTGGAGGCAAGAGCCAGTCCCCTGACACCCGCTCCGAAGGGACCCCCCAGGCCCTTCCCTGGGTGCAGACCCCAGACTCCAATCAATCGCCTGGGCCAAGAATACAGAGGACGCGGAAGGCGGAGCCCCACGCCCCCTTGCTCCCTGGCTTCGGGCCACGGGCCTGCTGGTACTTACCCGGGCCCGGGGGTCTGTCCTCCTCGCCTGCGTCCACTCCCCTCCCTGCCCCCTCCTCACTTCGCGTCCCCTCCTCCAAGGGACGCAGCCATGTCTGTTACTGGCAACTCGAAGGGGGCTTGGCTCCCTTCTCTGACTACAGAGACGCCATGAGCAAGCTAAAGTCCTGGGCGCCGATTGGTCGGCATTAGTGATGGGCGGGGATTTCTGGCTTCTCATTGGCTGCGCGGCACGCTAGGCTGAAGCTGCAACCGCCCCTTAGGGAGCCTGGCGGAACTAAGTGCACAGTGAAGCCAGCTGGAGAGCAGGCAACCACTGTGCATCTTTGGGCGTATCACCAAGGTTCAGAGGTCCTGACCAGCGGCGAGGGCACAGTTTCCGCCTCCATGGGTATGCTTACGGAATTATTCCCTGCCCCCAGCCCGCCTTAATTTTTAAAAATATTTTATTGGTTTTTTTTACAGAGAAGAAGGGAGGAGGATAGAGTTAGAAACATCGATCAGCTGCCTCCTGCACACTCCCCACTGGGTATGTGCCTGCAACCAAGGTACCTGCCCTTGACGGGAATCGAACCCGGGACCCTTGAGTCCGCAGGCCGATGCTCTATCCACTGAGCCAAACCAGCTAGGGCACCGCCTTAGTTTTTGTCTTTTTCAAATAAGCCCTTTGGAGAGGGCCCCAGTCTCCTACTTCTAACCTTCCTCCTTGTTGCTGGGAACAAATGCCTAGAGACACCTTGTTCAGAGACCTTGGAGAGAGTCCCTAAGGGACTAATACTGCGTCCAAACTAAAGCTGGCGAATCGAAGGTAACACTGCCGCTCTCCCCTCAAAAGGGAAAAAGCAAGTTAAATTTTTTCCCCTAGATAATTAGAGAAATTGCCTAGGAGACCTCCCTTGGGAAAACAAAGCAAGCCTGTGTCAGTATTTACTTCTGTTTTCCCAGAGATCCAAGTCTGGAGATTTGTTTGTTTTGTGTGGTGTGTTTTTTTTTTTTTTTTTTTTAATCTGTTTATAAAATTGGAAGAGGGTCATGTGGCTCTGAGAAATAAGAGTCCTTTCCCCCTAAGTGAATTTAATTATGGAGTTAAAAATCTCTCGTCTCAGCTGGAGTAGAAGATGCCATTTGAGTACCTAATCTTGTATGTTTGAACTCTTTTCGCTGTTGCCTAAAACACTGGTAGAAAAAACACACACAAAAATCCGCTGGTAGAATCATGTCACTTTCCTGCTTGCAAAAATCCTCTGCAGCCGAGACCGGTTTGGCTCAGTGGATGGAGCGTCGGCCTGCGGACTCAAGGGTCCCAGGTTCGGTTCCGGTCGGGGGCATGTACCTTGGTTGCGGGCACGTCCCCAGTGGGGGGTGTGCAGGAGGCAGCTGGTCGATGTTTCTGGCTCTCTGTCCCTCTCTCTTCCTCTCTGTAAAAAAATCAATAAAATATATTTTTTTTAAAAAATCCTCTGCAGTTTGTTTCTGCAAATAGGCCAAGTCCATATCTCTCTGTCATTTAAAGTCCTCCGAAATCAACTCAGACTTAGCTCTAGGTTTCACTCCCCACAGGCTAAACTGTCCTGCAGCCACACAGATTCACCACCATCCCCTAAATCAGTGGGTTTCCGTCTTTTTCATCTCATTGCACATAAACTAATTACTACAATTCTGTGGCACATCAAAAAATATATTATTGCCGATTTGACCAAAAAAAAAAAAAAGGTATAATTTTGATTCATTCACACCAGACGGCTATTGTTTTGTTGGCTGTTGTCATTTTTTTACTTGACAATCTAAGGAGAAAAAGGTCAGTGCCCTTATCCCCAGTAGGGGACGTGCAGGAGGCAGCTGACCCATGTTTCTCATTGATGTTTCTCTCTATCCCTCTCCCTTCCTCTCTGTAAGAAATCAATAAAATATATATATTTTTAAAAAGGTCAGTGCCCTGACTAAATAGTCAGATATTGCATTTTTTAAAATACGTTTTTATTGATTTCAGATAGGAATGGAGATAAAAGGGAGATAGAAACGTCAATGATAGAATCATTGATCAGCTGCCTCCTGCATGCCCCCTACTGGAGACTGAGCCTGCATCCAACGGCATGTGTCCTGACTGGAATCGAACCATGACTTCCCGGTTCACAGGTAGACACACTCAACCACTGAGCCACACCGGCGGGTCAGGTATTGCATGTTTTAAAAATTCCCGTGGCACATCAGCTGAAAAGTGCTGTCCTGAATGCATCTGTGACCCTCCCACTTCGTTCCTTTGCCCAAGAGGTTCCCTGTGCTTTGAAGGTTCTTTCCTACTCAACCGATGGTCGTTGGCACCAATTCAACACCAATAAGAATCCCCAATTTGGGGAGTGGTAAAGAAGGACACTTTATTCGGGGCAAAACAGCTCCATTGTGATACAGCATGGCTGTGAGGCGGCCCTGGGCCTGGCCCCGCTCTGGCTAGCCAGCTCTGCCGTGCTCCTCGCCGGTCTGCTTTGTGCTGTGCTCCTCTGCCCCACTTTGCTGTGGGCTCCCTGCGGGCCTGTGCTGGTCGGCTCTGCTCTGGAGGGACATCTTGGGTGTTTCAGTTCAGCCCGGGAAAAGCACCTCTATTCTTCCATGGAAAGGGAAAGTACACTCCCAGAGCAAGCGGGGAACTGGCTTATGTAGATGGCCCCTGATTGGCCGATCCTCATGCAAATGAGGACTCCAGATCCTCACAGTTGGATGCATCCCAAAGGCGCTGTCCTGATTGGTTGGAATAGAGCTGCTCTGATTGGTCAGTGAAGATGTTGCTAGAGCTACAGCCGCACAGCTCTGATTGGATGGGGAAAGCCCAGTCCTAATATTTGAAGTAGGATTCCAGGAACTCCTTTATAGACGTGGCTCAGATGGCAGAAACAAAGCGCACATATATGCAAAACCCATGGACACAGACAATCGGTGGTGAAGGCCTGGGGCGGGGGGCGGGGCAAGCTAGAAGGGTCAATGGGGGAAAAAGGGGACATATGTAATATTTTCAACAATAAAGGTTTTTAAATAAATAAATAAAAATCTAAAGAAACAAAAACAAAGTATCTGGCACACAGTAGGTGCCTGATAAATGTTTGCTGAATAAATGAGTTGGTACCCAATTATCCTCTCTCTCTAGCAACTTCAGTTGCTTCCTTTTCATTGGATCTTTCCCCTAGCTGAATAAACATTTACAGTTCTCATCTCTCTTAAAACAGAAGAAGGAGGAGGGGGTGGGCTAGAGGGAAAAGAGAAGATGGGGAGAAGGAAGAGAGAGGGGGAGGAGGAGGAGGCCTTCAGCGTTAAGTGGTCTGATCTACGTGACACTTTCTGCCATGTAACTAATGAGGCTCTCGCCCGCTCTGTGATGTTCTGTCACTGCTACACTAGCCAGTGTAGTAACATCCGGGGACTTCAGCTTAGCTATTACAGCTCAGCTCACAGAGAATCACTGCTTCATTCCTTTAGTGCCACTGTGGAATATTTAAGAGATTTAGCTGAGAAGCTCAACGTCACGCGACTTTGTTTATTTTTAACATCACCCGACTTTAAGAAAGCTCTTACAAAGTTGTTAAACCAGCCTGGAATGAACCCCTTCAACTGACCCATCGCACCATATATACTGTGTTGGCCTACCTCCCGATTGGTCAGCCCACATTTACTGCGTGGGCTGGATGCTAGGCCTATGACGGTGAACAAAACTGAGAAGATCCCTGCCCTCCAGTCAGTATTCTAGTGGAGGAGACACGATCTTAAATAAGTAATCACACCACCGGTGTGTGAAATGCTGCAAACCAGCATGTCTCATTGCATCCTGGTGACTGCCTCTAGGGTGGCTTAGAAAGGCTTCCCTGAAGAAGTGATGTTTCAGCGGAAATCTGAAGGATGACTGCAAGTAAGCCAAGCAAAGGGGAGGAGGACAGCCCTAACCGGTTTGGTTCAGTGGATAGAGCGTCGGCCTGCGGACTCAAGGGTCCCAGGTTCGATTCCGGTCAAGGGCATGTACCTTGGTTGTGGGCACATACGCAGTAGGGAGTGTGCAGGAGGCAGCTGATCGATGTTTCTCTCTCATTGATGTTTTTAAATCTCTATCCCTCTCCCTTCCTCTCTGTAAAAAATCAATAAAATATATTTTTTTAAAAAGCAGGGGGGAAGGAGGACAAACATTGTAGATGGAGGGAGTGGTGAGTGCAAAGGCCCTGGGGAAGGAGGGTAGGAGACTGAGGACCTAAAGGGGATTCCTACGCAACTGGAACAGGAAAGGGGAAGGGTGCAGTATGAGAAGCAAGGCTGGAGCACTCAGGGGCTCATGCGGTGTCTTCTGCACCAGGTTAAGAGTTTGGAGCTTGCCCAGCTGGTGTGGCTCAGTGGTTGAGCGGCAGTCTAAGAACCAGGAGGTCACGGGTTCGATTCCCGTCAGGGCACATGCCTGGGTTGCAGGCTCGATCCCCAGAGTGGGGCGTGCAGGAGGCAGCAGACCAATGATTCTCTCTCATCATTGATGTTTCTATCTCTCTCTCCCTCTCCCTCTCTGAAATCAATAGAAATATTTTTGTAAAAAAACACTTTTGAGGGCATCAAAAAAACTACTGGACGGTTTTAAGCTTCAGAGTGACCTGATCTGACTGGCATTTGTCAAAATCCTCGGTTTGGCTGCTGAGTGGAGAATGGATGGCAGAGAAGCAGGAACAGTTTTGAGAAGCCCAGAGAAGAGGCTTGACAGGAATCTGAGCAACACAGCCCCTGTGCTGAGGTGGTAGCAGCCTGGTTGGCAAGACATAGGGATGTTCGAGAGATATTTAGCAGGTAGACTAGGCCAAATGAGTGATTGATTGGACTAAAGTTCAGGGACAAAGAGGGAGGTTTCTACAGCCGGGATCTCTTAGGGTGTCAGGTATAAAAACAAAGCGCCTCTGTTCAGCTCCAGGTGCCTCACAAGGCCAATTTAGAGCAAAGTCTAAGCAGAGCAGAAGATATACCTGTGCATTTATAAGGCCTCCCTTTATCTAGATGGAGATAAGAGGGGTGAGTCAGGAAACGTGTGTAACTCCGCGGGGCTGCTCCGCATTTTTGAACAAGGAGCGACACGCTGACTCGCATCCAAGCAGCAACAAGCTTCTCCCCTCCCACTCCAGCACCCTGGGCCTGGGCCCGCCTCTCAGCCTCATCATTTGTTTAAAGGTGGCAGGGTGAACTGGTGATCGTGTCAGGTCCCCGGGCTGAAATTCTTTTAACCTGGCTGAGATGAACATCACAATTCGAGTTAGAGCCCCTTGCCAGCAATCTCAGCGTCAGGACCCACATTCTTCGAATGGCTGATAAGTATCGATTGCTGTTGCAGCCAAAGTTTCAGGCCACTTGCAGGCGCTTGGAAACGATGGACCGAATGATCAGAGCGTGTGACCGTTTACACAAGAAGAATTCCGAATGTCCGGAATTGCTTTTTTGGGGAAAAGTTTCTATCTCACTAGTAAGAAAAGAACATTAAATTAAAACGAACACAGGTGCCATTTCTCACCTGTTCAGTTAGATAAAATAATAAAATTTCATAATGCTGTGGTTTGCATAAACTCATACATTTATACATTATTTTTATTTCAATGTACATGATTATAATATCTTTTTAAAAAAACATATTTTTATTGATTTCAGAGAGGAAGGGAGAGGGAGAGAGAGATAGAAACATCAGTGATGAGAGAGAATCATTGATCGGCTGCCTCCTGCACACCCCACTCTGGGGATCAAGCCCAAAACCCGGACATGTGCCCTGGCCGGGAATCGAACCGTGACCTCCTGGTTCATAGGTTGACGCTCAACCATTGAGCCATGCCAGTTGGGCTATTACAACAACTTTGCTGCGCAATCTGACAGCAGGAAATAATGACCATGAAATGATCAACTGTGTGTGTTGGGGGGGGGGTGGGGGGGGCGGGGTACACCTTAAACTTACAAACGCACACAATGTTATATGCCAATTAGATCTCAATTTAAAAAGGGGGGGAGGGGGGAAGTGGGCAGAGAAAGAATAAGCTAAGCCAGGCGTCCTCAAACTACAGCCCGTGGGCCACATGCAAGTGTTTTTGCCGTTTTGTTTTTTTACTTCAAAATAAGATATGTGCAGTGTGCATAGGAATTTGTTCATAGTTTTTTTTAAAACTATAGTCCGGCCCTCAAACGGTCTGAGGGACAGCGAACTGGCCCCCTGTTTAAAAAGTTTGAGGACCCCTGAGCTAAGCTATCATAAGGGTTACCTGTGAGGGTCATGGTAGAGCTTGGAGCAGAGTATAGATATGGGGGTCACAGATCATTGACAGATGGCAGGTGTCTCAAAAGAAGGAGTTTTCACGGGGAAGGAAGCACGCTGATCTGGAAATAGGCCCAAAAGCAGGGAACAGCGTGCTGCTGCCCCCCAACGCCACCTACTTGGTTTGGGAGAGGGGCTCCCTCCACTCACGAGCTGCAGGGAACGTGGTCTCCTCATGGCAAAGGGGGTCCTTGGGAGATGCTGAGGCTGTTGGAGATTTCCTCCCAAAGAAGCAAGGCTTCAGGATAGCACAGGGGGACGGTTCAGAGGAAGACAGCGGCGGAGGCGATGGCCCAGAGGCTGTGAAAGAGGGCTCCATGGCCGGGCCGGCATGTGGGGTGATGACGGAGGACCGGGCACATGAGGGAGGCCTGGTGAAATGATCCGAGCTGTCGATGGGTTCTCCCTCGGCTGGCAGGCGCCCTTCCTCTAAGCTGGGAGTGGTATCTGCAGGAGCCGCTCCTGTATCTGCAGCAGGTGAAGTCTCACTGACGAGGGCCCTCCTCGAGCCCTTTGATGATCCACCCAGGAGGTCCTGGTTGTAAATCCTGAGAACAAGGCAGTCCTGACACTGGCCGGTCCTCCCGAGGAGCAGTGCTGAAATGGTGCACACCTTCCCAGCACGAGCTGAGCGCCTGGCTGCCTCCCCTCGGCGAAATTCAAGCCTCTGGCTGACAGTACGCGCGGGGAGGAGAAGGGGGTAGCAAGGGTGTCCCTTGAAGATGCTGAGGCTGTTGGTGATTTCCCTCAGCTCAGGCTCTGACCTCCCTTTGTTAATAATAGTCCCAAATGGGAAACGGCTCCAGTGTCCACAGGAGAATGGCCAGACAGCCGGTGGTATATCCATCCAAGGGCACGCCACGCAGCAGTAAAAAGAAATGAACCGTGGACACACATCCCAGTGGGAACGCATTCCGCAGACAGGAGGCTGATGGGAAGAAGTCGGGCATAAAAGGTTACAACGGGTGATGCCATTCATGTGAACTTCTAGGACAGGGATGGGGGCGGTGAGGCCTGACTTCAAAGGGGCGGGCATGAGGGAAACTGCAGGGGGTGAAGGACGTGTCTCTTCTTGATTAGCGTGCGAGTTACATAGGTTTGCATATTTATCCAAACTCATCCCACGATCCACCTAAAATGTGTCTGTTTGTGTGTAGTTAAATCACACCTCAATATGACATAGCTCTTCTTTCTCAACGGGGAGCGATTTTGCCAGGGTCATTTAGGGATGTCTGGAGACCTTTTTTTTTTTATTGTCCCAGCTGGGGGCCACACTTGGCATCCGGTGGGTAGAGGCCAGGAACGTTGCTAACACCGGACAGTGCACAGAAGAGCAGACCTCCACACCGAAGCATTGTCTGGTGCCGAATGCTGTGATGCCAAGGCTGAGAACGAGCAGCGAGCAGAGAGGGAGGCTGAGCAATGAGGAGGCAGGGCCGGAGCCTGAGCTGTGAAAATGGCCGAGGCACTTTAAGGGGAAAAAAATGCCCTGATAGGGATTTAAAGTTGCTCATGTTGCCCTAACCGGTTTGGCTCAGCGGATAGAGCGTCAGCCTGTGGACTGAAAGGTCCCAGGTTCGATTCCGGTCAAGGGCATGTACCTTGGTTGCGGGCACATCCCCAGTGGGAAATGTGCAGGAGGCAGCTGATGGATGTTTCTCTCTCATTGATGTTTCTAACTTTCTATCCCTCTCCCTTCCTCTCTGTAAAGAATCAATAAAATATATATTTTAAAGTTGCTCGCATTTCAACAATGCAGTACATTCTTGCACCTCCCCAACCCCGCCACCCTCCCCAGAAACATCGACATGTATAGGTGCCTGTGTGAGTGGTTGCTTTAGTAAACAGTAAGGGGCAGAGGTATGTTTCGCATCTGGGTCGGTGGCTGTTGGATAAGGGACGACACCAGGGGGATTGTGGGAGAATCCTGTTCAGCTGGGAACCAGAAGCAACCATGAGAGCGTAAGGTCCTGCAGAGGATTCTCTCGAATGGGATTTCACGTAATGTCGTCTAGATCTGAAAGCACCAAGGAAGTGCCCGGCTGTATCCAAACTACATTCCCCTGCTGTCTCCCGGGTCCTCTAGAACCGCGTGAGGCAGCCGGCTTCCTCCCAGGGCAGCGGGACATTCGCTGATCTATAGAGGGGGACCGATCGCTGCAACAGGGTGGAGAGCATTAAAGAAACAGTGGGACATCCTGCAGCCCAGTGCTCTTTGTCAGTAAACAGTCGGGACACGGAGGGTAACAGACACGCTTCCTGGAACATGAACAGTGCCTCTCGGCTCGCTCCCCTCCCTCTTCGAAAGGCTTTCTTCTGCTGGCTTCTGGGTGGCCACTCTCTTCTGGTCGCGCCCACCCACTGCTTACTCCTGCTCGCTCCCCTTTGCGAGCTCCCTCTCTGACCAGTCCCTCGATGTGGGAGTGGGGAGGGCCTCCTCTCTTCTCTGCTACCGTCTCTCTAGGTGGCCAAATCCGGTCCTGGGGTCCTGAATCCCATAGACATGCTGATGACGCCCACATTTCTATCTCCCTATCTATACTAATAAAAGGGTAATATGCTAATTAGACTGGACATCTTCCGCATGTTCTTCTGGACAAAGCCACAGTGGTGGGGGCTGAGGCAGAGGCAGTTAGGGGCAATTAGGCCAGCAGGGGAGGAAAGTTAGGGGCGATCAGGCTGGCAGGGGAGGGCAGTTAGGGGGCAATCAGGCCAGCAGGCAGAGTGGTTAGGGACAATCAGGCAGGCAGGCAGGCAGGCGAGTAGTTAGGAGCCAGCAGTCCTGGATTGCGAGAAGGATGTCAGGCTGCCGGTTTAGGCCCAATCCCAGCAGTTGGACATCCCCCAAGGAGTCCCAGATTGGAGAGGGTGTAGGCCGGACTGAGGGACACCCCCCCCCCCCGCCATGCACGAATTTTGTGCACTGGGCTACTAGCCATTTCTATAATATCTTTTTGGTTACACAAGGCAGCCCTATTCAGTGGAGGAGGGGACCACTCAGGAACTTATCATTGGGAACCACCTAGGTGGCTGGCTGTCACACGTTGCCTACAAGACCCTCCATAATCTGATCCCTACCCGTATTTCCAACTTTGTTTCCTACCACTGCACCCCTTGCTGCTCATCATGTTCCGGCCACGCTGGCCTTCTTTCCTTTTCTCCAGTACACCTCTTATGTCCCTGCCTCAGGACCTTTGCACTCGCTGTTCCCTCAGCCAGAATGCCCCTCCCCAAGAGGTTTTCAAAATCAGAAGGTCCCCTTCTCTCAGAGGTCTCCTCTGAACCCCAGCCTAGCATGCCCCCTGTCATCACCATCCCAGCTCCTTATTTTTTCAAAGTCCTGATCTCTGTCTGCTATGTTCTCTTGTTTATTTGTTCGTCGTCCGTCTCCTCCGCTCGGACAGAAGCTGCATTTGAACAGGAAATCATATCTATTTTGGTCACTGCTGTCTTCCCAGCACTGAGAACAGTGCCTGGCACATACTCAGAGGCTTTGACAAATGAGTGAATGGAGGCTTTCCAAGGTCTCGTGAAGTCCGCCCGCCCCCCCTTCCGAGTATCCACCCACCTCTGGATTCATGCTTGCTTTCTTTTTTAACTGATTTGAGAGAGAGAGGTGGATTTGTTGTTCCACTTATCTATGCACTCATTGGTTGATTCTTGTATGTGCCCTGTCCAGGGATCAAACCCAAAACCTTGGCATATCGACAATGCTCTAACCCACTGAGCTACCCAGTCAGGGCTGAATTCATGCTTTCTAAGCATCATTCTGATTCAGCTTTTTGAGGTCCTCAAAACCAGCTAGGGAACATGTGGGAGACATGTGACGAATAATAATATCAGTAACAGTTAAGCCTTATGTAGGGTTTACTATATACGATGTGCTGTTCTAAGTGCTTTACATAATACTGCCTCAAAATAACCCTATAAGAATAGAAGTATTACCATTTCCATTTCACAGGGGAGAAAAATGAAGCCCAGAGCGTCCAAGTCACCGGGTCACACAGCTAAAATATGAAGAGCAGGATTCAAGCCAGGAGGTCTGGTCCAGAGACCAGGTGTTTTGATGGAGGAGTTTTTGTTTTGTTTTGTTGTTTTGTTTCGTTGTTCCCTGGTCAGGAATTGAACCAGTGACCTTTTGATGCGTGGAATGACAACCAACTGAGCCACACCAGCCAGGGCTGTCTGTTGTTGTTTTTTAATGGTTATATTGAGATACAATTCACACACCATACAATTCATCTATTTAAAGTGTATCATTCGCCCTGACTGGTTTTGCTCAGTGGATAGAGCGTCAACCTGCAGACTGAAAGGTCCCAGGTTCGATTCCGGACAAGGGCATGTACCTTGGTTGCAGGCACATCCCCAGTAGGAGGTGTGCAAGAGGCAGCTGATCGATGTTTCTCTCTCATCGATGTTTCTAGCTCTCTATCCCTCTCCCTTCCTCTCTGTAAAAAATCAATAAAATATATTTAAAAATAAATAAATAAAGTGTATCATTCAATGGCTTTTAGTATATTCACAGAGTTGTGCAACCATCACCACAACCAATTATAGAACTTTTTAGCACCCCAAAAAGAAACCCTGGCCCTAACCGGTTTGGCTCAGTGGATAGAGTGTCGGCCTGCAGACTGAAGGGTCACAGGTTCAATTCCGGTCAAGGGCATGTACCTTGGTTGTGGGCACATCCCCAGTAGCGGGTGTGCAGGAGGCAGCTGGTAGATGTTTCTCTCTCATCGATGTTTCTAACTCTCTATCCCTCTCCCTTCCTCTCTGTAAAAAATCAATAAAATGTATTTTTTTAAAAAGAAACCCTGCACTCCCTAGCGGTCACTTCCATTTGTCCCCAACCAACCCCCTCCCTCAGCCTGTCAGCCACCAGTCTACTTTCTATCTTTATGGATTTATCTACTCTGACCATTTCATCTAAATGGAATCAGGTAATAGGTGATTTTTTTGTGACTTGCTTATTTTACTTAGCACACTGTTTTCAAGGTCATCCATGTTGTAACATGTTACTGGCCCTTCATTCCTTTTAAATACTCAGTAACATGCTATGATATGGAGAGACCACGTTTTGTTTATCCATTCATCAGCGGATGGACTTTTGGGTGTTTCTGCTCTTTTGGCTGTTATAATGTTGCTAAGAACACGTGTGTGTGAGTTTTTGTACAAACACGTGCTTTCATTTCTCTTGGGTAGATATGTAGGAGTGAAACTGCCTGGTTGTGTGGATACGACACTAGATTCTTCAACGCACCGCTCTGCAGCCTCCCGTAGGGAAGGACTACTCTGGCCCAAATGACCAGTTTGTTTCACACCTCAGCCCTGAGATTCTTAGCACAGTTGGCACCTGCATGACCTGAGGGCCTGATCATTTGACCTAAAACAGAAGAGGTGAGGGGTTTCCCTGGAGCTGAAATGATAGCAAATCCCCCCAGAGCAAAAACTGTTGCCAGTCGCAAATACCTTCTGCGAGGTCCCTCCCGCACGAGGCTGATGCCGGCTCCTTGTCCAAGGGAAGTAGGAGGTCTGTATCTGTTCACCTGCACCTTTTCATCCACGGCCCTTCCTGATTAAGAAATGTGTGAGGTGGCTGGATAGTGTCTGGAGGTACTATCCATAGCTGAGAATGGAATATTCTTTTTTTAAAAAAATATATTTTTATTTATTTCAGAGAGGAAGAGAGAGGGAGAGAGAGATAGAAACATCAGTGATAAGAGAGAATCACTGATTGGCTGCCTCCTGCAAGCCCCCCACTAGGGATCCAGCCCGCAACCCAGGCACGTGCCCCTGACTGGAATTGAACCCGCGACCCCTCAGTCCGCAGGCCGACGCTCCATCCACTGAGCCAAGCCAGCTAGGGGAGAATGGAATATTCTTATGCAAAAAAACTGCTGACTTTAGGGACCAAGTGCCATGAAGGTCTCATGACCTTTAGCCCATTCTCACAGCACCTTAGGTCAGAGGCCGCATCCACTCAGTGTGGCGGGTCTTCCCCCAGCCCAGGCAGCTTGTCACAGCTTGCTGTGGAATCCACAAGACCAGCAAGCCTCACAGCCACAGCGGGCAGGAGGGTTAGAAGGGGGGCTGCTTTGGGAGGGCAGCCCCTGAGGCTCCCCCTGTTGGCAGGTAATGGCTGTGTGATCCAGGCCAGCTAACAGACACACAGCCCTCCCTGGGAAAGCGCGCTCCGTGGAGAAAGCCCCGAGCCAGGCAGCCCTGGGGGGCGGGGGGGGGGGGGGGGGGGCGGGGGGTAAAGGCCAGCGCACACAGGTGGTTGCCTTGGTTTTGTTTTGATTTTATCACGGGTGTTGGTAGCTGGCTGTTGAGACCCAAGTGAACTTTAGTATTCCTTGAATGTCCTCACCGGACTGAAGTTCAGATCTGTTTGCCGTCCTGGCAATAAACCCTGGAATTCCCTCGCCGCCTTCCCTCTGGGTTCTCACCGAGCTTTTTAACCCATGACCTCCCTCCTGCCTAGGACCTCCCTGGGAAATGTGCAGAGCCCGTATCATCAGATCCGTATTCTAGAAGACAAACATGTGGAATGGCCAGGCTCAGTGGTTTGCTCAGGACCGCACAGTGAAGGGCTGTGGGTCGAAGCTGAAAATGAGCCCTAAGCTTGTCACTCATCATCGCAGCCTTCCCGCAGCAGGAGAGCGCAACTGCCTCTCCCCTGCAGGCTGAGAGGAGGGGCGCGAGCTGTAGGGAGCAGGTGCCTGCTGCGCACACACACCCCGCACCCCACCACCCCACCCCCACCCCCGGGACCCCAGCCGACTGGAACGCGCCCTTCCAGCTTCTAGACTAGAAGGGACAGGCCGAGCTTAACTTGAAGGTACAGTGTGTAGCTTTAGTTTTTTACCCCTGGCCAGGCCATTCCAGGCTATTCCAGAGTTGCAACTTGATCAAAGCTGTTGTTCTGTAGGCCGCAGATTTAAAAACGGAAAAAGTCGTTAAGACCAAATTGACCCCGTGAGAGAAAAAGAAGAAAAAAAAAACTTTACACAAGAGAAAATACACAGCATTGTCCTGCCAGCTGCTTGATCTCGTTCATAATTTTTCAAGTTCAGAATGGTGCATCCGTGGCCATCTAGGAAGAGAGTTTGTTTCCCTAAAAGGTAAACATTGGAATTTCCTCTATGAAATACGTTCTTGACGGGGACAGTGTTCCCAGTTCTTGGAAGAAAAAAAAAAAAACACTACTGGGGATGTAGCCACAACCAAGGTACATGCCCTTGACCGGAATTGAACCTGGGACCTTTCAGTCTCCAGGCCAATGCTCATCCACTGAACCAAACCGGTCAGGGCTAAGATTGTTTTTTTTTTTCTTCAATCTTAGATATTATAATAGTTGATGGTCCTCCAAAGCTCAAAATCTTATTTTTTTAGTATTTACTTTTCCTCATTAGGGAAAATTTAAACTCAGTGTACTTTCTCTCTTTTGGAGGAAAGAATAACAACATCTCAAAGGTTTATTCCTTTATGTTTGGTTAATCCTCACCCGAGGATATTTTCCCATTGCTTTTTTTTTTTTTTTTTTTTTTTAGAGAGAGAGTGGAAGGAAAGGGGAGAGACAGAGAGAAACATTAATGATGAGAGGGGATCATTGATCAGCTGCCTCCTGCACACCCCCTACTGGGGATTAAGCCCACAACCCAGGCATGTGCCCTTGACCAGAATCCAAACCGAGACCCTTCAGTCCTCAGGCTGATCCACTGCGCCAAACCGGCTAGGGCCAAATTTCAGTTTTAAAACCCTGCTCCATGAGGAGGCGCTTTCTCCCGGGAAGTCTCCACCCGCCCGAGCACACGGCTAGCACTGATCTTTTCTGTAAGTCTTGACTATTCGCTGGGACTCAGACTCCCGGGGTCATGTGATTGGAATTATGGCCATGTCAGTCCTGCGTGATCTGGAGGTTGGCATCCTGTTGGGATTTGTCGGGCAGAGATGGGTGAGCGCTCAGAAAGAACAAAATCTCCGAGGCTCGGGCCCTCCCTGTCCTGCCCCCTGTGCTGCTCAGCCACGTGGCTCACCTATGGTTGCTTCGCTTGCAGGTGGTTAATTTCAAGAGCGTCAGGAATGCAAACGTTGGGACGGAAGGTGGGAGAAATCACGCTTCAGTTTTGTTCTAGTGCCAGCACTGAACATGACCCTCGTGGTTTAAAACCGAGTATATGTCGCCCTAGCTGGTTTGGCTCAGTGGATAGAGCGTCGGCCTGTGGACTGAAGGGTCCCAGGTTCGATTCCAGTCAAGGGCACATGCCTGGGTTGTGGGCTCGATTCCCAGTGTGGGTGTGCAGGAGGCAGCCGATCAATGATTCTTTCTCATCATGGATGTTTTTCTCTCTCCCTCTCATTTCCTCTCTGAAATAAATAAAAATATATTAAGTAAAATAAAAATAAGACCTAGTATATGTCCAAAAATACTTGACCCTAGACAGAACCTGCTAGAACCTTGTGGCTGCTGCTTCCCAGAACCTGCTATTCCAAGCAGCCCACCGGACGTGGTTGCTTGTTGCAGGGGGTTGGGAGGGAGTTGGACAGAGAGGTTGTTGGAAACCAGGACTAGAGAAGACGAGGATCCTTGATTGATCCATGAGATCGGGTCTGTGAAGATACTTCATCAGAGGAGATAATGCATGTGAAGATGCTTTTGGACTGCCAAATATATGAACTATATTCTAAATCCTCCTAACTGTGTGAATAAGCTACATGAAGGAAGGCAATTTTTATATTTTTAAAAAAAAGCCCAGCTTGGGTGGCTCAGGGGTTGAACATCAACCTATGAACCAGGAGGTCACGGTTCAATTCCTGATCAGGGCACATGTCCGGGTTTTGGGCTCGATCCCCAGTGTGGGGCATGCAGGAGGCAGCTGATCAACGATTCTCTGTCATCATTGACGTTTCTATCGCTATCTCTCTCTCACTTCTCTGAAATCAATAAAAATATATTTTTTTAAAAAGGCAATTTTATTTAAGGACAACTACCAGATCCCTGCCTTGATTTTTACCCCCAAAAGTTGGAATCGTTGATGGCTGTTTATTCCCTTTTCTCTCTTTGGGTGACAAGGGCTCGTGAGAGCGCGTAGTGTGTTATCAGCTGTTACTCCACCTGGCCTCTGCGGCCTGGTCTCGAGTTGCTGGCTGCTCAGTTATGTGTCACCGCAGTCCTCCCTTTCTTCCCGTGTCCATAGGAACCACCAGCAATGCAGGGGCCTGTCCCTCCGTGGGGCCTCACAGCTTTGCTCTGAGCCCAAGAGCTTCCCCCTTAAGCCAGAAATAGGGCTGGTGTACTTACCGGTGGTATCGCAAACCCTTTTCCATTTGAATGCTGCTTAAGATGCGTCCCACTGAGACGGTCCTTGCGGGGCAACCAGGGGCCTCACACTTTGATGAGCCGGCTAGTCAGTCATTCCGCAGCGTAATCTGTGCCCCCCTCCCCCTGCCCCGGCATGAAGAGGCGGCGGGGGGGGGGGGGGGGCGCCAAGGGGGGAGGGCGGGGGGGGGGATACTGAAAACCCAGCTTTGCTATCAGGCAAAGAACGTGCATCGATTTTGTTTCATCACTTTTGTGCCTTTTCAGGGTTTAAGGGTTTGGCCGACAAAGGAATTTGTGAGAAAGTTCCTAATAAGCAGTTAACACTTTAATGTACTTGCAGCTGCTGAGGCAGGAGTCCGTGGGGGTGACGAGCGTTGGCCTGGTCAGATAAACCCACGTTTGAATTCCAGATCTGACGCTTACTGGGCATGGGACCCCTCTCTAAGCCTCAGTTTCCCTGTCTGGGTAACAGAAGAACCTTCTCATTGGCTTGTTAGCTGAGATACTGAACAGAAGATGCTGAGCACCGTGGCTGGTGCACACACAGGAAGCGGTCAGTAAAAGGGACACGCGGTCATTGTGATCATTAAGGCAATGGAGAACTGAATAAAAAAGGGGGGGGGGATGATTTGGAAGAAAAGGAACTAAGTTAAATTCCACACAGAGTTTTATAAACCTCATGCTTAAAAAATGATCAGATTTATCTTGGAATAGGTAATATACGTGCATAAACAATTGATTTATTTTTAAAATATATTTTATTGATTTTTTACAGAGAGGAAGGGGGAGGGATAGAGAGAAACATCGATGAGAGAGAGACATCCATCAGCTGCCTCCTGCACACTCCCTACTGGGGATGTGCCCACCAAGGTACATGCCCTTGACCGGAATCGAACCTGGGACCCTTGAGTCCGCAGACCGACGCTCTATCCACTGAGCCAAAGCGGTCAGGGCTGCATAAACAACTTAAAAGGAGCAAAGAGGTGTACAGTGACAATCAGGTTTCCCTCCACCCTGTCACTACCTCCTCGTTCCCTTTCCCGGAGGCAACTAATATATGAGTTTCCTGCGCATCCTCCGAGAAAGTATCGTCATTGAAAACTACTTATGAGGGAGATTAGTTTTGTGGGGTTTTTAAAATACATTTTGTTGATTTCAGAGAGGAAGGGAGAGGGAGAGAGAGATAGAAACATCAATAATGAGAGAGAATCATGGATCAGCTGCCTCCTGCACACCCCACACTGGGGATCGAGCCCACAACCCAGACATGTGCCCCGACCGGGAATCGAATCGTGACCTCCTGGTTCATGGGTCGACGCTCAACCACTGAGCCACGCCGGCCGGGCCTGAGGGAAATTAGTATTTTTTTAAAATATATTTTATTGATTTTTTACAGAGAGGAGGGGAGAGGGATAGAGAGCTAGAAACACCGATGAGAGAGAAACATCGGTCAGCTGCCTCCTGCACACCCCCTACCGGGGATTTGCCCACAACCAATGTACATGCCCTTGACCGGAATCGAACCTGGGACCCTTCAGTCCGCAGACCGACGCTCTATCCACTGAGCCACACCGGTTTCGGCGGAAATTAGTCTTGAAGGACACAGCGATGGGATGGCTTGCTACACAGTAGGCACAGCAACTTGATAATAAAGACAACTGCACGTGTGGTCTTGTTGGACCCCAAGTTTAGGGGGTGTTTTAATAGCGCGTTTAGTGCCCTGCAGCCTGAGCCAGACTGGGTGCCGTCTTTGCAGCTATAATAAGACGCACGGGCTCAGAAAAGCAATCTGATTCAGAGGCAGGATTCAGAGGTCCCAGAGCACAGAGCCCCCGTCTTCAAGGGAGGGTGTCAGGGCAGGGCGCCGCCAAACCGTGAGATCTGAACTCTGGACTGTGGACTCATTCCCGACATTCCCACTTGCCAAGCCCACATTGCCCACATTCCCCGGGGACTTAGGCCACATAGCTTCGCCCTCAGCTGCCGCAGGGTCCCAAGGACAGGTTGGAGAGACGAGGCCCAGGGCCATGTGAGACGGGCCAAGGTTCCTTCCTGCATTCTGCCCCTGGCCGGCCGCCCGCCGGAGTCCAGTTTCTGTTCCGTAAAATGCACGGATCTTATATTTATCCAGGACCGACTTGGTAAATTTAAACCTGCTCAAGTCCTAGGACGCACCTGTTTACTGGACACACAGGGTGTTCTGTTGCTGCCCCGTTAAGAGGGCGACTGTGTGTATATATAGAGCCAAGACAGCTCTCTGGCCTCCAGTCTTCTGTCCGACAAACGAGCATTTAATCACCCCGACCTTGGAAACACATTCCAGTACTTAGCGCTACGTCCGAAAGTTTCCACTCGAAGCCAACCTGAAGTCACTCAGCTGGGGTTCGTCTGGCCGCCCGCAATTCAGGAAAATCGGGGTGAGCGTCCTCCATGTGCTTGACGACGCTCTTTACTTGGTCCCTTTCACACCAAAGGAAAGCCCTTCGCGTTCTTTCATCTTCCACCTGCATTCCACTTCCGGCCCCTCCGTTACGCCTGGGACTCAGGTGTGTGTCCCTCCTGACCTGGCCGGGCTGGTCAAGGGCCTGCCCCGTGCAGAACATCAGAGAGGACCCCGACAGCATCCCTTTCTCGGTGTCCCATGCCCCTGGGGTCCCACAGGCCTCTGGAGCCGCTTGCCCGACCGACCGATTCCTCTTCAGCCCGCTGTGGGGCGGCCCTGTAAGCGAGAGCCAGGCCCCCTGCCATTCCTAAATGCCGGCGGAGTGAGTAATGGTGCTCCCCTGGCCTTAAGCAGTGCTGTTATTTACACTGATCTTCGCTCCAGGTGATGCTTGTAGAAACTGACTTGTCCTGAAGCCCGGACGCTCACGGCGTTTTGGGAAAGGGCGGAGCAGAGCCGAAGGGATCCCTAGCCCCGGAAAGGCAGCCGGCAAGGCTTCGAAGCCACTTGCTTGCTTGCTTTGGAGCTCGGAGCAGGAGAACGGAGACAGCACCCGGCACCCGGTTTTGAAACTGGGTGACGTCTCCTAAAACACTCAGCTAGACAGAAACAAGAAACAAGGATACTCGGAAGGAATTGGGAAAGTAGAAAGCATTAGACTTGATTGATAAGCAATCCTAAAACTATTCTTTTTAAAAAATATATATTTCTTTATTGATTTCAGAGAGGAAGGGAGGAGAGAGAGATAGAAACATCAATGATGAGAGACAATCATTGATCGGATGCCTCCTGCACACCTCCTACTGGGGATCAGGCCTCAATAGAGGCATGTGCCCTTGGCCGGAATCGAACCCGGGACCCCTCAGTCGGAGGGCCGACGCTCCATCCACTGAGCCAAGCCGGCTAGGGCCTAAAACTATTCTTAAATGAGACTAAAGAAAGCAGAAAATGTACGTTATCAAGTATTACTCGCAACACCTAGCCACCTTAGGGACGAGGACTCCGAAGCTTGGTTAGATGAGCTGAATTGTGCCCAAGTACCCAGCACGGGACCCTGAGACATGGCCCGCACCCAGGACAAGTTAGTTCTTCCGAATTGTCTTGCTGATAACAGGAAGAGTTAAAGGAGCAATACAGTCGCCACTATTCTGGTTGCCAATGAACATTCTCAGCTCCGTGGTCATATAAAACGAAGCCCGTAACCGGCGTCTATTAGCACCAAAATTATAGGGCTGCATGATGCCACGCCACCTCACCTCCTCCTGTGGTCCAGCTGCTCAGGGAGGGGTTGTTCCCAGGAGAAGTCTGGTTTAGGTTGTCCGGCCACCTTGGGAGGGGCCTGGGGGTCGCACCGCATCCCTGCAACCAGTCACGTTCCTCTGGGTCCTGGCTGACCATTTTCTTAGCGTCATAACCCAGACGCCATAATAACAGTAATAATAACGACAGCGGACATTTTTAAGAGCTGAGGGCCAGGCCCCGACTTCAACACACTGCATGCTTTATTCCACTTAGGCTCCTGAGACAGAATGTTCAGACGCCGAGGATCTGTGCCAGAGGGGAGGACCCCAGATACCTTGCAGCCGAACTATCTAAACCTGGAAGAAGTCTGAGAAGCGAAGAGAGAATGAAGTCCATAACCTTATGCCCTTGGGCCATAAAACCCAAATAACAGCCTGGCAGAGGTGGGCGACGTGGTTCAGGGAAGAAGGCAAGGAAAACGCAACGTTGGGGGTTCATGGAATAAATCGGAAAATATGACTTCTGTTCTTTGGTAACCGCAAAGAATGGAAACTGTGGTTAGCGATTCAGGGGTTAGGGAGAGTGAGAGGGGAAGGCTGCCGTGCTCTGTTTGAGTTCCAGGGAAGTGGGGTTTCATTGTATGGGAGGCAACTGGATATTTCCTCCACGCTCCGTGGCTGGGAACTAGCAACCAACGTTTCCTGGCACTCAAGGCGAGTCCAGGCAGCCAGGTCGAAATTTTTTTTTTTTTTTTTTTGAGCCAAAAGCCAAGCATTCCTTTCCAGTTAGTTCTCCAACCTCCGGGGGAAGAGCTGGCCCGTCTAGAGTGACCTCTACTGGCAACCCCAGGAATTGCCCAATTTCCCAGCCTGTGTAGGAATCGCCCTAGAAATGGACTTCTTGTCTCCACAGAAGCCTCTAGATTCTTTCCCTCGCTAATGAATTGCCCTGTGGTTGGCGATGACAAGGAGGGTGGACAACATGAGCAAGCTGAAGTCATTCCACTTGCTGATGAAAACCGTGGAGCATGCTTTCACGTAAAACGTGAAACCACCGAATGGGTTTGGATGTGCCCGACCTCCTGGCCTTGACAGTGACTGTCCTGAGATGGGATGAGACATTTGTCTACCAGGGGTCCATCCTGCGTGGCTGTGGGATGGCCGTGGGATGCTCCCTCTCTAGAGGGGCCTTAAGACTTTAGGAGAAGAATAATGGTGATAATCTACTAAACCGCTTTGAGATGGCTGGACGGTTGGGGATGAGGGTGCAGCTAAAAGACATGGCTTCATTTGTGTTCGACACTGTGGAAATGGATCCACGTGGGATTGCTAAGATGAAGAAAGAGGAAATGGAGAGGTGACTGCCTAAAAGGTTCTGATTAAGAAACATTCTGCAACATTTTTACTAGTAACGTACTTTTTTTTTTTTTACAACTCTGTTTTAAGATGTATTATGGTCCCCATTTTTCCAGGTGAAGATATCAAGTCACAAACAGGGGCTCTCACACGTCAGAGATCACATGGGCACTTAGCAGGAAGGCCACCGCTGCAGCCATCTCTCCTGTGTCCCTCAGGAGGGTCCCTCCCCCCTCCCCCCCCCATCCCTCCCCTCCTCAGGCTGGAAGCCCCGGAGTCACCCTCTGTTTCTCACTCGCGCTCACCGCTCACTTCCAACCCATCAGCAACGTGCAACCGCAGGTCTGCACGCCCCATCGCTGCGGCCTGTGCTTCCCCCTGCAGGAAACATCTCAAGTCTGTCCATCCTCCCAGCCCAGCCCGTCCGCCTCCAGCACTCCATCCTCCTCCAAGCTCCCCGAGGTGGCTGAGACAGGCTTCTGAAATCGTGGTTAAATATGTATGGCCGAAACCGGTGGATGGAGCGTCGGTCTGCGGACTGAGGGGTCCCAGGTTCGATTCCGGTCAGGGGTATGTACATTGGTTGCGGGCACATCCCCGGTAGGGGGTGTGCAGGAGGCAGCTGGTCGATGTTTCTCTCTCATCGATGTTTCTAGCTCTCTATCCCTCTCCCTTCCTCTCTGTAAAAATCAATAAAATATATATTTTAAAAAAATAAATATGTATGTGTTTGCAGGTGGATGTCCACCCTTCCCCACAGGATGAAAAGCTCTATGAGAGCAGACCCTTGACCTTTGAAGTTAATAGTCACCCCTAGTGCCTAGCTCACAGTGCACAATCAATGTGTGCTTGTTGAATGAATGAATGAATGAATGAGGATGTGCTAATTCAGCAATTACATAGTCCATTAAAATACTCATGTGTAGGCCCCACTACCAGAGGTTCTAATTGATCTGAGATTAGGTCAGGTGTCAATATTTGTTAATAGTCAATATTTTAAAAAATATATTATATCATGGTAGCATATCCATATTTGCCATTTTAACCATTTCAAGTATGCCATTTGGGGGCATTAAGTACATTCCCTTCGTTTTGCTACCATCGCCACCATCCATCTCCATGCCCAGGTTATGGGCTCCATCCTCAGTGTAGGGCCTGCAGGAGACAGCCAATCAATATTCTCTCTTGTCGTTGATGTTTCTAGCTCTCTCTCCCTCTCCCTTCCTCTAAAAACAAAAACAAACAAACAAACAAACAAAAGCATGCGACCCGACTGAGTAGACTCTCTTAAAGTTACAATCACAAATCTGAGTGGGACCCTAGCTCCATCTGCAATGTTTCTTAAAGTGATATGACCCCCAAAGTCCAAAAGTTCACTTTCACACCCTCTAATCAGAACAAACCCCCTCAGGTGCCGAGCCCACCCCTCTTACTGAGAGAACAGAAGCCAGGAATACAGAAAGACTGCATCTTCCCACCGCCCCGCCTCCTGACAGCCCACATCTAGTTCCACGCATGTGGCTGCTGGCCCGTGAAAGTGGGTGAACGGCAAGAACTCTGCTCCCCAGTTCCCACCTCCCCCCTGTACCCTAAAGTTTCCTCCCTGCGAGATGGTTCCTTTCAGCCTTCACAGCCTGCCCTGATAGGCCCCATATTTAAACTCCCTTCCCTGGCCCTCCCAGCTCACTCTTCCCTCTGCTCTGCTCTGCTCTGCTCTGCTCTGCTCTGCGTCAACGCAAAACTCAGTACCAAGAGCTGCCTGTGCCTGCTGCCTGCCCTCCCTCACTTCCCATTCTCTCTTTTCCTCCGATTCTTTCTTCCATCTCCTCTAACCTCTCACCCCGCCATGCTGCTGGGACTGTTTTCATCCAGAGTCAGTGGTTGATTCTGTCCTCATTTTGTCTATCCTCTTTTCTTTAAAAATAGTTTTTATTGATTTTTTTAAGAGAGGAAGGGAGAGAGATATAGAAACATCAATGATGAGAGAGAATCACCGATCAGCCGCCTCCTGTGCGCCCCACACTGGGGACGAGCCCACAACCCGGGCATGTGCCCTGACCGGGAATCGAACCTCGACCTCCCGGTTCATAGGTCAACCACTGAGCCACGCTGGTTGGACTTGTCCATCCTCCTGAGTGACATTGGCTGTCCCTCCTTATGGAAACAACTGCCCCATCCATAAAACGGGCTTAGTCATAATATCTGCCATGTGTGGTTATTGTGGGGACCAAATGGGATAACTGCTCTCAGACTTCTCCTGGCCCCAAGTTAGTGCTCAGTACCTGCCAGCTGGCCTGAAACTTAGTGTTTTCACCTTTCACGGGAGAACAGATTCAGGGAATTCGTGTCTAAGTAAAAGTTAATTTGCAAAATAAATCTCAAAAGCAAAAGGGCATCAAAGGCTCAAAATGAATTTTTTAAAAGGGAAATGTTAAGGGAGAGTCTCGTAAGTAGAAATGTTTTCCTTTTTAAGTATCATAAAACCAATATTGGAGAAACGTCCTATTATTAAAATGGCTAATGCTTCTTTCTCGCGGGCGTAGGAGCAGTGGGGAAATTTCCACCCTTTGGATATATCACTTGCATTTTAGCTCAGAGCCAAAGTGGAATTGACTGCGTCTCCTTAATGCACAGAATGTGCTCGAATGAAAGAGAGATTTGGAAACTGAAGCCGAAGGAATAGAGCAGGGCCAGCCTCCTCTGAACTTGACCTTGGCATTGCTGCAGAGCGCTGTCAGGGCCAGAGTCCATTTGCTTATCTGGGCTTTTCTTTTTACTTATTTACACTGTGGTGCTGAGAGGCGCCACCCACCCAGACCCTGACCACACCAACGGGCAGGAAGCTTAAGATCCCGGGGGGGGGGGGAACCCTGGGGACCAAGGCCCCAACTTCTCTCCTGCCCATAGCAAATCTGATCCCTGTAACCGAGGACACCCTGGGAAAACCCCGGAATCCCCACGACTCAATGATCCAATGAGCGCTGTCGCTCAAAGTCTGTTCCAAAGCTGACCAGCCTAAGAATTACCTGCCGCCGCTTACCTTAAATGCATATTTCAGGGCCCTTCCCAGAACACCGCTGGGACATGAGAGCTAACATTTTAAATAGGTCCCCAGGTGACGCTCTTGTATATTAAAATGTAAGAACTGCTGTATTAGAGAAGAATTGTTGGCCCTTTTCTCCATTTTAAAAACTTCTGTCTGGTCTAAAGGGGACTCCACTTGATTCTCCCTATTAGAATGCTAGCTATTTTTCAAGACAACTCAGATACTGCCTCCTCCATGAAGCCTTCTTGGACTCTCTCTCCTGGAGTCCATTAACACCGAGTGCCAGCATTTTAAATAGGTCCTAAAGCACTTGTCGTGTTGTATCACACTATTCGGAGTCAGGCTTTACAACCACTGTTAGTTTATAGAGTCCTTAGGGACACGGACTTGTTAAAAATTCAGTTTTCTGCCGAAACCGGTTTGGCTCAGTGGATAGAGCGTCAGTCTGCAAACTGAAGGGTACCAGGTTCGATTCTGGTCAAGGGCATGTATATCGGTTGCAGGCACATCCCCGGTGGGGGGTGTGCAGGAGGCAGCTGGTCGATGTTTCTCTCTCATCGATGTTTCTAGCTCTCTGTCCCTCTCCCTTCCTCTCTGTAAAAAAATCAATAAAATATATTTTTTAGCCCTAACCGGTTTGGCTGAATGGATAGAGCGTCGGCCTGCGGACTCAAGGGTCCCAGGTTCGATTCCAGTCAAGGGCATGTACCTTGGTTGCGGGCACATCCCCAGTAGGAGGTGTGCAGGAGGCAGCTGATCGATGTTTCTCTCTCATCAATGTTTCTAACTCTCTATCCTTCTCCCTTCCTCTCTGTAAAAAAGCAATAAAACATATATATATATATATATATATATATATATATATATATATATATTTTAAATTCAGTTTTCTGCTTATCCACCATCGTCCCTAGTTCTAAACCTTGCACACAGTGTTCCATAAGAAATTAGTTGAATAATGTTTGATAAAACTGAGTTGGGGAATGACCAAAGAGAAAAAAGAGGTGAGGGACGAAAAAAAAAAAAAAGAGGTGAGGGATGAGAGTGTGGAAAGGAGGTAGACAAGAAAGAAATTACAAAATTATAACTGAAAAATGGGGACTGATCAATATTTTCGAAGCTAGGACATCCTGGCAGTCCTGTCTCTCAGTGGTAACTGAGGAAGGTGAGGGAGCGCCACTTCTCTCCATCAGACAGACCCCTTCATTTTTCTTTCCTTCTTTCCCTTCCCTCATTTCTCTTCCCAGCTTTTTCATCTGTCCTTTGTCTCCCTTACTTTTTCATTTACTTTTCTCTAATAATGCTCCTTCTATCCTCCTACCAGGCCTTAAGCCAGCCTGTCATTTGGTTGTTAAACACTCATCGGGGTATATTCTTGCCAGGCACTAGGCTAGGTGTGGGGACCCGAGGAAGAACAGGACAGGGTCCCTGTACTTGAAGAACTCATTGTCTAAGGGGAGAAGGACGAGCAGACGGGCTTCTGGGAAACGGCAGTGGTGGAGTTGCTGAGGGAGCTGTGAGAACACACTGTAGGGAGCAGAGCATCAGGGAGGCTTCCTGGGGGAGGTGGCACTGGAATTGAGAACTGGAGGACAGACGGGAGCTGGGTGGTGTTGGGCAAGTCAGGGAGAGGAGGCATTCCGGTCCTGGAGCCGTTTGTACAAAAGCTTGGGGGTAAGAGAATCGTGGAGTTATCCAGGAAACCGCAAGTCATTCTGAAGAGTGGGGACAAGAGTTCAAAGGGACATGGGTGAACGTTGAGGCTGAGCTGTCAGCAGGGGCCCGCTACGGAGGGCCATACTAGGCATGCTAAGGACTTTGAACCTTACTTGTGACCTCCTGTTTCAATCTGTATTTTATTTTATTTTTAAATATATATATATTTTATTGATTTCAGAGAGGGAAAGGGAAAGAGAATATGAATGATGAGAGAGAATCATTGTTCGGCTGCCTCCTGCACGCCCCCTACTGGGTATCGAGTCAGCATGTGCCCTTGACGGGAATCAAACCGGGACCCTTCAGTCCGCAGGCCAGCACTCCTCCACTGAGCCACGCCAGCTAGGGCTCAATCTGTATTTTAGAAAGCCCGCTCTGGCTGCAATGTGGACAATGACTTGGGGGGCGGGGGTGATGATCAGTAGGCAGCCCCCAAGGAAGGATGGTGTGCGGGCCTGACCCGGTGATGAAGATGGAGTCAAGAGGTAGAAGAAGGGAAGGCTCAGCATCAGAGGCCACCCTCCGAGCCTGAGAGGTGTATGCAGTCTTGGCTCACAACTTGAGCCAAAGAAATTCTAAGACGAAAACTTCCAAGATGAGTTGAGCAGGTGGGAGTAGAATTTCAAACGACCAAGTTTAGGTTGTCACTGGCTAGCTGGTTCTTCCCCCAAAAGGGAAACTCAGAAATGTGGGCGCCGAGGATGCGCCAGAGACGGTCTTGAGGCAGCTCCCAAGGGAGGGGGTCAACAGGCTAGTTTCCTGTGGGCTTTCAAGGTTCAGTACAGGCCAGGACAATGCCCAGTTCTTACCAGCAGGTGGCAGCACCACAACTCACCAAAAGCAAAGCGGAAAAACCCTTTTCGACCATTAAAAACAACCGTAAGCCCCAACGGAACGGAGGGACTTGTTGGTGATTAATTTGTGCATTCCGGAGTAACTGACGTAGCAGTTTGTCACTAGCAAGTTTTGCTACAGTCACAACAGGTTTTCACACCAGGGTACCTTTTACTTCACAACTTGCCTGTTGCTCCAGTTTCTGTTTGCTATTTAACCTCAGTCTCACACACACACACATTCAAAATCCTACTGTCCCTAGCGTGGCTTTTTTTCTCTGCACAAAATGATCCCAGGTAGCGTTCTCTCGAGTTGCTGAATCTGTGTCTGTAGAAAAGAATTCTTTAATCAGAAAGACAGTGTAACAGATGTTGAAGGTGGTCTTGGTTGTGTGGTGGTTTTTTTGTTGTTTGGTCACCCACCCTAGTTTTATTTCAACACGATTCGTATTTTTACTTTTAAATGTTCCCCTTCCAAATCTGGCCCATATGCACGTATTTTTACACAGACATACTCAGAGTCTGTTTCATCAGGGTTGCATTTGAAAAGGAAGTACATACTTTTTTTTTCTCTCTCTTCTCTTAGGCATCTAGTCTCTTCTGAGATCTCACCCACTTCCTTAGCTTCAAATATCACGTTGCACAGAGAGGCAGCCATGTCTTTATCTCTTGTCAACCTCTATTATTTATTTATTTGTTCTCCCATCCATCCATGTATCCACTCCATGCACTGTGCTTGGGCTGGGAATACACTTGTGAAAAGGCGTAGTCCTGTTTTTCGGCAGCTTTGCAGAGCACGGGGTGGGAGGCAATGGGGCATCAATGAGATTGGAGGTACAGCGGGAACTGGGGGAAAGAAACCCTAAAACCGACTTGGGGGCCGAAAGAAAGGGACAAAGGCCAACTGAGCAGAGGAAACTGCATATGCAAAGATATGGACACTCAAGAGATTGTGGCCCCTTCAGGAAACCACAGTGGTGTCGTTTTGGGGGAGAGGGAGCTGGCTGGAGACTGCAGGGCAGGGCTGGCAGGCAGAGGCCAGGTCCGTAAGGGTCTTGCCAAGGACTTGAGACATTGTCTCCATAAGTATCTCTCCTGGGACACTCTTTCCTTCTCAGCCTAACCAGGATCTCGGCTTACACCTCCCTCCTCTCTCTTCCGGGCAGACCCCCTACTGTGCGCTCTCAAAGCCAGCAGGACTAGGAGTGTCATATTCTTAGAGGCGTGTCTTCCCCTTTAAGCGGCACGCTCTGTGGCAGGTTATCCTGCTGTCTGGGGAGTAGATGCTCGGTTAATGTTTGGAGGGAATGAATGGAAGCACGGAGCTTTTCCGCAGCATACTGGATATTGCTACCTGCACGTCTCCCGGAAGGATGAACTCCACATTTCCACAATGGGGTCATCACCTCCTCACCTGCCCCTTCCCTGTAAACCACCCATTACCTGCCGCCGAATCAGCTACTCCCAACCAACGCATTTCTTGTTCTCAAAACAAAGAATTGCAACTCTTCCCTCACTTCCCCCTCCTCTCTGCTCAGCAACTAAGTCTTTCCCTTTCATTTTTATTTTTTTTTCTGGCCACCATTCTAGAACAAAGTATCATAGTGTGTGTGGGGGCGTGGGGGGTGGGAAGGGGGATATATTTGGGTTTTAGAACAAGAAAGGTGTCTGTTTAAATCTTGGGTCTACTATATTTGGGTTCCCCTGGGTAAGATACTAACCGCTCTAAGCCTCAGTTTCCGAGTCTGTAAAATGGGGAAGTGGATCTACTCTGTAGAAAGACTGTTACTTGGGTACACGTCAAGTGGTAAGTAAAAGTCCTCTTGTTCTTTTCACCTATCAGACATCTGCTCAAAAACCCTGAGGTCGAACATCACTTGCCAATGAAACCTAAGCCATGGATGTTGGCCTTGTCTCTCATTACTCCTCCCTCTAAACCCTAAACTCTGGCCCATCTGAAACATTGCCTGATTCTATCACTCTTCTTTCCTGCCTCCACATTGCAGTCCAAACACCAATCCGCCCTGATTATTTGAGCACCCCGTAATTGGCTCCCTCCTCCAAGGTCCTATATGTAGTTGGAGGGCCCTGTTTTGCCTTCAGTCTACGCAACTGCCCTCTAGATTACAAACTGCTGAAAACAGGCTTTGTGGGGTCCATCTATACCCCTGCATAGCTCCTCGCATGCAGTTGACTCTCAATAAATAGTGAAAGAAAATTCATTTTCCTTTTTTCGATGGGCTTGTTTTCTCTAGAATCAGACGTTTGCTTATTCTCACTTCAGCGTTATTTTGTTGGCTTCCGGAGAGCCCATTACCATTAGACACGTTCTGTTCTCTCCTTTAATTGGAAAGAGCTTTTGGAACAGAAAAATGAGTTCCTTCTCCAAGCACCATCTCCTGTCACTCCACCCCACCCCCCTCACCCCGCCCTCACCCCGCCTAGTACAGGAATCAACTACTTAGCATTACCCGGAACACGACTCTCTCACCTCCACTCCTCCGTGCCTTTGTACGTTTTGTACGTGCGGCTGTTCCCTGCGCCTGGGACGCCTCACCCCCGCTTCTCTGTCTAGCGAACTCCTACTCGTCCTCCAAGACTAGGCTCAGATACCACCACAGCACCTTCTCTGGGAAGGCTTTTCTGAGATGGGCGGGGTAGCGACCCCACACCCCCATCCCTTTGGCTTGCTCAGCAATTCCCCAGATAATTGTAGCAATACTTGTGGCATTCTTTGTTTACTTTTCTTCCACTCCCGTAGACCGTGAATTCCTTGAGGGCCAGGAATTTCTCTTAGTCCTCTTACCTTCTATATATCTAGCACCGTGCTCAGCGGAGGCGGGGGATTCAATCAATGAACAAACGAATCTGTTAATTCATCTAGCACTGCAGAGTTGGGACCAGATTCCCAAATATTTCAAGACCAGGTCCTCTATTTGGGGTACTTCATGCTGGAGGGAGATTCTCCCCCGATCCCCCAATTGCCTTGGTTTGGTGGAAGGGGAAGGGAAGTGACTCGACGGTGCAGAAGACTTCCTCCTTCAGGGTTGCGCCGTAATTTACCGGCTCTGGCACCGAATGGGTTAAGGCGACTCGAGGGCGGAGCCGTGTGGGTGCCACCTGCTGCGGGGCGGCCTTGCGCATGCGCCCTGGCATCTAGAAGGTTTAACAGCGGTAGCCGGCCGCGGAGGAGCGCATGCGCTCTGGGCCTTTTCCGCCGGGGGAAATCTCGCGGGGGCGGGGCGGGACGGGGCGGGGGAGTTCTCGCGGGACTCCGAGAGGAGCGGAAGCGAGGCGGCTGTGCTGCTTCAGCGACCGGGCGGCGGCAGCGGCGGCGGCGGCGACGACGACTAAGATTGTGGTGGTGACAGCTGCCGGAATAGGCGCTGCCCTCGGGGAGCAGCAGCGCGGTCGGCGGCCACTCACACCGCTGTGGAGGGGCCGTGCGGAGCGGAGCAGCTGCGCCACGGTGAGTGGGGCCGGCCGCGGCGGCGCTGGCTCGGTGCGTCTTCCAACCCCGCTCCAAAGCGGGAGTCGGCCCGTAGGGACCCGGCTCAGCCTCCCGAGGCCGCCGGGCCTGGGGGTCGGGACGGCGAGGTGTGGGGCAGGAGAGGGGTCCCCGGGACTCTGGACTCCACGTTTCCTCTTTTGGGGCGCTTCCTTCCTGGGGACTGTCCTCCCCGGGCCCTCGGCTCCGGACGGAGCCCCCGGACCCCGGAGCAAAAGGCGGGGGGCTCCTAGTTCCATTTCATGCCTTCTTCATGGGGGTTTGCGCAGAAGGACCTCGGAAGAAGCCCGAGAGCACGGGCTACTCATTCCGTGAGTCAGTCTGACTTGGCCCGGAGGCGGGGGATTCTCTGCGGGCTGCACATGGGGTGAGCGATGCCCCTTGGACCTGCACGGCCACCAGCTCTCCATCTTCCTGGTGTCTTGGGGCTGAATTTCGGGAGGGAACCCACCAACCCTGTTACTGCCGTGCGTTGGAACGTTTGCTGCCGGAGACAGTGGAGATGCCTTTACTTCTGTCCCCCCCCACCACGCGGCCCCCCTTTTCGAACGACTCTCTGAAAAATGTTTGTCGAGAAAAATAAGCAGCAGCGGCTGAGTGGTTGGAATGCTCCGAGGAAAGATTTCAGCGGGAGAGGAGAGAGCAGCACTGGTGGTTTTCATTTGTGACGCTCGCCATGTAGGACTGGAAGCCGCATGAGTTCCAGCTTGTTTAGGGGGGCTCTTCTAGGCTGGCTTCGGATGCTGTGAAAGTCCAATCTGCAGAGGAGCTGAGTGAAGTGCACTCGAGGCCTCTCGGTCCCCGTGGGCGCTCAGAAAAGAGTGGAGAAGACACGAGAGAAATGAGCATTAGTCTCTCTGGCTTTCTTGTCCCCTTTTCACTTTGTGCTCCTCCACTTGTCGCCTTTCCTTGCTATCTACTTCTCTCCCTTCCACTGACTAAACGCTTACTTGCGTGCCATGCAAGTCATTTGCTGCCCCCCCCCCCCCCACTTTTTTTCTAATCTACTTCCCTTTCTTTCTTGTCGTCTCCTCGCTGGCATAATTTTTCGAGGTTTTTCTGCTCCTTGCGCAGTTCGTCTTCTCCCTCATTTGATGATTCCGTTTTCTCTCCGGAGAAATCAGCCTCTTTCCCTGCTTTAGCCTTTACTTGCAAGCGTCCACTGTGTTCCTTCAGTCAGCCAGAAGGGTTGCTAGAGAGCCATGCGAGCCTTCGGTTCTCCCCCTGGGAACGGAGAGGCTCAAAGGATTGAATTCATCCCTCAGTAATCAATACCGCCACTAGGTCACCAGCGCAGCTTGCTTGTTTCGTTTGTGTTTTAGTTGTTTTCTTCATTTTAGGATCATGCTTTTGTGCCAGCTGATGCTTTTCTTCCTGTGTCACTTTTGTATTAGGGAGATTGGGTCGATCAGGGGCTGTATGACTTCTCACTGGCTTTTAGGGGGGGGGGGCGATGGGGGGGGTTAGTTAAGGTAAAAAAAAAACAACAACAAAAACGAAAACCAACCATAGACCTATATTTCAATAGAATTAAGATAACATGAAACATTTAAGGGAATAGAATATATTTAGACCTTTGATCAATTAGAGCTTGCCCATTGCGGTAGTACTAATTTTTTTGACCAGGCTAAAAGAATTTTATTTTTAAATTATAGTTGACGTAGAGTATTAAATTCGTTTCACGTGTACTTTACCAGGCTTTTAAAAATCAGGCATCTTTTCCTACATCTGCTAGCATCAGCCCTCTTTTTTATTGTTGTTGGATTTTTTTGAGAGAAAGAAAAAACTTTGTCTTGCTGCCCCTTCCCTTGTTCAGAATTTTCTGAATTCCAAAGTAAAAAAAGAAGTTAGTGCTTTTAATCAGCTTTCTTTGATACTAAAAGCAAGCATTTAAATGCTTGAGGCTGTTCACTTCCTCAGCAAGTATATTCAGGTGTGAAGGATTATTGGGTGTTAAATGCTACTGGTTTGATGGTACTTAGAGATTTTTCTCAGTAATTTCTGTTATCGTGTTGCATGTTGTGCGGCAACAGTTCTAATTATTACCTAGAGCAGAAGAATAATAGATTTTGGAGAAATGCAATAATACAGAATAGAGACCCACCATGTGCTCCTGGGAGGAAGTAATGGTTACTTACTTAATTCAGAGCTTTCTGGCACTACTGAATGACCATCGAGAGTCTTGGTTTTGTCAAAGTTGGCTTTTTCCCAGTTGTGCCAAGTGAATATGCATGATGTTTGTTATCTAAAGATGTTGTAGTGCATTATCTGGAACACAGAGTGTAAAATCTGGTTAAGGCACCCTTATAGTGGTACAGCAGTGATTCTTAAAATGAGGCAGGCATAAGAATTACCAGTGAGTCTTATATAAAATTAGGTTCTGGGCCTAAGGCCACTACACTGCAGAACTCCTGAAGGCACCCCACAGTGAATCAGTCTCTGAACGGGGTGATTTTGATGCAGCTGGTCCAAGGACCAAAACTGTTGTTACGGAGTACAGCCATAGAATAATGAGACAAGTGTGGCTTTAAATTACTCAACTTCAGTGTATACTTTTCTGTGTATGTAGAGCAAATATTTAAAAGCCTAATAGAATATGTGACTATAGATGTGATTAGCTTTTATATGTGTAAATGTTTGAACTTTGTTAGGACTGTGATGTGGAGCAATGTAATTTTAAAGTTTATACTTAAGAGGACTGTTAATTTGCCTATTAGACAGTCTGTATGTAGATAGAAATTCTAGATTGACTGTGGAAACATGTGGACTAATATTTCAAAAGGGACCGGTGATGCTAGTTAACACCTCAGTGCTTTATGCCAGAGGCTCTGTTAAGGCCTTTACAGGTGCTGTCTCTGTCAGTAATCAAAATGGCCTTATGAGGTAGGAGCTGTTTCCATTTTCCAGCTGAGGACACTTGCTTCTTAAAATTCATTGCTTGGGATGGGCAGGGGAGGTGTGTGCTGGGAACAGTTGAGACATACTCTCATTAGGCTTCGGTGTGGAGTGCACTCCCAGCCCATTTGCTTGGGAAGTGAACAGCAACATCTCCTCTATTGGAATGATTATACATTGTGTGCACTCCCAGATTTCTTCCTCTTCGTAATCAGTGTTGCGTATGTGATAAAATATTTTTCTGTCTTCAATGAAACACACCCTTTGGAGTCCCTTTGGCCGGCCTGTGTGCTCCTTTCAGTGGCTAGCCGGTGAAGCTGACATCTTCAGGTTTTCCCTCCGAGGTGCTCTTTGGCACAGAAGTATTGGTTGTGCTTGGGTTTCTTTTCTATCAAGTTATATCTGACAAAGCCATGGTCACTTGAAACATGATTTTCACTTGTTAGTTTGTTTAGGCTTTCTCTAGGAAACCTGTGGTAGATGCGTTGAGTAACAGCTGTAAAACAAGTGTTGAAAGTGGTCTTGGTTTTTATGCTATGGCTGTTCAGTTACACTGCAGTTGTCTGAAATCCTGAGTAACAGACATTTATGCCCTGTTACGACATAGTACCTGGACAGTGACAGTGCCCTGGGTTTCTGTCTGACTTCCATTTTGCAAAAACGAAACTCTTTGCTTTTTTAGATCTGCCCAAGTATTACTCAGGTTCCCATCATTGATACATAGTCCTAACGATCAGACCTGGAGACCCTTTCACATAAGCAGTCAGGTCTGTGGAAAACATTGATAGGCCTGTAGCAGAGATTTTGGAGCATTTATAAACAATCAAATGTAGGTACACACATTGGAAAGTAAGCAAAAGAGGAAAAGCAGTTACTAATGCTGGGGAAAACTAAAGGACTGTCCTAGAAAGGAAGTTGCAATACATTATTTAAATCACCAGTGAACAATATTTCATGTTGTAATACTACTGCTTAAACCAGAATATGTGGTATTGCTGGGATGGGACAAGAGGATATTAGCAGGGGTGGAATAGTTAGGGCCTCATCTTTCGGGTGATAGATGATGGCTGGAATAAACTAAGAAACAGCAACAGAAGCATATTACTTAGAAATATTGTAAGTGAATACAAAGAGAAAGCTAAAAACAAAATTGGGGGTGATTACTTGTGGGTGTTGGGGTAGGGAACTGCTCTTTTTCATAAATTTCAGTACTCGGACTTTTAAAGTTCTATACATGGATTAGTTTGATAAGAACTACACTACAGAGGTTATAAGTAAGGGGTTTTTGAAGACATGCAAAAATAAATACTCTGAGACTGATCTTTGTATTTTTTTATATTTGATAGACTGTTTTCTGTGCTCTCTTGGGGCTAGGTCTGGCCTGATAGAGTAAACGTTGGTTTGGTTTATTAGTTTACCTGCAGTAGAATGTTTGGCTTTTAGAATTTGACTGAAGGACTTTTTATTACCAGGTGATTTCTTTTCCCCTTGGTGATACTCATTTTTCTCCAGTCTTAATATTCCCGCTGGTTTTCCGCTTAGTCCATTTGCAGCTATGCTTGATTAATGCCCCACTTGGTAACTTCAGAACAAAAGGATAATAATCACTTGTATCCTTCAAATGAGTTCTCTGCTAGGTGGTAATTATCCAAGAAGAGTGTCACTATAAATAGTCTGTCCCCATTCTGCCAGTATTCAGGTTGTTTGCTGCTTTTATTTAGCCCGTATGAAAACAGTGACTGGTGAAATAAGAATGGGGCTTTATTTTCCTTTAGTTCTGCAAAGGTCTAGGTTGTGTCCCATATTCAGGGCTGGAGACTCGACTACAGCAGTGATTGTCTGTGGTGCCCACAGTTCCCCATCGCCTGGTACACACCAGAGGGCTATTACAGACTCCACCTGCACAGTGCAATTTGCACCAGAACTCCGCTGGCTCTCAGCAAAGCAGTTGTTCTCAGGTGACTGTGGGAGACTTGTTTGACTTTCTGGCACCATCTCCCTGCACTTTCTTTTCCCAGACACCATTTCTGACAGCTCATTCTATAAAAAGGATTTTTTTTCCGATGTAGACTAGGACTTCAGCTTTGCTCCTTAGGCTAGTTAAAAATAATGTGGGGGCTGCTTCTGGAATACTAAACCTTGGAGATCTATTTCAAGGGCGAGTGGAGACCCCAAAGTTTTGGGGTCTTTAGGGGCCTTATTGCAAGAAGAGCAGAAGATTCAGCAGCAAAAGGCTGAAAAAAGGCTGTTGGACCTTCTTCTCTGGTGTCTTCTGCTCAGAGTAGTAAACTGAATAAAAAAAGTAGGTCCTGTGTTCACTTTCTCCTGCTCTCCGAGGAGCAGACCAAGGTTTAGTTTCTGAGAAGAGTTAGAAGCAGCTCAGGACCAAAGCTTGCATTGCTTGCTTTTTGACTATGGATCGGGACCCAGCATTTTCAGAAAAGCAGGAAGGTTGGCAGGGAAAGGAGGGAGACAGGCCTATTTAACTGAGGAAAGTAGGGTGCATCCCCAGGGGGAGGCCTTCTTTCAGTGGGCTCTGTTTTGTGCCTGGAGAAGAGTGTAAGGGGTGAGGGAGGAAAGGTGGAAACCAAACGGGACTCCAGCCGGTGTGGTTCCTGCTCACCGTGCGCACCCAGCGGGAAGGAAGAGGAAGTGTGTTCTGGAATAGCTCGAGCTGCTGCCACCATTGGCCGGCGGGCCTGTCAGTCGCCTGGGCCCGAGGCTGAAAAGAGGAAGGAGATCAGGGCTCTGGCTTGGAAGGGAGGGAGGAGGGTTGAGCCAGCCTAACCAGGGGGCGTGGGGGCTGGGACAGCAGGCCTATTGGCAGGGCGGGGCTGCCTTCAATCCGGCCACTTCTCTCAATCATCCGTCTTCTGATTCAGGGTGGCATTGTGTGTCCCGGAGTGCAGGAGCCAGTCCCAGAGGAGAGGCGAGGCTGAGCCCAGAGTGCTGGGTTGCTTCAGCAGGGAAGACTCCCTTCCCCCTGCTTCAGGCTGCTGAGCCCTGAGCAGCGCTCAGAATGGAAGCCATCGCCAAATATGACTTCAAAGCCACTGCAGACGACGAGCTGAGCTTCAAAAGGGGGGACATCCTCAAGGTAAGTGTTGCTGCCAAGCAAATACTGAGATGGCCTCTCCTTGTACTCACCTACCTTCTTTGCCCGGCAACACACAAAGAAGCCGTGCTCCTCCTTTCATTGCCCACTTTTAACATTTGCCATCGTGTGAGATCTGGATAGCTGAGATGGACGCTGAGTCGAATATTAAATATGACCTAAGAGGGTGGTGTGTGTGATGTATGGTCTTTAACTGCCTTTGTGTGAATGCCTCGAGTATTTCTTTTTGCTTGTTGATATTGGTACTATTTCAAGTGAAGTCAAAGCAATACAACTGTAGTAAGGAAGTAGGTTGATTTACCTTGGAGAGTTTTATTAAAAAATTAGAGGATGTTTTGAAAGGCCTAAACTTGAAGTATTTATGTAAAAGCACTCCATTAGTCTTATTTTACATAGTGAAAAGATGTTTGCGTTCTGGAATATGATCCTGGTCGGTTAGAAATTAATTTCCCCTAGTTTAGAGAGGTAGTTAGAAATACATGCCAAAACTCATTAAAGAACTCAGTGTGTTTTTATTCTTTTTTGAAAAAAACCAGTGGAGTTCTAAATAATAAGGTTCAGTTTACTGTTGTACAAGTCAGATTTCGATATTCTTAGAAGAAACTTGAGGAGCAATTACCCCATTTTAAACTCTAATTGCACAAAAGAAACCTGCTGACAGTTTAGAAAAAAAATAAGCTGCTTTACAGTTTGCAGCTCATTTGGAACCCCACTATTTACATGAGGATTCACTTTCCACCTGGCACATGTTAATTATGTTGTTTACCCAGTTGACTGGAGCAGCTTGCCCTTTTGGATATGTAACTTACTTTTTTACAAGGTGGGTGTTATCGAATAGTGTCAACTTTAAATGAGGAAAACTTGAACTTTAGTGTTTGCATATTCACCATGTCTCAAGTTTTGACTTTTTTTCCCTCTCTGAACCTTAGTCTGATTGCTGGAAACTGCTACTATTTGTTGACTATCCCTGAATGAAATGATTAGAATTTTACAAAGAGGAAAAAGGTGGAAATGTAGAAATATGGTCCTTTTTAAAAATAACTAGTTTTTTGTATGTGTTTTTTTTTAAGTTACGCAGACCTATGGAGAGCTACTATTTTGTTCTCATTGCCAAAGGCATAGAGTTCTCTGAAGTTACTGCATAGTAGTTTAATGTTAAATGTGTAAGCTGGACTTCATAAAAGGTGATATTGAAGAGCTCTTTAAGGAGAAGAAAACTGTGTGTTACATTCAAAGCTGTTATTGTCATGCCAAATCTCTGAGGGTATTCTCCAAGTCAGCACAAAATTGTCAGAAAGCAAACAGACCAGCTATAGGTTTTAGAATGACGTATGTCTTCTGATTCTGTTTTCTTAGAGTGCTGGAAATCAGAGCAAATGTAACTTAGACCGCGAAATTACTCTGTATCATTGGTGTACGGAGGAGGTAATTTGATGTTTTCATAGGTGATGACTGTTTTCAGCAGATAATCCGCCAGTGATATCATAAGATTGGCGACTCAAATATCCACATTTGTAGCCTGTATGAAAACCCTTTGGAGCCAAGTGTTGTTTTTTGTTTTTCTTGTAATATATTTTTATTGATTTCAGAGAGGAAGGGAAATGAAGAGAGATGGAAACATCAATGATGAGAGAGAGTCACTGATCAGCTGCCTTCTGCACACCCCTACTGGGAATCTAGCCCACAACTCGGGCATGTGCCCGGACCGGGAATTGAACTGTGACCTCCTGGTTCATAGGTTGATGCTCAACCACTAAGCCACACTGCCCGGGCATTGTTGTTTTTTAAAATACAAACTGATTTCTCTATTAAACTTACCATAGAAACTTGAATGAAAGCCTCATGGTTCATATTTTTTCTTAAGTTTATCCCATTGCATATTTAGCACTAAAGCAACAAAGTAAAACAAAAGGAGGGATTTGAGGATTTTTAAGAATTTTTAGACAAGACCTTCCCCTCTTTACTATCACCGAAGTCTTTCAGAGACGATGAACATTTTATAAGTTCTCCAACTTAAATTGGTAACCTCTTGAACAAGTATAAAACCCTTTTCTCCCCACCTTATAATTAGAGAAGGTGATACTGTTTAACATTCCCCCAGAAAATTCATGATGGGAGAGAGAGTGAATTACTGTGCTCCCACTTACTTTAAGATTTTCTCTGGGGAGAGAAAAATACGTATATTTGGTTCTTTCCAGTTTGGTAGATAACTGGCATATGAAGTCATAATGCCATTATTGCTTTTGAACCGTGGCCATTAGCTGTTAGTAATCTTGTGATTTTACTCCAAAAAAAAAAAGTGATAATACAGTAGTTGCCCTTTGTCTCATAATTCTGTGTAACAGCTGAGTGAAGAGGAGGGCCATGAGGGACGTTGCTTTGTGTTAAGAGCTGTAAGTAAAAAACAACAGTGCTTCCTTCATTTGATTATTCAAGGAGAAACTGGCTTCATTTGAGTGGCTCTGATTTGATTTGATAACTCTTTAGGGTCTTAAAACGTTTTTAGAAGTGGCTGGAATAGCATTGACCAGTTTAACTTGATTAAAATAGGGATATATTTGCCCTCTCTTGATAAAGGGGGCATGAGCATATTGGTGTTAATACATTTTATTTTAATATAATGAAATAGGAAGGGGCTTAGCCCTCTGCCCCTGACTAGAGTTTGGAAGGATTGCATCCTCCCACTGTCTTAGAGTTCCTGGTTAGCTTTTGGTTAATGTTGATTCCTGTCCTCCAGCAGACCACTTTCTGACTTTCTATCTACACATTGACTTGTACTGCCCTGAGAAAAGAGAGAAAACTAAAGACATTTTACTGGAGGCCTGAAATAGACCTGAATGCTTCAATATATCTGCCTTTGTTACTTCCCCTCTTACAAAAGCTTGTATTTTCTGGGAAGGGCACTGGGGCATAGAAATGGGAGGAATTGCTCTTCTGTTGCAGGTTTCGGGCTTTGCGTGGCTGAGCTGACCCTCAGTTGCCCCGCCATTGTAGGGCAGACTTGAGAGAGTACTAGGAATTGTCCCCTGATCAGGCCCCTAACACCTAAATGTCTGAGCTCACCTAAAAGTTGCATTTGCCATTTAGGGGCTATGTAGACATACTTCAAACAGTGCTGCACAGGAATTAAGAACCGTTTTGAGCTCTCAAACCTGTGTTCATTCCTTTCTTGTTTACCATCAAGGCAGACCTTCGACTCAAGAAGAGAGCCAACAGTGGACCATCTATTCGTCTGGCACTAACTACCTATCCCAGTTACAAAGCTGCTTTAGAACTAGATAATGGGTTCACACTCAGATCGTTGAAGTTTTCTTCTATCTCAGCACTGATGTCTCTATTTCACTGTCACATTTACTGAGCATCTCCTAGAGCCACATCCTGGGATAACTTGCTTTGAGAGTTGGGGAAGAAATAGATGATGTACTTTTTCTCTTCAGGTACTCTTAAAATCAAATACGAGAAATGAAGATTAATCTGAAACAGTATATGGCAGTATGTAAAATTAGAGGATTTTTTTTAACAGAAGAAGACCTTTTAAAATCTATTAATTTAGACTTACTATTTCACAGATGAGGAAGTGGTAGCCCATAGAGGTTAAATGATCTATGCAAGATCACAATCAGTACTTAGTAGTGCACTGGTGTTCAATGGAATGCTGAAGTTGTGTTACACCTGTAACTGCCAAAGTAATTAGGAAGGGAAGAGATGGGTAAGACCTAAGTCAGAGAAAGCTCTGCGGAAGAAATACCACTTGAACTGGACCCTGTGAAATAAATAGGATAGGGCTAGGTCAGTGGTCGGCAAACTCATTAGTCACAGAGCCAAATATCAACAGTACTACGATTGAAATTTCTTTTGAGAGCCAAATTTTTTAAACTTAAAACTTCTTCTAATGCCACTTCTTCAAAACAGACTCGCCCAGGCTGTGGTATTTTGTGGAAGAGCCACACTCAAGTGGCCAAAGAGCCGCATGTGGCTCTTGAGCCGCAGTTTGCCGACCACGGGGCTAGGTGAAGAGAAGGGCGAGAGGGGGGGTTGTTTGGGGGTGGTAGTTGTACTTGTGTTTGAGATAGGGATGCTAAAATAAGGTTATAGATTGTGAGTGACATTGTAGAGAATAAGGTAGAATTGGAGTCAGATAAGAAAAACTCAGAGTTTTATCTTTTCCTTAAGAAGCATCTGAAGGTATTTAGTGGATGACGAAAGGTGCCCTATGTGTACAGTGGGTTGCAGAGAGGTAAACCTGGAGTCCCAGCCTGGAAGGTTGCAGTAGCCAGGTTGTGAGATAGATAAGTGCCCGCATAGGTGTTAGAGACTAGGAATGAAGGCCGGGGTGGTTTGAGAGGCTGAAAGGAAACACTGGGGGATTTCTGCTGGTCAGCTGGGGGCATTTGAATAAGTCTCCCGTGTAACTGAGAAAAGAATATGCATTGAGGATGCTTCCGAGAAATAGGATTTAATTGGTTCCAGTTTTCACAACAGCTGGATTTTGGTACACAGCTCCATTTCAGGTGTTTAACTGACCAAACCTAAAAAAAATAAGAGGTTGGGGCTGTTTCTTTTTTTCTTCACTATTTTGGTCTGGTATCGGTATGCTTTAGCCTGTTGATAAGAATGCTTATCAATCTTGTTGACTAAACCCAGAATATTGCATTTACTCTTTTGAGAATGAGGACTGTTTGAGTTCTCTTACAGCAGGTAATTTGATTGCCTTTTATTATATTCATTTATCCCCCTGTCATCTGGATGGATTCTTTCCAAGTAGGTAGTAAGAATGAATGAACTTTCAGTTCCTGTATAAGACTCCTTTTGGGAGGCTGGCTGAAGACCAGTCATCCCTGTTTGGAGAAAGAAACGTCTAAGGAAATGCAATATTCCTTTGGGGTCTTTCAAGTTTCACTTCTGTGAGCCATGGTAGTTAAAGTCATTATTGAATAGCTACCATTTATGGAGCATTTACTATATGCCATGAAGTTATACATTATTTCTAAATTGGGGCACTAAATTAGTCCCATCTCATGACTGCAGAAACAGGCTCAGAAGTTAAGTAACTTGCTGTTGTTCACACATCTGGTAAGTGGCAGAGTTGGGGTTTGTGCTCAGGTATGACTGCGATGCTTGCTCTACAGTGTGGTACTGCACCTCGTAACTGGCAGGATGAGTAAACCGGAAATGTAAAGTATCTGCAGTCCTGCTTTGCACTTGCCAGGCATGGGCAGCAGCTTCTATATACCAGCACATAAAATGACCTGGCAATTCCACTTTTAAGAGTTCCAAAAAAATTCTTAATTTTAAAAAATATAGACATTATGGTGTTTATTACAATTAGTCTATATATGTCACCTAGGAAATAAAATATTGCAATTAAGTTATAAAATGTGGTCTTTTGTAAGATGCATTTCAGAGACACTAAAATGTGTAAAAAGGGCATCTTCCAATCTATGGAATAACCATTTGGGGGTGTGGTGGGGGGACCTAAGCCAATCAGTAGGGGGTTCATAAACAGATTATGTTTTTTAAAATGGAATACTCTGAAGCTGTTAATATTGATGTAAATCTATATCAACACAGAATAATATCTACAGTTGCATAGAGATGTGTTAAATGAACCCCCTTTTAAAAAGTAACCATGTAACTCGTGTATTGAGTGCTTAGTATGTACTTGCACTAAGCTAAGTGTTTTACTTGCATTCCCTTTTAATCCTTACAATAATCCTATGACAGATGCTGTTATCCCCATTTTACTGATCAGAAAGCTAAGGCTTACATTAAGTAACTTGCCCAGGTTACATTAGATTTAGATCCAGGCCACTTTGAGTCCAGATTCCATGTTCTTGTTTTCATGCCCAGATGATGTTAAACTAGAGAGTGAGCCCATTTATAGAAAATTGCTGTCTATTCTGTTTGCTTATTAAATACGTAAGATGGTCTAAATGGTCCCTTAAAAGACCTTATCTCCAGGGAGCTGGATTTCAGGTGATTTTCACTTTTTTTTTGTACTCTTTAATTGTTTTACAATAAAGTTATATTCAAATAAAAAGTGGTTAACATTTTACATATATTTTACTCGGATGGATATGCCTGGGATTTGAAGTGCTCCAGTTAGGGGTTGGTTGGTTTGTTTCTTAATGGCTGAGGTTTAACCTACTATACATCTTTAGGCTAAAGTTCACTGTGGCTATGCTCAGTGTCATTAAAACCTAGAGACCTTTTAAAAAGTGATTCAAAATGACATTTAGAGGAAAATCTGGCCCTTTTGGTAGATACTCCCTCAATTTCACCTCCTTGTGGGTGTGGAATGAGAAACATCTATTGTATTGTGAAGAAGACATGCTCCAGGCTATACCTAACTTTTTTGAATCCCAGCTCTGCCATTCAGGCATTGTGATCTTGGGCAGTTTGCTTTGTGCTTTGGTTCTCCCATCTGTGAAATGGGAACAATAGCACTTACCTTCCTAGAGTCACAGTGAGATTCAAAAGAATGAATATATACTTGTGTGCTTAAAGCAGTGACTAGCGATCTCGCCCCCTAACTGCTCTCCCCTGCTGGCCTGATTGCCCCTAACTGCCTCTTCCTTCCTGATCGCCCCTAACTGCCCTCCCCTGCCAGCCTGATCTCACCCCCAACAGCCCTCCCCTGCAGGCCTGATCTCGCCCCCAACTTCTTTCTCTGCCTCGGCCCCCACCACCATGACTTTGTCCGGAAGGAAGTCGGACATCCGGAAGATGGCTGGTCAACCTGGTCTAATTAGCATATTACCCTTTTATTAGTATAGATAGATTATATAGGATAGGATTGCTTAAATGGGAGGGAAAAACCTTTTTCAGCAGGAGGAGATGCTCTTGGCAGACAAAAATACATAATCCCTATATCTGGACTGATAGCCAGCCATATGCACTATGCTGCCAAACCGGTCATTAAAAAATTGAACTGCTTCCTTACACCTTACAACAAACAGCTGTTGCCCTTAAAACCCCTCCTCAGCCCCCACCTTAGGTTCTGCCTTCACAGTTCACCCAGATGGGGTTCTGATTGGTCGGTTTCTATGCCAGTCAGCGTCAAAAGCTCCGCCTCCTAGGCAGCCATTGGCTCCTCGCAGTTCACCCAGATTTGGTTTTTATTGGTCGGTTTCTATGCCAGTCAGTGTCTCCAGGCCTATCTCCGGGCCTGAACAGAGAGGTGGGGCTGATCAGCAGCCCCCGTGGAGGCCTGGAGAGAAAGAGAGACACGGCTGCTGGCCAGGCCCCCAAGAGAAAGAGAGAGGCAAGGGCTGATCAACAGCTGCCACGGAGGCTATGGATCAGACCCTGCTTCTCTGTCCAGGCCTCTCTCCGGGCCTGATCCGCAGCTCCCTCGCCAGTCAGTGCTGGGTCGCCTCGCCTGCAGCGGCGGCACACGGCAAACCAGCACTGACTGCAGGACTGACTTCTGGTCGGTCAAGCCTTCGGTCATTACGGACCCTGGGTTTTTATATATTAGGATTAAAGCCCACACAAAAAGGGTTTGCTTCTCATCTATAAACTCTCAAGTAACCTGTTGAAAAATTATTCTTGTATTACCTGCTTTTAGGTTTGGGTTTTATATATAAAAGAATAGCAACCTCAATTTGAAATGAACTATAGTACAAATTTCCTTTTAATGTAGGTGTTTACAGCTATAAATTTCCTACTAAGCCTGCTTTAGCTGCATCCCATAAAGTTGGGTATGCAGTTGTTTTGTTTTCATTCATCTTATTTCATTCATCTCATCGAAGTATTTTCTCATTTCCCCTTTTACTTTTTTTCTTTGACCCATTGGTTATTTAGGAGTGTGTTTAATTTCCACATATTTATGGATTTCCCGGAATTCCTTCTGTTGATAATTTCTATTTTAGTTCCACTTTGTTTGTAGAACATACCTTGGGTGATTTCAATCCCTTTTAAATTTATTGAGGCTCGTTTTATTGCCTAGCATATGGTCTGTCCTGAGGAGTGTTCCACTCTGTGCTTGAGTTGGTTGTTTATTCTGCTGTTGTTGGGTGGAGTGTTCTATAGATATAACATACAGATATGTTAGGTCTGGTTGATTTATTGTTTTTACCTTGAGTATGTCATGATAGTAGGTAGAATTTTGATGAATTCTTAAGACTACTTATCCGGTATCTTGGTGAATCATAGCAACAAATTATTGAATACCTCCTGGGTGAAGGGTACTGTGATTAATGCAGAGGCTTGGTTCACGATACACATAATATTTAGTAATACACTGTTTTAAGAGCCGTGCTACAGGTACGCACTGGGTATCCTGACGGAAACACACTTAGTCAGACATGAGTATTGAAGAGTTTTCTAAGATAACTTAGAAATGCTCATGACTGCTTTGTCCATCCAGATATGCCTGACTTGCTGAGACTACTGTTTCTAACATTAGCAAAGCGTATTATCAGCTCTGAAGAGTTGTTGGTGTTGTCCTAGAACACTTAAACTTGGAAGGGTAATTGCCTTTCTGTGTATTTGGCATTTACAAAAGTAGACATGAGCCATATTGATAATAGCATGGCGTATACAAGAGCTTCAAAATAATCAAGATACTTCATTTACATTTTGTTAGAACTTGAGCCGAGTGCCTTCAAACTCAAACTTCACATCCCTGACACCACTGCCCCCCTTTAAAGAAATATTTTGTGGAAATAGGTTTCTGCTACACATTTGTATGTACAAAATATTGAATAGCATGTTTAAGGGGGGCTTCTTTTAACTAGAACTTTCTGTGAGTTGAAAATAGCATGAGCCTTAGTTAGTGTGGCTCAGTGGATAGAGCCCATGGACTGAACGGTCCTGGGTTCAAGTCCAGTCAAGGGCACATACATTGGTTTCAGGCTCAATCCCTGGCCCTGGTTGGGGCGTGTGGAAGGCAACCAATTAATGTCTCTCTCTCACATCGATGTTTCTCTCTCTGTCTCCCCCTCCCCCCTCCACTCTCTCTAAAAATCAATGAAAAAATGTCCTTGGGTGAGGATTAACAACAACAGAAAACATATTCTGGTGTTTAGAGTTGAGGTCCTTGGGCAAAACAGGGAAGGGAGTGGGAATGCAGAATGCTACAGTGGACTAGGATTAGAATTGGGGAGGGAGTGTCTCTTGCTCCCCTTTCTGCAGGACTCCCCTTTCCTCGTGGACGTTTGATTTCCCACAACCTCTTCTTCACGGTGCTGCACCTTTTCTACCTCCAGCTCGTGCAGAGACAGAACGGGACCCTGTTGCCAGTTGGGTATGTGTTTTCACTAGTGAAATGGAAGGACCAGAAGAGAGCGAGGAGAGCAGCTCCGCCGGGTGACCTGTAGACGTTGGGTCTAGCGCTGACTCCTGTAATTTGGGCCCTTGTGTCATTGCGTTACGTGTGATGTGGTCTTGAGTGAAATGTGCAGACAGCAGCATCTGAGGCACATCCAGAGAGCAGAGGCAGCGTTTCTTTGGCTTCAGCAAAACCATAATTACTGTCTTTTCGGAATTCTGTTTCACATAAATAATCTTAGGCAAAGTCTTGTCCTTATTGTGAAGTCATTTTGATCCTTTGTGTGAACTGGCACCAAAATTTTGCACAATTTGCTATCCTCACCTGAAAAACTCTACTGTGTTTCATCGATGAACATTTTTGCCAATAGTGTCAAATAATGGATCAGTTAACCTTTGTGGCTATATTTAAACAAAATTCGGTCAGTTTTCAGTTAGTTGTATAGTTCCCTGAACTCTTGCCACATCTTCTGGTTTTTAGTCGTGTTGTTCCTGTTGTCTGGTATAACTTTTGCCTCTTCACTTCCCTCATTGCTTAGTCTTAGAACAAGCCCAGGCTCCAAGTCTTTCTCTCCTTCAGGTGCCTCTCCACCGCCCCGTCGCTCCATTGTGTGCCTCTGGCCACCATGTATTTCTGTCTCTCAGATCTCAGGGGGTTCCTGTATCTCAGCATTTGCACAGCAGATCGAAGGAAGCGCTGGAACCCACACCAGGTTCATCCTGCTCATATAAATCAGGTTCGTAGTCATCGTTAGCCACCACTGCCCTGTCAGAGGTCAGGCTTCATTCTTACGTTGCCTCAGCTGTTTTTGCATTTATTTAGGTGACAGAGACCAGAAATAGGAACTCTTGAATTTCCATTGTAGTTTTTTATTCCTTTAGTTTTTGCCACTACCTCTTGGTTAGGTTTCTTGACTACTTTTCCTTTGAGTCTTTGTAAAGTATAAGTGTACTTTACTGTGCCTGTGATCTAAAGAATACTCAGTCGGTTGTTTTTGTGTGTTTTTTAAGTTAATGTCCAAAAAACATTCCCACTTTCCACTGGGTTTTGTTTTTGAACATTTATTCCATCCATAATCATGGTGGCATTTTATTTCAGCAATGGTCCGTACAGTAAGAAATATCTCTATGGAAGGAGGTTCTAAACACTATAGCTTTCTTTCCTAAATTTGTTTTTTATTTTCCTTGTATAAGAAAAACAAGGAAAAATAATAGGAATAGTTTACAGTAACCCTGATGATTGTTCTAACCTATAGTTGACACAACTCATAAGAGAAAGTGCCAGAGACCAGCTCCACAGAGGCCTAGATTGGGAAAAGTCTTTTCTTATCATATACTAGGCCAGTGATGGCGAACCTATGACACACGTGTCAGCAATGACACGCGTAGCCATTTCTGATGACACGCGGCCGCATGCCGAGGATGAAACATTTGCTGCTCCTGAGGATGAAACATTTGCGAAATAATGTTTTTTCCTCAAAGTGACACACTACCCGAGTTATGCTCAGTTTTTTGGCAAAGTTTGACACACCAAGCTCAAAAGGTTGCCCATCACTGTACTAGGCAGTGGTCGGCAAACTCATTAGTCAACAGAGCCAAATATCAACAGTACAACGATTGAAATTTCTTTTGAGAGCCCAATTTTTTAAATTTAAACTTCTTCTAATGCCACTTCTTCAAAATAGACTTGCCCAGGCCGTGGTATTTTGTGGAAGAGCCACACTCAAGGGGCCAAAGAGCCGCATGTGGCTCACGAGCCGCAGTTTGCCGACCACTGTACTAGAGGCCCGATGCAGGAAATTCATGCAAGGGGCTCTGCCCTCGCAGCCCCGGCCCTTGCAGCCCCGGCTTTGTCCGGAAGGACGTCCAGAAGGTCATTTGGCTGTCCAGTCTAATTAGCATATTACGCTTTTATTCTTTAGATAGATTCTCTTGAGTTTACGTTGCTGCTAAAGGTGAAGTGGATTGGGGAAAAGAATTTCTTGTTATTTCAAGCTTTGCCAGAACACTATGCTTAAAAACAACTGTTTGAACTCCTCCTGTGTCCCTGTATTTCCAGGGGTGCTTTCTGACCTCTTATTAGCAACACCGCTGGGACTGGCGGCATGCTTTGTGGTGCCAGACATAGCGGTAGCCAACCTGGAGCAGGTCCAAACCGAACAAGATACTGAAGTCAAAATGAACGAGTGGTGCAAGTACTGTTAGTCAGAGTCTGCAAAACCTTCCAGGAAAGCCAGGCAGACAGCTTTGACAGCTTCTGAAACCTGTTCATAGACTGACATTTCAGTTCTTCCGGGTCCTGAGTAGTGGGTTTCAGTCAACAAGGCACTCATTTTTCTTTTTAAATTTGCCCATAGAAGCGAGCTCTTGGGATGGACATACTGGTGATAAACTTGGAGCTTGAACATTGTATCATCGGTGACCCGTGTTAATAGTCCATATGATATTAAAAAAAATAATGAATTTGTATCTCTACAGGGACCTGGCTTTAGTCATTGGCTCCATGAGTTGATCTAAGCTTCAGCTTTAAGCTTTCATTAATTTTGAGTGGCCAATGCCTCTTCATTAGTAATATGATGGTTCATGTGTTAAGTGATGCTGTCCTTGAAGCCAAGGAGTATATATGTTTTTAGTTGTTTTTCTAGTAGTGGTATGTGTCTAGTCAGTCAGTTTTTTAAACACCATCTCTGTCATGACTGGTGCCATTCTTAAATAGGCTGGTTGGCTAGAGTCAGCCAGTCAATCTTTAACCGACCTAGCTCATGCCAGCCTGCAGTATTTGTCTCAGGAGTCTTACATTGTGTCTAACCAGTTGAGCTTAAAAGAATCAAAGGAATGAATTGGAGTTTTTCTCAACATAAGGTTAATCAGAATCTTTTGACATAGTAAAGCCAACATATGGTTGTCTGTGACTTCTTAAAATTTTACATCTTTGGCTCATGACCTTGTAGTGTAAATCTTCGATTTTACTAGATCTTGACACTGCTACTCCTTGTTCTATCTTAAAATCATTTAAGTTAAATAGTTTTGCTATATCCTATTTTGAACTCTTAGGTTATGAATATGTAGTGGTAAATTGATATAAAATGAAAAAAGAGCACAGGTATTTATTGAAAAAAATCCACCTATAAGTGGACCTGCGCAGTTCAAAAGTCAACTGTACATTTCTAAGATTTTTTTTTTTCTTTCAGGTCAGTCAGGAAGCTTTTGGGTGTGCCAAGGAGACAGTTTTCGTCTACTAGAAACTTAGAGTTGAAACAATTCTCTGTATACCTGTGAAACAATTTGTAAAGAGGACAATTATATGAAATAGATCCTTTTTTTAAATACATCTGATTAAACACTGATTTAGAGGATTTGTAGTAAGATACGAATCAGATGTAGTGAAGGAAGTTGTTGGGGCTTACAAGTAGGAAGTAAGAGTGTACTGATTCTAAATGGCTGCGACTTGGATAGTAGGAAAAAATGGCATCTCAGGTGGCAGAATTCACAGAGGGTTGGAGTGTACATGGAGTGAATTTCAAAGACAGTGATGAATCTGGCAGTCTCTTGTTCGTAATTTTAAAACATATATTATGGTTCCTGATCAGTACCCAAACCTAGCCCAGCCCACTGCCCAGAAATAATAACAGATTATATTTTGTCTTTCCTAGTATTTTTTTATTGTTTACACTGTTACAGATGTCCTCCATTCCCCACCTCACGGCTGCTTTGCCCACCTCCACCCAGGATGCCCTAATAATAATTTATCTGGATACTTTATAGTAAAAGTCAAGGTCATACTGTATATGAAATTGCCTTTTTGAAAATATATATATTTGCCCATTGTGTTAAGCCATTGTTGTTTGCAAATGACAGAACACGCTACTCACACTGGTCTAAACAATAAAAGGTATGTATCATTGGCTTATAATAATCAAAAAGTTAAAAGATTTGATAGAAATCAAATAATGGTTTAATCGGGGCTTCAGCTCAGTGTCTCCATAATTTTTTTGTAGGCATGCCCTGTACTGTGTGTTAACTTTGTTCTAAGGCAAGGGTTTCCTTCCCGCCTCCAGCAGAAGTCCTGAGATTGGGGCTCATTGGCTCAGGTAACCAAGGACTAAGCTGGTCACTGGGCCTGGGGAGAGAGACTTGCCCTGGGAGATTTGGTTGGGGGTCAGTCCCACCCAAGCCTCATGGCTACACAGAGGCAGAATAGAGGTTGAGAAGACCACTCATTGTCTGCTCCACCCATGCTATTATAAACTCTTCATAAATAACATTGTAACAGCTGCAGAGTATCTCATTATATGAATGCCCCGTAATTTAACCATTCCACTACTGTTGAGCATTTTAGAATGTTCCCCCGCCCTATTTTAAGTAATGCTTAGCTGGACATCCTTATTATATTTAGAGATGTTTTAAAGGAAAAATAAGGCTTGATTAGATGTAAATATGAAAGAAAGGGAAAAGGAGAAATAACTGGAAGTTGTATTTCCATAGACGGATGCGGCGAGTTGCGTAGTAAGGAGACTTGGGAGGACTTTTGGTTTGGACTGTAGCCTGCTGAGTGAGACCCATTGCTGTAGTGGTTCTCTTCATCTTTTTGGTGCTTCTGAGCAACTCCTGGGTACCCACTGGTATGAATTGTTTCCAGTTACTGTCTTCTCTTTTGTATTTAAAGACCAGTTGTACTGATGGTCCTTTTTTCCCCTCTCATTATTTCTATCCCCCACTGGCCCATTGTACTTTGATTTGAACCTTTCGCCTTGTTATAGTTGGTACCATATGCTCAAACCGGTCAGTCATTATACCACGGTTGTAAATGCAACATCTTACCAGAATAGCCTGTCCCTGCTGTCCCCTTCTAGTTTCACCATTTGGCTTCTATTAAAAACACAGAACTAATTTATTCTGAGTAAAAGACTAGTGTAATTTTCTGTACCATTACTTACAACAGAATAGAAGTCATTGATAATCAGGTTCTGCCCAGGAAGATTTAAATGATTCTCATTTAGAGGTTTGGGGGTTTTGTTTTGAGACAGCTAACAGTAGAAGGTCTGGTGTAAGATGAGCCATTAGCTTCTGTCCCCTTCGTGGACTTTTTCTCAATTTAAATGGAAGCATCTGGGTGGGCAGCAGACGGAGCTACAGTAGGATTTAGGATTGGAAGCAGACACCTGCCAGCTTGTGAAGCTCACATATGCTCAGTATAGCAATCATTTGATACTAGAACTGCCAAGGAATGTCCTAAAAATAAAGGTGGCCAGGAACAGAGGAGAGGCTTACAAGATTAGTTTGAACTTTTTTTTTCTTCATGGTCTGCCATCAGAAGTTTGGGTATTAGGCTCAAAACTGACAAATAAAGAGAATTTATAGCCTTGGCCAGTGTGGCTGTTGGTTGGGCATCGCCCCATGTACCGAAAGGTTGCCAGTTGGATTCCAGGTCAGGGCACATGCCTAGGTTTTTGGGCTTGATCCCCAGTGGGGATGTATGTGTGTGTTTGTGTAAGAGGTAGCCAATAAATGTTTTGCTCTCACATCCATCTCTCTCTCTCTCTTTCTCTTTCCCTCTTTCCCCCTCCTTTTCTCCCTCCCTTTACCCCTGGGTAGGATGGAAAGATTAGGTTGGATACCAAACTGTGAGAGAGATACATCGATTGCCTCCCACCTGTGCCCCAAGCAGGCTGGGGAACAAACCTGCAAGCCAGGTATGTGCCCTTGACCAGTAATCCAACCTGCGACCCTTTGGTACATGGGCCAATACTCTACCACTGAGCCACACTGGTCAGGGCTGTCCATAGCATTTTTAATCTGATATAACTCTATCCTCTCTGCTTCAGGAAGTATAAAACTGGAATAGAAACATAGCTAGATTGTTGATTCTGTGAAGTATTGGTCAAAAACAGTTCAGGCAACACTTTGTGGGAGGTCAGTTAAAGACAGTGTCAAATAACATGTGGCACAGAAGTATACATAGTGGTACAAGCATGGACTCTGGAATTGGTCAGACCTGAGCTCCAGTCCTACATAGTCCGTTTACAAACTGTGTCTCCTTGGGCAAGTTATCTGGTGCCTTTGAATGGACCTTAGATTCCTCATCTGTAAGATGGAATAATACCTACTCAGCTTATGGACTTATGAGGATGAAATAGCCTAGTTTGTCTTGGATTGTGACACATGATAAATGCTTAATAAATGTAAGCTGTATTATTTCAGTGTTTTATTAAGGGAGAGATTAACTCATTCCTCGAACAGGTGTTGAGTGTCTGCTGTTTATAGGTCTGATAAAACCAGAGGCTGCTCTGAAGGACATAGGAGCGCACAGCTATGGTAATGCCTCTGAGTTTCAGTTCACCAGTAGAGGTGTGTGCCAGGGACAGCCTTGAAAGAACAGTGGTGGTGATGGATTTCACACCTGATGGGTCATTCAGCCAAATCTTTTTTAAAAATAATGCTTTATTGTTGAAAGTATTACTTTAGTCCCCTTTTCCCCTTATTGACCCCCTCCAGCCTGCGCGCCCCCTCCCCCAACCCCCCAGCCAAGTTTTGAAGAGAGAGATAAGACTGGATGAATAAATATGGAGAAAAGGGCATTCCAGGCAGAGAGCAGAGGAATGAACAAAACTGAAGGGGAGGGGAGAACTGCGGTAGCTTTGCCGGAGTCGGAATGCGGTCTTGGTGGGGAATAGCAGAGGTACTTGGAGAGGTGGGCAGAAACTGGAGCATATGCTGGCCTGAGTATCGGGCTTCGTTCTTCTTCTTTTTTAATCCTCATCCAAGGATATGTTATTTATTTTAGAGAGAAAGGAAAGGAGGGAGAGAGAAACATCGATCAGTTGCCTCCTATACAGGGATTGAAACTCCACCCAGGTATGTGTCCTGACTGGGACTGGAACCCACAACTCTTCGTTGCACAGGACAGTGCTCCAACCATGAGCCAACCAGCCAGGGTAGGAAGTAACTGAAGGGCGCTGAGACTGGAACTAACATCAGAGTTGTATTTTAGGAAAGAAATGTTTGCAGCACGTGGTAAAGAAAGGGAAATCTGTCGGGACTGGCACTATGTAGAAGACATCTAGTTAAAGAGGACGCGTCTCTGGGTGGTGGAGGTAACTAGACTTGAGGGGTAAGGAAGAAGATTGGCTAAGGCAGCTTGGCGGCTGTGGGCACTGTTAACGGAGAAAGGTAATGTGGGAAATAGAAGGGTTTTGGGTTACCGTGAGTTCCATTTGGTTATGGTTAAGATTGAGGTGCTTGCGAGTCATCCAGAAAAAGAGATCTATCAGGCAGTTGAATGGGTTGATTTAGGCTACAGGGAATTGCATCTATCCCAGTAGAGTATAGACAGTGATGAAAGTTTGTGTAGAAGTGAGCTTTTTCTGAAGTGAAACTGTAGGTTTAGAAAGATACCAGGAGAACCTCGAGGAATGTCAGACATTTGACGAGGAACCAGCAGGGAGCGAAAAACAAAACAAAACACTGCAAACTGATATTTAACTAGGCAATATGTATGCAGAGGTATTTAGGAGAAAAGGGGACTAATGTCTGCAACTTTGAAATGCTGGAAGGGTAGATAATGGAAGGATGTACAGATAGATAAGTGCCACTAGACTTTTTTTATGGGGATACATAAAAGGTAAAGTTTACGGTGCAAAATGGGCAACATTCGACAAATTGAGGGCGCACAAATATTGAACAAAATCATTCTTGATGTTTGCGATTCCATTGCTTCACGTTATCAGCAGTGCCTGGACCAGAACGGCCATCAGTTTGAAAACAGGTATTGACCAAAAAAATTATTCATTAGATTATTCTGTAGATTCTTTTAAATTTTGAAAATGAACTGTATATTAATAAACACTGACTTCATAATTCAAAGTGTGTATACATTTTTTGGGACATCTTGTGTATATTTATACAGTTCCCCTACATCAGGGAACTTTGAGGTTGCTTAAACATGTGCAAATAGGCTTGGGGGGAAAAAAATGCCAGGGTACCCTAGCTGGTTTAGCTCAGTGGATAGAGCATCGACCTGTGGACTAAAGATCCCAGGTTCAATTCCAGTCAAGGGCACATGCCTGGGTTGTGGGCTCGACCCCCAGTAGGGGGCATGAAGGAGGCAGCTGATCAATGTTTCTATCTCTCTCTCTTCCTCTCTGAAATCAATACAAGTTTGTTTGTTTTTTAAATGCCAGGGGGCCCTAGCCAGTTTGGCTCAGTGGATAAGAGCATTGGCCTATGGACTGAAGGGTCTTGGGTTCGATTCCAGTCAAGGGCACATGCCCAAGTTGCAGGCTTGGTCCCCAGTGGGGGGGCATGCAGGAGGCAGCCAATCAATGATTCTCTCTCATCATTGATATTGCTATCTCTCTCGCCCTCTCCCTTCCTTGCTGAAATCAGTAAGAAAATATATATTTTTTTTAAATGCCAGGGGTGGGACAACAGGAATCCTAAAGTATTTACCACATTATAATTTACAATGTTAATTTAATCTATATGAGTAGAGTTGCTCAGTTAATAACAGACATTTATGAGCATAATATATTTTGCCCATGAATTCATAGTATTTTCAGTGAGTGATGTTAAAACCTAAATTAGAAAGAATTTCCCCCCCTAATTTGGTAAGGAGTTTATTGTCCTACATGCCTGCCCTAGGACTTCCCGCATGGTTTTTAGGATGGTTCCTCAAACTGTTTAGGTTATTTCCCTTTATCCAAATTTTTTGGTATTTTGAAATACAGTCTCATGCGATGTGACGACATTTTGGTCAAGGGTGGACCACATATATGACAGTGGTATACTACTTAGCCTAGGTGTGCAATAGGCTACCCCATCTAGGTTGTGTACGTGCTCTCATATCCCACAGCACAATTGCTTAATGACAATTCTCAGAATGTATCATTGTTCAGCGGCACAAGACTAGATGTATGCAGGAAGTAGTATGATGGTGTTTCCTGATAAATTAAGCAGTTGATGAAGAAATGATAGAATTTGCCTTGGCTGGTGTGGTTCAGTGGTTGGAGCATCGGCCCTGTGCACCAAAGGGTCTCAGGTTCAATTCCCCCTCAACAGCATGTGCCTGGGTTGCAGGTTCGCTCCTCTGGTCGGGGCGTGCAGGAGGCAACCAGTTGGTATGTCTCTTTCACATCGATATTTCTCTCCCCCTCCTTCCTGCCCTTCCTCCCTCCCTCTCACCCTCTCTGAAAAGCAATGGAAAAGATGTCTTCTGGTGAGGATTAACAACAACTAAATGATAGAATTTATGATGACATTTGTGTCTGGGCCCATTTTTCTTAGCAGTTCTCTTTCCCTTCCCATGCATAGTAGACTGTGTTGACTTCTTTTTCTGTCCTTATGCTGCCCAGAGGAAAAATACTTACTTGTATCTTTGCCACTCTGTAGTTTTCTTTGTTTCAGGTTTTCCCCGCTTTTCCAGGAGGCAGATTAGTAAAATGTTTTTAGGACAAGACAGATGCAAATTGAATCGAACTGTAGTTTCACTTTTTATTAACTGTGTTTGTAGTCAAGACACTAAACCTCTTTAAACTCTAGTTAGTTTTTCTGTAAAATAAAAAGACCCTCTCTGGAAAGGGTTGTCCTTAATGTACGTAAAAATGTCTTATAATAGGTACACAATACAGTGTATCTTTTTTAAGTTTTAACTTTAAAGTAAAAACGAAACTATCATTACAAGGGCTCCAGCCTGCACTCTTATTTTATGAGGGATTTGTATAAGGCTCAGACGAGCTAAGGGTCTGGAGCAAGGTTAGGGGAGGGCAGTGGATGCCACTGGATCTCAGTATCCTTTTGGATCCACTACACCTTTTGTCATTCATTTCTCACTGTGCAGACACACATGGTAATGGTGGTGTTTTGCTGTCCTATGTGAACTAATGCTGAGTTTGACCTAAATTGCATGGGTAGAGATTACATTTTTGTAGACTCTTAAGGATACTTCTGTGGACACTTTCTAAAATAGGATAATTACTTTGCCCACATTTGTGACTTCATTTACTAGGCTTTATAATAGGAAAATGGATTGGAAAACCTCCTAAAATCCCATCTGGTCCTTTGATGTGTAAAGGGTTTACAGTTACCAGGAATTGTTCCAAACACATACAAAACTGGTCCCTGTTGTCCAGAATTGTCTTTCTAAGGTGGGGGGATGCCTGTGTGCGCACGCGTGCGCACACAAGTGGTTGCGGTCTGTTGAAACCGTATTTTTCAGATTTACACTATTGAAGCATTTGTTTATTATGAGTAAAGAGAAAACCAGGTATAAAAATTCATTATTAATAATCACGTTTCCTCATTTACATTTGGGAAATCATTTATCACTTCTTTTGAAGAACTAGAATATTTTTGTAGCGTACTATCTCTCCAACAAAGATCTTTCTTTGCAATTAAATCAAACTGTCAAACACTTACTGACTGAATGCCCAGAGGATACTGAGATTAATAGATGAGGCTCCTATCCTCAAGTAGCTTAATCTAGTAGAAGACAAATAATTACTATGTATTGAGACAAGGATGATGATACAACTATGATGATAATACAAAGTTCAGTGGTAGCAGAGAGGAAGTGGTCCTTAAGTTAGGTCTTGAGTTTGCCATATTAGGCAGAGGAAACAGCATATACCAAGTCTGAACATCGTAAAACATCTTGGCAGTTGGGAAGCTACTTGCAGTAGCTTTAGTAACAGGAAGGTAAGACTGGAGACTTAGGCGAGGGCCAGATAATGGAGAGCTTTGTGTTCAGTGCTGTACACTCATACCAATCAGGAAATACTGTGAACTTGTACCAAGTGATTGGTCATGTTTGCTATGTTAGTCAAAGGTGAACTCTCTTAATTGATCTTCTCCATTCTTTTACTTACGTTAGTTATTAGCACACTGATAAGTATACAGGAAGTGATGTTTTCATTAGAGTTTTGAAGGTCTAATGCATTTTTACTAAGTGCCCCATATTATGGGTGGTTTTTGTTCTTGTTTTTTAATCCCATTTTAAGTTGCATTATGGCCTCTCTCCATTGTGCTTGTATGGATAGTTGAGTATTGAGTGTTTAGTATGAAATACAAAGAACAGTGAACAGAGACTGTTAATTTCAAAGGGAGGTAACAATATGATGAGAGAATTTGTCAAAAAACATAGAATTGTCTTTGAGGATAATAGACAATACCACTTTAGCTAAATTGTCTCAAAGTGTGTGGCATTGGAAATAGTACCTTCAGCTAGACAGACCCTGTCCACTGACTCTCTAAAGCAAAACCTCAGTTGTCAAGCTTCACTCACTTTCAGCAGGGCTCCTAGGCTGCTTTTATGTTGCCTCAGTTTTAGGAGCATACAACCAAGGAGTACCAGACATTAGAAGAATGGGAAACTATTGAAGGATGTTATGCAGAATGGCGGTCTAAGCTTTTAAAAAATAATAATAAACTTTGCTTTTCAGAACAGTTTTAGGTTTACAGAAAGTTACACAGTTTGAATAAACCCCACACCAAGCTTCCCCTATTACTAACAATTTATGTTAGTATGGTATATTGTTTATAATTAGTGAACCAATATTAACACATTATTATTAACTAAAATCCATACTTTATTCAGATTTCCTTAGTTCTTCCCTAGTGTCCTTTTTCAGTTCCAGGATTCCATCTGGGATACCACATTACACATAGTTATCATGTTTGCTTTGACTCATTCTGGTTGTGACAGATCTGGTTTACATTTTAATGATGTTATTTTAATTTATAGACTTGAGAACCTTCTGAAGGGGACAAAATGAAAGTGGTGAAGAAGTCACTGTATAATAATCCAAGGGCGAGGTAATGGCAGCTTGAATTGGAGTGGTAGAAGTAGAGAGAAGTGTTCTCATTTGGGGTATATAAAAGCCATGAGATTGGAGGAGAAAAATCAAGCGAATGAGTGTAGATAGAGAAGAAAATAGGTTCAGGGGATGGAGCCCTTGGGGCACTTGAATGTTTAGAAGTTAATGAAATAAAAAGAAACTGGCAAATGAAACCAAAAAGAGTGGCCAGTCAGGTAGAAAGCAGACCTAGAAAGTGGTGTGTCCTAGCAGCCAAAGTGTTTCAAGGCAAAGGAAATGAATGCCTCTATTCTGTGCTGTTGATGGGCCAAGTCAGATGAGGACAGAGACTCGACCTTTGGATTCAGCAACAGGTGATCATTAATGACCTCTGTGAGTAGTTTCAGTGGAGTGGTGAGAGCAAAAGCATGTTTGGGTTCAGAGCGAATGGGTGGGCACAGGGAAAAGCGAACGAGGAAACTTGCTGGCGGGTGGCGGTGGTTATGTAAATTTTCCAGAAAAACAAAACAAAACACTGCAAACTGATATTTAACTAGGCAATATGTATGCAGAGGTATTTAGGAGAAAAGGGACTAATGTCTGCAACTTCGAAATGCTGGAAGGGTAGATAATGGAAGGATGTACAGATAGATAAGTGGTAAAGCAGGTATTGTTAAAGGTGTAATTTAAATGATGGGTAAGTGTGTGTTCATTGTAAAACTCTTTTAACTTTGCTCTGCGTTTGAAACCTTTTAAAATAAAATGTTGGGGGTCAGGGAGAGAACAAGAGGAAATAAATTGGAGACAAGGAATACAGGTAACTATTCTGAGGAGTTTCGACGTAAAAGGAGGAAAGAGATGAGGCAGTAGACTCAAAGAAGTTTGTTTTCATCTCAGTCCCAAAGATGGGAAAAACAGTTATTTACTAATAGGAAAGATCCAGTAGAGAGAGAAAAAAATCAACGATGGAGAAGAAAGAAAGGGATATTACTGGCTTGGTGATCTTGAGCAGGCAGGTTGGGATCTAGCGCATGGAAGTAGGGTTTTATTTTGTCAGGAGCTTGGACAAAAGTAATGGAAGGCAGAGAATAAAGATACAGGTACAAGTAGTAGTATAGATGTGGTAGGAGCTTTGTGAGATCTCTTCTAGTTGCTTCTGTTTTTTTTATTTTTTGTTTTTCAGTGAAATAGGAAGTGAGATCATCTGCTTGGGAAGGGGCAGGTGAGGCTTAAGGGTGCTGAGATAGTCATCCAGGAGAGAGCTGAATCAGGGAGGGAAGCCGACGAAGAGCCCACTGGAAGCCTCATGAGGTCAGATAACTGACTAATAGTTAATGTTTCAGAAGGAGAATGGTACCAATGAGAGGAAAGACATTATCAAATGTTTTAAAAGAAAGAAGATAATTTCTCATAACTGATGATGTGAAGGGCCCGCCAAATGCCCAGCATAATGAACAAAAACAGATCCTCATTGAGATACGTTATTGTTAAATTTCAAAATGACTAGAAGAAAAGGTTCTTAAAAGTATCTAGAGAAAAGAAACAAGTCTCTGTAAAGAAATGCTAATGAGACTGCCAGAAAACTGCATGAACAACTCCAAATACCAGAAAACACTGTCCTTCAAAATCTGAGGGGAAATGCTGTTCAGCTCAGAATTCTGTTGAATTCTATACTCAGTCGAACTAGCATTCAGGTATAAGCATAGAATGAGAGCATTTTCAGACAGACAAGCCAGGACTCCAGATGCTTGCTTTCCAGGCCTCCTTTCTTGGTAAAGTACAATAAAAAAACAAGAATGAGGAAGACATGAAATCTAGGAATCAGTACATTTAACTGAGGAAAGTATTAGAGGAAAAATCCCAGAATGATAGGCCTATTGAAGAGGGAAATGGGTGTTCCAGACATTTAATACCATCCTTGACAAGTTGTAATAACTTAAAAATGTAATAAAGCCAGAAAAAAATTGTTTTAAGGTTGTTAGAACTCCAGGAAAAGCAGAAAGCCATCCAATAATGAAACTGATTTTTTTTTTTTAAACCACCTTAAATTTTTCTCCCAGAGTTGTAAACTGTGACTTTGACCATGAATATTCAACTGTAGAAAACAAGGCGCTTTGGTTGTAGTCCATTCAGATTTGATAGCTTAATCATTATAAGTCTATTATGCAGACCTATTCATGATATTAATACCCTTTTACCACACGAACGGGGATTATAAAGGTTTGATGACACCATTCTGTGGCTGCAGACAGTCATACCTTAGGTAATCATAATTCTGATCATTTTTGTGACTTGGGAAACTATTTGTTATCGTGGGCAAAAGAGTGAATCCCATATGCTTAGACCCCCTTGCATTTCCAGGTAGCATGGATGTTGTTGCTCCATTAGTTCCGGGGCTGACCCAGAATCTTGAAGTGGTACCAGTTTCCCACTTGAAATGCTACATGAAATCGGGAAGTTCTTGTAGCCTGGAATTGAGGGTCTGACAGACCCATTGTTTGCATTAATACATCCTATTATTTAGTCCCTCTGTTCTCTGCAGTTTGTGACGTTTCTGTGGGCTGAAAGTGCTGGTTTTCCAGGGAACAGTGTGTAGGTGCTTCAAGAGAGAAAACTAATAGGCAGAGCAGGGCTAGGCTTGTCTTCTTTTGATGGTACGTGCCTGGAGCAGCGGGGTTCTCAGCCCCGCCCCGCCCAGCCCGCTCTGCAGCCTGCTGTCTCTGAGCTGAGCAGCTGCCTGAAGGAGGCCACGAAAGCTAATTCATTGTTCGAGAGGCCTCCATTCCAACAGTAAAAGGAGGGGGAGTTCATCTCGCCTGTCTGTTAACAGCTATATTTATCTCCAGTCCATTAGAGAGGTCCTTAGAAAAAGTTGTCGTGAACACGAATGTCCATTTTTCTTGATGAAAGTGCCCATATTTGGGGTCTTATAATATAGACTCCTAATGTCACTTGTGGAAGTAGAGAAAAGTATAAGTAATAACTGAGTAAGCATGTGTCTGGGTATACTAGTTACAATTGAATCTTTTCATAGATTCTAAAGTTTTTCTGTACATTATATAGCCATTTGAATTGGTTGTGTGAAAAAAGTAGTCAAGTTTTGTGTAGCTATTTTTAATTGTATAGCAATTAAACATTCCCTAAGTTCTCAAAAAATGGGATCATTCTTCATAACTGAAGAATTATACCTTTTATACCAGTGGTTCTCAACCTTTCTAATGTGACCCACAGGTTGAGAACCGCTGCTGTAGAGCCTAAGACCATCGGAAAACACAGATATTTACATTACGATTCATAACAGTAGCAAAATTACAGTTAGAAAGTAGCAACGAAAATAATTTTATGGTTGGGGGTCACCACAACATGAGGAACTGTATTAAAGGGTCGCGGCATTAGAAAGGTTGAGAACCACTGTTTTATACATTCTCTTTTGTTTAAATATGGTGGAGAATAATTAAACTTTTATCTAATTTTTTAATTCTGTCACCTTGAGAAACCTATGAGATGGCATTAAATTTGATATCTCACCCTATACTCTGTTCGTTTCTGTAAACAGAAGGGGCACCTTGTGAGGGAAGCAGTGAATTTAGTTCTTAAAATAATGTGTATAGGTGTTTTTTTTAAATGTTTATTTTAGAGTCTCTTCAAAACAGTCCGATTCCCCCTACCCTAGCCTAATTTCTCTATTGCCTGGCTTACTGCACGAGCCCTGCTGCCCTTTTGTCTCCCTCAGATGTGCCTGCCGCACAAAAGCCAGAATCATGATCTTAAAGGGAAAATTCAGCCCATAATTTCCCAGAATCCTTATTCTACCGGTCAAAGCCCTGCACAGTCTGGCCCAGCTCTCTGTCTCTCAGGCCCCCATGGCTCCCCTTTCACATACCCCCTGGGATTCAGCATTTCCATTCTAGACTATGTTAAACTCTGCTCAGGTTCTTCCTCCGTTTGGAATATTTCTGCTCTCTCTCTCATCCGTGTCCTTATGGCCACTCCCAAACCTAGCTAAGACCTACTCACCCCTAGGGCTTCAGTTGAAATTTCTCTGCCCAGGTGAGCTTTCCTTGACACTCAGTCTCTATGCATGATTAGGTTAGGGGGCCAAGGTATGCTCTCCTACAAAGCACCCTGAACTTTTCATCATAGAACTTTCTATACCTGAAGTTGTAATTACCTTGCCTCCCTTGCTGTCAACTCCCTGCAAGTAAGGGTCATTTCTTTCTTTTTTTTAAAAAAAAATGATTTCAGAGAGGAAGGGAGAGGGAGAGAGAGAAACGTCAGTGATTAGAGAGAATCATTGATGGGCCGCCTTGTGCGCGCGCGCACACACACACACACGCACACACATAACACTGGGGATTGAGCCCACAACCTGGGCATGGGGGAATCAAACCGTGACCTCCTGGTTCATAGGTCGAGGCTCAACCACTGAGCCATGCCAGCTGGGCAGGATCATTTTTTTATTGTATCTCCAGGACCGAGCACAGTCCCTGACTCAAAATAAGCACTCACAATATATTTGTCTGCTCCCTGAGTCTTAATATACATTCTTGATTATTTTATTATAATAGAGTCCTAAGAATGGCATTACTGGGCTAATACGTATGAAGACTCAGATCTTTAATACATATGACCAGTTGATTTTTATGAAACCTCATATCTTTTTATACTCTAACCATCCCACCACCATCACTCAATACTAACTTGTTTTCATCTTTGCCAATACAGTCATTCAAAGAGGAGGAAGGAGAAGTTCTTTCACATGTTTGAGTGATAGGCACAGACAACTGGGCTACTTGATCAGTTATTCCAAGCATGCCCACATGAAGGCCTGTCCTTGAAGATTTCTGTAAGACTCTTCAGCTTTCCTGATGGCACTTGAGCAGCGAGGCGGAGGCAGTGAGCAGGGTAGCTGATCTTAACCTGTAGGCAGTTGTTTTCCGGCACTGGAGCAGCATTGCCAGAGTGGTTACCTACAGCAGGTGACTGTCCACAGTGACTGTAATTACCATTTGTCATTTCAATCTGACAGCTCCATAACAGGGGGCAATGTGTAACCAACAGGTCAGGAGATAGCAAGTAAAGTGTCGTTAAACAACAATGATTCCCTCTTTGTTAAACTCCAGTGAAAATAAAAACGGGAAGGTGACGGCTCACCGGGCCCGCTAACATACTCTGAGTTGCTCTACCTTTAGGTTCTTGCTCTATCCCTGCACTGTTTGAAGTGGCCCTTTATCTAGTTCCTCCAGACAGGAATTGAGTTTTCTACGTCGACCATGAAGCTAATTTGGAAATGTAGCTTGCCTTCCTACCTAGCACATCAGCAACAGTTCCCCTTATCCCACTTTTTATGTATTTTTATTGTTATTTGTATACATGGTTCCCTTAGTTTATAAACACTTCTGAGGGCAGAAACTGTGTCTTTCATCTTTTTTTTAAATTTCCATTGAAACTTTTTTTTTTAATTCCTATTGCAGCTTACTAGCACAATGCTTTCATTATAGTAAACACTTAAATATTAACTCCAGTGCAATTCAAAGAGGATAGATAGTTCCTGTAAATCACTATGATGGTCTAGTAATGACAGACTATAGATCCTAGATTTTCATACCTTTATCCTCTTTCTCAACTCCCCATAACTATCTCAATAACAAACTAAATTATTTGGCTGCTTAAGCATTGTGGACCTTGTAAAGCAAGACTCTTTTTTTAGTTTTTCATCCACATATTGGTAGAATTTGTGTACTTCCTTCAGTGCTTTTGCCCTTTGACAAATGTCACTTTATATAAGAAATACCTCCTTAATGAATTCCAAAAGATAGAAAGAACTGATTTGAGGGTGATTTCAATCAGGGTCCTGGTAGGAAACCCATGACACACTTAAATTGGCTACTTTGAGGAGACTCTAATAACGAGATTGTTTACAAGGTGTGGGCAGGGTTCCTCTAGAAACCACCAGGGATGATGCAGTGCCCAGAATTAGTAACCGGGTCACCATCCTGAGGCCTGAACAACACAGTGGGGCAGAAGGGAGGTACCGGAATGTGGAGGAGGAAAGGACTGGGTCAGTAGGGCTGCGACCTTCAGTCGAGGGTCCAAGACTTCCACTGACACCTCCACAGAGGGAGCCTTCTGCAGGCCTTTCCCTTGGTGGTACCCCTGGGAGCCAGAGAGCAAGAGAGCCTGTCTTTGTGGTCCATGCAGATCCAGGGCCCACAAAGAGAAGGGTAGAAACTGGGTCTGGAGAGGCAGGTGGAAAATACCAGCACAGGGGTACCATCTACCTTTTAAAAGTATGCTTTGTGCTCTGGCCAGTGTGGTTCAGTTGGTTGAGCATCATCCCATGCACCGCAAGGCTGCCAGTTTGATTCCTGGTCAGGGCACATACCCAGATTGTGGTACATACAAGAGGCAACTGATCGATATTTCTCTCTCAAACCTATGTTTCTCCCCACGTCCTGCTCTCCTCTCCCTTCCTCTCTCTCTCTCAAATCAATAAAACATATTTTAAATTTTAAATAAATAAAATTATGTGTTTTATTCCTGGTGGCTTCAAAAGAGAAAATTATGCAGCAGCTCTATAGAAACGTTTTTCTAAAGCTTTTCAGAAGAAAATGGTGGTCAAGAAGGAAGACTAATGAGCCACGTGTAATCATCAATCCCTTTTTATTCCACCTCCCAAAAATATCTTGACTCTATCACCTTCCCTCAGCCGCACTGCCCACCCCAGTCCAAGCACGGTCACCTCTCACCTGGGCAGCTATCGTAGTCCCCACCTGGTCTTCCTGCACCTCATCCCCCCAGCCCGTGGAGTGGGGTTTTTTGCAATATGTGTGGTGAGAAAAGAAACTATTCCGTGCACAGCAGCTCAGTTGTGATACAGCACGCTGTGAGGCAGCCCTGTGGCCAGGCCGCTCTCCGGCTAGATGCTCTGCTCCACTCTGTGCCGGTCTGCGCTGGCCTGCGCTGGCCTGCTCTTCTCTGCTCCAGGGAGATGGGTGTTTCAGTTCACCAGGGGGCCGGTCTCACCCGTCTTCGGTGGAAAGGGAAAGTGTGCTCCCACAGTGGAGTGTTTGAAAAATGCACAGCTGAAGGCCACTTTTCAGTGACTTCTGACTATCATCCTTAGCATACCCGCTTGAACTCACTAATTTGCATACTGCAGCCTTTCGCCTAGACACCACGGGAGATCCTGTGGGTCTCCTCAAATTCACTCTCTGACTGTGTCCCCCTCCCTCCAAGCTGGGTTTCTGTTCCCTAATCCTGTACTTACACTAACACTAATCCACATGTTCACTCTAGTGTTGTAATGATCTGTTTAATTGCCTGCATTCACCTCCATCCTGGGAATAGGGTGAGGATTTACCACTTCATCCCCAGTCCCTCTTTGCCACCAAACTCCTGATTTGAAGCTAGTTTTAACTGCCTCGGAAGTGGAAAATGCAGTGGGAGGTAGCTTGCTGAAGTCAGAATGGTAGCGTTTTAGGTGGAAGGACCCCTGGCCTTGAGTTTTTCAGGCATAGCTCCTTATGCAGCTGTCGGCGATTAACTCGGTAACTTTGACGTTGCTTTGCTTTTGCTTTCAGTTACATTCTTGGAGATGGCTCTTGGGTCACAGAACGACTGACTGTAAATTGATAGACCCTTTAGTTCACATCTTGAATCAGTAAGGCCTTAAGTGAAATGTAATAAACTCTGTTGTCATTAATTGAGGGGAGGTGTTGGAGCTCCTGTTTAGTTTTTTTATGCCGAAGCAACGGGGTGTGAGTAGATAGATCCTGGAGGGCGGACCTGGTGAATGTGAGCAGTTTGCCCATCGTCAGAAAATGCTGACTGCTGCTCCCCTGACCTAGGAGGCTTTGTTTTTTATTTTGTTGTGGGTTTTTTTGTGTGGGGGTTTTTTTGAGAAAAGGGTTGTAGAATTCTACCCAGGTTGAAAGCCTTCTGTTAGTAAAGAAGATAATGACAATAGCTAAATATACATTATTAAAGTAGAGAATTAGCCAAATTTGAAATTATTTTGGTTATTTCCAGTTAGGAAGTTCTGATACCATTAGTAAAGGTTTTGCTTTTCAGCTTTAGGAAGCTTAACCAGTCTTTTAGTGAATGGCCACCACCAGTGTGGCCAAGAGGACAGTTCATCTCTCCATTTGCTTGATAGCAAGTTGGGAAGTCCGCCACGTTCATTCCACTCACCGTCCCACACAGGCCGAGCAGAACTACAGATGCAGACAAAGAATATAACCTGGTTCACACGTCACCCAGCAAGTTTTCCTAATCCCTAAATGGAAGTTAGGTCTTTCTCTTCGGGGTTTGGAGCTCAGATATTTTCTGTTGAATTGATGCTTACATTGTGCCCATAATTTCCTCTCTCCTGGCACTCATCACGCGGTGTTGCAACTAGCAATTGACTAGGTTCTAAGCTCCTGGGGAGGCAGATCCGTGTGTCCTCAGCTCACCTGGCTCAGGCTTGTTGCATGGTGGTTGCCTAGTACAGGCCATCAAATGATGGCAGAATTTTTCAAATGCACAGAATTTTCTCTCTTGAAACTCCCTGATGTCTATCTCTATGTCTCCTGTCTCTCTCCCCTCCTTCCCCCCCTCTGCAGTTGAAATTCTGGTATTAGAGCATTTCACTCTTCTGTTGAGCGATCAACTACACCAAAATAACATGTCTTCCATGAGTCACAAAACACAAAAGACAGTTATTTTGAATGGAAACTCTTGGTACCCCTTTGGTAGAAAGAGTTTATTTTAGGGTGTTGCCTGTGCATTTAAGTTTCACTGCCTCTAGGTCTATCTGGGTGGTGCAGCACATAAGTGTGAACCACCTTCCTGTTTTCTTTTTTTTTTTTTTTTTTTAATTGATTTCAGAGAGGAAGGGAGAGATAGAAACATCAATGATGAGAAAGAATCATTGATTGGCTGCCTCCTGCACACTCCCCACTGGGGATCGAGCCCGCAACCCAGGCATATGCCCTTGATTGGAATCAAACCCAGGACCTTTCAGTTTGCAAGCCAACGCTCTATCCACTGAGCCAAACCGGCCAGGGCAAATCTTCCTGTTTTCTTAAAATGTCATGAGCAGCTTTCTTATTGACAACTGAATCTGGAGAAATTGGTAAGAATATCCCATTTGATTTATTTATCAGAAAAGAAATATCCTGAATTTGGTTAGTACAAAATAGTGCTAGTAAAGATGTCATAAGTAATTACATGTTATTAATGACCATGATCCTCCATTAAATACTATAAAGATGAAAATGAGACAAGTGACCAGACAGGTTGTAAGTTCTGAACTGAATCTTGAAAGATCCAAATATCTAAGGAAGAGGACAATCCAAGCAGAAGGAAAACATGAGAAAAGTACACTGTGCTTAGAGGCTGGGAGGTTGACTGGCTTAACTGAACTGAAGAGTTCACTTAGTGAAGTAGTGGGGGAGAAGGACAGACAAATAGGTCATGGCCAGAGCCAAGCTAAGGATAATTTGGGTTAAGACTTTTTAATGGAAAAACAATGGTATTTGAAACTGATGTAGGGCACTAAATAGATTGAGGTAAAACCAGTTCAGCCTTAAACTGTGATGCCTGGACATTTGGTGGGCCTTGGTCTCTTGATCCAATGTTCGCCCTTCACACTCCTCCCCATTGATAGCGGCTGCTTCGAGAGGGTAGAAAAATCTAGCTTGGGCAACAGGAAAGGAGGTACTATTCAAATGGCAGCAGTATGAAAGTGATGAATGATTTTACCAGTGGAAAGTTGAGGAGTTTGGGGATTTATTTTTTCCCTTCCCTTCTCTCCACTCCTTCCCTCCCTCTTTTTCGTTCTTTTCCCTTTAAAATTGTTTCAAGGGCAAAACTTAGCACCTCTCACCATCGTGTCACTAGTAATCAGAAGGTAGACTTGACCAACAAATGCCCTTTGGATTTCTTTAGTTTGGTAAGTAGAATTGTTTCCTAAAAGAAAATAGCATTAAAAAAAATCAAGGATTTAGGACTCCTGGATCCCAAAAGAAACGAATTGTGTGGAAATGCCAATTTCAAACGGAACATGGCATAGATAATTGTATTTTTGCTGAGAGAAGTCATTACCGTAACGTAAACTACCCCCTTGATTTCATATCATTACATAAATACTTTTTTAAATGAATAGGTTTTCCTTAAACCATGTAATAAAACAGCATAATATGATGTTTACACACAATTTTATAAACCTGCCAATATTAGGAGAGTTTTAAAACTTCAAAAATGCATCTTATAAAGGAACCAAGATGGCGGCAAAGTTAAACAACTAATCTGCTGCCTCGAACAACAATTTCAAAAATACAACTGAAAGACAAAACGTCTACCACCCAGAACCACGGGAAAGCTGGCTGAGTGGTAGATTTACAACTAAGGAGAGAAAGTAGCACAGACGCTGAAAAGCTGAGTGAGGTACGGAGGCGTGAATTGGGCTGGAGGCAGGCGACTGGACGCGCAACTTTTCTTCAACCCGAAGGGAGACAAGCTCCCGATCACTCTGAAATCCAGTTTTTGGGGACATGCGGGGGACCCAGACACCTACGGGGAGAAGCTGGACTCTCGGCCATCGGGTCAGAAAGTGAGAGTGACTTTTTGCAGAGGTGCACCCAGCAATCAGTGTTTACTGTGCTGGAGCGTGGGACGCGGGGACTTGGAAACGCGGAAAGGCAGAGACGGCTGACGGCAGCCATCGCCGGTTGCCACGCCCCAGCCTAGTGACGCCCTGAGACCTGCCCCACCCTGAGGCCCCGCCCCGCACATTCTACAAACCCGCCCAGGCTCCTGTTCTGTGACAGCTTAACCAAATTAACTGCAGCTCCAGTCAGACTGCTCCAAAACCGCCCAAGCAAAGGAGGAGAAAACTAGTCCTTACTGTAGCTCCTGCTGGGGGACACACAGTACACAAGGGTACACCAAGGGTGTCCTCCTCAGGTAACTGGGAGGCTGACCCGTTGAACCAATAGGACACCTAGTACACAAAGCTACCCTACCAACTCAGGGAAGCAGCGAAAATGAGGAGGCAAGGAAACAGATCACAAACCAAAGAAATGGAGGAGAACAAGCGACTGGACATAGAGTTCAAAACCACGGTTATAAGGTTTTTCAAGAATTTCATGGAAAAGGCTGATAAATTTAATGAGACCCTTGAGGATATGAAAAAGGACCAACTAGAAATTAAACATACACTGACTGAAATAAAAAATATTATGCAGAGACCCAACAGCAGACTAGAGGATCACAAGAATCAACTCAAAGATTTGGAATACAAAGAGGCCAAGGACACTCCTCCAGAGAAGCAAGAAGAGAAGAGAATTCAGAAAGTTGAAGATAGTGTAAGAAGCCTCTGGGACAACTTCAAGCGAACCAACATCAGAATCATGGGGGTACCAGAAGAAGAGAGAGAGCAAGATGCTAAAAACCTATTTGAAGAAATAATGAATGAAAACTTCCCCCACCTGGTGAAAGAAATAGACTTACAAGTCCAGGAAGCACACAGAACCCCAAACAAAAGGAATCCAAAGAGGACCACACCAAGACACATCATAATTAAAATGCCAAGGGCAAAAGACAAAGAGAGAATCTTACAAGCAGCAAGAGAAAAACAGTTAGTTACCTACAAGGGAGCACCCATACGATTATCAGCTGATTTCTCAACAGAAACTATGCAGGCCAGACGGGAGTGGCAAGAAATATTCAAAGTGATGAATAGCAGGAACCTGCAACCAAGACTACTCTACCCAGCAAAGTTATCATTCAGAATTGAAGGGCAGATAAAGAGCTTCACAGATAAGAAAAAGCTAAAGGAGTTCATCACCACCAAACCAGTATTATATGAAATGCTGAAAGGTATTCTTTAAAAAGAGGAAAAAGAAGAAGAAAGATAAAAATTATGAACAACAAATACATATCTATCAACAAGTGAATCTAAAAGTCAAGAGAATTAAAAATCTGAGGAACAGAATAAACTGGTGAACATAATAGAATCAGAGGCATAGAATGGGAGTGGATTGATAATTCTCAGGGGGAAAGGGGTGTCTGTGTGGGGAGTACGGGAAGAGACTGGACAAAAATCATACACCTATGGATAAGGACAGCGGTGGGGCGGGGGAGGTAAGGGCAGAGGGGGAGTGGGAACCGGGTGGTGGAGAGAGATGGGGGGGGGGGGAGGAGAAACAATTGTAATCTGAACAATAAAGATTTATTTAAAAAAAAAATGCATCTTATTTCCTCTCAATTTCTGGTCTTTAAGGACAAACTACCTGTCAAGAGTCTTGACTGGGTCAAACAGTGCTTGGCGTGTCTTTTCTTCAGTTGTTTTTTTCAGCATGGAGACTAGGCTGGCCATGTGAACTTGAGAACTGTTGCTCTCTGTGTGCCTGGATAAACAATTTAAGGTTTCTGGTAGGACCAGGAACTTGAATTATTAAACTACCTTTAAGTTGGTCATCTCCTCATTAAAATTCAAAGTAACTTATCTGCAGTGTGGGTGTTTTTCATGATTTGGCACACACAGTAGACACGCAGCGTAGCCAAGATGTTTTTCATGTTGAGCAAAACTTGTAACAGATGGAGGTGGTGATTATAAAGCACTTATTTAAAATGTTAGCAATGAATCAATGCAGTTTGAGGCCAAGTCAGTAATCCATACTAAGGGAGCCTAAGTAGTTAAAGAGCGTTCTGATAGTCTCTAATAAAGTATACAACAGACAGCTGAAGAGAACTGATTTTAAATGGCTCTCCCAGTGCTGTTATCCTAGCCCGGGCCCTAGAGAATTTTTCTTAGAGAGTAAGTCTTTTAAAAGCCTCTGTAAGTCATAGCAGTATATTAGTATTTTCTCTGTGGGGTTGATTGACTGACCTTTGAAGAGCTGGGGAAAACTCGCTGGTTTATGTTGAATTCTACGATGCAGAGACCAGCTATAAGTGGTATTTTGGGATTTTCTGTGTGTAAGAACTTAAATATGTAATTGTTTCCATCTTTCCTGCACAAATACTTTTATACAAATTGCTTCACAAATTGATAAAACTTTTAATAATTTTCCCTGAAGAAATGTTGAAGCTGTTAGAATTAGAGTGTATGTTGAAAGGTTTGTTGGGACTACTTACTCTTCCATACTGTACAGCTTATGTTTTTAACAAAGAAAAAAATCATGATTTTCCTTTTCTTGTTTGTTTACAGATTAGTCAGGCAAGAAAATGTCTCGATATTTCAAAATACAGCAACCTACAAACTAAATTCTTATCTACCATTTTACTAAAAGACACCTTTTTCTATTATTTGTGTAGCTATTAAGTGCAGTTCTTGTCTCCCAGTATTAATATAAAAGGGAGAGGAGGGGAATGAACTATAGTAATCCTTGAATTCTGCATTTAAAATCTTTTTTGTGAGTCAGCACAGAATCATGTGTTTTCAGAATAAGGGCCCTCAGCCTGTTACTATGTGTGCTGTCAGTGCCGTGGGCAGCATTACATCAGCCATACCTAACTTAATGAAGGTAAAACTCCGCCCCCCAGAACCCCCCGAGTTTTGTTAGCTCTAATAGTGCTCATGTGTGTGCAACAGAGTAACTCTGGGGAATACCGGTGTCCACTAGGACAGCTTGAGTGTGGCTCTGTGCTATTGCTATGCTGCTTATTACATTTTCTCATGGGATCTGCTCAGTTGCCTTGGAGGCAGGTAGTGTCACCACTTTGTAGCTGGGTAAACCAAAATGCAGAGAATGGTCATTGGCACACTGTCACATATAGTTCATTGTTGATGAAAATGGAGTTTGAACCCATGTGTTCATCCTCTTGTGTCTTGTTCTCCTAATGGGTCTGAGACCTAAACCTTCGACCTCTGGCTTTTTCTTTCTTTCTTTTTTTTTTTTTTTAAACTATATGGAAAAGTTTCTATTTGGTATTGGTGTAGATGGGAATTTGCATTGCCTTTAGAACAGTCTCAGGTTGGAGTGCGGGACAGGGGCAGGAGCGATGAATGTTACCAGAATCACATACTATAGACAAGTAGACAGACATGTGGAATGCTCTGAGCCAGCCGTCACCAACCGGTGGTCCGTGAGGTCTGAAAGGTTGGCGACCGCTGCTCTGAGCTGTCCCTGGTGAAGACAGTTTTATTTCTGGGAGTGTCTTTTCCCCATAGAGTAGTGATGGTAAGTCCGCATTGTAGGGGTTCCTGAAGCCTCACTGTGTTATTTTCTGCTTCCCTCTATTTTGGGGGCTGTGAAAAACTCGTTCTTCATCGAAACTTCTCTCTTCCTCCTTTCGTAATCTCATCTCTTGATCAATCTGCTTCCGTTAAACTAAAGTGTTTTGTGTGGTTTCAAAGTCATAACTTGAGGGAAAATGCAGGTTGGAATAGAACATGCAGATGTGGGTAATAGCTAAAAACATTCCTTGGAATTTTCAAAACGGAATGAAAATTGGTTGTTGAACTCGGCCATTTATTTGTTAAGAGGCACTGACGGAGTACACGGTAAGCTGCCTGCCTTCTGTCGTGGGGAAATGGTGGCAGGAGCAGCTTCCTCATTCTCAGAACTCTAACCGGCTTTTAAAAATTACTTGTGAGGGATGTGAGCGTTCATCTAAAACCAGAGCCAATTAAACAGTCTCTGTAGGTAGGTGCAGACTCGTCCACATACAGTTCTGGTTCCTTTCTCTGCTCCACAGCAGACTCATTTATGTTCATTTGTGTCCTTTGCTGTTTTAAACGTGAATAAAACTTTTTAAAATATCTTTTAAATTATGCCATCCTAACTGCAAGGCTTGCATGTGAAAGCTGATGTACCAGTGGAGCGGGTGGGTGGACAGACCTGTCCCTGACTCCCAGGGTGGCGTGCAGTTAGCAGGGACACCTGTTTTTTTCTTTTTTAATCGTTATTGTTGAAAGTATTACAGATGTCTCCCTTTTTCTCCCATTGACCTGGTTCATAGGTCAATGCTCAACCACTGAGTCACACTGGCTAGGCTTTTTTTTTTTTTTTTTTTTTAATAAACACATTAATTCCATATTTTCCTGCCTTCTTGGGGGAGAAAAGCATACTAAACACCAAGTAATAATTTTTTTCTTTATTTAATAAGGTATTACATATGTGTTCTTATCTCCCCCTCCCCCAATAATTTTTTTTAATAGATTTTTTTGGGTGTGAAGAGAGCAGAGCGCCTGAAGAATGGCTCCTCTGTGAATAACACATCCAACAGCAACTTGGGCTTATTCTTCACAGGTGGCAGGATACTATGACTTTCCTGTGACATTACGCCCGATACATGAAAAATATTTTTTAAATTGATTTCAGAGAGAAAGGAGAGAGAGATAGAAACATCAATGATGAGAGAGAATCATTGATCTGCTGCCTCCTGCACGCCCCACACTGGGGATCAAGCCCCCAACCCGGGCATGTGCCCTGACTGGGAATTGAACTGTGACCTCCTGGTTCATAGGTCGACACTCAACCACTGAGCCAGGCCCAAGTAATAATTTTGTTCTGCAGAAAATCATAGTTCTGAATTTGTACCAAGTCTGGGAATTGCCCTGGAGTGTGAGTGTGAGTGTGAGTGTGAGTGTGTGTGTGTGTGTGTGTGTGTGTGTGTGTTTTAATTGGGGGGAGCACTTTTTAGGGGCAGGTTTGCCTCTTAGTAAAAATGTTAAGAAGAATGTGTTGCTGTATGAACATCTGCCATAAAACAGTTGTCCTTAAATTAAAAGTAACCTTTTTCGTGTGATTACCTTATTCTGTTTTGATGTCCAAATGGGTCATAATCACCTCCTGACTCTCCTCTGTCTTTCCAGAAATCTTAGAGTTAGTATACAACTCACCGTTTCAGGAATTTTAAAGACATTTTTAAAAACTTGTTCATAAGCCTGAAGTTTATTATTATTATTATTATTATTATAAAATAATCTATACTAATAAGAGAGAAAGATGCAAATTGACTGTACCTTCATGATGCCCACCAGCCAAACAGGAGTGAGTATGCAAATTAACCCAACAAATATGGCGAGTTAATTTGCATATACAGGCACCAAGCGGCTGGGGACGGGGCGGGAGGCAGGCATTCCGCACCGCCCCAGCAGCTCCGGGCCTCTGGGCAGTGTGGGAAGGCGGAAAGGCAGCTCTGGCCGGAGCGAAGGCGGTGTCGGCAGCCAGGGGAAGGAAGGCCCGTTCTTGCATGAATCTTCATGCATCGGGCCTCTGGTGCTTTATAAAATGCTGGACCACAGTTTTTCTCAACCCCTTCTTTTCGGTAGATAAAATCTTGGCTTTAAGCAGCTTTTAAAATGGCCCCTTTGCTCTCATGCTGTTGAGTCTGCTGTGACGTGTGTGGGGTGTCAGCTGCCTCCCGAGGTCACAGCATTTTATGTGACACTGGTGGATCAGCCTTACTGCTCAGACGTGCCAGTGTCCTCGTCGCAGGAAGCGCCTTGAAGATGCTCCCAAATCATCATCTTCCGTGTGCACTTTGTAATTGTCTAGAACAGAAAAACTCTGCTGGCTACAGCACAAAAATTAGGAATTTTTTTGACATATTAGTTTGTATCATCATAGTACTTAATAAAATTTAAAAAAAAATTTTTTTTTTGAGGGAAAAGCAATGATAAAAAGAAACACATTTTCACCACGGAAGCTGGTGGGTTTACCAGCAGCTGATTTTCTTCTGAGCTCTCAAATTCACACTGGCAGAATTTGCCACTTTATCTTGCACACTCAGTCGCCTACAGGCAGGGCCAAAGGTCGACCAGCATCAGTGTTGTAAAACTCCTTAGGGCATAACTTCCCGTTCTGAGAGAATGATCTATGAGGCTCATTTAATGCTGGGCTATTTGCTGGTTAGCTTTCAGTCTTATCTAAAGTCCTGTCTCACTCTGAAATGCCAGTACATACACATCATACTCTGTGAAGCAATCTAGGTTCTAATTTGGCAATGAGTACAGCATTGTTCAGCACCTTGAATAAACCATTTGTAAAGAATTTTACCAGCTTCCTTTTAGAACTTCGCTGGATAGTGTGCATTGACTACCACTTACTAGTCCATCAGCATTTCCCTGGGTTCACCATTTTGGAGTTTGGCTCACATTTCTATTTTCTCCTTTAAGTTACCAACTTTTAAAAAATGCCTTCTGCCTTTCGCTGTTTGTTAGAAATCTAGAATTCAAAGCATGGCCTTGATTCTATACTTAGATCTATACCTAGATCTGTCCTGTAACGTACACTACTCTACAGATTACAGAGTCATGGTCTAGCCCAGTGGTCGGCAAACCGCGGCTCACGAGCCACATGCGGCTCTTCAGCCCCTTGAGTGTGGCTCTTCCACAAAATACCACGTGCGGGCGTGCACGTACAGTGTGATTGAAGGAGTACCCTAATTAAGTTAATAACAAACTATATAGTTTAAGTTTAAAAAATTTGGCTCTCAAAAGAAATTTCAATCGTTGTACTGTTGATATTTGGCTCTGTTGACTAATGAGTTTGCCGACCACTGGGCTAGCCTGTCCGTGTAACTCACAGGGAGCGGGACTGGAGAGAACGCTCGTTTGGGATCTGAAAATCTACCTGAGTCACTAGCTGGAAACCTTCAGTAGTCAGGGCCCATTTCCGAGTCTGTGTTCACTCAGTAGAATGCAGTATCAGTGTTTGCTGTTTTCCAGAATCTTCACTCCCAAACTAATCTGGTACTTTTCCCCATCACCCTCCCTTCTGCTGTTCTCCTGAAGGTTTAATGTTAGATGCTTGGGAGTCTGAACTCTCATTTCCAGGGACAATTTCTTTTTCTTATTAGCTATCAGGGTTGACATAGTGCTTGAAATTTCAAGAAGTTTTTCTTGCATCCATGTACCTTATAATACTTCAAATAATACCTTTTACAAACAAACCTAAACAGCAACATAATTGTCTTAGTGGCTACCCTTTTAAGAGTGAAAAGGACATGATTGATTTTTTTTTTCTTGTCTTATTTCTTTTTAGGTTTTGAATGAAGAATGTGATCAGAACTGGTACAAGGCAGAACTCAATGGGAAAGATGGCTTCATTCCCAAGAATTACATAGAAATGAAACCACATCCGTAAGTTGGCCCCTACTGTCCCCCAAGGGTCAGACCTGCTTGCTTGTTTCCAGTAATGTTTTTAAACTGAAATGCATGTTATACTTTTATTCAGTCTTCCCAGGGAATTAACAAAGCATCTTGATTTTGCATATTCATGTTAATAATAGTATACAATGATAGCATAACAGTCAATAATAGCGTATGTTTCAGATTAATAGTATTTGCTGGTGATCTTTCAATAATGAAACAATTGTTCCATTTAAAACAATAGTTTATATACTATTACGTAATAATAGTCTATATGTTTTTTATTAATAATAGCTATCAGTGATCTTTAAGTAATAAAAGTTATGCAGGTCCATAATTCTTTTTCTATGAAACCCTTAGGGCCAGATGTTTCATAGTTCTGTATTTTTGTTTTTTAGTTTTAGAAAGGATACTAATCACAGGGTTTTATATTGACATGTTTGATTTTCCTATGAGACCATATCTTAATAATCTTTGTATCCTCAGAGCACAATGCTTGGCATATAATGGGTTCTCAATAAATGTTTATTGTACTCACTGCCCTTGCTCTCCACTTAATGTTCCCATTTCAGAGAAAGCAAAATGTTCTCTTACTCCAAGCTGCTGAGAGCAGTGAACTTTTTTCTTTCTTTTTTTTTTTCTAGAGCCCCTCCTGTTCATAATGATATGTGACACAGTGGGTCCCTGGCAGCCCTTACAATCACTGTCCTCCCACCCTCACCGACCACTCTCTCATTGGCCCTGCTCCTACCCCGAAAGCAGTCTTTCCGTGCTTAGTATGTCAGGGGAACTGAGGCTTTCAGTGCTCAGACTAGACTGCCACTGAGACATGGAGTTCTTTCTGTCTGCTTGGTGTAATACAAGTGATAAGACTTTTATTTTTTTTTTAATATATTTTATTGATTTTTTACAGAGAGGAAGGGAGAGGGATAGAGAGCTAGAAACATCGATGAGAGAGAAACATCGACCAGCTGCCTCCTGCACACCCCCCACCAGGGATGTGCCCGCAACCAATGTACATGCCCTTGACCGGAATCGAACCTGGGACCTTCCAGTCCGCAGACCGACGCTCTATCCACTGAGCCAAACCGGTTTCGGCAAGACTTTTAGATGACTTGACCCACTTTGAGTATCAGCCCATTTGTCCCCCTCCCCCATTGTTACTGCTCTGATGTGTACCAGCATTTCTCTTCCTTCAAGTACTAGAGCAAGATATTAACCACACTGTATCTTACACAGAGCCTACATCATCATCTAACATAGTCTACATCATCTTACAGTATCATAGAATTAGAAGGGACCTTCAAGATTGTCTAGTTTATCCTCTTTATCCTACAAATCAGGAACACTTGTAGTATTTTTATTTCACTGCTAGTAATTTATGAATATAGTTCTCACTATAAAAGACTCATAATGTAGAAAACTATAGAGCAATGTATGAGTTCCTCCCCATAAACATACCCTTTTCAGAGGTAACCACCACTTAATAATTAAATGTGGGCCAAATGCTATCTTATGAACTGAATCTGTTCTAAAAGGATTATTCACTTTCTGTAAAATGAAACGAATGATGCAGGAGCTTCGCCATAAAGCTATCTGTTGGTCATGCCTTGGTCAATAACTCTTACAGTTCTTACTGTGTGGCAGAGACTGTGCTAGGTGCTGGGAAATGAGGTGCAATAGTTACATTATGGTCGAATGCAATTTCCATGTCGTTAATATGACGCTCTTTGAGAGGTCACATCCAGAAAGCCTGAGCCTGGAGAGAAGGTGGGGTTCCCCTGCGGTTGGGAATGGGAAGACACCTTTATCTACAGACATTTCTGTAATGAAGAGATTGTGAGGCGCTCAAACCTCTTTTACTTCAGAAGCCAGGCACCTTATAATGGCTCAATAGGAGTTTCATTGAATGATTTACAAGGTGAAAACCATTCTAATTTATAAACTTTTTATTCTAGTTTTTGTTGGGAACTTGTACTGTCTTATAACTATATGAGTTTGGCCTCTCACCACGCCATCGCCACCACCACCACCCCCAATTTTTTGTTTTAGATTCCTTGGAGAATTTGTCTTCATTTATACTCCTGGGAAGTAGACTAAGCACTGCTTTGCATTCTTATAGCCACTTAGCGTCAGTATTTGCTTTGGGGGCTGTGTAGGCTTTTCATGGACAGATCATGGAATGCACTCGGGGAGCAGAGAGAAGCTGTTGGGTAGTGGTTACTGGGAGTGGGAGGGGCTCCTTGGATGGCAGTGCATCCTCCCTCCCTCCATCCATGGAAGCCAAATAATACGTGCACACCTATTCATTCAGTCCTTCCTCGGAATAGACCAAGGGCTGCCTAACCTTCTGTAAAAGGCAGATAATAAATATTGTAGGCTTTGTGGGCCACATGCAGTCTGTCATGACACATACTCCTCTTCTTTCGAATTTTTTAAAACAGCCTTTAAAATTTTTTTAAAAAACAGTCTTAGATTATGGGCCATACAAAAACTGGGCAGATTTAGGCCAAGGGCCATGGTTTGCTGACACCAGCGCTAAATCCAATGATAACAAAATCAACAAGTTCCTTTTCATTTTCATATTTCCAGGCTGAAAGGGAATTCAGCAGAACACCACACTGTAATTTTTGTGTTAAATAAAATGCCTGTGGCTCTAAATCCTTGTTTTCCTTTGGGATTGTTTCAGGTGACAGAGGCATTTGAAATCCAACTATTAAGAAAATATAAGAACCCTGGCCGGTGTGGCTCAGTTGGTTGGGTGTTGTCTCCTGCACCGCAAGGTTGCCATTTGGAGTCCCAGTTAGGGCACATGCCCGGGTTGCGGGCTCAATCCCTGTTAGAGGGCATACAGGAGGCAGCTGAACAATGTTCCACTGTCACATTGATGTTTCTCTCTCTCCCTCTCCTTTCCTCTCTAAAAATCAAGAAATATATTTTTAAAAAAGAAAAATAATAGGAAAGGCTACCTTTTTTGGAAAGTAGTGGTTACTGACCCGATTGGTTGGCTAGCCTTTTAGGGAGAGTCACTCTCACGCCTGGTTTCTCACAGTAAAGAACTTTGATTGAATAATTGATCAGGAAGCATCCAGCCCGGTCAGGTATGGTTCAGTGGTTGAATGTTGACCTATGAACCAGGAGGTCACAGTTCAATTCCCAATCAGGGCACATGCCCTGGTTGTGGGCTTGACCCCCAGTGGGGGGTGTGCAGGAGGCAGCCAATCAATGGTTCTCTCTCATCATTGATGTTTCTCTCTCTCTCCTCCTCCTCTCCCTTCCTCTCTGAAATTAATTTTTTTTAAAGGAAGCATCCAGTACAGGTGCTCTTCACAGACTCTGGCTGAAAATCTACTCCAAGGTCTAAGTGGGTTGCTAAACAAGACCATGGCCGTGTCCCTATGCTGTGGTTGGTCTTACAGGCATGTTTCATGTTACAGGGCTGCTCTGTGGCTGGATACCAATAAGTACAGTTAGTGTCCGTTTCAGCTGTGGGAGAGCACAAAGTACCAGGTCTCTCCTCCCATCTCCCTATTAAGAAAATATAAGAAGTGTGGCTCAGTTGGTTGGGTGTTCCTCTTCTTCACCCCACCCCGAAACCTTTAGTTTTTGTTAGGAAGAGGGAAGTTTAAAATGGAGTATGACCTAATATAGCATTTGAGTTAACAAATTAAACACAGGCTATAAAGTGATTGTTGGCATTAGTGTTGGAAGATGAGCTGTAGATACTGGGGGTGGGTCCAACTATGTGCTTTCACATTAAATGCATATGGGTGGGAGCCTATGGGGTGCAGTAAAGAATTAAATTGCAAAATAAGCAGCCTCCTCCCATTAGCTTTCTCCTTTGCTATTTGTATTGTGGTATAAACCCATCTTTCTAAAAGTTTTTAAACAATTTTTAACATAGCCATGTAGTTACAAATGTCACCATTAAAAGAGGCTAATCAAATTTATAAACAGCATAAAATGCTATGGAAATGTAGGTTTATAGTATTTAAATGTTGTAACAGAGTGATAACATTCTTCATATAGTGTAATAGTCCTTATATTGTGGGACATCCTTGGCGGGGGTGAGGGGAAGTGTGTGTGTGTGTGTGTGTGTGTGTGTGTGTGTGTGTGTGTACACGCGCAGAACGTGCTTAGTAAAAATAGGAGCAGATACAAAAGAAATATTTAATAAAGTCTTCAACTAATTTTCTATTTTTCAATCCATGTGCTTGTAACAGAGATATGTTTACTTTGTAAAAATTCCAATTAGTAGTGTACTTTACTTCACTAAAGTTTTTGTTGTTTATTGAAAATAAAATTGAGTTAATTTTAAACTGGGGGCAAGAAAACCCTGCAGCCATATTTGTCTGTCTGTCTGTGCACCACAAGGGAAGGTCTAAAAACATACACATGTAACTGCCAACAGTTGAGGCCTCTGGGGAGTTTGAGCGAGGAGCCTTGCGTATCATTTTTACTGAATGCACATCTAGGGTATTTTAATTTGTATTTATTACTTTTAAAAAGTGGGAAAGGAAAGAAAATGCCTGCTGCTGGGAAGATCTTGGGGGTTTAGGAGGAATGAGTGTGGCTGTTGAGTAACTTCACCCCACCCCAGGCAGATGCCTATGATGCGAGCACATTGACAGTACCAGAGATTAAAATAGAAAACATTCAGATGATCTCAATACTATTAGCTCTCCTTTCATAACTGGAGCTCGTTCTATTTTATTAATATGTGATTTTTCTTATACGGCCTGACTTCCAGGCACTGGAGGACTTATCCTTGAATTATTCATAGAAGCAGGAAGATAGATTGTACCAGCTCCTGGCAGCTGGGCATTAGAGAAGCAAAATGAGAAAGACACAGTAGGTAGATTTAGGAATGTTTAAAGGTTACTAATGGCAACTTCTGAATGTAAATTCAGTGAATGTTGATTACTATGTAAGGAGTTTAATGAAGCAGACAGGTCTTTTTAAAAAATGCATGTTTTTATTGATTTTTATATTTTTACTAGAGGCCCGGTGCATGAAATTCGTGCACGGAGGGGGGTTGTCCCTCAGCCCAGCCTGTTACCCTCTCCAATATGGGACCCCTTGAGGGATGTCCGACTGCCCGTTTAGGCCCGATCCGGTGGGCTCCCAACTGCTTGCCTGCCTGCCTTCCTGATTGCCCCTAACCGCTTCTGCCTGCCAGCCTGATCACCCCCTAACCACTCTGCTGCCAGCCTGTTTGCCCCCAACTTTCTTCCTCTGCCAGCCTGGCCACCCCTAACTGCCCTCTCCTGCAGGGTTGATCACCTCCAACTGCCCTCCCATGCAGGCAGGGTGCCTCCCAACTGCCCTCTCCTGCTGGCCATCTTGTAGTGGCCATCTTGTGTCCACATGGGGGCAGGATCTTTGACCACATGGGGGCAGCTATATTGAGTGTTGCAGTGATGATCAATCTGCATATTACTCTTTTATTAGATAGGATATTTTATTTTTAGAAAGAGAGAGGAAAAGACAGGTATAGAGAAACAGAAACATTGATGAGAGAGAAACATCATCAATAGGTTGCCTCCTGCAATCCCCTCACTAGGGATCGAGCCCGAAACCCAGGCATGTGCCCTGACCGGGAATTGAACCAGCAACCTCTTGGTTCCTGGGACAGCATTCAACCACTGAGCCACACGGCAGGGCAGACAGGTCTTTATTAGCTCTAAGAAACATGGCTGCTTTTTAAAAAATAATCATGACAATATATTAAAGACAACCTTGAAAAGAGAACATTGTTTTCGCAGTCTATCCATCTGAATTAGTATGGTTTTCGTGTGAAATACTTAGGCAGCTGTGACCTTAAGCTTTTAAAGAGTGCTCTCCTCCTCTTCCTCCTGGTAAGTCACAGGCCAGTTGCTCACACAGTTTTCCATGAATTCACCCTCTTTCTTGTCACCAAGGTGAATTAGCATTGGGATCAAAAGAATCTAACTTGCTCCAAATGAAAAATCGACTTTTACAACTAGCTGCTGATGCACATGATAAATAAAGTATGATGTTCCTGATGGCTCCTAAAGGGTACACTTTGAGCAGGGTCAGCAGAGACTGGCTTTGAGTGGAAGGCCAACCTTAGTTACCAGCGGAGGCTGCCCTCTCACAGCCTGAACCTCTTCCCTTCGGGCTGTTACAAGAAGTAACCCTGTCTCCAGCCTCTGGGCCTTCCAGCTCTCCTACCCCCAGCTCCCCCTGTAGCAAAGCTGCAGCCTTATCAGATGGCTGCAAGAAGGAGCCCGTCTCCCCGCTGTGCCTCCGTCAGCAGCCTGGACGTTCCACGGTGCCTTGCAATGAGTCAGTAGGGAGCCCAGGGGCTTTGGCCCCGGAGGCCCATTTTTAAGTGTCTACCTTTAAGGGAAGAGTGCCTTCTGAGTCACTTTCTGGAGAGCGGGGTCGAGTTAGGGTTAGGGTTAGGGGAAGGCGTTTGAAGGGAGATTGTCCATCTCTCAAAGGAGGGCCTGACTGAAGGGCGTGATGGGGCATGTTGAGACTGAGGGTCAGGAGGGAGGCCCTTCCCCTGTCAAGGGGAGTTCTGTACTCACATTTCGGAGGCTGCATGTCCCATTTCTTTCTGGGGAAGCAGATGTTGACCGGCTTGCCTTCCTTCCTTAGGTGGTTTTTTGGCAAAATCCCCAGAGCCAAGGCAGAAGAAATGCTTAGCAAACAGCGGCATGACGGGGCCTTCCTTATCCGAGAGAGCGAGAGTGCTCCTGGGGACTTCTCCCTCTCCGTCAAGTAAGTACTTCCTGCCGTGGTCGCGGGATCCTCGTCTCCTGCCGACCTAGGTTGGGAAGCCACAGGCCAGGTGTCTGATGACACGCACCAGAGGTTGCAAACTGGTAGTATCTTACAGTTCAGGAGATTTTACACTAAAATACTGATTTCTGGCCCCTCTTCAGAACGTGTTCTAGCAGCACTGGTTTCGACTCCCCATGGAAGCAGTCTAGTTGCTGAACAGCAGCACTTTGGACAGCACGTGCTTGCCAGTTCTCCCTGATCCCCACCACTCCCTGGTGTCTCCTCACACAGCTCTCTCCTCCTCCTCCTCCTCACCCTTTCCCCTGGGCTCCTGCAGCTCTCTAACAGCAGGCCATGGCCACGTCAGCTGCCTTTTTGAGCCTCCACCAGGTATCTAGCTTAAATCTACCAGCACCAGCCGGGGCCTGTCACATTAATTTAAAAGGTCACCACAAGGGGTTTGGGATTTTGTTTGTTTGTTTTTGCGTTCCCCTGTGGTAAATTTAAATGTGGAAAGGAGCTGGTGAACAGGGGCTAGGGAAGGCAGGAAGTTTTATCACCCTGGAGTCACAGAGAATATAAATTGGAACTTAGAGGATTCTAAGCAAGTCAGCCCCCACTTGTGACATAAGAATATTTAATCAAATTGTCATTTCTATTTGCATTTGATTCAGTCCTTTTCTAGTTAATAATATAGAATCACAGGAACCCCGCCCCTAAGAATCTTACAAACCAGTTAATTTATAGGATAAAGAAGTGATTCGTTTTATTTTTTGTTAATCCTCACCTGAGGATATTTTTTCCATTGATTTTTAGAGAGAGTGGAAGGGAGGGGAAGAGACAGAGAGAAACATCCATGTGAGAGAGCTACATGGATTGGTTGCCTCCCACACTCGTCTCAACCAGGGGCTGGGGATCGAGCCTGCAACCGAGGTCCATGCCCTTGACCGGAATCGAATCCGGGACCCTTCAATCCACGGGCCGATGCTCTGTCCACTGAGCCAAACCGGCTAGGGCGTAAAGATTTTTTTTCTGTTTCAAAAATTAACTGAATATCTCGTTTCATTTTAAGACCAAATATCTGGTTAAAGTAGGTTTTTTGATATATAGATTTAAATTTAGAATTTTTTTTTCCTCAGTGAAGATAGGGGAGGTGATTTCAGGTGGCGTTTGCAGTACCTTACAGATATGTTTCCAGCATAGTTTTTAGTCTCAACATGAAAAAGTCAAACTGGATTTAATTGTAAGTTTTTCTCTTCTAACAATGGCTTTTTTTAGTAGACTTTATATTTTAGAGCTGTTTTAGGTTCACAGCAGAGGTGAGTGGAAGGTACAGAGATTTCCCCTGCGCCCCCACACTCCCCCACGCCCTCGGTGCTTGACTAAGCACATGCAAATGAGGGTCTGGTGAAGAGCACCTCGAGATGCAAGTGTCCGTGTGCTGCTTCTTAATTTGTTTTTCATCGCCTGTCCTCCTTGTATTTGTCCTGACCCGATTGTGAACGAAACAGGATCGGACAAGGAGTGCAAGCAGCCAGTGAACTCACTGGGCTTCGCCGTGGCAGGTAGCGCTCAGCCTGGTGCCCCTGATCACGGCACACCCCTCCCTTTTATCAGATAAAAAGTGAAAGAGCCATGTGTTTACTGTTTTAGAAATAAGATTTGAAACCAATGTCGTTAACCTTCTTGATCAACACAAACACCTTCCCAAAGGAGGTGCGAGAATCCCGGTCTCCGGGGCGTTTCTTTAGGTTCCAGACGTTGTGAGTCTGTGACAGGAAGCACTGCCGTCCTTTCAGAACCAGCTCGCTGCACGTGGAGTGCACTTCTGTGGGGCCAGAAGTGTCGTTGAATATGTCCTTCCTCTAAAGCTTTCCCCGTCCTCTTTTCTCGCTTGAAACAGCAGTACTGCAGGTCCCTTCAGCATAACATTGATGAGATGTGGTTGAAACTTAACGTGCTTATACAGTCCACACATGGTAAAATCAGGTTTGTTTCAAGTCGTCTCCCTTAAAGTCACAGAACCTGCGGACGACAGTCAAGTGAGGACTTGGAGGGACTTACTGTACTGTTCCTGACACTGTGCATCTCCTCAGTGCCTTCCTGCGAGCTCGGTGCTGCCACCTTCTGGGTTGTTCAGTTTCTTTAGCTTTAAGACTGCGGGTCCAGAGGAGAGACTAGTTTCATTCATTTAACAAATCTTCTCAGATGCCTTTTGAGGGCTGGGCAGTGAGCGGGACAGGCAGAGCCTTCGTGGAGCTGCTGTGCTGGCCTTGAAGCGCGCTGTGAGAGTGGGCCGTCCCGCTCCGTCAGCTCTTGCTGCTTCTGTGGCCGGCGTACAAGGGAGCACTTCCCTGACCAGGTGGTAGAGGAGCCTTTTCTGGGGGCAGGAGCACTGGACCTCTATTCGTTGTCCCAGTAGCTTATTTTGTTCTGAGACCCTTTCCCCAGGAGTAGAACGAAAATCCCTGAATAGAACACATGACTTGCCCGGCTGGTGTGGTTCAGTGGTTGAGCATCAACCCAGGAACCGAGAGGTTGCCGGTTCGATTCCCAGTCAGGGCACATGCCCAGAATGCGGGCTCGATCCCCAGTGGGGGCCCTGCAGGAGGCAGCCAATGGATGACTTCCTCTCCCATTGATGTTTCCATCTCTCTCTCCCTCTCCCCTCTCTCTAAAAAATTATTATTAAAAAGACAAAACACATGACTTCACCCAGGCACAGAGAACTATTGAACGTACGTCCAGTTTCTCCTCTGCATACTTCATTTCCTTTTCCACCTTTTATAAGTCTTTAAACTCACATAAGATTTTATTTACTTATTTATTTTAATCACATAAGATCTTAATTTTTCTCAATATTATTGTTATTCTTTTTTGCACTTGAAAATGGAATTAAATCACACGCCTTGCCTTAAATAGGCTGTTTCTTTCATTTGGTACTCTGTGGGGCATGCCGTCGGTTAGGACTTTGATTTCTAAACGTCTTCAGAATTAGACCGGCGGACAGGGTTTCCTGCCTGGCGGGGGTTCTTCATGGCGTCACTGGGAGTCATCCGTCCTAATGCAGGGGCCTCGGGAGCTCTGAGCATCCTAACCCTCCAGCCAGGAGTCGTGCTGTGCGGCAGCCCTGCACCCCTTGGGCCCTGAGGAGTGTGGCCTCCTTGATGGGCAGGTGGCCTGGGCTTAACCAGGGCTGAGCCCCCTAACCTGGTCTCCTATATATTCCCTGCCTCCCCCCAGGTTTGGAAATGATGTGCAGCACTTTAAGGTGCTCCGAGATGGAGCTGGAAAGTATTTCCTCTGGGTGGTGAAATTCAATTCTTTGAATGAGCTGGTAGATTATCACAGATCTACATCCGTCTCCAGAAACCAGCAGATATTCCTCCGGGACATAGAACAGGTGCCACAGGTAAGCCTCAGAGCAGTGAAAACAGCTCCTCAGGCCAGCAGGCGCCTCTTCAAAGGATTGCTGCTGGGGTGTCCACACTGGTTGTTCAAAGTGTTACCCTTAATTCATGCCAGAGATGTGAGTCTGAATCAGTAAAATGAAATAGGTTTGCCTTCCCAGGGGCTGCTCCTCTGAGGCAGGGAGGCCCGTCGGCCACCTGCAGCCCTAGGAAGGAGGGTCTTTAACACACTAGCCAACACCCCCTCCCTGGGAGCAAATTGTGAGGGGAGTCCTCGCTGGGAGGGAGGGAGGGAGGCTCACTGAAACCCTCCTCCTGTGCCTGCTGAGCACCACCTCATTCAGTCAAGCTCCGGGCTTTCTGACCCTATAAAACCGCCAGGGTTTTACTGGTGATAAGTGGGAGGAACTGAAGCACTTTCCAGTCCGGGGCTGTTAACCCAAACCTGAGGGCCCCTTCCCAAGTTCCTTCCCCTTCAAGCAGCACTTGCCCCTCTGCTTAATCAGATGGCACAACCGGCCACCGAGTGAGACCCGCCCTCATAGTTTCTGAGCATTGGTGAAAAGTCCCCCTGTCCCACATCACCTTAGAACATGTACGAATAAGGGGGAGGGGAGAAAGGAGGGTTTACTTCGGGAAATGTAGAAAAGTTGGCACTCATCTGTGGCCCCCCCATAACCAGTCCCACTCGGGACTGGCCACGCTCAGGACGCAATGTGTGTGTTTCTCCCTGCCCCTCCTCTGCAGCAGCCGACGTACGTCCAAGCCCTCTTTGACTTTGATCCCCAGGAGGATGGAGAGCTGGGGTTCCGTCGGGGAGACTTTATCCACGTCATGGATAACTCAGACCCCAACTGGTGGAAAGGGGCTTGCCACGGGCAGACCGGCATGTTTCCCCGCAATTACGTCACCCCCGTGAACCGGAACGTCTAAGAATCAAGAAGAGATTATTTAAAGAAAGTGAAAAATTTAAACACATACAAATGAATTAAACCCGTGAGCTGCCTCTAACAGCAGCCTGAGCAGGAGCTCCGAACACCTGGCGGGGTCACCTGGTGACCCTCTCACTTTGGTTGGAACTTTGGGGGGTGGGAGGGGGAGTTGGACATAACAATGCCAAAACTTACCTATGAATTAAGAGAAAGAGTTTTTATTACAAGTTTTCACTGCTGCTCCTAGTTCTCCTCCTTTGTCCTTTTTTCATCTTTTTTCTCTCTGTCCATCAGTGCATGACGTTTAATGCCACATATAGTCCTAGCTGATGCCAACAATAAAAGAAAAGAAACCAAGTGGGCTGGTATTTTCTCTATGCAAAATGTCTGCTTTAGTCAGAATGACTGAAAGAACAGCCATTGGTGGGTTCTCCATAGACACGGGGGTGGGGGGCTTACTCTATAGTCTGCCAGAGGGGGCAGGTCGGGGACTCTGCCCTCCAGCCCCCACCATGTATTTTGTCAAAGTTGGAACTAGAGGGGCAGAAGGAAGGAGCGTTGCCCCTCATGCCTTCCTGAGAAAGTTAACCTGCAAGCCTGTCTCTCTTTCCGACATTGCTTTCCCTCCCGGTGGCACCGCTGAGCATGTTGTTTTCATAGTGCCTTTTTCCTTCCTTAAGGGTTGCTTATGAGGGATGTTTTGTTTGATTGGTTTTACAAGAAGTTACAGACAGTCCAGAGCTTTTCAGCCCGTGTGTCGCCTGGTCTGTAAATGCCTTTCCCTCGGCGGGGGGAGCACAGGTGGAGAAGAGCAGGCGGCAGGCAGAGCGGAGGGTGTGGCCTGCTGCTGCCCCGAGCCAGACGTCGCTCAGGTTCGGCTGTCATACTTGTGAGCCCCCAGAAGGGCCGGAGCGGGCGCGGCCGCTGCCCAGGGAGTGGGGTGACAGCCGCCCGGCCGGGGGGCAGGCTGCAGCTCCGCCCACACGGGCCTGGGTCTGGCTGAAAGGGGTAAGCGTCCTTGACTTTGCCATCTCAGGTGTTGTCTGCCCCCCTCCTTGGTCCCCAAAGACCCCTGACTCAAACCCCGGAGCCAGCAAGTTTCACACACGGGAAAGCCGGAGGAATGCCAGTCGCTCTCCCTCTGTCCGGATGCGCCCTGTTCCTAACTGCGGCGGAAAGCGAGCTCCACGTCATCTTTCTTGCTCTACAAACCAGGGGCACCTGCTCATGCCTTTTTTCTCTTGTGTTCCCACCTAACCTGCCCAGGTGAGCCTTAGGGCAGCGTTCACGAAGCAGCTGGGTGGTTTTCCTGTCTCCATTCACAGCGGGCTGTGTGTATAGCTGCTCCACCCCAGCCCCCCAAAACTCAGTGTCTCCGAGAAGCAGGGAGAGCAGGAAGGGAAGACTGGAAATGTAGGCAGGCCGAGTCCACGGAAGAGCGCTCTGTCCGTCTCCTGCCAGCTTCTTGCCCCTCGGAGCCATGTGCCTGTGAACTTGCTCAACCCAGTCCCTCCCCACAGCACAGCCGTCCCGGAGTTGGTGACTGGTGACGGTCTTGGGTGGTCATCGGAGTCTCCCTGGACTCTGGTCATGGAGCCGGACTCAGAGGCCCAGGAGGCGCTGCTCCTCCGGACAGAATTCGGCCTCTCCTCGCTCCCTCCCTGATGATAAAGGAATCTGGCATTCTGCACCTGGACCACGTGATTGTTTTATTTTGGAATTGGTGTATATCATGGAGCCTTGCTGAACTAAGTTTTGTGTGTATATATTTAAAAAAAAATCAGTGTTTAAATAAAAAGACCTATGTACTTAATCCTTTAACTCTGCGAATAAAACTTGGTAGGTAGTGATTAACTGTGAATAATAAACCTACAATGACTTCTTCACTCTGTATCTTTTTTTGCCTTCACCTTAAGATAAAAACCTAAAAACTGTCAGAGAGTCGGGACTCATGTCCTTATTTCCAACTCACCCGGCCCCTTGGGGGGCATCGGGGTCCCTGGGCTCCTGGAGGAGCAATGCCCCCCTCGGCTCTTATTGGAAAGCGGGGGGGCGGGGGGGGCGTGTCCGCAATGCAGATTTCCAGGCCCCGCCCTCACACTCCGGGTTGGGGTGCGGGGCACAACTGGTGTTCTCGGCGTTTCTGGTGGAAACGTAGACCACACTTCGGGAGTGAGGACGAAGAGCACAGCTGACTTGGTTCTTGTCCCCTCACCCACCTCCTCTCCTTGCTACCCCTCCCCACTAGTGAAGGCCAGGACACAATGGTCTGTGCCCAAAGCAGCCTCGGTTGGTTGGTTTGTTTGTTTGTTTTCAGAGAGGAAGGGGGAGGGAAAGAGAGAGAAACATCAATGATGAGAGAATCGTCGATTGGCTGCCTCCCGAAACCCAGGCATGTGCCCTGACCAGGAATCGAACCATGACCTCCTGGCTCGTAGGTGTTCGCTCAATCATTGAGCCACGCCGGCCGGGCCGTGCCAAAGCAACCTTGATGTGCGAAGTAGCTCAAACGTACTTGTCTGTTTTTAGGGCGAGCCTCGGCCGGTTCACGCACAGCACTGGCTACAGAAGACCAAGTGAGATTTGTTTAGAGAGTGAACGGAAAAGAAACGAAACCCAAGGAATTTCCACTTGTATTCTTGGTCTAGTTCCTAAATAGAGCCCAGCACCCAACCTCAGCTGTGGCTGCCCGGCTCAGACGCGTGTTTTCACTTCCTTCTCCGCAGTGACCATGCGTGAGAGGGAACTCGCCCAGCACTGGCCTGCGGGGAGCCGCTGGTCGCACGGTCCACCCCGGCCCGCTGCTTCGAAGCTGAGCAGAAATGTCCCAAATGGGGCTGCCGAAGTGAACACTTAAGCCAGCCACTGCCGGGCTCCTTGGGGCTCTGCGCTGTTGGACCGATGGCCTCAGAATTTAATGGGGAAATTGCTGCTTTGGGTCAAGTCTGTTTGGTCACAGACTTCCTGGTGATGGCATCCCCCTCCGACCGTGGTTGTGTAATTCCTAGGGAGGCATCTGGGTGGGAGCGCTTGGGAAGACAGCGCGGAACCACTCAGCTGCCTTTGATGACCCAAAGCGACAGGTGGCTGAGTGGCTGCTAGGCCTGCTCTTGCTCCCTCTGCAGAGTGGCCCTGCCGCCGCTGGAGCTTGGTCGCCCTCCTGGCGTCCCTCGTACTTCGCGGCCTAGGAGTCCGTAACAGAGGCTCGTCTTCCGGCGTGACTGTGGAGGGACAGTGGCCCTGGCTCCAAGCAGGTGCCCCAAGGCGATCTCACAGCGCCAGGGCCGCTCGGGGGGGCCTGTTGGAGAGGGGGTGTCACGGCACCAGTGGTCCGCCTCCCCTGCACTTGCCCCGCTGACCTGCTTACGGTAGCTGGTCTTCAAGTCAGAACGTTTTACCTCCCCAGAGTGCCCGGATGACCAGGAAAAATGAAAGGGGACTTGTATTGGGGCACCTTGGCTGGCAGTGCTTCCAGACGCTGTAGTTATGTGCAGTGCAGATCCCCCACACCTGAGCCCTCCTTCACACTGGAGAACAAGAGCGGTTGGACACGCTCAGAGTCTGCCTCAGTTGGGGGGCTTCAGTGCGGCCCCAGGGGTGACAGGCTCCTTGCTCCAGCCAGAGCCCCGAGGCAGGTGAGTGACCGCTCTCCACCCGAATGGCCCGCATCAAATCCTCAGTGAGCCCGCGTCAGGTGCCTCCCCACCGTCAGGAAGTGAGCGTGCCGTTCTGTGCCACAGCACTGACTCTGAGCAGAAGTGGCAGGGATAGTGAACCCGCTCGCTGCTCAGAGCACTGACGGAGTTGGTTTAAAAGGCACACAGTACCAGTCCAAAGAGATACTCCTGGGACAGTCTTTCAAGACTTGATTCTGGCCCATCCAGTAAGCAACACTGGCCTCGGGTCTCCAAGGACAGTCTTTTTTTTTTTTTTTTTAATATATTTTATTGATTTTTACAGAGAGGAAGGGAGAGGGATAGAGAATTAGAAACATTGATAAGAGAGAGACATTGATCAGCTGCCTCCTGCACACCCCCCACTGGGGATGTGCCCGCAACCAAGGTACATGATTTTGACCGGAATCGAACCTGGGACCCTCAGTCCGCAGGCCGACGCTCTATCCACTGAGCCAACCCAGCTAGGGCTCCAAGGGCAGTCTTACTGTTGAATACAGGCAGACCTCGGAGGCGTGGGCTTGGGTCCAGCCCAGTCAAGCCAGGCACAGTCTTTTTGCCGGTGGAGGGCCTGTGAGGCTCAACAAAGCGAAGCGCAGCGAGGCAGGGGGGCTGTCTCCGTCCCGTCAGAAGTCGGGTTTAGAAAGCAGTCACCCCACGTGTCCTCTGCGTCTGAATAGCCTCTCAGCCTGCCTCCCTCCAGGGCCACTGATGGGGCAGGAGTGCCCGGGCCAGGCCAAGGGCCCTCGGGTCTGAAGCCAAAAGGGTGAAGGGCTGACCCCTCCCCTTACTCCTCCCCTAACGCTTTCCTGTGCCGGGGAGTCAAAGGGTACGGGCGCCCCCTTTTCTGTTTAGCTCACATCAGGCTTCTGTCCGTGGTACCCATGTGTTCTCCGGCAGTGATGGGTGTGTTGGTGTGCGAGCTGATGGGAGCGAGAATTCCAGACAAGCGGTGTGGCTGACGCAGTCGGCGGGGGAGTGTGAAGCAGATGGGACTCGGACCAGGTCTTGGGGGAGATGGATTTGAACAGAACACGCAGACCCAGCCCAGGCGCAGGCGGGGCAGTGTTGGTAGAGGGGTGCGGTGGGAAGGAGCACAGTGTCCCCTGCACCCAGGAAGAGTCCAGGTGGGTTCGTGGGGCTTGGAGCCCAGGACGAACAGTGCCCACACCCCCTGCCGACGCAGAGGGTTCCATAGGCCCGGGAGATGGGCGGCACGGTGAAAGCTGACCTCAGGGGGGCCTGGGGGAGGCTGCTGAGGTGCTCGCTCAGCGGAGCGGGGAGCTGTGCCAGCCTCCTGTGGAATTCGCGTGAGATGCGCCGCCTCTAGGCTTGGCTGGTCCCCCGCTTTCTCCTGCTGCTGGCTGGATGCAGGGGAGCCACCAGCTCATCGTAGACTCTTAGTCACAGCACCACCCTCCCCTGCCATCCCAGGGCCACACCGGAAACCAGTCAGCAAGAGAGAACCCTGCGAGGCCCAGCTGAAACCGTGAGTTGGGGGAAGGAAATGGAATTGCTCATCATGACCTAAAGTGCACGGGAGCAGACACCAGGCCACAGTCTGGTAGCCGATGTGGCGGGCTTCTGGTGCCCAGCCCCGCTGCCCGTATTAATTTGACCCCATGTCCTCGTTCAGTCCCTGGGCAGGTGCTTGTTGAGAAGGTCATGTGCTCCATTCAGGCCTCAGCTCAGATCCGAGTCCTCACTCAGAGAAGCCCTCCCTCAATGTGGCTGGTCACCGCCTGGCCTCCGGCACTGCCTTTCTGCACAGCCCTCCTCGCCTCCTCACTGGGGGCGCACATTCTGCCCACCTCCCCCTCCAGACTGTACGCTCCCGGGGCAGGGACTCGCTCACGGCTGCATCCCTCGCAGCTAGAAGAGTGCCTGGGACATCCGGTGCTTATCCATCACCCGAGGTAAGGAAAGTCTGTCCCAGGCGCTGCTACAAATGAGGCCCATGGTGCTGGCAGCCCAGCCTTGCCGTCTGCTGGGGACGGCGGCCAAATATGCCTCCGTGGGAGGACTGGCACGGTTAAGAGGAGTGTAGGAGTTGGGGAACATTCAGCAGCAGCTCCCACCTGTCTCGAGGTTGGGGAAGACCAGACAGTTATGCATAAACAGGGAGCTAACCACTGAACAGGGTGGTCGCTCCGTGGAGAGGGAGGGGTGTATTCAGGGCAGGAGGCCTTGGGCAGGAGGCACTGCGAGTTCCAGAAAGACCTGCATGTAGAGAGAGAGGGACAGAGAGAGATCGGGGTCCAAGGAGGAGCTGGCTCAGGCAGGGGCAGAGGCTGACGAGGCGGCGCCCTGTAAGCCTCAGGAAGGAGCGGGAAGTGGGAAGCCCTGGGGGCTTGGGGCTTGGGGTTATTTTAAGGATGGCTTTACTGAGAGACAATTCACTTGTCATCAAGTCACCCGTCTGAAGTATACCATTCGATGGTGGTTAGTGTTAGTCACGGTTATGCAATCAATTTTGGAACATTTATTTCAGAGAGGAAGAGGGAGAGAGAGAAAGAAACATCAATGATGAGAAAGAATAATTGATCGGCTGCCTCCTGCACACCCCCTACTGGGGATCAAGCCCAAAACCTGGGCATGTGCCCTGACTAGAATGGAAACGTAACCCCCTGGGTCATGGATTGACGCTCAACCACTGTGCCACACCAGCCGCGCAATTTTGGAACATTTTCATGATCTCAAAAAAACCCCACATGTACCCATGATCAGTCACTTCCCACTTTCCCCCAACTCCTACCGGCCCCAGAACCACCAGTCTACTTTCTGTCTCTATGGACTTGCCTGCTCTGAACACCTATATATATAAAAGCCTAAGTGACCGAATGACTGGTCAACCGGTTGCTATGACATGCACTGACCACCAGGGGGCAGACGCTCAATATAGGAGCTGCCCCCTGGTGGTCAGTGTGCTCCCACAGCCAACCTCCCACGGTCCCTCCCCTCAGCCAGCCAGCCCTCCTGATAGGCCCTGATCACCAGCCAAGCTGAGGGACCCCACCCATGCACGGATTCGTGCACCAGGTCTCTAGTTTTATCTAAATGGAATCGTGCAATATGTGGCCCATAAGCTATGGCCCCAGGTGAGACCTCACAGTTTCCACTCTATGTGAGGGAAGAGGACGGGATGTGGGGCCCAGCCCAAGGCCCTGAGGATGGGATGAGGGAAGAAGAAGGAGCAGCAAAGGAGACTCGGGAGAGGCCAGTGAGGCAAACCAGGGCCACCCGGTGCCGGGGCAGGTGTGTCCAGGAATGCTGCTGCAGGGACTTGCCTCTCTGGCCATCCTCGTCCAGACCCCTCGTCCTCCACCCTGTTGCTGCCCCTGCCAGTCCCGATGGTCCCCACACTGCCTTGTCACGCCTTCCCTCTTCCGCTGAGCGACCTTGCCGAGCGCCAGGTTGTCTAGAGGGCAAAGGGCAGGCTCCTGACCCTCGGGAGTGGTGACACAGGAGAAAGAGCTCGGGATTGGAGTCACGGGACCCGGGGCTTTGTTCCAGGCTGTGTGACCTTGCGCAGGGCCCTTCACCTCTGCTCGCTTTGCTCATCTGTTGGAAAAACAAGCCGGTGTCCCCAAGCTGGCCGAGGAGCAGATGTGATTGTGTACCGTTAAGTGCAGTGGGACTGGGCCCGATTCTGATCTTGGCGTGCCAGGCGCTCCGAGCCTGGGCCAAGTCTCGAACTCCCTGGCCCCCTCAGTCCCTCCTGGCGTCTCTGGGTTTCGCCATTGTGAGCTGAGGCCAAGGTCTCTCTTCCTCTCTGCTTGTCTGCTTATCCCACCCTGACGTGGGACTGATTCTACAAGCCCACATCCTCCGAGAAACCAGTTCCCAGACTCAAAACCCCAAACACCTGATCGTGCTAAAAGTATGCGCTACCTTCAGAAGAGCCGACATCTTTACGATGCGGAGTCTTCCTATCCAAGAAAGAACACACCTGTCTTCCGTTTCAGTTCCTTTGGGGACGTTTCAAAGTTTTCATTCAACATATAAATTGGGGGGGGGGGGGCATGACAAAGTTCAGATTCCTAGCTCTGGACCCCACTCATTGCATAATCCATTTCCTCATCATTATGATGTGATACAAGGTCCGCCTGCCTCTGAGGGTTTGGAGGAGAAGTAGCTAATACATTAAAATATCAAGCACAGCCCTGGCTGGTGTGGCTCAGTGGATAGAGTATCGGCCTGCGGACTGAAGGGTCCCGGGTCCGATTCCAGTCAAGGGCACATGCCCGGGTTACGGGCTTGATCCCCAGTGGGGGGCATGCAGGAGGCAGCCGATCAATGATTGTCTCTCAGCATTGATGTTTCTATCTCTCCCTCTCTGAAATCAATAAAATATATTTAAAATATCAAGCACAATGCAAGAAGTATGGTACTTACTCAATTCATGTTTCTCTTCGTTGGTCCTTCCACAGCAGACAGGCTGGCTGCCATTTTCTCCTCTCCTCTTCTTCCTCTTCTCTTGCTCTGTAGTAGTGGGGTGCTCAACCTTCAGCCTCTACGTGGCTCCCCAGAATAAAGACCACTTGTCGCAGCCACTCTAGCATTTAGGTGTGGCCATGTGACCAAGTTCTGGCCAAGAGGATCCAAGCCAGTCTCATGGGGCAGCTCCAAGTCCCTCCCCCAAACTCCTTTCTCCTTCAGTCCTTCCTCCGCCCTGTGGCTGGAATTCCAGCTGCCGGTTCGGGTCCGACCGCGAGGACCACGCCCTGGGACGGTGGCCTGGTGAGCTGCAGGGAGCCAGAGGCCCTGCGGAGTTAGTGGAGACAGCTGCCAGACCAGCCTGCTCGGCTTCCTCTGGCTTTGATGGAGTCCAGCCGCTGTTCTGTGGGGCTCTGTCACTTTCCTGCAGCCAAGTCTAATCCTGACCCCCCACTGCTCATGCCCGCCTACCACGGGCCCATCCCCACATCCCCTGACATCGCTTTTTCTCCAGAATCCAAGGGGCCTCCGCAGCAGGTGTGTCTCTAGAACAGTGGTTCTCAACCTTCCTAACGCCGCGACCCTTTAATACAGCTCCTCCTGTTGTGGTGACCCCCAACCATAAAATTATTTTCGTTGCTACTTCATAACTGTCATTTTGCTACTGTTATGAATCGTAATGTAAATATCTGTGTTTTCCGATGGCCTTAGGCGACCCTGCTAGTGGTTCTCAACCTGGGGGTCGCGACAGGTGAGTCTAAAAGGTGAGCAAAGGAAGACATCCAAAGATGCCCCCTAGATCTTTCTCTATTCAACTCTCCTCTGCCTATAACTCTCCTCCACGCCCACGTTTCCCTGTCTGTAAATACCTTCAGAGGGGTGGAGGCAGGTGTGGGAGCGGGAAATCATCTCACTCTGAGCCAGAGTGGGGTACCGATTCTCCCCCCGCCCCCCCCCCCCCCCGCCGCCCCGCACACCACAGGATTACTGAGCATTTGAACATGGGCCTGTGGCAAGTACTGGAGACAGAGATCATCAGAAACTTACCTGGGAGCTCCAGAGGTGTGGATGTGGAGAGGGCGGAGAGGAGAACCACATTTGGATGGGGTCAGGAATGGCTTCAGAGAGATGCTGGGGGGGGGGGGCGGGGAGGAGGGAATATTATATATGCAAAGGCACATGACATTAAAAAACAAGTATCGAGGGGATGCGAGGCATTAGAACCCTCATCCATTGTTGCTGCAAATGTAAAGTTGCTGTGGCGACCAGTTTGATGATTCCTCAAAAAGCTACACAGAGAATTACAATATAATCCAATGGTTCCACTCCTGGGCATATACCCCAGAAATGTGAAAGTAAGAATTCAAACCGGTCCTTGAATGCCACTATTCACAGAGCTAAGCAGGGGGGGAAAGCAACCAAGTGTCCATCAAGACGTGAACGCATAGACAAAACGCAGTCTGCACATGCCAGTGGAATATTATTCAGCCACAAAAAAGGAATGCGGTTCTAGTACATGCTACCCTGTGGATGAGCCTGGAGAGCCTTCTGTTCCGTGAAATAAACCCGATACAGAAGGACAGATGTTGCATGGTTCCACTTACGTGAGACATCTACAACAGACACATCCATAGAGACAAAGTAGATTGGCGGTTACCAGGCGCCAGGGAGAGAAGGGAACAGGGCATTATTGCTTAATGGGTAGAGTTTCTGTTTGGCATAATGAAACAGTTTTAGAAAGAGCAGTGATGGTTGCACAACACTGTAAATGGAATTGATGCCACTGGATTGTGTGCTTGAAAATGGTTGGTTGAAACAGTAAATTACACATACACACATACACAGAGTACACGGGCTCCGCGTGCTGAATTCTAGAAGGAACAATCATGACCACAGGCCCATGGCCAGAGAGTTCTAGGGCAGCGGTCGGCAAACTCATTAGTCAACAGAGCCAAATAGCAACAGTACAGCGACTGAGATTTCTTTTGAGAGCCACATTTTTTAAACTTAAACTTCTTCTAACGCCACTTCTTCAAAATAGACTCGCCCAGGCCGTGGTGTTTTGTGGAAGAGCCACACTCAAGGGGCCAAAGAGCCACATGTGGCTCACGAGCCGCCGTTTGCCGACCACGGTTCTGGGGGAATGGCTGAGGCGGAGGCTGAGCCTGGAGGGCCTGGGGGCAGGAGCACATGGACTTTCTCTCATGAGACCAATACCGTGCGGGCTGCCATGTGGTTCCTATCACCACGTTACCCTCTTCAGCTCCAAGCACTGGGCGACCCAGTCCTGCTCTCGGAGGCTGGAGGAACGGAGCAGGATGTAACAGGGCAAAAGACATGGACGTTTTTGAGACATCCATGTTGTGGCATGTTCCAGTGGTTCTTGACTTTCCATCACTGAGTCGTGGTCCATCGTGTGGATATATGACATCGCGTGGTACTCTGCTGGTGAACAGCGAAGCTCTTTCCAGCGTGGGCTGCAATGAACGTGCTTATTCATATCTGTTTGTAAACCTGTTTTCAGTTCTCTTGGATCCATGGGTGTGTAGATGTTTAACTTCATAAGAAACCGCCTGACCTTTTCCCACGCGTTTGTACCGTTTTACACTCCCACCGGCACTGTGTGAGTTCCAGTTGCTCCACAGCTTTGCCGCCATTTGGTGATGTCAGTCTTTTGAATTTTAGCCATCTGGTGGGTATGCATGGTGGTGTCTCATCGTGGTTTTAATTTGCATTTCCTTTTGACTAATGGTGTTCAGTTGCTTATTGTCCGTCTGTATCTTTCCTTGTGAAATGTTTGTTCAGGTATCTCACCTAGTTTGTTCATTGGGTTACTCATCTTTTTATTGTTCAACTTAGCAAGCAGATTTGAGGTTCCCAGAAGTCGTCATCCTCGATTCTGGTGGGACCAAAGTCGTGGGGGAAGGCGTGGACTGTGGTTGACAGGGGCACGCCAACGCTTCCTTCGTGATACGGCTGCACCCACTCTCTCCCTCTGTGCATTTGGGGTGAGTGAAGACGGGCTCCGCTGAGACACAGCAGGAAACGCCTTCTCAGGAAAGCTCAGAAATGGGTGATGGGTGAGGTGGACGATTTGGTCAGAGAGAACCAAATGCTGAACACCGGAAGGCTGGAGGCCTGGAGACCCCTCTAGCGAACTTGGAAACCTTTCGGTTTGGGCTGACATCGACCCTCGATAGCCTCCTGGCGTTTGGCTCTGCCGAGGAGAGCAACAGAAGAAAGTTGAAATGCATACGAAATCAGCTTTTGAAAGTTACTGGACAGCAAATCCTCTCTTTTCTTCTTTTCTTGGTTAGTTTCCTGATGTTTGAGTCATTTGCTGAGTTAATCTGAAAGAACCACAAAAGGAACTGGATCAGAGGAGCCTCTATCTTTGGTGCCTGCAGCTCGTCAGGACTTCTCCAGAATCCTCCAACAATTGTTGGTTTTTCATGATTTTCTCTAACTTAGAGCCCTAGAGTTTCAAAATAAAATAGTAAGTAAGAGTGATGGAAACTATGTGCACACAAAAACCTGCACATGGGTATTTAGAGCAGCTTTATCCATCATTGCTACAAAGTGGAAGCACCCGAGATGCCCTTCAGTAGGTGATGGGTAAACAAACTGTGCGATACCTCCAGACAGTGGACGATGACTCAGCACTAAAGAGATATGAACTATTGAGCCACGGAAAGATGGAGGAAGCTTTGATACCTATTACTAAGTGAAGGAAGTCAGCTCCAACAGGAGAGAATTCCTAATTTGTTCATTGCTATATCCCTAGCATCTAAAACTGTCTGGGCGCACAGACCCTCAACACATGATGGGAAACAGAGATCCTTCATCTCATCCTGAGTCACCAGAAAGGAGAGAGAAACAGGGCAGCCTAGGATGACCGGCTGAGACTGTATCCCAACTCAGCGTCTTTCCGAACAGGAAACATTCTTATTCCCAGGCCACACACCAGACCTGTTTGGTCAGGATGAGGGCTAACCTGCATTTTTATTTTATTTTATTTTTTAAAATATATTTTTATTGATTTTTTTACAGAGAGAAAGGGAGAGGGGCAGAGAGCTAGAAACATCGATCAGCTGCCTCCTGCACACCCTCCACTGGGAATGTGCATGCAACCAAGGTACATGCCCCTGACCGGAATCGAACCTGGGACCCCTCAGTGAGCCAAACCAGCTAGGGCTGCATTTTTATTTTTATTAAATAGACTTTTATTGATTTCAGAGAGGAAGGGAGGGGGAGAGATAGAAACATCAGTGATGGGAGAGAATCATCGATCAGCTGTCTCCTGCATGCACGCTCCCTACTGGGGATCAAGCCCACAACTGGCATATGCCTTGACCAGGAATCAAACCGTGACCTCCTGGTTCATAGGTTGACGCTCAACCACTGAGCCACGCCAGCTGGGCCTAACCTGCATTTGAGAACCCTTGCGATGCTTACTAAAAACATACCTGTGGAGGGACAGAGGCAGCAAGGCATGGACACCCTGTCGTTCAGCCCTTTATCTTTACAGATGGACACCCTGTCATTCAACCTTTTACTTTACAGATGGAGAAGCTGCAGCCCAGAGAAACAGTGTCTTGCCCAAGAGCCACAGCAAGTCCCCTCCTGGCTCTCGGGCCTCTTCCGGGTGGCAAGGCTGACCACCCACTCAGGCAGCAAGAGATTCTCCTGCCTCTGCTGGCAAAGATCATCGCCTTGGGCAGCTGATGAAGGCCAACTCTGTTTGTCAAGGCCACGAGGTATTTACTCCCCCGAGGAGCGAGGAGGTGGGGGAAGTCCAAAGGAGCTTTTAATAGGTCTGTTTAGGGTAAATGTTGATGAGGTCACAGGACGATTCACTTCCCTAACCTGACAGGAACCGTTATTTTCCTGTTTCTCTTTTCACATGATATGATTTGCTTAGAATATTTAACTTAAGATGAAATGACCAGATTTCAAATATGCAAAAACTAGAGCCAGGGGTAAGCCCAGGAAAACGGGCACCTGCCATTAATCTCCTCTCAGCTCGGCCACCAATTTGCCATCTCACCATGGGGACCTTGGACGCATCGCCTAGTCCAGTGATGGCGAACCTATGACACGCGTGTCAGCACTGACACGCGTAGCCATTTCTGATGACACGCGGCTGCATGCCGAGGATGAAACATTTGCTGCTCCTGAGGATGAAACATTTGCGAAATAATGTTTTTTCCTCAAAGTGACACACCACCCGAGTTATGCTCAGTTTTTTGGCGAAGTTTGACACACCAAGCTCAAAAGGTTGCCCATCACTGGCCTAGTCGCTCTGGGCCCTGGGCCCTGGGCCCTGGCCACAAGTCTTCCCAGCTCGGAGGGTCTGTGGCCCTCTGAGTCTAACTCACTCTACAATCAGCCTGCAGCCGGAAGTCCTGCTGGCTCCTCTGTTGAATGGTCATTGGGGAGCCTATTCTAAAAGGTGGGCTTGTTCTGGGCCAGGAGAACAAAACAGACCCAACGATTTCTATAGCTGAAGAGAGAGGTTAGTGGTCAGCCCACGAAACTAATGGGAAATAGGGGTCGAGCACAAAGGCTGGGGAAACAAGGCCGTCTTCAAGCAGGGCGACAGCAGAAATGACCCAGAACAAGGGAGCACCGAAGGGCACGGTGGGGACACTTTTCAGGAAATTAAATTTCGGTTCCAGGTGCTGTTCACTGTGGACCACCTTCACTTTTAAAAAAAATTTATTGATCGTTATGCTGAGGGAAAGAAGCCAGGCATCAAGGGCATCGTGTATGATTCCTTTTATCTAAAATTCTATAAAATGCAAACTAACCCATAATGACTGAGAGCAGAGCAGAGATTGCTTGGGGAAGGGGGAGGGAGAAGAGAGGGCAAGAGGGGGGGACAGCACAGGGGCATGAGGAATCTTCTGGGAGCCTGGATGTATGCTCACTACCTTGTGGTGATGTACACCACACGCCAAAACATACAACTGCTCACTCTGAATACATGCAGTCAACTGTATGTCCACTATATCTCAGTGGACCTGGTTTAAAAATTGTAATGAGCCGAGAACATCTTGTCAGACCAGAAAGCAAGCAAACTAGTCATTTTGTCAAAAGGATTCATGTGTCAACGTGAATAGGACCCACTGGCCAAAGGTGGGGAAATGGGAGCATCAATTAGGATAATAACTACAGTGGATTGAAAAAGAACAAATAGCCCTGGCTGGTTTGGCTCAGTGGATAGAGCATCGGCCTGTGGACTGAAGAGTCCGGGTTCAATTCTGGTCAAGGGCACATGCCCGGGTTGTGGGCTCAATACCCAGTAGGGGACATGCAGGAGGCAGCCAATCAATGATTCTATCTCCTCATTGATGTTTCTATCTCTCTTTCCCTCTCCCTCCCTCTCTGAAATCAATTTTTTTTTTTAAAAAAAGGTGTAGATCCATGTGTGTTCATAATAATATTAATAAACCTCATTGATCAATATCCTTTGAACATACGAGGGTCCCAATTATTTTTAAATTGCTAAAGGGAAAGAATTATGCACCAACATGTCTTTCTTATATGAAGTGTACTTCGTGTAATCAGTTAGCCAATGAAGGGAATGTTCCTCTTCACAGGTATTTCAGCTAATAAAGCTAAGATGGTATCATCATTTACAACCCCTTAGCAAGGCCAAGGTCACCAATGGCTGAAAACATTGCAAAGTGAGAAACATGCAGGTATTAGGATCCTGCTCACGGGAGCACACAATACCACAAAAGGAGTCTTGTAAAAACAGTCAAACCGACCTGACCTTTTAGATGGAGCCACCAATATGCAGAGAACACGGGAGGGCAGGGGAAGGTGTTAAAACAACGCCAAGGGCCCTGGCCGGTTTGGCTCAGTGGGTAGAGCGTCAGCCTGCAGACTGAAGGGTCCCGGGTTTGATTCTGGTCAAGGGTACATACCTCGGTTGCAGGCTTGATCCCCATCCCTAGTCGGGGTGCATACAGGAGGCAACCAATTGATGTGTCTCTCTCATTGATGTTTCTATCTCTATCTCCCTTTCCCTTTCTCTCTGAAATCAATAAGAATATATATATATATATATATATATATATATATATATATATATATATAAATTGGGAATAAAAACCGCCGTGGGGATGCCACTAGCAAGATATAGACTGAGGAAAACTCTACAAGACAAACTACCTATTTAAAAGAGAGAGAGAGAGAAAGGAAAAGGGGGAAATGAGATGGAAATAAAAAAAATTGAAAGTGAAAAAGAGGAAGAGAGAAAACAGATTTAAAAAGACTTAAGTTGCAATGTATGGTCTGGATCTCAATTCAGACAAACTTTTTAAAATATATATATATTTAAATCAAATAAATATTGATTTTTACAGAGAGGAAGGGAGAGGGATAGAGTTAGAAACATCGATGAGAGAGAAACATCCATCAACTGCCTCCTGCACACTCCCTACTGGGGATGTGCCCGCAACCAAGGTACATGTCCTTGACCTGAATCGAACCTGGGATCCTTCAGTCTGCAGGCCGATGCTCTATCTACTGAGCCACACCGGTCAGGGCCAAACATTTTTTTTAAATGACATGTATAGGCCAGTCAGGAAAATTTAAACACTAATTGATATTAGGAAATAGATTTTTTTTGGGTGGGGGGGGCGGGTGATAGTTTGGTGGCTGTTTGTCTTTTAAAGATACATTCTGAAATGTTTACTGGTGGAATAATAGGATGTCTAATATTTACTTCAAAATAATGTTGGAGGGGAGAAGTGAGGTAGGTAGAGGTACGGAGGAAACAAGATTGACCCTGAGTTGGTTAATTGTTGAGTAATGACTATATGATGGTTCATTAGGCTATTTTCTCTACTTTCGTACCTGTATGCAATGTTTTATATTGTGCAATAAAATGTTTTAAAATTGTGCGTCAAAATGATTGCACTAATGTGAAAAATGCAATTTAAAAATCAGTAAGAAATACTGTCTTGCAAAACGCTGACGTTACTTGCTTGAGAGCGGTAGGATGAGTCATTTCCCTCTTCATTTCTACATCTTCTGTAATGTGTCCATATAGTTTTATAATGAGAATATACTCGTAATAAACCCTAGGGGAAAACAAAACCTCTATTTTTGCCGTCCTCTTCCCGGTCTTAAAAACCCACCTATTCTCTCCTCCTTCTCCTCCAGGTTTTTGCTTAGCTTCCCGCCATCTTTTCCAAGCGGGTCAAGTTCAGCGCCCCCTAACCTTCCACCCGCCTGCAGGCTGATTGAGCCACCGCCGTACTTAGCACAGCGACTTCGGGGGGCCTGACTTCGGAACCCGCTTCCTTCCGATGCTTGAGTAACATCCGCGCACGCGCGCTCTGCAGGACTACATCTCCCAGGAGGCTCTGCGCCTCGCAAGGGGGGGGAAGCCTTGGTAGCGAAGGACTACATTACCCAGTGACACCTTGTGGGCGGTGTTAGCCAGATGACGACTGTCCAAACATTGGCCCAAAGTCTGTCGGAAGCTGCGCGGTGATTGGCCCAGGCGCCCGTCATTTACTGCCGGGCGCAGTTGACTTTTGCTGTTAAGACTGCGTGAGGAAGGAGGGAGAGCGGAGCTAGTAGAGCCGGGCGGTGCCCTCCGAGCGGAGTGAGTGACCTCTACCTCCGCGCGTCTCGCCGCCCGTTCGGACACCTGCACCGTCGCTCCCCGGAGGGAGCACACATGCGCAGGTATTCACGCGGGGGCGGGGACTGGACGCACGTGTGTTATGCCTGACCTGAGAAGCCTCGTCAGGGATGCAGGAGGCAAAACCACACACACACCCGGGCACCTGTACACGCGGGTGCCCACCTCGCGGGCATCATCTCGGACTCGGGGAGCAAAAACACGCCCCGAAGCACCCCTAGACCCCTGTGTCTGCACGCGGGTACATCAGCAGAGAGCCTTAGCCGAACACATGGGCAGACCTCGCGGCAGCTGCAGACCCGGACACCTGGGGCTTCCGCAGGAAGAGGAGGGGGCGGCTCAGGCGGACACACACCCCACCCGCCCTGCCACTCACCCCATAGGCCCCCCCATCTTCTGAGTGCTGTGTTATATGTACCAAACATATAATCACATTTCATTTTTATTTTGTCTCTTTAGATTATTGGTACAAGAAGGAAATTTTGAACAGCAGAAAAAGTGAGGCCACCACAGGACTCTATTTAACCAGCCCTTGCAGGTGTCTGAGCCTTTTACCACTTTTACAAAGCTTGTCACCTATGGCAGCGACCTGGGCTAGGCAGGGCAGGCGTCATTCCCACTTTCCGGAAGGGAAAACCGAGCCCAGGCTAAATAAACCTGCCCAGGGTCCCTGGGAGAGGCAGAGATGAGTTGGGCGCTGAGATCCAAGGTGCGGTCCAGCTATGCAGAGCTGCTGAGTTACGGAAATACCTCCTTCCCCCACAGCCTGGGACCTCGCAGTCCCTGGGAGCCCGAGAGGCTCTCCCTCCGTCTCCCTCCCTCTCTGAACTGCTGTGACCTGTTTTCAGCTCTCTGTGTTTAAAGGGCTCCTCACAGGAGCCTGGGAAAAACAGCTCGAGTTCATGCTACAGAGAAGGGGATGGGGAAGGCCAGGTGTCCTCCTTCGAGGGGATCAGAAAAGGTTCCAAGAAATGGGCACATTCCTGGCAGGGCTTGGGGGGTTCACATCATTGACATTTTAATAAAATGTCATTTTAATACTTTGCTGATAGAGCTCCGTGGAAATCTCGTGCTGGTTTTGAGGGTGGATTGGAGCATTACTTTGGTATTTTCAGAAAAGTGAGGGCTCGGGGCTGAGGGAGTGGTGGGGACAGAGTCCGGGGCGGGTGAGAGGAGAAAAGGAATCCATGGTGGGCACTGGCTGGTGTGGCTCAGTTGGTGGGTGTCCACCCATATACCAGCAGGTTGCCGTTTCCGTTCCCGGTCTGGGCTCAAGCCTGGGTTTCTGGCTTGCTCCCAGGTGGGGGGACGAGCAGGAGGCAGCTGATTGATGTTTCACTCTCACACAGATCTCTCCCCCCTCTCTCTCTTTCCCTCTTCCCTTGCCAACCCTTCCCCCAAAGGTAACTTGACCAACTGGGGGGGGGGGGTGTTGTCACAGACTTTCCCCCATGCGTTATACAACTGAACAAAGTGTATTTAGGTCCTGCTGTTTTTCTTTTGCAAAGATGGGGTTACACTAGACACACTGTTCTGAAACCTGCTTTTTCTTTTGTGTTTCAATCTATCGTGGACATCTTTTCCGTGTGTATAGCGCTGGTTCATTCTTTTAAAAAATATATATATATATGCCGAAACCGGTTTGGCTCAGTGGATAGAGCGTCGGCCTGCGGACTGAAGGGTCCCGGGTTCGATTCCGGTCAAGGGCATGTGCATTGGTTGCGGGCACGTCCCCAGTGGGGGATGTGCAGGAGGCAGCTGGTCGATGTTTCTCTCTCATCGATGTTTCTAACTCTCTATCCCTCTCCCTTCCTCTCTGTAAAAAATCAATAAAATATATTTAAAATATATATATATATTTTTTTTATTGATTTCAGAGAGGAAAAGAGAGGGAGAGAGAGAGAGAAACATCAATGCTCAGAGAATCATTGATCGGCTGCTTTCTGCACGCCCCCCACTGGGGATCGAGCCCACAACCCAGGCATGTGCCCTTGACCAGAATCGAACCCGGGACCCTTCAGTCCTCAGGCTGACGCTCTATCCACTGAGCCAAACCGGCTAGGGCTGGTTCATTCTTTTTAATGGCTGTATAGTATGCACCACATGGATGTGACTCTGTGTATTTATCCACCTCTCTATGGATAAGCGTTTGTGTTATACCTAATTTTACACACAGTGATGCACTGCATGCCATTGTACACTCGTGCTATTGTGGAAAACCCCTCTCCAACCACGGTTCTCAACCAGGGACAGTTTGGTTCACATCAACTGGAATTGGCAATCGATGCTTAAACTTTTAAAATCTAAGCAGGGCAGAAATCCAGACCTATAATGATATTCTCTCTGTTCTGTGCTGCGTTCCAGGCTGGCGCTGTTTCAGACGGCTGGTCAGGGAGGGCTGCTCGGAGGGGGTGATGTGTGAGCAGAGACCCGGAGAACTCGATCTGGTGTTTCCTCCTGTTTTTCGCATTTAGCTTGAAGCTGATGGACATTGGATGGGCCAGAGGCAGGGATGGTCGGCTATGACCCCAAAGCAGATGACAGGAGTATCTCCAAGTTCGAGGTGGCAGCGGCCGGGTCTGTGTCTGGACTTGTCACTCGGGCGCTGATCAGCCCCTTGGACGTCATCAAGATCCGTTTCCAGGTACCCTTCCCCCTCTTTCCACGTGAGGGGCGGACTGGAGGACACGTTCACTCTTTCATGCCAAAGCAGTGGCTGAAAGCCTGGCGTTTTGTGGAGAACGTTGCCTTCACTGAAATCTCGCCTTCTCATCCAGCCCCGCCGCTCCTGTCCTGACCTTTCCGTTTTCGTTGCCAGCTTCAGATTGAGCGCCTGTCTCGCAGCGACCCCAACGCCAAGTACCATGGGATCCTGCAGGCCGGGAGACAGATCCTGCGGGAGGAGGGCCCGACCGCCTTCTGGAAGGGACACATTCCCGCCCAGCTCCTCTCCATCGGCTACGGAGCTGTCCAAGTAGGTGCGGGGCGCCGCCAGGCCCCTGGGGTCGGGTTGCTCAACGGAGCAGCACAAGGACGTGGGGTCGGGCAGCAGGAGGCGGTCATCACACTTCTCACGTGGCTCACCGGGAACCTACCTGACAGATTGACTGAGTCAGACTGAGCTGTACCGTAGCCTTCCCTCCCCCACGGCCCCCACCCCAGAGACTGAGCACCCACCGAACATTAGGGGTAGCGCCTGGGAGGCGACCTGGACATCACACTCCCAATGGGACTTGGCAAATGGTGACACAATGCTTTTCATTTTTCAAAATTGCATTTCCACATCTGTGCTTCCTTTGAACTCCCCAGCAGCATTGTGAGGAGGGTAAGAGCAAGCGACGCGTGGATCGGAGAGGTTAAGCGAGCTGTAAGCGGTGGGGCTTGTTCATCCCTCAGCTGAGGGCCGGTTTATCTCCGAGGACGTGACACGTGGGGTAGAGCCCCCGCCCAGGGCTCACTGTGGGCCAGGCCCTGTTTTAACCATTTCACTGTTACCTCCTGAGATAGGTTCTGTTGTCATCCCTATTTTACAGACAAGAAGACTGAGGCAGAGAGAGCTTAAATAATTAACCCAAAGTCAGTAGCTAGAAAGTGGCCTAACTGGTTTGGCTCAGTGGATAGAGCGTCGGCCCATGGACTGAAGGGTCCCGGGTTCACTTCCGGTCAAGGGCATGTACCTTGGTTGCAGGCTCAATCCCCAGTAGGGGACGTGCAGAAGACAGCTGGTGGATGTTGCGTTCTCATTGGTGTTTCTAACTCTCTGTCCCTCTCTCTTCCTCTCTGTAAAAATCAATACAAAATATATTTAAACAATCGTTTTAGGAAGTGGAAGAGCCAGGATTCCCACCTGGAGAACTAGCGCTAGAGTAGTCGCGGCCTGCCCTCCTAGGACATCACACCTGCGCATGTCGTGGCTGTCCCATCGGCGCGCCTGGCACCGGTGCTGCCGCGTGTGAGTCAGCACAGCCCCTGGGCTCTAGGACCCCGAGCCGTCTCCAACGGCTGGAGGGCGACCTGAGCGGAGGCAGGGAGCATGTGGCATATGGAGCATGTGGAATTCTCCCAGCAGAAGCCTTGCTCCGGGCGGGATGCTTCTCAGGTCCCCTGCCGAGGCTCTCACACTGGCCACCTTTTCTCAGGTTTCAGGAAACTAAGTTAATGAGCAGAATTTTCTTTTTAAACATATCTTTATTATTGATTTCAGAGAGGAAGGGAGAGGGAGAGAGAGATGGAAACATCAATGATGATGAGAGAATCATTGATCGGCTGCCTCCTGTACACCCCCCACTGGGGATCGAGCCCTCAACCAGGGCACGTGCCCTGACCTAGAATCGACTGTGATCTCCTGGTTCATAGGTCAACGCTCAACCCCTGAGCCACGCCAGCTGGGCTAGAATTTTTCTGACATAAAAGTTTTCTCTCCTATGTTCTTAACCTTTTTGAGTACTTGGCTCAACTCCAGTAGAGTCTAACATGGCATCTGAGCTGCACAAAATCATGTCTATGTATTGTCACTGCTCAGGAGGACTCTCTCCTTGTCCCTAGGACTGGGCCCCACCTGGGTCATGGGTCACGGGTCATAGGTGGTCTGTTTGGGTGCTTGTCAGCGGCCTTCTCATGTGCTCTTGCAGTTCCTGTCGTTTGAAATGCTGACCGAGCTGGTGCACAGAGCCGGCGTGCACGATGCCCGCGACTTCTCCGTGCACTTCGTGTGTGGCGGCCTGTCTGCCTGCATGGCCACCCTCACCGTGCACCCCGTGGACGTCCTGCGCACCCGCTTTGCAGCTCAGGGCGAGCCCAAGGTAAGTGGCCCGGCCAGAGGAGGGGCGCCCGAGTAACCGAAGGTGGCCCAGGGGTTGGGGCTCTTTTCCTGAGAGGGAACAGAGCTGGGAGAGGCGGGGTTTTCAGTCTCCCCGGCAGTCCCTTTGTGAGACCTGGCAGCGTGCTCAGGCCTCACGGGGGAGCCAGCGCCTCCAGGTGGGAATCGGGACACACCTCACAGGGGGCTGGGCAGGGAGGGCGCCTGGGAGCGTGAGACTCCAGGTCAGATCGCCGATCGCTATGTTACTGTGAGACTGCTGTTGGCTCCCACAAGGATGGGTTGGAGGAAATGGGGTAATTAAGGTCAGACTTCAGGAAGAACTTACTGAGTGAAAGCAAGGGATTACACCCTGAAGTAGACCCCTCCACCATACTCTGTTTCCTGGACATACGGTAGTAGCGTGTGTGTGCGCGTATGTGTGTGCGTGTGTGTGTGCGTGTGTGTGTGAGGCCAGGGCGAAAGGGACATGTACTGGGACCTGGGCACCTGGGGCCCGGGATCCCTGCCTGTGTTCGTTTCCTCCACAGGCGCTGCCTGCTCCCCTGGGCTTGGCTGTGATCTTTGGGGATTAGCCCCTGTCAGTCACCCAGATGGCCTCCTCCTGTCTTAGCAGTTACACCATGTTCCCGTGTCCTTTCCAATGGCTGTGTCATAACTTATGTACCCGGTCACCCGAGGGTGGATGTCGCGTCCTCTGTTCCAAAGGACACGCGCTCTGTGCCCTCCCGGGGGTGGATCAGTCATGTCAATAGCGTGGAGGGGCCGCCGGGAAGCCCACTTGGAATTCTGTCCAGCGCGTCCTGTGTCCTCTTGGCAGGAGAACAAAGCTCCTGGGTGTGTAGGAGCGGGGACGTGCACGTGGTGGGCCGTGTTCTCGAGCCGAAACCGGCGCCGCGCTCACTCGAGTTGCGTGTGTGCATCCAGGTGTACAAAACCCTGCGGGCCGCCGTGGCCACCATGTACAGGACCGAAGGCCCCTTGGTCTTCTACAAAGGCTTGAACCCCACCCTGATCGCCATCTTCCCCTACGCCGGCTTCCAGTTCTCCTTCTACAACTCCCTGAAGCGCGTGTACGAGTGGGCCACGCCAGGCGAAGGAAAGAAAAACGGTGAGGCAGTCCCGGCAGAGGGGAGCTAGGGCTCCCTCCCCCCACTCCCCAGACAGCACGTCTCCTCCTGCGTCACGTGGGGGGAGAGGTTTCCGGGCAGAAGCGGGGACAGCACAGGGCTCTGAACCCGGCTCGGCCGCGCAGCCGCTCCCAGAGGCCTCTGCTTCCAGCTCCGGCCACACCCTCAGTGGCACCGGCGACCTTTCCAGCTGCTGCTCACGGCTTTCGCTCCCGCCCGAGGCCACCTGCAGGCTGCCCGCGACGGGCTGTGTGCTGCTTGGTGTTGCTTTGGAAGGATGTGCAGGAGGCGGGACATCCTGTTCCCCTCGAGCCTGAGCGAGTGACAGGCAGAGCCCGAGGCCCTCGTGGCCTCCAGCGGGGAGGCAGAGCACTAGTGACTCGCACCCACGCTGCCACCGCCTGCCCCATCTGTGGTCCCTTGTCGTTCTTGCCAGAAGTGGCCGTGTCTGGTTCTCTGTTTCCTGGATTAAATTCCTCGGAGAGCAAGGATGGCTTGCGGGTTTTTGTTTCATGGGGACAGAGTTCATGATCTTGAATTTGTTGTCTACCCTCAATTGCATTTTTCTCATTTCCCCCCTCATTCCCACTTTTCTGGTTCAGGGAACCTCAAAAACCTGCTCTGTGGCAGTGGCGCTGGAGTCATCAGCAAGACCCTCACGTATCCCCTGGACCTCTTCAAGAAGCGGCTGCAGGTCGGAGGGTTCGAGCAGGCCCGAGCACACTTCGGCCAGGTGAGCTGTCCCCTGCCGACAGCTCTGATCCTGCCCCCACTGTGGGTGGGAGGGGCCCGGGGGGAGAAGGGCAGGGCAGAGAGGGAAGCTGAGTTCCAAACGAATGAACGCCGGGCCTCAGAGCTTGGACGTGGTTCTTCATGAGGTCACTGCATGGTCATCGTCATCGGGAGCTACGGGAGCCTTTGCGGGGAGCAGGGTCGCCTGGAGAAGGCTGGACTGGAGGGTGGCACTGGTCAGGCTAAGAGCTAATGAGGGCCAGGTTCACACTTGCTGCCCAAGAGGGTCCAGGTGGGGTGGGGGGAGGGGCAGAGGTGCCTCTGGGAAGAGGGTCCGAGCTCTCGCCGGGCCCTTAAGAATCACAAGCAGCTGGAGCCGCCGGGGCCGGAGGGAAGGAGCTCTGTCCAGCGCTGAGTTCCAGGCCCTTCAACTCGGAAGAGAAAGAGCGGAGTTAACTTTTTCTGTCTTTTTTGCGCCCATTCCGTCACCCAGCACATATTTATTGGGAGCTACGATGTGCTAGGCGTAGTATTGACAAAAGGATAGAGCCACATCCGTGCTGTAATCCCCTCTCCGCTCACCCGGGGTAACCTCCCTCTCCCCAGGTGCGAAGCTACCAGGGCCTCCTGGACTGCGCCAGGCAGGTGCTGCGGGAGGAGGGCGTGCCGGGCTTCTTCAAGGGCCTGAGCCCCAGCCTGCTGAAGGCGGCCCTCGCCACCGGCCTCATGTTCTTCTGGTACGAGCTCTTCTGTAGCCTCTTCCAGCGCGTGAAGAAGGCAGACAGCTAGCCAGCCTGGGGCCGGATGGTGGCCCTCGGCCTCTCCCCGGAGCCACCTCCTAAAGTAAGACTCGATCGGCGATCTCTGCTGCACTGAGAGGCGCGCCTGGCCCCCCCTCCGGCCAGCTGTCCGAGCACGGAGCACCGGGAGGCCGCAGCCTCCACCCACCAGCTCGGATGCCACCAGGAGGGCAAGGGCGTTCTCCTGCGGACACGGGGCGGGGGGGAGGGGGGGCAGACACTGAGGGTGTGGTGGGACCCCAGCCACTCCAGTCGAGCTTGAAGTCTCCCCTCCGTCTAGCCCGCAGCCTAAGGCAGGGGTGGGACCCTTTTTCCTGCCGAGGGCCATTGGATATTTATAACAGCATTCGCTGGCCATTCAAAATTACCATCTTAAACATTAGCCTGCTGTGTTTGGTCAAACATCTAACTCACCCTGATGCCTCGGCAGGGCCAGACCCCATGATTTCTTGGGCCTTTACGTTCCCCAGCCCTGGTCTAAGGGGAGCAGCTGCCGGCACTTCTCAGCCCATCCGCCTCGAGAGCTCTTCGGACCCTGGGTGGGGCCACAGCTTAGGTTGACTGACGGCTGGGACTCGCCACCCCTAGGCTCTGGTTCCCACCAACTTGTTTAATAGACACTAAGGCTAAAAGCGCATTCCTTACCTTCCCCCCCCCCCCCTTCTCTACACCTCCCCTGGACACCAGCTGTGCCGGCCTTCCCCAAATTCCATGTCCTCAGGAGCTGCCGGGCTCAGGCAGCTTGGCTTCTAGTTCTGGGGGAGGAATCCAAGCGGAATTGGTCACTTTCTGACCCCCCCCCCCCGCAGGACCAGCCACAGAAGGGGCTCCGGGGAAGGCAGATACTGTAGCCCTGCAGGAAGTGGGGGGCTGTGCTGAGGGGAGGAGGTGGGTGAAGGCAGCCGTTTTGGGGATGGCTCCGTTTTGGGGCCGGGCAGCCCTCCTGGGTGGGTAGGGGCACACAGCTGGGCCAGTTGCTGAGCATCAGCTGCCCTCTCAGCGGCTTCCTCGGCTCAGCATGTGGCCGTGTGTCTCCTCTGCAACCCCAGAAGGGCCCGCTCTGACGCAGCCCAGTGAATGGGGCGGCAGAGGGAAGAGGTTGGGCAGCAGCCTGGTGAGGGCGCACAGGTGCCCAGGGGAGAGGAGCGTAGGACCCAGCCCATCCATCTAGGCACGGGAGAAACTCGTTTCTACGGGGGGGGGGGGGGGGGGGGGCGGGGGGGGAGGACATCTATGGAACACAGCCACCTTCTCCCAGACCTCCCAGCCCCGTGGGGCACTCGACCTGTGGGTGGGCTCTGCAGTGGGAGTCAGGATCCCACCTGCCTCCTCCCCTCCGGGCTCCGGCTCCAGGCCACTCTGACTCATGCAGGCGCCAGCTGGGAGCAGGCCTGGCGTGGGCCCCCTGGAGCCTGGGCGCCTCCTCTCCTTGTTGCTGTTTCATGTCTTGGCTGGGGCTCTGTGATGTCTGGGACCCCGAATCCCGAAGCTTGGCTGCCCTTGGCTGCGGATTATGAAGGTCCAGGCTGTGACTGGAGGGCACTCTGACACCCACCGGGGTTTGGGCACTTAAGTCCTCGGCCTGGCGCTGCGGGAGGGAGCTGCCTGAATGTATTTTCTACAAAATCCCACCGAAGTAAACTCTCTTTCTTCACCTCTCCTGCTCACAGTTTCCTTTGCCGCGTTTTCTGGTGGCTGCTTCGGCTCTCCTAACGGGAGGTGAGAACTTGGGCACCAGGAGGCCGCCATCAACACTTGTCTAAGCCACGGGCACAGCAGTTCTTCGCCGCCACCTCGGTGTGCCTCCTGCACCCAGGGCGGACCTCAGGGGTGGCCCTGGCGGCTGCTGGCCCGCGCCTCTGCCAGCCACCGCCAAGAAAGACGCAGCCAGGGGCTTGCTCAACTTCAGGGTCACCCCAACACCTCGGGGTTGCAAGTTGGCACCTAGGAGGATCCTTTCCCCCTTGACTTTCAGCTTCCTTTACCTGTAACGTCTGGATCTGGAGCAGGAGAGGAGGGCAGTGGGATCTGGTCCAGCCCTTCCGCCCCTGCCCTTCTCTTAACTTGGGGGGTGGAGGGAAACGCGGCCAGCACCCACCCCTCAACCCATCGCTGCCCTTCCCCCGGCTCCCTCCGGCCGCCCGGGCACGGGCCACGCCCCCACGGCCCCTCCCACGCCGCGCGGCCCCGCGGAGGATCCTGACCGGTTTTCACCTGAGCCCCGGCGTGGGGCTTCGCCTGGGACCCCGGGCTTCATGCGGGCGGAGCAGCGGGTCCGGCCCAGCGCCGACGAGCTGTCCTGGTCCCGGACAGGCCGGGGCGAACCGGGTGAGGAGAGCAGGGGCAGTGGGAGCGGTGTCGCGGGGGTCCCGGCAGCCCGGCCCCGCCCCACGCCGAGGGCCTCGGGGCAGGCCGGGAGGTGAGAGTGGCGTCGCCGGGGCTCCGGCAGGTGGCGCTGGCGGGGAGAAGCCGCCTCCGCCCCGCCCACCAGGCCCCGCCCACCCGCAGGCCCCGCCCACCCCGCCCCGGCGCCGCGGTAGGAAATGACCTAAGCCGCCGCCAGGCGCGGTTCTCACCGGCGGTGGCGCGGACGTGGGTGGCGCGCGCCATGCCCGCCGAACGGGCTCCGGGCTCGCGGGCGCGGCACCGGCCGGGCAGGTGGGTCCTGGCGCTCACGCCGCCTCTCTCTCCTGCGGGACACCGGACGGCGGGGTCTGCTGCCGGTCCTGCACCGCCGGGAGCGGCGTCCCCGGCTGAGGGAAGCTGCCCGGGTCTGGAGACCCCTAAGGTCGTCTCCCTTGACCAGGGGGGTGGCACCGAGTCCGGAAGGGGAAGGACCTAGAATGGACCGGCCGAGGAGCTGGAGTCCTGAGTGGGCAGGGCTGGAGTTCTGCCGCTCCGGAGGCCGGTAGAACCAGTCCGTCCCGGGGAGACGCTGACCGGGACGGAGTTTGGGCTCCCAACCAGCAGGGCGGCAAAGACGTCTCCACACACCGCTCAGGCCCGCCCTCCGCGAGGTGTGGAAGGTTCTGAGGACAGAAGTGCTCTGGCTAAAGCCGGGACAGGAGCCCCCCTCCCCCCCACAACCCCCCAGCCTTCTCATTCGCCCAGAATCTTGCGGAGCCAGCAGCTTCAAGCCGGTTTATGTGGGCAGGCAAGTGCCTACGCCCCCAGCCCAGCGCACCCACCCCACCCCACCCCACCCCTGGTATCAGCTGAGAATAACTGCCTCCTGTTGGGACTGGAGGGGAGGCGCTTCCACGCTTCATCTCTTGCTCTTATGTAATCCCAGAAGATACACGGGTTCCTAAACTAAACAGCAGGTGCTTGGCTGGTGCCCAGTCTCCACCAGAAGCCAAGCTTGGTGGGCACTCAGCCAACTCTCAAATGCCAAGGACTGCCCAGGAGTACCTGTCCCAAGCAGTGGCCAGCCCAGCTGGGCCTGTACAGTCTGGGAATCCCGGCCTCGCTCTCCACATCTGAGGCCTCCCCCGTCCCCTCCCCTCCTCCCCAGGTGCTGTCCCTAACCCCGCCCAGTACAGAGCTGCTGGGCCGATGCCATGGGGGAGCCTGGTAGAGAGGAGTATAAAATCCAGTCTTTCGATGCAGAGACCCAGCAGCTGCTGAAGACAGCACTCAAAGGTGAGCATGGGGAGCCCTCCTGAGCCTGGGTTTGTAGCTGCAGACACGGGCCCACGGGGCCAGGACCGGAGGACTGAGCCTTAGCCTGGGAATGTCCAGCCCTCTCTCTCCCTTTGATTTCTGTGAACAGGAGTCAGCAACATAACTCTCAAACCAAAAGAGAAGCTACATTCAGGCCAGTATTTGTGAGTGTGAATCATAGTCACCTCTCAGTATGTAAAGCCTTCCTTGTAACTTTTAATTTTTTTAAATTATTTTTTATTGATTTTAGAGAGGAAGGGAGAGGAATAGAGAGATAGAAACATCAATGATGAGAGAGAATCATTGATCAGCTGCCCGCTGCACACCCCCTCACTGGGGATCAAGCCTGCAATCCAGGCATGTGCCCTTGTCCACAATCGAACCCGGGACCCCTCAGTCCACAGGCCGACGCTCTATCCACTGAGCCACACCGGTTAGGGCCTTGTAACTTTTAGGTGCTCATGAAAGGGGCGTGGGGCACAGAGAACAGTTCCGCTCTGTAAGTCCTTACATTGGACCTGGTTTCTGTGTTGCTGCAGCCAGTGCTCTTGAACGTGCAGAGCTGCCCGAGGTGGGTCCGAGGATGGAGTGTTCTGCTTGGCAGAGGAGACAGGGTCCTTGTCCTGGACCAAGGCCTCCCCGCAGCACTCAGGACAGAAGTTTGACTCGGTTAACAATGGGCAGTGCCCATCACATGCCAAGCTGAGCTTGTGGGGGAGGCCCTGCCTGGCCTGCTCATGTCAGGGGTTCATGGGGGTGTTATGGGAACACTTGCTCCTGTAAAATTGCTGTCAAAGACAGTGTTCCTTCCTCAGCCTAGTGCCACAAGATGTCCTCAAAAACTAGCGTTCTTTGATTAGTCTGTCAGCTACTGACCTTCCCGTGGGCTCTGACTGGGCCTCGGAGGCTCCAGGCGGAGCTGTGCCTGTGTGGCTACCGTGTTTTCTGATCTGAGTGAAATATAAGCATGTAATGGTTGTGCCCTTTCGTAAACATCCCCAGTCCTCCTTAGGAGCAGGTGGAGGCACATGTGCTAATTAAGCAGGTCGAGCCTGCTGCCTGTCTCTACCCCAGATCCAGGTGCCGTGGACTTGGAGAAAGTGGCCAATGTGATTGTGGACCATTCTCTGCAGGACCGCGTGTTCAGCAAGGAAGCAGGACGCATGTGCTATGCCATTATTCAGGTTGGGTAGCGTTGGTGGAGAAGAGGGGAGACACTTTGCTCCAGGAGTGGGCAGAGATGCGAAGGACTTCCCTCAGGCAGAGAGAGGACGAGAGGGTCCTCAGCCACGGAAGCTCAGGTGGGGTTGTGATGGCACTGCCCGCCCCCAACGCCGCCATCCTTCCTCTGGCTCACAGGCAGAGAGCAAGCAAGCAGGCCAGAGTGTCTTCCGGCGTGGACTCCTCAACCGGCTGCAGCAGGAGTACCAGGCTCGGGAGCAGCTGCGCGCCCGCTCCCCGCGGGGCTGGGTCTGCTATGTCACCTTCATCTGCAACATCTTCGACTACTTGAGGGTGAGGCCACCGCAGCCACGCCCCTGCAGCAGCCAGCCTGTCTCCTGAGGCCACTAAGCCAGTGCTTTGACCCCTGCTATCCCAACAGGTGAACAACATGCCCATGATGGCCCTGGTGAACCCCGTCTATGACTGCCTCTTCCGGCTGGCCCAACCCGACAGTCTGAGCGAGGAGGAGGAGGTGGGTGGCCCTGGCCCGGAAGGCTGGGGGGTGGGCAGGCTTTAGCTCAGCTCAGACCAGCCCAGGGTCCGTGGAGGCTTGAGGGCATCCCTTGCTGGGGCAGGAGCCGGGTGGGGCCGTTACGGCCTGTCAGTTACAGGACAAGCTGCCAAGTCTGGAATTGACCCAGAGCAGAGAGCAGCCAAAACCTCCTGGCTCAGCGGCTTCCTCCCAGCAGGACAGCCAACCTACAAAATGGCGGGAGCCTGGGCCAGCTGTGGACACTGCTGGCCAGAAACCAACCCAGGGCCAGACAGTGCGGGGGAGAGGAAGCGGGGTTCGGCTGCAGTTTGCAGACAGGGCCTGTGTCCGCCGGGCCCAGATGAAAGACCTTAGGCAAGTCCCTGAACTGGCTTCCTGTCACATGATATGGGTACTACCCACTGGGCGGTGTGAGGATGAAGTGGGAAAATGCGCGTCTAGGGCCATGCAGTGTCTGGCACGCAGTGAGAGCTCGGTAAATGGCTGCTCTGTGCGACAGGCTGGCCCTGCCGGGGCTCACCTCCCACGGTCCCTGCAGGTGGACTGCCTGGTGCTGCAGCTGCACCGCGTTGGGGAGCAGCTGGAGAAGATGAACAGGCAGCGAATGGATGAGCTCTTTGTGCTGATCCGGGATGGCTTCCTGCTCCTGACCGACCTCAGCTCCCTGGCCCAGCTGCTGCTGCTGGAGATCATCGAGTTCCGGGCAGCTGGCTGGAAGACGACCCCAGCTGCCCACAAGTATTACTACAGCGAGGTCTCTGACTAAGCCTCCAGATCAGGCTTCCCCCCAGCAGCCCTGGCCTCGCTTCTACCCACCTCCCACCTGGCAACACAGTCTTTGCTTCTCCAGACTTTTTCACTTCCAGCCTTTCAGCAGCTCCCGAGAGGTTTCCCACTTATCCAGGGGTTCTGCCCTGAGCATCTTCTCTCCTCCTGCAGGGATTGGGGAAGACACTACATAGACCTGCTCCCTCCCCCCTCCCCTCAGTCTCTCCCATACCTCCCACCTAGCCCTGGAAGAGAAGGGCAACTCCTAACAACCACTGCACTGTGTAACCACTGGCACCTCAGTTTCCCATCTGTAAAATGGGCACCCATAGCCACTTGGTAGGATGCTTTGGAATGTCAAGGGGGAAAGGTGCAGAGCACAAGTCACACCAGAAACTTTTATATGTTTTGTATAAGGACCACTTTGGCAACAGGTGTATTTCCTCCAATCAGTTTTCATGGGTGGCAGTACTGTATCACATGCTACACAGTTCAGGGTGAGAATTTCCTAATAAACCTTTGAGATACTGAAATGCTTCCTTTCATCACCCAAAGGTCCAAGTCCATGTATTGCCTCTTTGCAAGGAGATGGGGCAGGGAGAGCGAGTTCTAGCCCAAAGGAAAGACTAAAGCAATAAATATACTGCACCATCCTTCCTGGGAGGCCTGCCCTTAAAAAGGAGCTACATCCTTAAGCACAGGTATTTTCCAACGTAGCAGCGGCTCACGTTGTTTCTTGCAGCAGAGAGCCCTGGGCGGCTCCCGGAGCCCTACCGCTCCTACCACCAGCGGTAGTGGGCCAGGGCACGGTTGGCCTCAGCCATCTTGTGCATGTCGTGCTTCCTCTTGACCACAGGGCCCTGGTTGTGAAAAGCCTCCAGCAGCTCCTTCGACAGCTTCTCTGGCATCAGCGTCCGCCGGTGCTTCTTCTCCCGGCACTCGGTGATCATCCACTTCATGGCCAGGAAGCGTCGGCGCCGGTCGCTTAGTGGCACAGGGACCTGTGCAAGACAGGGCATGGGCAAGTTGGCCCGAGAATTAGCCAGGGTTGCAGCCTCCTTCCTCCACGAGCTCTGGGGCAGCCCTCGCAAGGCTCCTGAGGAGAGGGGCCTGTTTTCCTCCGAGCTTCCCTCAGCCATGGGTGAGCTCGGTGTAGCAGACATCAGAGGCACTCACTGAGCAAATGCGCACTAAGCGCTGACGTCTACCTGTAAATGGAAGCTCAGCCAAGTTGATAACAAGCACCAATTGGGAAAAGCCCCATCAGCTGGGGTGACAGCCAGCGCAGATGACCGGTGCCTAAAAATAAGACCCTCTTGTCCAAGAGTCATTTGCCAGGCCCTCACTGTGTACCAGGTATCATGCTGGACCCTAGGGACACAGACGGCAATAAGAAAGTGTCTATTTTTATGAAGTTTACACTGCAAAAGATGAGAACACCCACTTATGACAATGAAATATAATTAAATACTATAATGGGGGCACCTAGTTCAGGTCAACAAATGGTGATGAAGCATCAGTTATAAGTCAAACACTATGTTAGACATGGGTGTATAAAGGATGAGGTATAAAGATAGCCTCTCACCATGAGAAACTGACAGAACAAGGTTTTTTGGGGGGTCTGGGGCTCCAGAAGAGGTCACTTGGATACTTCTTTGTTCTCTTCCTTTTTTGTCGTCTTTAACGCTATGGGACTCACATGATCAGATCCTGTTGGTCTCTGGCCCCTAGAAAGCTATTAATCTTGACCCAACTCTGGTCCCTCCCACCTGCAAGAACGCCTGCCCCCACCTTGTCTTCCCTGCCCTGACCCCTCACCTGATAGAAGCGGCCACCCTTGAGGATGGGCGCCAGCCCGATCACAGGCTCGCAGTTCTTCAGGGCCTGGTGGAAGATGGTGTAGGGGTTGCGTTCAATGGTTGCCTGTTCCTCTGAAGAAGCGGCATGGAACTTCTCAAACTGCTTCCTTTTCACAGCTTCCAGAGTCTGCAACGGGACTCAGTGGCAGGGGCTGCCCAGGCGTCCTGAACGGTTTCCCCAGCTCAGCCAGTACCTTGCCCTTCACTCCCATCATCCCGCTCTTCTAGAGCAGTGCCAAAGTTCTTAAATGCCGCCTCCTCCTCCACCAGGACAGGGAGAGCGGCTGAGATTTGGGGGAGGGGAGGGGAATGGCAGTTGTTCATCCTGCAGGGCTTCATTAAAGCCCCCAACACACACACACACACACACACACACACACACAAGTTCATTTCAATGACAGGTTCGTGAATCCACTCTTTTTCATGCTAAACTGAAAGAGCCAAGTGCAAAGCTACAGAGAAAGAAAGACGAGAGGAACTAGTTACCTGTGTCATGAGGGACCTTGCCAGGACCTTGTTTCCTCCTTTCATCATCATGTTGATGAATTTACTTCAAGGAGAAAAGAAACATGTTGAGCTTTCCAAGGCTGTGTCCCAGAATCCTCACTGTAGATCCTCCCTGGGATGGACCCAGGGGAACAAAAGTGTCCCCTCTAACCTGATCACTGGGTCTTCAAACACGGAGCTTGTGTTCGCCGACGGGGCAGCTTTGATGGGCTGAGTCTTCTTGAGCTCCCGCTCGAACTTCTCCTCCTCCGTCAGCTCTGCCAAGGGCTTGCGGTAATATTCCTTGTCGATCAGGGGATCCCTGAATTCTGAGCTATAGCGGCTCCACCGCACCTGGGTGAACCTGGGAGACCGGGACGAGGAGGAGGCGGGCAAAGCTGACTCCACAAGTGGAAAGGCTTGACTTAACAATAGGCATGTGTGCCAGCCCACTGACTAGGGAGCGGCGCGTACACCGCTGGCCCAACCCGAACAGCAGTAATTCTGGCTCGTGTCTCTAGAGGTAGGAGGCCCTCCCCCAAACAGGCCAGGAAGGCTTCCTCCTCGTCCAGTGCCAACGACAAGGGCAGGCTCCTGAACCTCAGGGTGGACGCCCGCCTCTGCATCTCTCCCCCCAACTCCCAGCACAGAAAACCCCAACTCTGAGCTCTTTAGCAAGACCGCACTTTTAACTCCGAGTCAGAACCCCCGCGGGCAGGGGGCAGTTACCGAGCCTTCCGATTGGCCCAAAGTCACGCTGCTAGTCAAGAGCTTTGGACCCAGATAGCCCGGCCTCCAGGCTGTCTCCAGGTCCCGCGCGCCCTGCCTGCGGCCCCTTCCTTCCGCGCAGGTCTCTCGGTGAAGACCCAAGCGGCCTCCCAGCTGCCCGCCGCCCTCTCACCCTGGGAACCGCAGGACAGCACTCCGGACGCTCAGCGTGAGGTCCGAGCACCCGAGCACCGCCTTCACCAAGGGGGCCGCCATCTTGGTTTGCCTCGAGGACCCCACAAGAACTGCCCGCGGCGTGCCTGAGCGAGTGACGGAAGACGAGGAAAAGGCTCCGCGGGGTCCTCAATCTGCGCATCACCCCATCCGTCAGGGCGTAAAGAGTCTCTAATCCCGAGGTCCAAAGGCAAGAATCCAAAGGAAACACTCGCCCTCCCGTTCCCCGTCGCAGTCAGGCGCTCGCCCCGCTGAGGCCCCCATGCAGGCCCCGCCCAGGCTCCTCTCCGGCAGGTTATCGCGAGGTTTGAGGCCGCGGGCCCGGCCCGGGCGGCTGCAATATGGCGGAGGCGGAAGGAGAGAGCCTGGAGTCCTGGCTGAGTGAGTATCCGCGGCCACTTTTGCATGTCCTCGAGCCGCCACCGAGCCGGCCCTCCTTGCACCCCTACGGCCTGTCCCCGGGCCCCGCGGCGGCGCCGCCTGTCAGCCTGCGCCCGGGCCCCGCCGCCGCCGCCGCGAGCGTCCCGCGATCACGCCCCTTCCCCAGCTGGGCGTCTGGCCCCCGCCCGGCACCTGCTCCCCGGGCTGCGGCGCCCCCTCCCGCCCCCGCGCGCGTAGGCGTGAGCTCGGGCCCTGCCCCGGCCTCGCGGGCTCCGGGACAGTGACAGCCAAGCGCGGCCGGCTGACGGGGAGGCTGTGGCGGGGCTGCGGGCGGCGCGGTCCCTGCCGAAGGGAAGCGCTCCGGGTTTGGGCTGACACTCCGGGAGCGGGGTGCTCCGAGCACGCACGCACGGCTTCAGAACCGGGACTGTGCGTTCGAGAAGTGACCGCTCCGCGCAGGCAGAACGCTTGAGGTGCGGATATTCCAAAGACCAAGAACCGAGCTCTGTGCCCCCGCCCCGCGCGCACCCCTGAACCTCGGAGCGGAGCGAGGCGCCCGGCCTGGTGCCTGGTGTAGCGGCCTTTGGCTAGAATCGCGAGCGCAGCTTTGAGCTGGCGGTACCCGGCCGAGTGGTTCGGAGGGTAACTTTCCTGTGGGCTAGCGGGGGCTCCTGCGGGCTTCTAAGAGGGGGCCAACTGGACGTGGTGGTCAGGCGCGGAGAGACGCCTAGACATGACCTTTGCAGAGATCTCTTATTCAGAGCCTCCAGGTCCTTGGAGGTGATGGCTGTTTCCTCCAATTGCCTGGCTTTTCTTAATCAGAAACTCCCTTCAGGTGGTTGAACCCTGGTCACATTTGCAAAATCTTCCGTTGCAGGCAGGTCACCACGCCTTCTGGAACTGTTCTCCAGGAGGCTTAAAGTGCTCTAAAGACATTCATTTATCACGTTTCCTAGTGAAGCAGATATTGTCACAACTGCACACAAAGGGGACACCTGACTCTAGTCAAACCGCTTGCCCAGAGCCACCCAATCAGAATGTAACCGCACTGGAATTGGTTCGATTCCCAGATATTCATGGGGACATTGGAGTAGTTTAAGTGGCCTACGCTGAGTTTGCTAGGTGTAGAGTTCTATTTTGAAATAGGAGAGGTACAGACCTGTTTTTGAGGGAGAAGGGAGATGAGGAGAGGGGAATGGGATGGTATCTGCAGAGATTACAGATGTCCCCGACTTAACCGTGGTTCGACACAATTTTTTGACGTTACGATGGTGCTAAGCATTCAGTCGAAATCGTACTTCAGATTTTGAAATCTGACCTTTTCCCAGGCTAGCGTTTTGCGGTAGGGAACTCTCTCCTGATGCTGGGCAGCGCCCACCAGCCACTTGAGCACGAGTGTAAACAACGGATACCTACACCGTACTGTGTTGCCAGTGTTTTTTGGATATTGTATTCTAGGCTAAGCAATGATGTTGGGTAGGTAGGTGTGTTAAATGCATTTTCGACTTAACGGTATTTTCAACTTAGGAAGAGTTTCTCTGGATGTAACACCATCGTAAGTCTTAAGACTTAAAGGTGTGAACTACGTATACCAAGTGAATGAATGAACCATGGTTTGGGGCGCACAGTCGCGGTGTTTGGGGAGTTTCTGTGGGAGAGCGATGGGAAAGAAAGCTGGGAAGTTACACCTTTGCAAAGGCTTGAATTCCAGCCCGGGAAGTTTACATTTCTACATTATCAGACCCCCACGCCTACTCTTCCTGGTGAAATCAGTTTTCAGGAGAATTGCTACTGGAGTTTTATATAGGATGGGTTGGAGCAGACATTCTGGAAACTGGTGCGAGGGAGGTGGCGTGGGGGCAGGGATAAGAAATTGGGGGAGAAATTTAAAAAGACATTGAGAAGGAAGGGACTATGGACTGAGAAATGGATGAGGAGTGGGAGAGGTGAGGGAAGAGAGGTCAACAATGGGGGTTCAAACCTGGGTGCCTGAAAGTCGGGGCACAGGGAGCTGTTTCATGGAAATAGGGAAGTCCGAAGGAGAAGTGATGACTTTGTTTTTAGACTCATTTCTGTACCAAAGCAGCACTTAAAATTACACACCACCTTGTTATTTGCTCTGGCTATGTCTCGTGTGTTGCAGCAGTATTAAGTGCATTTAAAAAAATATATATTTTATTGATTTTTCACAGAGAGAAAGGGAGAGGGATAGAGAGCTAGAAACATCGATGAGAGAGATACATCGACCAGCTGCCTCCTGCACACCCCCCACGGGGGATGTGCCCGCAACCAATGTACATGCCCTTGACCGGAATCGAACCTGGGACCTTTCTGTCCGCAGACCGACGCTCTATCCACTGAGCCAAACCAGTTTCGGCTTAAGTGCATTTTTGACTTGCGATATTTTCAACTTACGAAGAGTCATAAGTCAAACGAGTTAATGGTATGAACTAGAGCAAGTGAACGAACCAGTGCTCGGGCAAGCATGTCAGACTCGTGGCCCGTGGGCCGCAGGCCTCATGCCTTGTTTATGTGGCCTGTGTTAGCCTTTGAGTTTGACATGCTTGCTCTAGGGCAGGTGTCCTCAAACTACAGCCCGCGAGCCACATGCGGGTGTTTTTGCCGTTTTGTTTTTTTACTTCAAAATAAGATATGTGCAGTGTGCATAGGAATTTGTTCATAGTTTTTTTTTTTTAAACTATAGTCCGGCCCTCCAACGGTCTGAGGGACAGTGAACTGGCCCCCTGTTTAAAAAGTTTGAGGACCCCTGCTTAGGGCCTTGTCACTCCGTGGTTTGCCAGGATTATTGCAGAAGCCCCTGCTGCGTCCAGGGTAGGGTCCGAGTCTTGTGCTTTTTCTGAAGGCCCTCCAGAGCCTCATGCTGTGTGCTTGATTTTCTGTGGGTGCCTAACAAACACTTGCGATTGACTCGGTTTCTCTTGATTCAAGACCCTACCAATAAAGGTTGACACTCCACTCTCTTTCCACCCCTTGTTCTCGCCTCTGCCTGTTTTTGAGTTTTTTGCTACATAGACCTTGTCTCTGGAGCATCTGAGCTAGGCTGGGATGGGGTAGCCAATGCTGTGTTTCCATCCCTACTTGATGTGGTGAGGCCCCACGACAGTCAAGGCTCTGTTGGAATTAAGCTGAAAATGAGAGGAGGGAACTGGAGGCACAGACACAGAGAGAGGCTTTCAGGAAGATCTGAAATAGAAACTAGGAGTCAGAGTAGAGCCCGAAGGGGCAATTCTGGACGGCAGGGTCTGCAAGGGAAGCCCTGATGTCACCTGTGTGCAGGTGATGGCGAATGTCGAGTGGGTGGAAGATCGTGTGCACCTGCCTGGGGAGGCAGCGGGCAGATGGAGCGATCCATCCACCCAGAATGGTCCCCAGAGGTTTCTTCAGTCCTGTGGCTGGCTGAGGATGCTCCTGAGCTGGCTGGAGAGCCGGGAGGTTGTCCGAAGTGGGATTGCTGAAGCCAGGGCTTTTGTGCCCACGTGTAGGCACAGCGCTCCCTGTAGGTTTGCAGTAGAAAGTTCTACCAAGATGAAAGGAAATGGGGTTCTAGAGAAGTTGAACAGTGAAAAGCAAGCAGGCCGAATTCCTGGAAGCAGGAATGCTGTCGGAATTCTAGCATGTCTGGGAAAAATACGCTTTTGGTGAATGCCTGTTGCGTGCGTGCGTGCGTGCGTGCGAGCGTGTGTGTGTGTGTGTGTGTGTGTGGTGAAGAGGAGGGGGTGACCACATCGCTCTGGGAAGCTACTTTTCCAGTTGTGAACAGTGGAAGTGAGCAGGCTGCATTTTCTTATACAAGCATGTGGCTGTTCCCAACGTAATAGTGATGGCGTGGGTATGGCCCCTCAGACCATCTTATTGTATTTCCACAGCCTCTTGATGTCATGTGAGAACTGTAAGCATCTCAGATGTTCGGGATTAGTGACACAGCCACGCTCACACCTGAGAAGGTTTCAGATAACTGTGGGAGAGACTCGGGGCTTCTCTGGAAGGTGACAGTGGGTCCCTATGGCAGTTAATAGCCACTCTTAATAGAATCAGTACCTCTTTCCTTCAAGCTGGACATTTTGAAGGGCCTGCTAATTCTCTTTTCAAGATTGAGGACACACATCTCTCCTTTCCTCCAAATCTGAACCTAAACCACCCGAATGTTCTTGCAGCCAAAGCAGACACTGCGGCCTCCGCTCAGCCTCTGGTCACGGCTGCTGACCTCTTGTGGCTCAGAGCCCAGGGAGGGAGCTGGGAGGCATGGAGTCCCTGTTAGGATTTGACCATGGAACTAGTGTGTTTTTTTAAAATATATTATTGATTTTTTACAGAGAGGGAGTGAGAAACATTGATGAGAGAGAAACATCGATCAGCTGCCTCCTGCAGACCCCCTACTGGGGATGTGCCCGCAACCAACGTACATGCCCTTGACCGGAATCAAACCTGGGACTCTTCAGTCCGCAGGCCGACACTCTATCCACTGAGCCAAACCGGCCAGGGCACTAGTGGTTTTTAACTTTAAGAAAACAGACCCAAGGAATCAGAATTCAGGAACTTCTAACAACAGCCCTTGCCTCTGTCGCTCTGCTGCTACCCTCGTGGGAATCAGCAGGAGCCTGCGTGTTTAAAAGGATCAGCCTTCCATTTGTCTTCTGAACCTGAAGCCCTAAATTTAGCAAACAGCTTAAAGCTTCTTTCTGGAAGAGGCAAATTCCAAGATTTTGACTCAGAGATGGGAACACATTTAAAAAAAAATGTCCCCAGCAGTCTGAATGCTAGCACTGTAGCAGAAAGCAAACCGAGTGGGAAAACGCTTTGTCCACAGCAAATGAGAAACTGCCTTCTGAAAGCCTTGATAATTACCAAGAGCTGGGAACACGTTTAACCACCCTCCGCTGGGGCCATTCTCTGCCAGCACAGGTTCCGGGGATTACAGGGAAAAGAGGATCCACACCAGGTATTAGGAGACTTGGCATTTAGCACCGATTTTAAACTCCCAGTGACCCTCTGAGGACACTCTGCCATTTGTCTTTGTCCTTGATCATGGAAGACCATTTAATCCTGAGGGCACTCACTACTCAAGCTTAGATTCCGTTTCCGTGACCCTAGGGACAGAGAGCACAATGTATGGTGCTTAGTAGGGGTTCAGTAGCTGTTGTTAGCTTAACTTAAAATGATGAGCATTATGTGCAATTTGAAACACATTTAAAGCATTAAAGACTGGTTAGGGCTTGAAAAAGTTTTTTGAAGGTATGTGGGATGTCCGTTTTTTATCAACTATCCACTTCTTCACTTTCTCCAGGAAACACTTCTTCTCTTTTGTAATTATCAGATTTCTTATTAAAAATTTGTTTTGATTATAGTTTACATTCAGTATTATTTTGTATTAGTTTCAAGTGTACAGTAGAGTGTGGTTAGACAATCATATACTTTACAAAGTATTTCTCCCCTAATATTTCCAGTACTCACCTGGCACCATACCTAGTTATTACACTATTATATATTTTTTTATTTTACACTATTATATTTTTAAATTATTAATTGATAAATTTATTAAAGGTATGTGTTTTCAACGTTTTTCCTTTTTATTGAATTTATTGTGATGACATTGGTTAACAAAATTATACAGATTTCAGGTGTATTAGTCTATTATTGACTACAAGAGGCCCAATGCACGAAATTCGTGCGAGAGTAGGCCAGCACCGGCTTCCCTCTGGTACCCAGGACCCGGGCTTCCCTCGCAGCCCCGGCTTCATCCAGGTCATCCAGAAAGACACCTGGAAGGACATCCAGTCTAATTAGCATATTATGCTTTTATTATTATAGATATTTCCTATGCTATACCAGGAAATACTTCTTTTTTTAATATTTTATTGATTTTTTACAGAGAGGAAGGGGAAGGGATAGAGAATTAGAAACATTGATGAGAGAGAAACATCGATCAGCTGCCTCCTGCACGCCCCCTACTGGGGATGTGGCTGCAACCAACGTACATGCCCTTGACCGGAATTGAACCTGGGATCCTTCAGTCCGCAGGCTGACGCTCTATCCACTGAGCCAAACTGGTTAGGGTGGGAAATACTTCTTGATCACCCCTACTTGCTTAACAGTTATTTTTACATATTTTTTGTTATATTAAATATTTCATATAGGCATCTACTTGAATATTTTATTTTTTAAATTTGTTTTTATTGACTTTTAGAGAGAGAGGAAGGGGGAGAGAGTGTGTTTATAATTATTTGTGTTGTTTTTAAATCCTCCCCGGAGGATATGCTTCCTTCATTGATTCCAGAGAGGGAGGGAGAGAGAAACATTGACCAGTTAGTTGCCTCCAGTATGTGCTCCAACTGGGGATCAAACCCATGACTGCTTGGTGCATGGGTCGGCACTCTAACCACTTAGCAACACGGGCCAGGTCTATTTGTGTTCGTTCTGCCGAACATAGTCTACTCTAAGCTCCATGAGCTGAGAACTGTTTCCTTGGTGACTTTCCCAACATGGACAGCAAGTGGTACTATGTGACTTGCTGCCTGACTGGACTGTTGAGGCTTTTGTTAGAGAAGAAGTTTGGGAAAAACGTATCTTCACATCCAGGCCTGAAAATTATGGGAAAATCTTCTGCTCTGTCCTCCTTGCTCTTCGTAACAGTTGTCCTCTTCTTGGTTCTGTCCCAAGATAAGGCCACCAATCCTTCCAACCGTCAGGAGGACTGGGAATACATCATCGGCTTCTGTGATCAGATCAACAAGGAGCTGGAAGGGTGAGTCTCAGAGCTGTTAGGGGACAGGTGCCACAGTTGACTGGGAAGGTACCAAACTGAGGCCGAGGCGGTCTAGCCAGAGGGCCTCAGGGTCAGTGTCTTGAAAATGTGGTCTGCTTATCTCCTAGGCCACAGATCGCTGTCCGACTGCTGGCCCATAAGATCCAGTCCCCACAGGAATGGGAGGCAGTCCAGGCCCTGACGGTAGGTTTTTCATCCTGAGGGTGGATCTTCATGAGCCCAGGCCTGTTCTGGAACGTGTTAGTCAGATGTTTTACAAATGTGTGCGCCCTTGTGCCAGGCACTGAGGCTTCAAAGATGCCTGCCCGGCCCTGAGGTCTAGTGGCTAGAGGAGGCTAAGGGAGGGAGCCAGAGGCAGGGCCCTGAGCCGAGGGTGGGGCTCCGAGAAGGCTTCTTGAAGAGATGTTGACAGAGCTGTCCTGCCAGTTAAGAGCTGGCGAACTAAAGAAAGTGGAGGTAAGTATAAGTCATTCCGGAGCAAAAAATAATGCCAGTTACCAGTGAAGGCTCACACCAAGGGGCAGATCTAGAGGTTATTCAGACTAACAGGATTCAAGACACGGGTCCTCTCACCGAGACCAGAGGGTCATCCCAGGGTTCTGCATGGCCACCGAGGTGCTAGGAAGGTGGAAGGGAAGTGGTCTGAAAAGGGTGCTTAGCCCACATGCATGCCTCTGTCGCAACTGAAGTCGAGCGGCGGCCTTCAGACAGTGGTTCTCGGGTGGTTTTGGACATTCGATGATAGATGGAGACACTTTTGGTTGTTTCATGTCACAGATGCTACTGGCATCAGGTGGGTAGAGGCCAGGGATGCTGCTAAACACCCTGCAGCACATGGGACAGGCTTTCACAACGAGAAATGACCAGCGCAAAATGTCAGTAATTGCACAGCTGGAAAACCCTGCTCTACAAAGACAGAAGCAAGAAGGAGCCCTGGGCTGTGTGCTCCTTGGCGTAAGCTGCAGGCAGAGGAAGCTGATGGTAGTTTTATGGCCCAGAGGAAAATAAATGGAAGCAGGGGGCAGGAACGGATCATGTCCTCTGAAATGTAGAAAACAATTGAAACTTTTATCTCCCACCTCCCCACAATATCCATCAGCTTGTTGAAAGAACCCTGGACCTTGAATCAGAATCATTCTCGGGGCCTCACTTTCCTCATCTGTAAAATGGCAGCATCTTGCGGCACCCCCACCGAGCCTCTCCTGTGTGTGGCTACAGGTGCTGGAGGCGTGTATGAAGAACTGTGGGCGGAGATTTCACAACGAAGTGGGAAAGTTCCGGTTTTTGAATGAGTTGATCAAAGTCGTCTCTCCAAAGGTCAGTCAGTGCAGTTTCCTCATTTCTAGGAACTTCCTTTGTGTTTCTCCCCCTCTCCCACCTACTAGCTGTTACTGCACAACCAGCATCTCCACGGATCTGAATTTCTTCGCCTCCTGTCCTTGGAGAGCTGGGCCCTGCGGGCTCCCAGCCTAAATACGACAAGTGACAGGCCTTTGGCTTCTAGCACAGAAGCCAGTTGTGTGTGGCCGACCTCACGTGGATACAAGGAGCTAGCCTCCCTTACTCAGCTGCTCAGGTTCTGTTGCTCACTCGTGTTGCTTATGCTCTGGGCACCAACTTACAGCAGAGGGAACAGTTCTCGTGCTAAAGACATTGGCTCCTTTGAGATAAAGCGTAGTTGTTTCTGGCAGATGGTGCATGGAAACTCAGGGCCGAGCTCCCGGCCCCCTGCCTAACCACAGATGGATACAGCTCCGCCCCAAGCAGTGTCCTCTCCTCCTCACCTCTGCTGCCTCTCACACCTGATCCCTGCTGGTTTCCCATAGGTCTGAGGGCTCTAACTTTTAGCAACCATTTCATTGCTGTGAAGAGAGCCTTCCCACTCACTGTTTCTGCCTCCAGACTCCAATTACCAGTTTTCCGATTTCCTTTTGCCTCTTAGTACCTGGGGGACAGGGTGTCTGAGAAAGTGAAGACCAAGGTTATTGAGCTGCTTTATAGCTGGACATTGGCCCTGCCGGAAGAATCAAAGATCAAAGATGCTTACCACATGTTGAAGAGACAGGGTATGTGCCTACCCCGCCTCAACCTCCATACAGCCCAAAGGCTGGCCAAGGCCAGGAAGAATGAGGGGATGTCTACTGTCCCCATGCTATGTCCCTTCCTCCCTCCTGAAGACAACGGGACAGGCTTGGCTGGAGGTTGATGGGAGGTGTGTGTAGCCTGCTTGTCCCTGCCCCTAGAGGTCCTGATCACAGGGATGTGTCCCTGGCTGTGTGAGCAAACACTCTGCCCTGTGTCCTTTCAGGCATAGTGCAGTCCGACCCACTGATCCCTGTGGACAGGACCCTGATCCCTTCTCCACCACCTCGCCCCAAAAACCCTGTGTTTGATGATGAAGAGAAATCCAAGGTAAAGTGCATCCAGCCTGCAGAGTCCTCAGGCGAGGTGTGGCATTGCTCACGCTGCGGGGAACTCCAGTTCCCCAGCTGGAGTGCTACCTTTGCCTTTACCTTTGATACCCTTCTCGTCCAGCTTTTAGCCAAGTTGTTGAAAAGCAAAAACCCAGATGACCTGCAAGAGGCCAACAAGCTGATCAAGTCCATGGTGAAGGAAGTGAGTGGGCCCTGGGCCTTGGGTGTGGGGAGGAGGAGCCCATGACATGGAGCGGAAGTCCTTTCCCTTGGCATCAGGCTTGCTCTTCGCCCCTGCCACCAGCCCACACCTGGAGGCCGTGGATGGCATAGAGGAGCGGTAGTGGATGGGGACAGGACTGTTACTTTAACAGAAAACCTGTTAACAGTCTGAGGCCCATGGTTCCCAAGCACCATGCATTGAGGAGCCTCCAGGACTGGCCTCGCTCTAGTGTTCTCCGGTGTGACCCAGGCCTCGCGGGATTCTGTGGGGCAGTGGGACGAGTCTAGTTGAGCTTTCTCCTTGATCCTCTTTGCAGGATGAGGCACGGATCCAGAAGGTGACCAAGCGTCTGCACACCTTAGAGGAGGTTAATAACAACGTGAAGCTGCTCAGTGAGATGCTGCTTCATTACAGCAAGGAGGATTCGTCAGAGGCAGATAAAGAGCTCATGAAGGTAGCCCCCCACCACAAGAAAGCTGGGCTCTGGGCAGGGAGCCAGCCTTCGCCGGGTGCCTGCTCTGTTGAAGATGCTGCTACACATCTGATGGTCCCTAACTTACAAATCAACATGGCAGCCAGGGAGAGGGGGTTGGCACCCCCAGTCTGTATGAGCCATGCCTAACTTGCCCCGGGCAGAGAGCTGCATGTGCACGCAACTCTGACTCTGAGAGCTGTTCTCAGCCTTGCCTCCCAGAGGCCCCCGTGTGCCCGAATGTGGCACCTGTTCTTGGTCACACGGATATTCTGAATTCTGATCACATGCCGGCAGGGATGTACTTGCCCTTGTCCATCCTGGTGATTTCTCTGCCTAAGCAGGTATTTGGGTGACAGTGTGGTGCAGGCTGGCAGCAGAGGACTGTGCTCTGAGCCAGCTCTACCAGTAACTGACCACGATGCCAGGAGAGCCTGTGATTTTCGGGCATGAATGCTAAAGTAGACGATCTCCAAGGTTTTTATGTCTGGGCCTCTTTCAGGAGCTGTTTGATCGGTGTGAGAATAAGAGGCGGACATTATTCAAACTAGCCAGCGAGACGGAGGACAATGACAATAGTTTGGGTGAGTGGAGACTAGTTGACAAGGATGATCCAGGAATTGGATGTGTGTGGAGGGGAGTTGTCAGGGATGAGAAGTCTTTTCTACTCTAGGGGACATCCTGCAGGCCAGTGACAACCTCTCCCGAGTCATCAGCTCCTATAAAACAATCATTGAAGGGCAGGCCATCAACGGTGAGGTGGCCATCTCAACCCTGTCGGACCCTGAAGGTAAAATGTTTTGGTTCCTCATTCTGGAACCCTACAGACCAGCCGCCATCCCCACCAGCCACAGGTGCAGGTTGACCAGTGTGTCAGCCCACAGGCCTCAAGGGGATTCTAAATGGTTCTCCAGCTTCCCAGTGGGCAAGGGATCGGACAGGGCTTTCTCCACCTGCCCTCACTTTTCTGCTTGGCATGAATGCCCTTGGGTTAGGCCAGAGGCTGCATAGCCACTCCAGTGCCCCTAATTATTCCTGTCCCCTTCCATTCTCTCCTCCAGGACACCACCACTCCAGGAACCAAGGCACTCTCATCGACCTTGCAGAGTTGGATGCACCAGGCAGCTCAACCCCCGTTTTGGTCCCCACGCCACCCTCCTCCAGCATCCCTATCCTCCCTCCGCCCCCCCAGGCCTCGGGACCTGGGCGCAGCCGCTCGTCCAGCCAGGCTGAGGCCCCCGCAGGGCCCAACAACACAAGCAATGCCCTCTCCTTGCTGGATGAAGAGCTGCTCTGCTTGGGTGTGTCCTGGAGGAAGGCTGTAAAGGGCTTCTAGCTGCTAGAACCTAGCAGAACCAGTAGAGAAAGGGCACGGAATTGGAAGGTGGCCTAGATGGTGCCCCGTGTGCTTAGCAAGGACGGGGAGGCTTCAATTGTAGGGAGAGAAAGTCAAGTTCAGTGTCCCTCAGGCTGTCTGTAGTAGACTCTGGGTGGAAACAGTAGACCCAGTGTCTTGCTCTGCTTCCATCTTCCCTGGAACACCCCCAAAATTGTGTGACCCCTCCTTGGGGGAGGTAGAGCTGGGGCTGCCCTAGCCCAGCGCCTCTGCTCATCACAGCCATCTTTGTTCTCAGGCCTTGCTGACCCAGCCCCTAGGGCTCCGCCCAAAGAGTCCGCTGGAAACGGCCAGTGGCCCCTGTTCCAGGTAGGTGCCCAGGTGCATCACTTGTCAGTGTCTTTTTCCCAACTAGTTCTTAGCCCCTGGGGCCCTGTCCTTGGAGGGCTGCTAGTCCAGTGGGATTGCAAAGGAGCCAGGAGCGGAGAGCCAAAACCCTCTGCACCCCTTGCTCACTTGTCCTTTCCATTCCCCGTAGAATGAACAGTCGGACCTGGACTTCTTCAGCCCCAAACCTGGGACTGCTGCTTGTAGCCCCTCAGACGGGCCTGTCCTCCAGCCCTCAGCAACCCCTGCAGGCAACTCCCAGCCTCCACTGCCACCCCCCTTCCCAGCTCCTGTGGTCCCAGCCAGTGTTTCTGCTCCAAAAACAGGCTTTTTGTTCCCCACTGGACTGGCCCCAGCTTCAGCCCCAAAAGCTGAGCCCACAGCCCCTGGGTACCATGGCTCAGCTTTGAGTGACAGCTCCCTGCACCAGTTGGATGCCCTCGATCAGCTTTTAGAAGAAGCCAAAGCGTAATGAGTGGGAAACGGTGGTTGGGCTTAGAATGGGGGTTGGGGATGTTCTTTTGGTCTGACCTGAGACTGGAATCTGAAAGCTAGGGGGTAGGTAGGAGCCAGCTCTGGCTGGGGATGGGGAGGCGGGGGGGCACTTTGTGAGGGTTGGCCCAACAGCTCTGCTTGGTCTCTGACTTGCCTTCTCCTTCCTGCCTCCCAGGACCTCAGGCCTGGTGAAACCCATCTCCTCCATCTTCCCTGGGGCCACCGCCTCCCCTCTGATCCCCAGCAGCACCTCAGCTAGGCCTCTCCTGCCGTTCTCCACGGGGCCTGGCAGCCCTCTCTTCCAGCCACCTGTCTTCCCATCCCAGGAGAGCCCCATGAAGGGGCCTGAGCTTTCCCTGGCCAGTGTCCATGTTCCCCTGGAATCTATCAAGCCTAGTAGGTGTAGGAGGCTTGGAGTGGGAGAAGTGGGGCCCAAATTATAGCATGTGGGGAGGGGTGGGTTGGTACAGGCTCTCCTTGCTGGGGTACCTTAGAGTCAAACGTGACCTGCTTCCTTATTGTCCTGGCCACTGCTTGTTGCTACTGCGCAGTCTTGTGACGTTCTGACAGCAGTCCTTTCCCAGACTCCTTCACGGAGCACTGCTCTCCCCACTTGGCTGTAGCAGCACCCCCGGGTTCTGTTGGGGATTGTTGACCTTCTCCTTCCACACCCACGTGCCACCTTCTTACAGGCAGTGCCCTTCCTGTGACAGCCTATGATAAAAATGGCTTCCGCATCCTCTTCCACTTCGCCAAGGAATGTCCACCAGGACGGCCCGATGTGCTGGTGGTGGTTGTGTCCATGCTGAATACGGCTCCTTTGCCTATAAAAAGCATCGTGCTGCAGGCCGCAGTGCCCAAGGTACTTCTAGGGCCTCGAGAGGCAGAAATACCTTTATCTTGACCCCACTGCATTGAGTGGCCAGCAGGCGGCAGTGTGTCCGATGTGACCATACTGGGTTCCACCTGCCCGTCTCTTCAAAAGGAGCTTTCTCTTCCTCTTTAGTCAATGAAAGTGAAGCTGCAGCCACCCTCTGGGACGGAACTCTCTCCATTTAGCCCCATCCAGCCACCTGCAGCCATCACCCAGGTCATGCTGCTGGCTAATCCACTGAAGGTGAGCTGGAAGCCCCAGGTTAGGATCTTGTGACCACCACCTTAATCCCTTGCCCACCTCCCAACCAGAAGTGCCGTGGTCTGTAGCATTAACCCCGTCCCTTTCCTACTCTGGTTCAGTGGCTGAGTGAGGATGGGGTGGTGGGATCAGGGCCTCTCTGTCAGCACAAAAAACCTCGAGGTTAATAGTCTCACACACTGCTCCTCTGTCGCAGGAGAAGGCAAGGCTTCGGTATAAACTGACCTTCGCCCTTGGGGAGCAGCTGAGCACAGAGGTGGGTGAGGTGGACCAGTTCCCTCCTGTGGAGCAGTGGGGGAACCTATGACCCTGAAGGATGCGGTCATCTCCACTTTGAAGCCCAAGTAGGCTGCCCCGAGACAGGAGGGCTCTCCGGGTCGTCACTCTCCATGTCCTGACCACAGTGCTTGAGTTTTGGTATGGAACAGGGCCCTGGGCCTTGCTGCCAGGAGCTGAACTGCCGTGATGGTCTCCTCCTGTGGCCCCTTAAAAGGACTTGTTTTTATCTACCTGTGTGACTTGAAGTGGCCATGTACTGTCGGGCGGGATGTGGCCCCGGACTCTGCACGGTCGCCCTGGGAACACAGACTTAAAGCTGGAGTAGGTTTTCCCCTCGTGTTGGCACCCCGCTGCCACAAGGGAGGAGGTCTCTAAAAAGACTTGGGGTCCTTCCTCAAGGACCAGGTCCTCACTCCCCCACCCCCACCCCCACCATGCTACTCTGTGCTCCCCTTGCTGGCAGGCTCCTACCTCCAGGAAGGTGGGCAAAGTCCAGTGGTCCCAAACGGGCCTGGGCCCGAGAAAGGAGTGGGTGCTGCCTTGCACAGGCAGTACCAGCCTGGAATGGCCACTGGGTAAGTGTGTCCTTGTCCCTGACGATGGCAAGCTGTGTCCTTTGGACATCTCAGCAGGACGTGGAACTCAGCCTATTAGAAACAGAACTTGGCCCCAAAGCCACCTAAACTAAGGATAGGAGAGAAACAGAAGAGAAGCATTGATTCCTTCTCCGAAGCAGGTACTCGGAGCTTTCTGCGGAAAGTGTGCCTCCCACCGTGGGAACAGGCCAGCCTATTCACTACCTCTTGCTTGGCATGAAATAAAACTGCTGTCTTGCCCTTCAAGCCTCTGAAGGGAGGACAATTCCTGCCCCCATATACATCCTCTTGCCTTGGCCTCCCCCCACCCCCCAGATAGCCTGTCAGAACAGAAGTTACAGACAGGAGGCCTCAGGGTCAGGCAATTGCACTAGACTTACCTGCTGCCCAGAAACTGACTGTCCTCAGCTGCTGAGGGGTACTGTCAGCGAGATGTTGGGTCTGGAGATGGTGAGATTGGGGGCCATGCTTGAATCGAGTCACCAGACCTTATTGCTTCAACAGTGCTCAGCCCCAGCTAGCTTGTGCCAGCCTGTAGGCCTTCCAGGGCAACAGGAAAGTGAGGACCACCAACTGGGGAAAGAGGACACAGCTCACCTGAATTCAGCTGGACGGGCTCAGAGCCATCTCCAGGGGAAGGTGGCACAGCCTCGTTCCCAGATTCCTCCCTGTTCCTTGCCAGGCTTCCTTACTCTATCAAGAGGTCATCTTCCCCTTCCCTCCCATCTTTGGGAAGCAGGTTTCACTGCTTCGTTAAGATAGGTCAAAAGTGAATTGATTTCACTGCTTACGGAATAAATCCAAGAGTTTTCCAGAGAATGGCTGCCGCAGCCCTGGGAAAGTCGTGGGATCACTACATGGAACTGTACCTTTACAATAAGACTTGGACGTTAAAATTGTTTCAGTGTTACTATTTCATGCAACAGCTATACTGGATATATGGGCTCTGCTGCCCTTATTTTACTGCATGTTAAATAAAACCATTTTCACCCTACTTGGAATTCTTCTAATACAGACACCATTCACCCCACTGGGAAGGGGTCCCACTGATGAATTCCAAAGGTAGACATCACCTAGGTGTGTGTTTTTTTCTTTTTCTTTTTCTTTCTCCACCTAGGTCTTTGTTAAAAAGTACAAATTCCTGGACCTTTTTCTTTTTAAAAATAGTTAACCAGAAAGTTAACATCAGTGCTTCGGATGCTTCTCAGGTGAGGCCAAATTTCAGAAGCACAGGTAAACCACTGAAGGCTCCTGTCCATGTTCCCAATGGTGGGCAGGAGGGCACTGCACTCACCATAACTTGTGGGGGTGCCTTTTTCTCTAACGAGACAGGGAAGTCACTTCCATGTCAAAAAGAACATAATAAGCATTTTCTTAACTCTTACTACATCAGGTTCACAGGGGATGTAGATAAAAACTCCCTGGCTGAACTCTGTAAGAACTTGTGTTATATTTGCAAAAGAAAACCTTTATTCTTTAAAAAATGTATATACATTGCCACACAAAGATACCGTGCTGGAACAGCTCTCAGCCAGCCTCAGGAACCTTCCAATGAGCCTTCTTTTATAATTGCCCGCGCCAGATTTCGTGCAAGAGAAAGTCTCAGCATTTCCACCTTGGTGGTCTCTATGTCATCATCCTAAGAGCAAAGAGAGCCAGCATGAGGCACAGCAGGAAGAAGTGATCCTTTAACGCTCCCCTGGGCTCTACCCAAAAGCAGACAGAGGTCACGTGGCATTCAGCAATAGCTTCCAGCAAGTCTCAATGTAAGAGCTGAATGCACAGGACCACTACAACTGACTGACAGGAAAGAATAGATCAGAACTTTAGAATCACCCCATTTTTTCCTAAAAGAAGTTAGTGTGTCATGGTTAAGAGGAATTTAAGAGGCAGGTGAGTTTGTAAGGGGCCAGTGTTTGTGGAAGGAGGTGGGGGGAGCCGGAGATACAGGGGGCCTTTTTTCATCTCTCTTGTGAAACCAACCCAGGAAGCTAAAATGACCTGGAGTTGCTGGGCATCAGGTTCTCCATGCTCTGGTCGTCCTGAGGTCAAGTCCTCCAGACATCTCAGCAGCTTGTACGTTTGCTCTGCTGAGAAAATCACCTAGGAGAGAGAAGCTGCTTCTAGCGGAGGCCTACTGATTTGGGCCTGGGCCCAAGTTCAGAGGTGACCTTTGCATGCCCTGAGGGGGGTACTTTGTATGTGCAGCCCTGGAAGGGAAAAGCACCTCTTCTCACTCCCAGCCCTGGGATGGGCATGGTCAGTAGGCAACTGCCTCATTTTAAATTAAGTAGTTTTTCTTGGGTGCACATTAGACTTCCAGAGTGGGTGCTATTAGGGAGACCTATCCAGGAGATGATGTATGTTTATGCATCTGCACCAGCAACAGAAGGAAGCACTGTCAAGGACTACAAAACGGGGCAGAAAAGCATTTTGGGCTCAACCTGTACCTGTTTCTGTTCCAAAAGGGGTAGGGCATCTGTTAGGAGTGTCATCCAGAAAGACCGTGGGGCAATCTGAGAAGTCATTAGTGACAGGAGAAGAGAAGCCGCATCAACAAAACGCTTGTCCCCATATAATCGGTGGAATTCGCGATACTTTCCTATTGAAAAAAGAGCACGAGGTCACCTCTGGCCCTAAACAAGAGAAGGTAGATGCCAGACCAGCCATTCCATAGAGCAGGGAATTCTTCAAAGCTGTATCCAAGTTCAGGCACCAACGAGACCACATACTTTGAAGAGACTCAAACCAACCAAGCCTGGGAGAATGTAAGCATTAAACAGGAGTTACAGGTTATAACAGATTGAACAAAATAACCCAGGAGGCCATTACTTGATGTAAACAAAAGACTAAAAACGGATGAAGGGAAAGCCTGCCACATACTGGGATGCCAACTAAAACAATGAGAGGCAGAAAATCAAAGTGGATGGAAAGTTCAATGAGGAACAGGACATTTAAGTAATTCAAAGTATCTCCCCAAATTACTAAACCAAGGGAAAGTCAGTGCTGCCTGGAAGGAACAGCTGGTGGACGCCACTTTAACCAAATGACCAGAGTGAACTCCAACAGGGGACACAGCACAACACATCGCCTCGGCGGCAGTCCCACCCAAACACAAATCTAAATCTGATCACGGGGAAACATCAGATAAACCCAAAGTGAGGACATTCTACAAGAGAGCTGAACTGACTCTTCAAAATGTCAAAGTTAAGAAGCACCAAGAAAAGTAGAGGCACTTAAACTAGTGAATTTGGGTAAAGTGTACATGAGAGCTCCTTATTCCTCACACTACTTTCACAACTTTTCTCTAAGTTTGAAATTATTGGAAAATAAAATATTACCAAAAAATATACTTTACAAAGTCTGGCACACAGGGTTCTATGTGGTCTGGAGTTTGGGCTTAACAGAAAGGAAACACTGGAGAAATCTTGAACAGAACGTCCAGTCTTCACAAGTGTCCATTTGTGCCACTGTCCAAGGGACAGAGCCCCAAGAGACTCACCCAAGAATGTCAGTCGGTCACTGAGCATCATGGCCGGCCCCAAGTTGTCAATGAGATCTAAGTCAGAAAAGCAGCCTCGCTCACAGTAATCCATGAGGAACCTGCAAGGCCAGACCCGGAGATGAGAAAAGCACTCCTCAGCCTCCCAATCCCCAGACAGTTCCCGGAAGTGGATGCTGGTCGAACCCACCTGTCTGACACCAGCGTGGCAAAGGCGGCATCTTTGGCTCGAATGCTCCAGGAGAGGGCGGAGCCCAGGCGATTGTTGCGGACAGCTTTCATAGCTAAGATCTTACAAATGCTGCGAACTTTGCAGGCAAAAAGGGAAAAGGTGAATCCTTCACCCTATGAATCATTCCTAAAGGCTGCTGGGAAAGGAGCAGCCGTCTCACCTCCTCAGCCTTCCAGGCTCCCCCACAGGCCCCAAATACAGCTTGGTCGGCAGAACGGGGGTTCTAAGTTGCCTCCTGCTAGTATGACCCACCCTGACAGGATGGCTTTGTGAGCTGATTTGATTTCAGGGGTGGCAATAAGGTATTTATTGCTTCCCCCAGATCAGCTCTTCCATTATGGTTCCAGGTGCCAAAAATCCCATCCTCCCTCGGGTCCTGAACGCCACATGCTTTCACAGTCTAAACACACAAGTGCCTCTGGGAAGAATAACTTAGGCTTTTATCACACAACAGTGAGAAGAGAAGGGGCAAACTTGATCATTTCCTCCCTGTTCTTTCCAAGCCACCTCTGGTCCTGCTTCCCCAGAGCCAGCCTTATCTGGCAACAGCAACTCCCTCGGGACAGGCAAACTCAACGCTGACCCAGCCCTGACCTCAGAGTGAGGAGAGGAGTGGGTGGGTAACATTTTTAAAAAGGCAGCGTGCTCCTCTGGATGGTGTGCCTCACTGGTTGAGTGTCACCCTATGAACCAGGTGGTCATGGCTCAATTCCCAGTAGGGGGCGTGCAGGAGGCAGCCCATCGATGATTCTCTCTCATCATTGATGTTTCTATCTCTCTCTCCCTCTCTGAAATCAATAAAAGTATTTTTTTTAAATAAATAAGTAAAATAAAAAGGCAATGTGCTTGATTGCTTCTAGCTCCTTGTCCCTCCCCAGTAATGTTCCTGTGTTCGGTTTCTTTTTGGCATCTGCTTCCTGACCTCTCTCCAGTCTAGCTGGTATGGTCTGAACACAGAGGACCATGCTGAGAGGAGGGCCGACTCACCTTGCTCAGTCATCTGCCGCCGCTCACAAATCCGCAGCACCTTGAGGGCTTTCTGCTCAGTGCTCAGAGGGATGCGCTCAATGTGCAGCTCCAAGGACACTCGGCCCAGCTCAGGGCAGTAGTCAAAGTAATCCACCCCCAGCTGCCACAGGCTGCAAAGTCCGAGGAGGACAGACATGAGGGCTTGTCTAGGTGCTGCCGTGGAGCTCTGGGATTGGCCCCCAAGATGGCTCATCTCTAGACCTCGATAGCCTTCAGGGAACACAGTCCAAGTTCCAATGCACCCGCATGCTGAAGAGCACCCTGCTGTCATCCCTTGGGGCCTTCCTACCTGTGATGAGCAAACAGCCCCGAGGCATATTCTAGCAGGAGGAACTCTCTCATGTTGGATCCAAAGCTGGAATAAAACGTATGGTGAGACCAAGACTCCTGGTCTGCTCCAGTCAGGGCCCCCTTCCGCAGCCCAACATCCCTTCTAGGCATTCAGCTCACCCCTCGAGAGCCTGGGGAGAGCCTGGGAGATGGGGAGAAAAGGGTGGGTGTGCCATGCACACTTACTAGAGGTTGTGGGACTGGAGGAGTTTGCAGTGATCCAGCAAATCGGTCAGATGGGCCACAAACCACCAGTTGCTGAGGGCGATGCTGTAGGTTCAGACACCAAGGCAAGAAGGAAAGTCAGGGTGAGAAGCCATGGCCCACATGAGTGGGGCATGAGCAGGAACCCCACATATGCTTTGCTTTAAAAGGATGGGAGGGCCCTGCCACTGTGGCTGTGGTTGATCGTCAATCTATGAATCAGGAGGTCATGGTTCGATTCCCAATCAGGGCATATGGCCAGGTTATGGGCTCCATCCCCAGTAAGGGGTGTGCAGGAGGCAGCCAATCAATGATTCTCTCATCATTCATATTTCTATCTCCCTCTCCCTTCCTCTCTGAAATCAATAAAAACTTATTTAAAAAAAAAAAAAAAAAAGATGGGACAGTAATGAGAGCGCAGAATGAGAAGTTTCTCTTTGTTACGTGGGGACAAGGAACCACCGAAATGTCACACAGTGAGATATAATCCAGGGATCCATTCAGATGCAGAAAATGAGGACTGAGACTAATGTACAAAAAAGGGACTAAAAGATTGGTGATTTCTGATGCTCAATGAGACATGGAATTCAAAGGAGTATCTTCATTTGCATTTGAATGTGCTAATGTTTTACACTGTAAAGCTGTTGATTAGTGTACTTTGTGAATACAACTATATACATGTGACTTCATTTTAAAAACCATCTTGTGTTTAGGTATCTATTAATACTCTAATTGAATTTTTTGTTCAATTACATGATTTGTAATTTTATTGTGTATATAATTTGACAATGAAGGTTAAAAGTCATTCTCCAGCCCTGGCTGGTTTGGCTCAGTGGACAGAGCATCGGCCTGTGAACTGAAGGGTCCCGGGTTCAATTCTTGTCAAGGGCACATGCCTGGGTTGCAGGCTGACGATCCCCAGTAGGAGGCGTGCAGGAGGCAGCCAATCAATTATTTTATTCTCACTCATCATTAATGTTTCTATTTCCCTCTCTGAAATCAAAACATTTTTTAAAAAGAAAATAAACAAAAGTCATTCTCCAAACCACACTTTTAATCAAAATCTAGAATCATCTGGGACCACTGTTAAAAATGAACACTTCTAGCCCTACCCGGTTTGGCTCAGTGGATAGAGCATCGGCCTGCGCACTGAATGGTCCCAGGTTCAATTCCAGTCAAGGGCACATGCCCGGGTTGTGGGCTCCATCCCCAGTGGGGTCACGCAGGAGGCAGCCAATTAATGAGTCTCTCTCATCATTGATGTTTCTATCTCTTTCTCCCTCTTCCTTCCTCTCTGAAATAAATTTAAAAAAAAATTTTTTTTTTTTTTTTTTAAAGAATACCTGCTCTGAATAGACCCAGCCAGGAGTCCCAGAGTGTGGGAGCTGTTAGCTCATTAGAGAGAGACTGTTGAGAATTGTTGTCCTTTAAGGTGGCTGCATGTCTAAAGGTTCCGAGTAATAGGCTGGCTTTTTCTGGATTTTAAGTATCAAAGTAATTTCCTGCCATGTTGTTTTAAGTGAACATCCCTGAAGTGGAAACTATTATAAACATGGTCCTCAGCCTCAGAAGGCCCCCAGCTTGTCCAGGGAGAAGCCATTATCCATCTACACGTGGCTGGGGAGGGAAGAGGTTAAGACACCAGCAAGAAGGAACAGGACATTCTAGAAAAGGAGGGTAGTGCAGCTGCACAACATTGAATGTACTTAATGCCACTGAACACACCTAAAGACGGTTAGAATGCCAGTGGCACAGCAGGTCCTACCTGCACTCCTTGATCACCTGGTGGATGTCAAACTCGAAGGCCGCCATCAGGATGTTGTCCAGGGGCTCTGGGCTGCTCTCACCTCCCAGAAACAGGTCAAGGCTGGACTGTGGGAAGGTGGTGACCCATTCAGTCCCCGGACGGAAGCAGAGACACAAGGGGGCTGGCAGGGCTACTGTGCAGGGAACCCTGGAGAAGGGTGATGGGCCCTTTAGCAGGGCCAAGCCCCTTGCAGTTCTCCAGGGAGGTTCAATGCAGAGGCCACACACCGAAAATGACCCAGCAGGGAGCAGAGCCTCAGGACCCCTACCCCCCAACCCACCCCATGGAGCTCAGACTCACCTGGGCATAGAAATGCAGATCAATGGGCTTGACTGTGGGATGAGAGTACAAGAGCCGGGTCACTAGGAAATGATACCAGTTACTCAGCAGCTCCTTCTGCTCCAACAAGGCAGCTTCGTCTCCCAACATGATCTGAGGAGAAAGACGTTTTCCCTCAGCTCCAGGGGAGCTTCTGTGACTCTCCTGAGCTCAGCGAGAGCACCGGGTCTGAACGCCCTCTCCTTCCTCAGAGAATGGACAGCCCTGGCCAAGGAGGACCAAGTTTCTGCCAGCACTGGGCTGGACGCCACAGCCTTAAGCGGAGACATCTCGGACCCCGACCTGGACTTGTCCCACACCTTGCAGAGAGACTCCAGGTGAGGACTGGAGACGAACGTGCCGTCCTGGAGGTGCCGCTCACATTCCTCATGCCAGTGCTGCCACCTGAGCTCTAGCTCCGTTAAGGTCTGCGTGTTACCAGGCTAAGGGAGAGAGGCAGTGGACACCATCACCACATGAACCCCTTAGGCTTAATGGATGACCCACCTCCCATGACCCTCAGAGCAGGGCTGCTCCCACGTACGCTGAGAACGGGCATGGTCCTCATCAGGTCCCCCAGGATTCGGCACATGCCTGCAGAGGTGGGGCTGGCGTCGGCTTCCTTGGAGAGCATCTGCCGGGCCTCGTCCAGCCTGCCTTGCAGCACCAAGATGGTCACCTGGGGGACACCCAAGAACATGAGCATTCATGGGAGACCCGGAAGCCCTTCCGAGTTCACACTCTGGCTTCCTAGCCTTGGGGAAGCGTGATGGTTTCTTCCCTCCAGAGGTAATCTAGCTCATCCAATCTTATGGCTTTAATCTGAACCATGCTTCCCCCGACCTCCACCCCCCAGCCTCCAAGTCTAGGAGCTTGGTGTCTGTAGCCAAATTTATCCCTGAGGCCCAGCAGAGGGGACCAGGGCCCATGTGCCACAGTGTTTCTATGGCAGCCTTCTGGACCAATGCCTGCCATGGGGGGCAGGCACCGAATTTGACACGGCTGCAGGTGAACCATGCTTTTGAAATTGACTGTGTAACCCATTACAGTTTAAACAATAAATTAAACAAAAAAATATCAGAGATATCAAATAAATTATTGGTTCATAAAGGTTTCAGTTCAAATACACATACATACACTTGATGTACCGTAAGTGCAGTCAATCCTCTTTATTCAGAGTCCCTATCTGTAAATTTGCCGACTTGCTAAAATTTATCTGTAACGCCAAAATCAACCCTGAGGTGCCGTCACCGTCACTTGCGGATACATGCAGAGCAGCGACAACTTTGTGTCACTTGGTGCGCACGTTTCCAGCTGAGCGAACAAGGTAGCGCTCTGCCTGCTTGTATCAACTCTCACACTAAACAAGTGTCTTTCTCACAACCTATTTAGTGCCAAGACTGTTTGCATTTTTTAGCTTTTTGTTGGGCCCCCAAGCATAGTGCTAAAGGGCTATGCAGGGTCCCTAAGTGCAAAGAAGGGTGTGATGCGCCTGCTCTATGGAAAAGCCCCAAACATGTTAGATAAGCTTCGTACAGGCACAGAGTGCTGTGTAGTGCTGCTGGCTGAGTTCAATGTCAATGAATCAACAGCACAATTTAAATGAGGTGCCTTTAAACAGAAACATGTCAGAGGACTATATAGCGACCAGCTGACAGAATGGTTGTGACCAGAGATTCTGTACTTCCCCTAGAAGCAGTGGTCCAGTAATTGCCAGTTCAGGGTTCCAGGCACCTTTTATAGACCTATCACGAATAATGAAAACAGTATATGCACACAAGCACATATATAAAAGTCAATTTTTTTTTATTAGAAGTCATGTTTTAAAAAAGCCCAGGATATATATGCTGACAAGTCCCCCATTTTTCTCTCTAGCCTGGACTTCCTTCTGACTTCCAGACCCACATCTCCTACTGCCCAGTCAATGTCTCCACTTGGCTCTCACAGGCATCGTAACGTTTAAAAAAGCAAGCACCCGGTCACCTCCAACTCACCAGCCTGATCTTCCCACATTCTGCTCTTCTTACACACCCACATTTAGTCCATTAGCAAACCCCACCAATTATGTCTTTAAACTGCATCCAGAATCTAATCACTTCTCATCTCACCATCTCCTGTGCTCAGCTCCTACGCTTGTCCAAGTCACCCCCATCTTTGCCTGGTTTAGTACCATGGCCTCCACTCGTATCTCTGCTCTGGCCTCGCTGTCCTCAGGAGTAGCCAGAAGACCATGGCCTCCACTCGTATCTCTGCTCTGGCCTCGCTGTCCTCAGGAGTAGCCAGAAGACCATGGCCTCCACTCTGGTATCTCTGCTCTGGCCTCACTGTCCTCAGGAGTAGCCAGAAGAGCCTTTCAAAGCCTAAGTCAGGTCATGGCACTCCTTTGCTCAACTCTCCAACATCCCCCTTACCCCACCTGATCCAGGAATAAGACAGAAGCTCTTTACTGTATCTACCCACTAATTTATACATAATTATGCCAACTAATTTAATCATAACAGCCCTATAGGTAGGTGTTGTTACCTCTACTGTACAGATGAAAAAACTGAAGGCTGTGAAGGAACTCATTCATGACCTCACACCCAGTAAGAGGCAGAACTGTAATGCTAACCGGGCAGCGTGGCCCCACAGACCATGGTTCCGCTCTGTTAGTTATTCCCTCTCTGAAAGCTAACATCCTTAGGACAGCCCAACAGGTCCTCTACGATCTGGCCCTGTCCTCAACTCCCATCTCTCCCTCTTGCTCCCACTGCTCCTGGCTCACTGGTCTCCTTGCCGTTCTCGTCCCACTCTGCCTCACACACGCAGCATTTACAGGCCTCGCTGTCAAGAATGCCCTTTCTCCCTTCATCTGCACAGCTCCCTCCTCACCCCCTTCTGACTCCCTCTACCACTCCCAATTCCCTGCTTCTTTATTTCTCTCCAAAGCACTTCACTATTAGACCTGGTCCATGCTTTACTTGTTTCTCTATTTCCTACCTCCTATGCAGGAAATGTCTCCACGAGGGCAGAAATCTTTGCCTTCTTCAGTCATGCTTGTGCCTGGCAAAGAGTAACCCTCAATGAAATCTCAATGAATGAATGAATCAGATTAAAAATCTGGACCCAATACTTCCTGAGTGAAGGCTCTCCCCTTAGCTGCACAGATCTCCTGGACCAAAGGCCCCAAAATAGCCTCAAAGGCAACAAGTCTTGACCTGAATTCAAGATTTTATAAATTTAATCAACTTTCCATTATTCAGGTCAACTAGCAACCCCCTCCCTGATCCATCCCAATCGGGTCACAGGTCAGTAGAGGTGAATGGAAAAAGTATTGCTCTCTCATACATACACATACACATCCCTGGCACACATGATGACTTCCAAACTGATAATCCAAAATGACTTTGGGATCATCAATCTTTTTGTTTTTAATAGCTTTATTGAGTTATAATTTACATACTATAAATACTCACCTATTTAAATGTATAATTTGTTTTAGTAAGTTTGCAGAGTTGTGCACCATCATAATCATTTTAGAACATTTCTATCCCCTCAAAACAACCCCTCAAGTTCATTTACATCAACGCCCGACCCCCACCCCAATTGTCGGTTTTGTATTCATGTCTTCTCTCCCTTAGGTGCCTGAAGAAAACAAATTTCCCTTCTCACAGGAAAGTCTACAAAGTATTACTTTTTAACATGATAACTTAGTTCTAAACTTTCCCGTGGAGCAGGGAAGAAAAGATCTAGGGTGTTTCCATAATTACAGACAGGAAGAGCCAGGCCAAGTGTACTCAGGCTCAGTGAGCAACCCTCAGGCCTGCCTGCCAGCCCTGGGGGAAACAGGACTTGAGGTGGGAGAACGGGCGGCCCAGCCTGCAGAAGATCCTTACCAAGTTCCAGAACTTCTCGTGTTTGCTTGGGTTCTCACTGCCCAGAACATCTGCCAACATACTGTCCACCTCGCACACGTGCAGTCGGACCCAGTCAAGGAGGAGGAGGAGGAGCGGGCCAGCTGCAGGGAGAGATTCTCGTCACACATTCATGTGCGGCAAATTCCACTTTCCCATAGTACAGAGGATGTAAGGCAGACGAGCTTTGTAGAAAAGGAGTATCCCACCAAAACCGGGTTGGCTCAGTGGATAGAGCGTCGGCCTGCGGACTCAAGGGTCCCAGGTTCGATTCCGGTCAAGGGCATGTACCTTGGTTGAGGGCACATCCCCAGTAGGGGGTGTGCAAGAGGCAGCTGATCGATGTTTCTCTCTCATCGATGTTTCTAACTCTCTATCCCTCTCTCTTCCTCTCTGTAAAAAAATCAATAAAATATATGTTAAAAATAAATAAATAAATAAATAATAAAGGGGCCCTTTAAAAAAAGAAAAAGAAAAGGAGTATCCCTCTTAAATGAGTATATACGTGTGGTCCTGAATAAAGGACTGGACTAGCAAATGGGCTTTTATGGAATACTTCCTGTGTCAGGCAGCAACAGCTTTCACTGAATCCTAGAAAGTGTTAAACAGCTCGGACGGTGTGGCTCAGTAGTTGAGCTTCGACCTATGAACCAGGAGGTCACGGTTTGATTCTTGGTCGGGGCATATGCCTGGGTTACAGGCTTGATCCCAGTGTTGGGGCGTGCAGGAGGCAACCAATCAATGACCCTCTCTCTCTCCTCATTGATGTTTCTATCTCTCTGTCCCTCTCCCTTCCTCTCTGAAATCAATAAAAATATATTTTTTTAAAAAAGTGTTGAACACAAGGCCCAGACCTCACCACCACCACCACCACTCCCACCCCAGCCTCCAGACTCTTCATGACTATTCAATACTCAATGGTTATGTAAGTAGCAGCCATTTAGGAACTGGTACTGATTAGGTGCTACATGTGCAACAATAAAAACAATTTGACAGCCCTAGCCTGTTTGGCTTAGTGAATAGAGTGTTGACCCATGGACTGAAGGGTCCTGGGTTCGATTCCAGTCAAGGGCACGTACCTTGGTTACAAGTTCCCTGGCCCTAGTTGAGGTGCGTTCAGGAGACAACCAATCGATGTGTCTCTCTCACATCGATGTTTCTCTGTCTCTCCCGCTCTTTCCTCTCTCTCTAAAAATCAATGGAAAAGTATCCTCGGGCGAGGATTCATTCACACACACACACACATACACAAAATCTACTGCAGAGGCATACCAACAACAAACTGTCTTTTTCAGTCCTTCAGCAAGAGAATGAATAAACAGCTAGGACTGCAAAGAGATTATTAACACTTATTCCTGGATAAGAGCAAACATAGACCCTTAAAAGAATACAAAAAAGGCCTGTAGCAATCCCACAGTCAGCCCACTCACGCCAGGATACTGTACTGACCACAGTTTAATTCAAGATCAACAGACTAATTCAAAGTGGACAGTTAACACAGAGTTGTCCCTGCCCCAATCGTTAGCAACAGAACTCAAAGTGACTTTGCCTCCCACAGCTTAACCCTTCCCTACATCCCTAAAACTTTCTTTTCCATTTCCTTTTTTAAAAAAACAACAACAAAAATTTGTCTCACATTTCTGGAGGCTAAAAGTCTGACATCCAGCTGTTGGCAGGTTAGTTCCTCCTGCAAGCTCTGAGGAAGCAACTGTGCCTCTCCCCCAGCCCAGCTTCTCCTAAAGCTTTCTGTGCCTCTCCCCCAGCCCAGCTTCTCCTAAAGCTTTCTGTGCCTCTCCCCCAGCCCAGCTTCTCCTAAAGCTTTCTGAAGCTGGACCAGTCCAGGACACAAATACCGACGACCACCCTTTCACACACTAGTTTATATCTGTTTTCCTGGTATTTGTCCAGGGTCTTCTGCCTCACGCTTTAGGTTTCTGGGAGGCAGTCTAGCTGATTCTTTCTGCAGTACCTGACAAAGCGACAGGCTTCTCTGGCTGTCGGGTGGTGTTCGCTGATGGTTGTGCTGATGAAAAGAGCATCCTAGGCCACAAAGCACCCATCACAATACACAGGAAAGACAAAGAGGACGGGCAGGGGACGGCTCTGATGCTGACAGAAAGAGGCCACGCTCACCTGGGGCAACTTCAATAAAGAGAATCTCACAAAGGTTCCAAATGAGCTCCATTGCTGACAGGATGGAGACCTAAGGGAGAAATGGAGACACAGTTTTGACTGAAAACATTCCCAGGACTTAATCTTAGAACAAAGGAACCAAGCCAGGCTTGAATCACATGATGGTCAACATTTACTGAGTATTCCTATGGCAGGGTTTCCCAAAGCCAATGAAAGAATTTTAGGGGGTGGGATGCAAACTAACATTTTTTTTTTTTAATGGTTGTGGTCTTAGTTTAATGTACATTAGAAAAAAATAGCTGCCCTGGCTGATATGGCTAAGTTGGTTGAGTATCATCCCAGGAACCGCAAGGTCGCCAGTTTGATTCTCAGTCAGGGCACATGCCCAGATTGAAGGTTTGGTCCCCGATCAGGGCACGTAAGGGAGGCAACCAATCAATGTTTCTTTCTTGCATCGATGTTTGTCTGTCTCTGTCTCTCCCCTCCCTTCCTCTCTCTCTAAAACCAATAAAAATATATTTAATAACTAGCTCATCACACCTATGATCTTTTTTTTTTTTAATTGATTTTTTACAGAGAGGAAGAGAGAGGGATAGAGAGTTAGAAACATCGATGAGAGAGAAACATCTGTCAGCTGCCTCCTGCACACCCCCTACTGGGGATGTGCCCGCAACCAAGGTACATGCCCTTGACCGGAATCGAACCCGGGACCTTTCAGTCCGCAGGCCGACGCTCTATCCACTGAGCCAAAAGGCTAGGGCTCCTTTTTATTTTTTAAATTTCCTTTTTTTCTAAACTGCAGATTACCAACTTACAATAATTGCTTAAGGTGTAGCTTTCCTTTTTATCAACACTTGAGAAATGCAGGCTGGGTTGAGGTGCCCAAACAACACTCACTGAAAGGTCCCAGGTTTGATACCGGTCAAGGGCATGTACCTTGGTTGCGGGCACATCCCCAGTAGGAGGTGTTGCAGGAGGCAGCTGATCGATGTTTCTCTCCCATCAATGTTTCTAACTCTCTATCCCTCTCCCTTCCTCTCTGTAAAAAAAATCAATAAAATATATTAAAAAAAAAAAAGATTCTACCAAAAAAAGAGAATTCTTTAAGCCCTCATCCAGCTCCAACTAAAGGATAAGAACTTGCAGCTCAGTAAATGCTGGTCTCATGAGTTGAGTACAGTTTATGAGACCAAGCAGTGGTTCCAAAAGCTCAGCTCTCTACCTCAGGTGACACAATGTGGTTAGGATTTGTATGTCCCATAAGAACTGAAAACACATACAAGTATTTATCAAGCACATCCTTTGTTTCAATATGGAAGGCCGTGAAGGGGCACTAGAAGTTGAAAACGATCCTTACCACCCCAATGAGTTGCCTGTCTACCTGGAAAGAACAGAGATCTGCAAAAAAGAGTGATTGCAAAGCCACTCCAGGTGGGTGCCGAGGACACAGGAAGACATAATAGTGCCAACAACAAAGGCAGGGCCCTTACCTGGCTGCTGAACTGGCGACTACTGGCTGGATCTTTAGCAGCAACTAACAAAACATAAAACATTTTAAGTGAGCAATGGAACTTTCATTCTCATTGTTATAACTTCACATACCAGGTTCTGTAGCTTGTGCCTTTGTTACTTCTATGACCACCATTTTCACTATAGATTTTTTTTTTAATGCTTCATATCTTTTTGTTGTACATCAATGATTCTCAAACCAAGACCCTGAAGTTAGAAGTGTCACATTTAATTGCAACACAGCAAACACTGAGACCACCATGTTATATAAGACTATCTGACATCCAGGAGTCACGTGGCTCTTGAGGTATGGTGACTTTAAATCACCAAGGTCAAAGAACTGGGGATGAAATTTTCAAAAATCCTTAATTTAGCCCAGCTGGTGTAGCTCAGTGGTTGAGCATCAACCTATGAGTCAGGAGGTCACCGTTTGATTTCTGGTCAGGGCACATGCCCGGGTTTCGGGTTCCAGTGGAGGGCATACAGGAGGCAGCTGATCAATGATTCTCTCTCATCATTGATGTTTCTATCTCTCTCCCTTCCTCTCTGAAATCAATTAAAATATATTAAGAAAAAGAAAACATTGCTTAAATCTATTTTTTTTAAAATCCTTAATCTGGCCCTTTAGGCTTCCTTGTACCTGTCAACTCTGTATGTTCTAACTGGAAAAACATACTCAAGATGATTGACAAAGCTCTAGCCGGTTTGGCTCAGTGGATAGAGTGTCAGCCTGCAGACTGAAGGGTTCCAGGTTCGATTCCGGTCAAGGGCATGTACCTTGGTTTCGGGCACATCCCCAGTAGGGGGTGTGCAGGAGGCAGCTGATCGATGCTTCTAACTCTCTATCTCTCTCCCTTCCTCTCTGTAAAAATCAATATATTTTTTAAAAAAAAATTTTTTTTAAAAGATTGACAAAAAATTAAGATAGAAAAGTAAGAGTTTTGAACTGGAATGTCAATCAGCTTTTACCTTGTAGTATTTATAGCCAGATAAATACTTTAATTACTATCACATATACATGCACACAAAATCCTTACTTGCAGCCTGGTGCATTTCCTCCATGCATGCTCTTATGACTGATCGGTAGTTTTTACTCACTCGAACTAATCTACAAAAAAATGAAATGACATACAAGATGAGTCTGGAACCTCTTGTGGTAACAGAAAGACAGAATAGGTGACAGGAGCTTGCTGAAAGACAGAGCCAAGTTGAAGGAGCTCTTAATGGCCAAAGTGGGAACAAGTTGAGCAATGAAAGAAGTAAAAATACAATACAATACGTGGAATAAAGTAAGTATCCATGATTCCATATTGATATTGTTGCAGATGAGAGCCAATGATGGAACTAAAATCAGTGGTTGAAAATTTGAGAAGATTTGCATAGTCTTAAAATTTCTCCCCCAAATACTTACTAGTTACAAAGGGAAAGACTATAACTTTATAGTAAAGAAACTGCATTAACCAAGTGATCAAGGTCAACTTCACCAGTAATAATAAAACATCAACATCATGAACCCCATGTACTGAGAACAACACATCATACATGTGGTATTCTTGCTAAAAATCAGTTGTAGTTAACGTATGAACCACACCTCACACAATCCTAGTTTATAAATATTACAATAGTTTTCTAGTCTTTTGCCAAAAAATATCTTAACAGTAATTCTTTAAAAACAAAACAAAATTCATTTTTATATTAATTTCAAAATCTTCCAATAGTGTGACCTCTTTCGGTGACTCTCAGGTGCTTATTTGGTCTAAATGTTCTTCTTTTAGAGTAAATGAGTAGGAATATAAACAAAGAAACCTTATCAAGCCAGCAAGTCAACCAACACCATTTACACATTCTCTGTAAGACACTTCCACTGCTGACCACTTACAATGCACAGAACAGAAACTGGAATAGAACCAGGAGACCCTCATTTCTCCAGCAGGACCATCCATCATGCACAAGGTCAAGAATGCATTTCATTTGGCTTTTCACAATTTAGTTGTGACTCCAGCACCGATTAGCAGCCCACTTACTGAGCTTTTCTGGATTTTCCAGTCAATTCTTCTTCAATTTTCTGGAGGCCCACAAAGATTCCATGGGATTCGTTGAAGAGTTTTCTCAAGATGTGAGAGTAAACATCTACATCTTTCCGGACAATATAAATAAAAGGGCAGCCTGGCACCGTCTCTGACTTTCCTGAAACAAGATTAAAAAAAAACAAAAATTTAACATCCATCACCATCATAGAGGAACCCACTATAAAATCTTTTACTATCTAAAAAAAAAAAAAATCTTTTACTATCTAATTACAAAAGCTTCAACTTTTAGCTACTAATTTCATTTATTAAAAGTTATATAGCCGAAACCGGTTTGGCTCAGCGGATAGAGCGCCCGTCTGCGGACTGAAAGGTCCCAGGTTTGATTCCGGTCAAGGGCATGTACATTGGTTGTGGGCACATCCCCGGTGGGGGGTGTGCAGGAGGCAGCTGGTCGATGTTTCTCTCTCATCGATGTTTCTAGCTCTCTATCCCTCTCCCTTCCTCTCTATAAAAAATCAATAAAATATATTTTTTAAAAAAGTTATATAAATGACCACTTATTATCCACACAAGCATTTCTAAAAATAAATGCTTATTCTCTGATTTTACACCTCAGCTTACTAGCATATTTGGAAACTATCTTTCACTTCCATCAATCAAACTCTACTGAAAAAAGTAAATTCACTTAATATTAGTCTATGTAAAACTCAATAAGATGCCTGGCCAGCGTGGCTCAGTGATTGAGCATTGACCTATGAACCAGGAGGTTATGGTCCGATTCCCGCCGGGGCGCATGCCCAGGTTGTGAGCGCGATCCCTGGTGTGGTACATGCAGGAGGCAGATGATCAATGATTCTCTTTCATCATTGATGTTTCTATCTCTCTCTCCCTCTACCTTCCTCTCTGAAATCAATCCTATATAATAAAGATGTAATATGCAAATGGTCGTTACATGGTGAAGCATAACCACCAACTGCGCCAGATCACAGATCAGCAGGAGGGTGGGGCAGCAAGCTGCAAGTGGTGGCGGAGAGCTACAGGAGGGGGCAGGGCAGCAAGCTATGAGGGGGGACTGGAGGGCAGGAGCTACAGGAGGGCGAGGCAGCAGGGAGCTACTGGGGCGCTACTGGCCCACGGATTCGTGCACAGGGCTACTAGTAAAAATATAAAATAAAATAAAAAGAAAGAAAAGTAATTCTCTAAAAAAGAAAAGAAAAGCCCTGGCCAGTGTGGTTCAGTTGGTTGGGTGTCGTCCGTGTCGCTGTTTCAATTCCAGATCAGGGCATATGCCTGGGTTTTGGCTGGATCCCCAGTAGGTGGTGTGTAGGAGGCAGCCAACTGCTGTTCCTATTTCACATCGATGTTTCTCTCTCTTCCTCTCCCTTCATCTCTCTAAAAATCCATTTTAAAGAAAATAAACCCTTCTTTAACACAAGGAAGACTACTGTTACTTTTTTTTTTTTCCTGGACTGAACATCTGCCAGGTCTCATAAATCAATGAAACTCTTAAACAGCTAAAGTCTTAAAAATAAAAATGGTGCAAACTAAGTTCAACTGTATCATGTCTCAACTAGTCAAATCTGAGAGAATAAAGGGGGAAAAAACAACAACAATTAAATGTGCCCAGATAGATCATATGTAAAAAAAATAGTAAGTACCTTTTTTGTTGAAGGAGGTCTCACACACCAGCATCTCCCCTGGACCCCAGTCAAAACACATTTGCTTCTTCTTGGAATTCACTCCTGGAATCAACTAGTAAAAAAATAAGGCACAGATACTGTTATTCTTATTAAAGTCTTTGCTTCCAACTGACTTGCAAGTACAATCCTAGAAATAGGTGGTCATGAAAGTTAAGTGCTAATCCATGTGCACAGGGGAATGTGGCCGAGATCAGCCCAGTCTATTCCAACCTGAATAAGTGAGTGTTGTTTGGGCACCTCAACCCAGCCTGCATTTCTCAAGTGTTGATAAAAAGGAGAGCTACACCTTAAGCAATTATTGTAAGTTAGTTATCTGCAGTTTAGGAAAAAAAGGAAATTTTAAAAATAAAAAGGAGCCCTAGCCTTTTGGCTCAGCGGATAGAGCGTCGGCCTGCGAACTGAAAGGTCTCAGGTTCGATTCCGGTCAAGGGCACATGCCCGGGTTGTGAGATCCCCAGAGGGGGGCTTGCAGGAGGCAGCCGATCCATGATTCTCTCTCATCATGGATGTTTCTCTCTCCCTATTCCTTCCTCTCTGAAATCAATAAAGATATAGTATAAATAAGTAAACAAATAAATATATAAAAAGGAATTGGACTCACTAAAAGGACAGACCTCCAGTCACACAGCTTCTATGCCATCTCTTTGAAACATGTTAACTGCTACTAAGATCTCACGCCTTGTTCTGTCCAGTTAGCTTTGAAATTACCCCTATTTTCAATTTTTTGTTTTGTCAGATATTGCTTTGCAGTCTGACGGCTTTCGCTGAAAACGGTAGGCATCTCAACTTTCTAAAAAGCAAAAACACAAGGTCAGGCAACCTGCAGCTTCGTGGGGTTTGTAGGTTACCAAGAGCTGGGAGGTGGAGAACCAGCCCGTAACGGGCAGAGATGTGTGCCCTCGTCGGGGAGGTCAGAGGCTGCGGGAGTTTGCATTTGAAAAAATGAGGAGATAAGAGAAGTGCATTCCAGGCTGGGGGAGCGGCAGGTATTCGTATCTAAAACATCACAGATCAGCAACACTTGGCATATTCTCTTGAGAGTTCAGATAAAATTGAGAGCAAACAGAGCAATAAAAAGAAATAATCCCCCGAGAGAATGAACATGTTTAGTAAGCCCTGGTCAAGTACAAGCCAAAATCACGGCGCTGCAATGTGAAGCTTAGTTCGACTGGAAGAAAAAAAAAAAAAGAAGAAGCAGCAATTCCTCTGCCAGGTCCGAGCGCGCCCATTGAGCATTGGCCCGACGGGAAAAGCGAGGGCAGCAGGAAGGCGGGAAGACAGAGGAGGGAGAGGGACGGGCTGGGGCCTGAGGGGCCAGGTGTCCGGAGCACACGGAGCAGCAGAAACCCCGGCACCACTGCGACCCCAACGCGACCACCTCGTTAATGTGACCTCCGGACAGTGGCAACTGAGCTGAAGGAAAGGGCCGGGCGCCTCGCGGGCGGCATTGAGGGAGACAAGCCTGCAGTTACTGACGAAGCAGACCCAACCCTTGGTCCGCGAGGGCAAGCAAGACTCTTTGGGGCGCCCTTACAGTGACTATCGGCTCGCCATCGAGCTCCTCCATAGCGCCGCACCTCAGCCGCCGCCTGGAACTCGCGGGGCCGCCAAAGCTCACGGCTCGGGCCTCCCGCTCGGAGCCCGCTGCGACGGAGGACCCCGCCCAGGCGCCTCTCGCACTGCCTGCAGGTCCAAGTCCCCGACGCTGCAGGGGCCCCTCCCGTCGGCCACGACCATCCCTCTGTGGCACTCTACACGATTCCTTCCTTTCTGGCCTCGACAACAATTCAGGGAAAACAGCGCCAGGGGCCGTCTGTCCTCGGACTAACCCTCCCGCCTGGTCAGGCGCCGCCGCGGACAGCCCCACGCCGGTCCGGGAGAAGGCCCCCGGAGAAGGCGGGAGCGGTGCCGGTGCCTTTGCGCGTGCGCGGGCTGGCCGCCCTGGGGCTAGAGCTGGGCCTTCCTCGCGCTGGAGCGAGCCCACGATTTCTCCCCATTCTGGCTTTTCGCGCCCCTTGTTGGTGTGCAGGTTGGCGTCGGCGCAGCCGCTTCTCCGAGCGGTGTCCAGGGCAAGGGAGCCCCTTCCCGGGGACCCGTCAGCCCATCGGGCTTGTGTAGGAAGGCAAGCGCTGCCAACACCCCCCCCCCCCAAAAAAAAAAACGCTCAAGAAGCAAGCAGACAAAATTGATGCAGCTGAAACTACTGTGAAACCGAGACAGCTGGGCTTAAATTAAGCACAAATACTGGTTTGTTAGAAAAACAAACAAACAGGGAATACTGGGTCTTGTTGATGGAAAACTCAAAAGTGCACCATTAACTTAAAGGAGCTTATAATGTAAATGTCATATTTACAAATACATACAAGGAAGAGAATAGTACCGGCTCTAAATTCCCGAATAAGCTAGTTTTTTAACTAAAGGAAATTCGGAATTTAAAAGTAAGCCTTAGGAAACAGTGCTTGAAAATGTAGCAGCTTTTCTTTTATTTAAGAAAATGTTGACTTGAAAACGACAAACGTTCAGTATTTTAGCTGGGGAAACAGTTCTTTGCCTGAGATTACTCTGAAGGACCTACTTGAATTGGTGGAAATAAGATGACTTGGAGTGATAAGGAAAATCTTGTGACCCCAATAGTTTGTTCTTTTGAGGTACAAGTCGTTAAGTAAAGGAAGGAAAATCCTGTGGCTATCACAATTTTATCCAAATCCCTATCTCTTAAGACAGCCATCCATCCTTAGGATAAAATTTAACGATTTTTTTTTTTAGAGAGATAGGAACAATGATTGGTTGTTCCACTTATTTATGCATTCATTAGTTGATTCTTGTATGTGCCCTGACCAAGGATCAAACTCCCAATCTTAACTTATTGGGACCGATGCTCTAATCAAGTGAGCACCCAGCCAGGGCTATAACCTCTCCCCCTGCCCTTTATTTTATTTTTCCCCCATCACCATTTAGCCCCCCCACCCCCGCCCATATTCCCTCTTCCACCTCCACCTCTCTTTTTTAACTTAATTCTAAAGGAATAATTTGGAAAAACAAATTGCATAATCAGCATACAAATCTTTTTTTCTCAGCTCTTCTTCACAAGCTCCTCCTCTTCCTCTCTCATTCCTCTCCTCTCCCTACATGGGTTATTTAACTCTGGAATTCCTATACCTTTTCTGGAGAGACTTCAATTATACAGGAGACACTTCAATTGAGGTATATCAGAACCCCAGGAAGACAAAAAGAGTAAAATATTTCTGGAATCAAATAAAAATCACCTAAAACAAAACATACCAATTGTGCAAGAGTCAAACCAGAAAGCACTTGGCCACTCCAAAGTCAAACTTACAATCAGTCATTCTCAGATCAAGCTAGAGGAACTATGCTAGAGTTTGTTTCCTGTAAGGGGCTGAGTGGATGTATTTAATGCATCCTAGTAAAACCAATGCCTCCAGAGAATAAATACATAATCATTTCAAGAGACATAATAATTTTGGTAAACAAGGTAGAAATGGATTATCAAGAGCCATAGAAGTATTTGTGTACTTTGACCCAATAAGTCCTCTTGAAAGTTTATTTTAAAGGATTTCAAAACACAAAAGATATGTGAATTTTGGTAAGTGACTTATATCACTTACGTATATAAAACCAAAAAATACATATTACATACATATGTAACAACAACAAAAATTTCTCAACTCCCACACTATTGGCATTTTGGGCCTGATAATTCTATGTTGTGAGAGCTGTCCTATGCATTGCAGGATGTTTAGCAGAATCCCTGGCCTCTGCCCACTAAATGCTAGTAATTCTCAACAATTGTGACAACCAAACATGTCTCTAGATACTCCCGATGTCCCCTAGGGGGCAAAATCGCCTCTGTTAAGAGCTACTGTCATAGATGTTCCACCACAGAGGAATAGAGGAATGGAGTAGTACAGTGGAATCATGGTTCTTGAACTTAATTCCTTCCAGAAGGCTATTCAAGAAGTGAGTTGTTTGAAAACCGAATCATTTTTCCACATTAGGAATACAGTAAATTGAATTAATCTGTTCCAGACCCCCCAAATGATTCTCTATTTTAACCTTTCATCAAACCACATCCTACTGGCCTTAAAAGAAGAATTTTTCATATATCACTGCCCCCCAGATGCTGTCACGGGCTAACTGCTTTGTGCTTATCCAGTCAACAACTGTTTTTCTACCTATTCATTTGCCTGTGATTATTGTTTTGTGAGCACTTTCACACCTTAGCATCATTAACGCTATTGATGGCCTCTTTATGTTTTAAAATTGTGCTAATCCTCGATTTCTGCCAGCAACAAACTCATTATCTCCTTTGTTTATTGCCTGAGAGACCCTGAAAGGGTTGTCAGGTTGAAAACTGGAGTTTTGGTCAACAACTGAGACATTTTTCTGTGAACAATTTGGTTGAGAACTGAATTGTTTGAGATGGGAGGTTTGACTGTAAATATAGTATCAATAAGATGTTATTCACGTATTTAGAAGAACCATGAAGACATAAGAACGAGGAAAAGTTCTTCAAGAAGTTTTAAAATGTTCACCTTTTGCACCCATAATTGTATTTCCAGGAAATAATCATGAGGGACATTATCAATAATCATCAAAAAAATCATCCCACAGCTAGAGAGGCTTATGTAGTCATTAAAAGGTAACTATAAAAAAAAAAGAGAAGGTAACCAGCAAATTTTTATAAAGATAAAATTTTGTTTAAAAGCATCAATTTTGTAAAAAAAAAAAAAACAACGTATCAATATTTGTGTAGAGAAAAGACTGGCAGGAATGAGGAGTGTTATTTTGACAGAAAAATTTACCCTTTAGCGTGTTACCACATAATTTTCCAATTTAAAAGTAAACTGGTTATCCACTTAAAACTAATACAAAGTAATATTGAATATAAACTGTAATTGAAAAAAAATTTAAGAGTAAACCAAAAATTATGTATTTCTATAATTAGGTAAAGAAATGTATATGTGTAACAGAAAAAGAAATGTATGTGTGGATAAAGATTAGAAATTAAAATTGAGAAATAAGTGTTGTGGAAATATGCATGAATTAAAATTTTTTATTCTTTTTTAAATGTCTCAAAAAACAAAAAGAAAAAATAGGCCCTAGCCAGGTAACTCAATTGGTTAGAGCATTGTCCCAAAACACCAAGGTTTCAATCCCTGGTCAGGGCACATGTAAGAATCAACCAGTGAATGCATAAATAGATGGAACAACAACTTGATGTTTCTCTCTCTCTCTCTCTCTCTTTTTTCCTTTTCTCTCTAAAATCAATAAAAATTGTTTTAAACATTAAAAATAAAGCAAAATAACCCAAAGGTGAAAAATGTTTCACTGATGGTTTAAATACATATATAGGTACATACATATGTACATGAACATGAATAAGAACATGTTTGCGAAAACCTGCTTTATAGTCCTAGAAATGTATAACTAGCCACATAAAACTTCAAGTTGAGAGATACAATTACAAATGTGACAAATTTCTTATTGGAGGGTAAAAACTGCTCTGGCCCTGTGGTTCTCAAACTTGAGTGAACTTCAGAATGATCTTGGGAGGTTTGTTAAACCGCTGGTTCCTAGGCTCTATCCCCAGAGCTTCTAATTCAGTAGTTTGGGATGGGGCCCTTGGTATTTGTACTAGAAGTACCAATTTCCAAGTGAAAGTGATATTGTTGCCCACGGACCATCCTTCCAACCACCTTCTCTACCTCACGATGAGAGTAATCAATCACAAACAAGAGCTTGAGCTGAAACCGGTTTAGCTCAGTGGATAGAGTGTCGGCCTGTTGACTGAAGGTCCCAGGTTCAATTCCAGTCAAGGGCATGTACCTTGGTTGTAGGCACATTCCCAGTAGGGGGTGTGCAGGAGGTAGTTGATCAATGTTTCTAACTCTATCTCTCTCCCTTCCTCTCTATAAAAGAATCAATAAAATATATTTTAAAAAAAAGAGCTTGAAGAGTACGGATATTATTTCATTAGGCACAACAGCAAAATACAAACTTTGTTTAATTTGTTTTCATTCGTTTTATGAAATAAACAGCCTCTAGTCACTGGGCCGTACCTGAGCCCAGCAATGGACAGAGGAGTAGGATTGGGGCATTAATGGGGTTAGAAGAACTGAAAATTGTCATTCAAAAGTAGAAGCTGCATAACAGAGGCGCAGGAGCCCTGATTTAGGCATTTTCGGGATTCTCATGACAAGTGCTATGTTACTATTGCATCAGTAAGTCAATGAACTCTTATTGACCACTGGCTCTCAGGACTTTGTTATTTGCTGAGACTATGAAGATGGATAGCGAAAAGACCTGTCCTCAAAAAGCTTACAGGACCGTTCTCTAAGTATGTTTGTACAACATGTATGTTAATATCCAGTGAATGTATAGTATTGTGAAATGGAACGGCACTTCCCTATCTTTTGCGCTCTAGCTGACACAGAGTGCCACATACCAGGTTCTTGACTATGACTGCTGGCACAATCTGGGGTCCCACCTTTGCCATGACCCAAGGAGAGAAAGCTAGAAGGCTTTCACATCACCATTCTGCCTCCAGAGTTCCTGAAGTGTTCAGGGACTTAGTATTTATTCTTCCCTCTTCTCCCCGCCCCACGGTCAGTATTCTTGCAGTATTCACGGAGAGCTCAAGAACTCAGGTAACCTCAGACCCTGAAGGAAATTTGCTGGCATAAGCTACTCAGTTTAGTCACCTGTGTTATAATTCAGTTATGTGTTTCTCAAGGGTTTTGGCAAGGATTTAAAGCTCTATACAGACTCAGTGATTCTTGTCTTCCTGCACTTTCTAGGAATGATGTTTTTTGATTTGGCATCTGACCCTGAGGAGTACATTCTGGATGGTTCACCCTATTCTTCTACTTCTAACATCAGTTATTGATATGTAATTAGAAGTCTAGAAAAATTGGGCCACCCTGGCTGGTTTGGCTCGGGTGGATAGAGCATCGGCCTGGGGACTGAGGGGTCCCAGGTTGGATTCCAGTCAAGGGCACATGCCCGGGTTGTGGGCTCGATCCCCAGTAGGGGGCATGCAGGAGGCAGCCAACTAATGATTTTCTCTCATCACTGATGTTTCTATCTCTCCCTTCCTCTCTGAAATACATATATATATATATATATATATATATATATATATATAATTTTTTAAATTTATTATTTTTTTTAAAGAAAAATTGGGCCTTTCTTGCCCAAGTTCTTAGTTAAGCCCTCACGGTGAAAACTGCTCACTGCACAACTCCCTCCTCATTCTTTCCTTTACCGGCCCATTAGGATCCAGGAACTGATACCAAGTGCTGGGAATAAAACTGTAAACAGGACAGACAGGTCTCAGCTTTCTCTGGAACTTCAGTTCTGCTGAGAGAAAACCAAACAAAAATTTAAGTCAAAACAACTTGATTGGTGTTCCTGGCCCCAATCTGGGATCTTTGTTGTTGTTGTTAATCCTCACACAAGGGATATTTTTTTCTATTGATTTTTAGATAGAGTGGGAGGGAGAGAGGGGCAGAGAGAGAGAGAAAAAAAACATTGATGTAAGAGAGACACATTGATTGGTTGCCTCCCGAGCCCCACCGGGGCCTGGGGAGGGATGGGGATCAAACTGAGACCCTCTGGTCTGTGCTCTAACCACTGAGCACACTGTCCAGGGCCTGGGATGTTTTTTTCTGCATGTCTTCTCTCTGCCTCCTTCCACAGGGCGGGAGATGAGGGCGGGTGCTGTATGAAGTACTACAGTAACTAAGCGCTGGGCTCAGAGTCAGAAATCTTGATTTCAGTTTGATACTGGCTCTGCCACTTTAAGCTGGGTGAGCAAGTTGTCCAACTTTTCTATGTCTCACTTTCTTCATCTGTAGAATGGGGATAACAACACAGGCTTTGTGAGGATTAAGGCTTGGCACAGAATCTCCACATAATACTCACTCAATACCTGCCACTGCTCTTCCGTATATAGTGTTCCTCGCACGTTCTTTTTCCAAAGCCCTCTTTTCCAGTGCACAGCCATCCCCACCCCCCACCTCTATAAAAATGACGGAGGGAGCCCTGGCGGGGTAGCACAGTTGGTTGGAGTGTTGTCTGGAGGTCAGGGTTGTAGGGTTGATCTCCGATTTGGGCACACACAGGAAGCAAATAGTGAATGCATGAATGAACGGGACAACAGCCCTGGCCGGTGTGGCTCAGTCGGTTGGAGCATAGTCCAGTATACCGAAAGGTTATGGGTTCACTTCCCAGTCAGGGCATATACCTAGGTCGCAGGTTCAGGTTTGATTCCCGGTCGGGGTCTGGGCACTTACAGAAGGCAACCAATAGATGTTCCTCTCTCTAAAATCAATTCTTTTAAAATGATGGAGGGAGAAACTTGATGTTGGGAAATGTCTATCTTTTCACCATTTTTTTTTTAACCTGGACATTGGAAAGAGACTCCCAGTATATGACTTTAGTAGATCCCCTACGCTCAGCTCACAGAAGTCCAGTTTGCCATTGGAATATGTGTTGCTTACACATTTGAATATGCTTCACTGTTGTTGTGTTTTAGGAGCTTCTCCATTGTCTGAAGGCAATTCTGTAATTTAGCATAACTTTGGAGAGGGGGGATATTGCAGGACACACCTATCACCCGGAAGCTAAGAACTAAACAAGCATTTGATTACTGGAAGTGCCCACATATTAATGAGGGTAAGTTTAACACGACATATTCCTCTTCGATGGTTCTGCAGTCCTACAAGGCTGGGGAGGTGTGTGATGGCTGCACAAGACCTAGGGTCAGGACAGCAAGGATGGCATCTCTTTTCCCTTCTCTACAGTACCCGGCACAGCACCCAGCATATGCCTTCCCTGGCACACAGTAGGAGCTCGCTCAACACTACCTGCCAGCGGTGTGCTACTGGGTAAGGTACTTCACTCCTTTGAGCCTTAGTAGCAAATAAATACTATGCTCGCTTATAAGGTTTTGTGTGAGCAGGAAATGAGCTAATAGTAAAGCCCCACACAGTGCCAGACACATGGCTGTTGGTTCTCTTCCCCTTTCACTTCTTGTGTATTTCCTAACCCCACCCCCACCCCCGAAATTACGTTATTTGAGTCAGGGACTTTGTCTGCCCACTGCCTAGCACAGGAACTTCCCATAGTGAGTTTCAATTTATTCATGCATTCAGTGAATCTTTTTTTTTAAATAAGTTTATTGAGCTATAATTCAATAGCATACAATTGACAAATTTCAAGTTTACAATTTAGTGGTTCTAAGTACATTCGCAGAGTTGTGCAACCATCACTACAATCAATTTTAGAACATTTTCACCTTTTCTTTAAGTATTTATTGATTTTTTACAGAGAGGAAGGGAGAGGAAGAGAGAGTTAGAAACCTCGATGAGAGAGAAACATCGATCAGCTGCCTCCTGCACAACCCCCACTGGGATGTGCCCGCAACCAAGGTACATGCCCTTGACCGGGATCGAACCTGGGACCCTTCAGTCTGCAGGCCGACGCTCTATCCACTGAGCCAAACCGGTCAGGGCTCAGTGAATCTTTGATCACCTACAATGGACAAAAGGTTGGAGTTGAGAGAGAGCAGGTTCATTCAAGAACCCAGCTAATTGACTATGACCAAAGAAGCAGAGGCTTCCTGGAAGAAATGATGAGAGAGAGCTAGAATGGTTAACCTGGATTAGTTTTTTGTTTGTTTGAGAGAGAGAGAGAGAGACGCGTTTGTTGTTCCATTTATGTACGTATTCATTGGTTGATTCCTGTACCTGCCTGACCAGGGATTGACCCCACAAGCTTGGTGTGTCGAGGATGATACTCTAACCAACTGATCTACCTGGCCAGGGCTGGGTTAGCGCTTAAAGGGTTTTGTGGGTCTTACACACACGTTTGGAGTTTATCCTATAAGTAGAGGATCGCCACGGAACCAAAATGTGGCCGAAACTCTTTTTGTTTTTATTTTAGAACGGCTTGTGGTTCTCAGATTTTAGTGTGCTTAAGAATCAGCAGGGAAGCTTGTTAAAAAGGAGGGATCCCAGAGCCACACGGCCTGAGAACATTCATTTAAACCAGCACCCTAACCCTAGCTGGTTTGTCTCAGTGGAGAAAGCGTTGTCCTGTGGACTGAAGGGTCCCGGGTTGCGGGCTCAATTCCCAGTAGGGAACGTGCAGGAGGCAGCCAATCCATGATTCTCTCTCATCATTGATGTTTCTATCTCTCTCTCCCTCTCCCTTCAGCTCTGAAATCAATAAGGATATATTGGGGGGGGGGGGGCGGAAATCAGCACCCTAGTTGATTCTGATTCACTTAAATATTCAGGTACAAGTGGGACTTACCTTACAACAAAAAGACCCGTCAGGAGGCTATTGCAGTAGCCTTGGGGAGAGCTGACTTGAACTTGGGCTTTCCCTGCCTCCCCTGCTGAATCGGCCTTCCTTGGCTTGTCTTACAATTAAGGCTTTACGCCTCCGCTTTCCCATGGAGGACCAGCTGGAAGCCCAGCAAACGCTGCCTCACCCAGAGGCCGGTCAGAGGCTGGAGACAAGGAGACATATTTGGTAGTAGTAGAAGGCAGAATACACAGGACTCGGAGGTGGACTGTATGGGGAGTGTGTGAAAGAGAGGAAGGGGTCTAGGATGCCCCCTTTCTAGCACGGAGCCATGTCGTACTGGTGCGCCATTCGCTGGACCTGGACGGATGGAGAGGGGCAGGTCGGAGAAGGCCAGGTGAGGCATTTCAGTTGAGATTTGCTGAGTTTGAGGCGCATCTGGGCCATCCAAGTGGAGACGTTCAGAAGCCAGTTGGATCTATAGGTTGGAAGCTCAGAGAAAGCTCTGGACTAGGAATACAGATTTGAGAATTAGTAACAAATAGATGAGAATGGGGGTGGGAGAAAGGGTCTACATTCTAGACTCTAGAACACAGCCCAAGGAACATTTGAAGGGAAGGGCGGAGGAGGAAAAGGAATGCAAAGGGATCAAGGACGGACCAGAGCCGCAGTGCAGAGTCGCCCGGGAGGGAGGTCTAGAGGAGTGAGGAGCTGGCAGGCACACTGGATTCAGCCGAGGCGGCCGTGACCTTGTGGGGAGCCGTTTTCCTGGAGCTGCGGGAACAGCCCCAGAGGGCAGTGGGCCGACGAGAGTGCGAGGGGAGGGCGTGGAGGCGGCTGGCATGGACCCTTCTTCAAGTCGTTTGGCCCAGAACGGAGAGAGATGGTGGTGGTAACGGACGACAGAAATAGAACCGCGTCTTTTTCCACGCTGACGTTGGAGCAGAAGGAAATACGGGGACAAAGGCTAAAATAAAACCTACTGAAGGGGAGAGGGGGACCCACTTCCGCCTTGTAACCGGACGGAAGGAGGAAATGGTTGATTGCTTTGGAAACCTGATATGGGGCCGTTCTCTCCGGCGGATTCTGTTTCCTCTTGGAGGTTGGGAGCCAGGCCCTGAGTGAGGAGTTTGTAGGATGAACATGGCCCCTCACTCAGCCAGCCCAGGTGTAGGGTTACCAGCGCCGTAGCAGTCCCTGCGCCGAGGCGGGAACTTGGTGGGAAGCGGGTTGAGGCTGAAGCTTTAAAATCCAAAGGATGAGAGGCTGACTGAGAGGAAGCGGGATGTCCCTCTAACCCCGAGGAGCTCTGCATTTGGGCCAATGAACAAGGGTGTGTGTTTTTCCCCTAGAACCTCGTGCTGGGGCTACGACTTAGGCTCCCCCTTCCTCGTCTAGGCCTTGCCCGGCGTGGGTCTCACGTCCAGGCCTCAAGTCTCCTCGTCCTCAACGAGGACCAGCTGGAAGCCATTTTGATTAAGCTCCACCACCGAAGGACAATACAGCCCCGCCCAGAGCAGGCGCGCCCCCGCGGCGGGCCGGGTGCGCGTGTCCGCGCCTCTTCCCGCCGGCCTGGCAGGCGCCGGGCCCGGGCCGGGGCAGCGCGGGGCGGGGGGGCGGGGTGGTTATGTAAGCGTTGCGCGCTCCCGCGAGGCGACAGCCAATGGGAAGCCCCGGCGGCTCGTGCTCGCGCACGCAGGGTGGGGGGAGGGAGCGCACAGCGTGCGCGCGCCCTCTCCCTCCTCCACCGCTGCCGCCTCCTTCTTCTGCCGCTCCTGGTGCTGCTTGTGTGCTCGTTTGGTGCGGACCTGGTACCTCTTTTGTGAAGCGGCAGCTGAGGAGACTCCGGCGCTCGCCATGGCCGACGAAAAGCCCAAGGTGAGTTCGGCGCCGGCCTCCTCGCCTCGCCTCGCGGCGGGGTCACGGCGCGGGCCGGTCTCCAGCCCGCGCCACCGCGGGCTCCCCGCGCCTTCCCGGGCCCCTCACGGGCCGGCCGCGGCTCAGGCCCGGGCGTTCCGCGCCATTTTCCTCCCTCCCCTCTTCCTCCCTCCCGCGCTGGAGGAGGCTCCGCGGCCCTCCCCCGCCCCCGGCCGCCTCAGAGTGCGCGCCGGGCGCGAGTTGGGCGGGCGGATCGCGGGCGCCCGCAGGCCAACGGCTGCGAGCGGGGCTTCTCGGGCCGGGCGGGCGGGCGGGCGCGCGTGTGTGTGAGGAGGGGCGTTCGGGCGCGCGGTGTCCCCACCCTCGGCGGACCCCGTGCGGAGCTGAGGCGGGTGTTGCCGCCTCCGCGGTGGCGGGGAGTTCCCTTGGCCCGGGACTTCCCCCCACAGGGATGAGCAGCGCGGGCGTCTGGGGACCCGGCCTCAGGCCGCGGCGGCCCGGTGAGGGTGCGGGAGGAATCAATGGGCCGCCGATGGGTTGGAAGCCGGATGGCGGGCGGGCGGTCCCGAGGGGCTGGGATTCCCGGGGAGTGTTTCCCATTTTAATGGCCTCGGGCCCCGGGGGGCGGAGGGGGATGGGCAGGGGCTTTTCCTTGGCTGTGAAATAACCCCTCACCTGCGGGGCCATGTGCTTTCGAGAAGTTGGGGTAGATGTTCGCGCAGAGACTTCCTCGGGCTCAACTTTTTCACGCGGGTTTTGAGGCGCCTGTTCCTGGGGGGACTAGGCACACGCTTCCACCTGGCACCCGGGTCTCCCCTTTCGGTTTGGTTTGGTGTGCGACACCCGCCCCTTCCTTTCCGAAGGGATTTAGGGGCGACAGGATGCTTTGTGCGCTGGATTTGGGTGAACTTCAGATTAGGGCGAAATCTTCGAGGAAGACTTGGAATAAACTTCATTTGACTCATGTCAACAAAGGGGAGGGGAGAAAAAGAGCTCTTCACTCAAAATAAACAAAATGAAGCTGCAAAGAGAGGCGGACCTTAACGGTGGTTCTGAGTTGTTACCGCTGCTTCAGAGAGAAGCAGGATAGTCCTCCATTAGTTTTGATTAATGGGACTTGGGATTTAAGTCATAAGATTGAGTTTGGTAACTTTTAACAAGAGAATTGTGACGAGTTTTGAGGTGCAAGCTCTCGGTTTGTTCCCCTGCATCTGTACTTTGAAAAGGGAAAGGACGCTCGTTTTTAATTTTTTAAGGGAAAAGATAGATTTTGGAAGGGACAGAATATGCCATTTTAGACAATTCAAGAGAGCACTGGAGTAAATTGAGGGGGACTCGCCTTTAAAAATTGATTGTTGCCACGGGTAGCTAGTATTGCATGAGGCTTCTTTTCTGTCTCTGTGACAGACAGCTATTTAATGTCACCTCAGGGTTTCTCATTTTTTCAGATTGATTTCAGCGGCTGAAAACAGCTGTATGCTCTTTTATCATACAGAATGAGAAACCTGTTGATTTCTGAAGCAACTTGGGCTGCAGCTGCTTTAAAAGGTGTTTGTTTTTCACATTTTCCAAATTGTACTTTTATTTTTCTTTCAACAGGAAGGAGTCAAGACTGAGAACAACGATCATATTAATTTGAAGGTGGCGGGGCAGGATGGTTCTGTGGTGCAGTTTAAGATTAAGAGGCATACACCACTTAGTAAACTAATGAAAGCCTATTGTGAACGACAGGTGAGGAACTGACATGGCACTTTCACCGAATAAAACTTATTTAAATGAAAAACAAGCCTTATTTTCATGAGAATAGAAACTAGACTAGCATAATAAGTAGACTGACTTTGGTAGAATGAATGTGCACTTATGTATTTGACATATCAGTTTTATCATACACTTGGACTTGGTATGTTGATTCTTCGTGAAAACCCTGAGGATGGATTGGTTAATGTATGACTAGAGTCTAGTCCTGTGCCACCAATGCATCAAATTATACTCGCAACACGTGGTTTGTTTCCAAGGTGATATAAGAATGAACATAGTAAAATTTCTTGTCAGGCTCTGCTTTTATCCATTTCAGATTTGTCTTATGTCAAAACTATTTTGACCAGTTTGGAAATACAATTAAATGTGAGTTAAAAAAAAAAAAGTGAGTTTAAGGATATTGCAATTTTCCTGAAGCGTGTAAAATTTTAATATTCCCTTTTTACACTAATAGTGGATGTCAAGAAATTTAACCTGCCCTAGCTGGTTTGGCTCAGTGGATAGACCGTTGGCCTGCGAACTGAAAGGTCCCAGGTTCGATTCCCGTCAAGGGCACATGCCCAGGTTGTGGGCTCCATCCCCAGTGGGGGACTTGCATGAGGCAGCCAATCCATGTTTCTCTCTCATCATGGATGGTTCTATCTCTCTCTCCCTCTTCCTTCCTCTCTGAAATCAATAAAAATATATTTTAAAAAAATAAAGAAGAAGTAGAAATATACAGATGCTGGGAGGTAAATGTAAGCTGTAAGACCAAGAAGCTTCCCTTTGTGAAAATGAGTCTAACAATACAAAGGCAACTTTAAAAAATGACTTTTGCAAGTATAACAAAAACTCTGGTACCTACATCAGTGACTTGGCAGAAGTATTTTTAAAATTTTTATTTCTTGATTTTAGAGAGACAGGAAATGGGGGTAGAGAGAAACAGATTTGTTGTCCCACTTACATATGCATTTATTGGTTTGGCTCTTGTATGTTCCCTGACCAGGAATTGAACCCACAACCCTGGTGTATTGGTGACACTCTAACCAATATCTATCTATCCAGCCAGGTCCTCAGTATACTGTTATTTGAAGAATTTTGGTGAAATCCCCCTATCAGTTAGTGAATATGTACTTATTAATTGTGCTAAAGATTTTTTTTTGCACTGGCACCTTTCATATTTGAACACAAGTTCCCCTTCAGGTTACAGGGGAATTTTTAAAGCTAATCATTTTGTAGAAGTTTTATGTAGCCAAACCTTATACAGAACAGAAACTCATGCTTAAATTTGCTGGTTTTCAACAAAATTCTCTGTGTATCTTAAGTTTTTTCTAATTACTATTAAATTTTAGCTTTTTAACATTGATTTTTAGAGAGAGGAAGGGAGAGAGAAATATTGGTTTGTTGTTCCACTTATGCATTCATTGGTCAATTTTTGTCTATTCTCTGACTGGGGATCCAACCTGCATCCTTGGTGTATAGGGACAATGCTATAACCAACTGAGTAACGGCCAGGGCTAAATTTTAGCTTTTTCATTATTTTTATTTTTTAATTGATTTTAGAGAGCGAGGAAGGGAGAGGGCTAGAGAGGTAGAAACATTGCTGAGATACTGTCTCTAGCATGCTCGCTACTGAGGATCGAACCCAAAACCCGGGCGTGTCCCTGACCAGGAATCAAACCTCAACCTCTGGTTCATAGGTCAACACTCAACCACCAAGCCACACCGGCCTGGCTGACTCCCTGCTTTTTAAGTGTAGGTATGGGCTACCTAATTCTTAAGACTAAGAATTGACAGGTGAAAATTCTTGACCATGGATTTCCTATCAAGATTAATTGAATGTGCATATTAACTTTGTAATGAACTCACTTGATGATATCTTGACTTGGGAGTTTCAGTGGATGTATAATGGGCATCTCAAACCGAACATCCAAAAGAGGACTCTTGATTTTACTTCTAGAAATCTTCTTCTCTGGTGTCCCCACTAAGTAAACAGCAATATTCAACATCTAGTTGTGAAGTCAAAACCTTGGGGTCATTATTTATTTATTTTTATTGATTTCAGAGAGGAAGGGAGAGGGAGAGATAGGAACATAAATGAGAGGGAATCATTGATCAGCTGCCTCCTGCATGCCCCACACTTGGGATTGAGCCCGAAACCCAGGCTGTGACCTCCTGGGTCATAGGTCGATGTTCAACCACTGAGCTACCCCTGCTGGGCCTTGGGGTCATATTTGATGATGCTTCCTAACTCATATAAGCCATCAGCAAATTCTCTAACTAAACCTGTGCTGTCCAATACAGTCCTCACAAACCACATGTAACTACCACTTGAAATGTGGCTAGTCCAAATTGAGATGTGCGGTAAAGTGCAATATATATATATATATATAACAGATTTGAAAACTCAGTATGAAAAGTAAAGTAGCTTAGTTTTTAAAATGTTGAGTACGTGTTGAAATGATAGTATTTTGAATTAAAATATTTTATTAAAATTTTACTTATATTTTTTAAGTGGCAACTAGAAAATTTATGTGGCTCACATTATATTTCTGTTGGCTATTGCTGAGCCCTCAGCCATTTTATTCCAGTTTGCTAAGTTATTTCCTTGGAGATGTCTCTGATTAATTCAAAGAGCTTCTATTCCCAGCACTCAATCCTCTCATTCAGTTTGATATTTTTCATTGATCGATGTCTATATTTGTCTCTCCACTGAAATGCAAGCTCCATGAGCATAGGGCCTTTTTGATCACTATTTCTCTAGAGCCTAGACCAGGGGTCCTCAAACTACGGCCCGCGGGCCACATGCGGCCCGCCGGGTGTTTTTGCCGCCGCTGCCTGTCCTGCTTAGCAGCCAACTTAGCAGTGTGCATAGGAATTTGTTCATAGTTTTTTTTTTTTAAACTATAGTCCGGCCCTCCAACGGTCTGAGGGACAGTGAACTGGCCCCCTGTTTAAAAAGTTTCAGGACCCCTGGCCTAGACCAATACCTGGCATATCAAACATTATAGAGAACATTCAATCTAGTATCTCCAGAGGTTGGTTCCTAAATAAGTTTTTCATTCACGTGTAGAATTAGAGTTTGCCTACTTTATGTCAGCCACAAAGTTTTCAGCTAACTGATCGAGAGCATACTTTCCCACTGTAGTGTGGATTTACCCTACAGATTATTTCATGGAGTGTCAGGTGGTTTCAGAGGGCACAGATTTATTGGATTATTCCAATTCATTTTTGTGAAATGAGAAAATGGACCCAAAGAGAGAAGCTCACACAACTAACTCTTCAGGCACAACTCTAAAGCTCAGGGATGAGATTTATTCAGGAGCTCAAGTACTGGTTTAATGTAAATCCCTTGTTTGAATTTACTGGCTTAAGGAACCTTAAAGACAAGTTTTCTGAATTTTGGACTTTTGCTCCATAGAAAAATATTTTATTGATAAAGAAAAGCATATAGCCCTAGCCAGTTTGGCTCAGTGGATAGAGCGCTGGCCTTTGGACTGAAGGGTTCTGGTTTCCATTCTGGTCAAGGACACATACACAGGTTGCAGGCTTGATCCCCAGTGGGGGCCTGCAGGAGGCAGCCGATCAATGATTCTCGTCATTGATGTTTCTATCTCTCCCTCTCCTTTCCCCTCTGAAATCAATGAAAATATATTTAAGAAAAAAAAAAAAGCATATAAACAGGTGGCAATAAAGGAATACAGTCCTGGCTGGGTGGTTCAGTTGGTTGAAGTATCTTGTCTTATACCAAAAGGTTTTGGGTTCAATCCTTGGTCGGGGCACATACGGATGTTTTTCACATTGATGTTTCTGACTAAAATCAATAAAAAACATCCTTGGGTGAAGATTAAAACAAAATAAAAAAATACAGTTTGCTTATGTTCTGGCCCTGCCTTTCCCCCCCCTTTTATTTTGAATGGCTGCACCATTGTCCTTACATGACCTTACCACTGGATGTAGTGGAGGAAGAACCCAGCATATAGAAGGTGCTTAATATTTTGTTGAAGCACAATCTTCAGTGGAGTGTTTTTAAATATGTAAAACTTGGTAATTAGTGCTTGGCATTGAATTCTTGGTTCCTTTTGTAATCACTAATTAAAATTAAAAGTCATGAGGAATTTCACCTACCTGATGGAGGATTGCTTGTATTCTTCAAGACAAGGGCAAGGGCTAGTCTGTAAGTGGTATGTGTCTATAGAGTTTTAAAGGGAAGTAATATGGTCTTCATGTTACTGATAGTTCAAAGACAGATTCAGCAAATCCTTGTTAAGAGAATACAGGTGTTATATAAGTATTTGATCAGCACTTTGAATATTTTTAGTTCTAAGAACTTGGTTTAATTTTAAATAGATCCCTGGCTACTATAACTCAGTGAATTGGAGTGTCATCCTATCGCAGGTCCCATTCCCAGTCTAGGGGCCTGTGGGAGGCAGCCTTTTAAGATGTTTCCCTCCCTCCCTCCCTCCCTCCCTCCCTCCCTCCCTCCCTCCCCCTTTTTCTCCCTTCCTCTCTAAAAAAAAAACCCCAAAGTCAATATAAACATACCCTCAGGTGAGGATTTAAAATATATTCATTGAGGTATGGCTTTTGTGTAACAATTACAATTTATAATTTGAGCGTGATATTGGAGTGGCTTCTTGTAAGATACTTTCTAGAAAGCTATCTTTCAAGTTAATATATTTATACCATACCTCCAAAGATAACTTTATTTTTCTATCTTGTCTTCATTTGGCTGCAGTTATCAACAGCTTTGATGCTTTGCTCCTTTACCCCTTTTCCCACTCTGTTTCAGGAAGGTAATGCTTGATCTCTTTTTTAACATGCACTGAGGAATATTGGTTGCTGTGGGCATCAGTTACTTCAGGTTTCCTTTTAGTATCTTATTTAAATGCACAGTTTGACTCAAGGTATGATCTATTCAAGGTTGGATTAGCTATGGTCTCAAAAGCAGTACAGCTTTTTTTTAAAGAAGAATTTTTATTTTTCCAAAGAAAATCAAACATAGTTTAAAGAAAGTAAAAGTCACCCCAAATCTTTTTACTCATAGAAACGGTGGTAGCAAATGTATTTATGTCTCATTTAATACATTTGTGGCTAAATATGCATATAGTTTTATTATTGTTTGCAGTAAGATGCTTTTAAACTCTCTTGTACAGGGTTTGTCAATGAGGCAGATCAGATTCCGATTTGACGGGCAGCCAATCAATGAAACAGACACACCTGCACAGGTAAAAATCTCTTTGTGTTAACTAGAAAAATCAATGTTTTTTTGTAATTTGCTTAACAGCTTTGTTTATTTGTTAACTTTTAGATGTTGAAATAGAGTTCTTTATCACAATTCAAAGCTATGTAAAAGATGATCAAGGGGGAATAGGAAAGAAAAAAAACAGGAATAGATTGAGGAAATGCTACTGGTTTTAAAATATCTGGTTATCACTAATAGGTCATTTAGTTTTACTTTAACCCATTTTTTTCTTATTGTCCTTTTCTTCAGAATGTTTATTGATTTCAGAGAGTAAGAGAGATGGGGAGAAAGATGGAAACATCAATGATGAGAGAGAATCATTGAATCACTGCCTCCTGCTCACCCCACTCTGGGGATCCAGCCGGCAACCTGGACATGTGCCCTGACTGGGAATCAAACTGTGACCTCCTGGTTCATAGGTTGACCCTCAACCACTGAGCCATACCTGCGGGACAACTGCAAGTTTCTTGATAGCTTAGTTTGAGAGTGGGGGCTGTTGACAGTAGGTGGCTTGCCAGACCCTCAGTACAAAATATGCTGCTGCCCTGGCCCACGTGGCTCAGTGATTAGAGTGTTGGCCCGGTGAAGGGCGGCATGTACCTTGGATGCAGGTTCCATCTGAGTCCTGGCCCTGTGTGTGGGAGGCAACCAATAGATGTAACAGATGTATGTATCTGTATCTCTCCCTCTCTCCCCCTCTCCCCCCCCTTTTCTCCCTCTCTCCCCCTCTCTCCCCCCTTTCTCCCTCTCTCTCTCCCCCCTCCCCCTCCCCCTCTCCCTCCCTCCTTCCCTCCCTCTCTTCCTCCTCTTACCGCCCCCCCCAGCTGCTCCCTCTCCCCCACCTCCTTCCATTCTCTAAAAATCAATGGGAAAAAAAATCCTCTGGTGGGGATTAACAACAACAAAAAAAGGTGATGCTGTCTGATCCTTTATCTCTTTACCTATCAGGGCAGTTGGTCTGTCACATTGTAAGCTCTTTGTTTCTTTTTACCTTTTCAAGTTCCAGTTAAGAATTCCACTTTGGAAATTTAAATTAGAGTCTGTGTATTTTTGAAATTTTTTTATCAGGCCATAAAAACCAGAAAGTGATAAATATGGTATGTGTGGCCCTAACAGGTTTGGCTCAGCGGATTGTGCCTGCTGACTGAAGGGTCCCAGGTTCAATTCTGGTCAAGGGCATGTACCTTGGTTGCAGGCACATCCCCAGTAAGGGGTGTGCAGGAGGCAACTGATTGATGTTTCTAACTCTATTCCTCTCTCTTCCTCTCTGTAAAAAATCAATAAAATATATTTTAAAAAAATATGGTAAGAGTGAAGCAGCACATCAAGATTGTGGCTTCCTTGATAATCTTCAAAAAATTGAAGTATCTATGAGTTATACTTGAGGGAAGAAGATTTTGAAATTCCGTTGGTGAGTCTCTAAGAAGCAATTATAGTCCATAACCACAAGGTGGAGCTGCTTTCTCTTTTTAAATATATATTTTTTATTGATTTCAGAGAGGAAGAGAGAGAGAAACATCAATGATGAGAGAGAATCATTGATCAGCTGCCTCCTGCACGCCCTCCTACTGGGGATTGAGCCCGAAACCTGGGCATGTGCCCTTGACCAAAATCGAACCCCGGAACCCTTCAGTCCACAGGCTGATGTTCTATCCACTGAATCAAACCGGCTAGGTTGAGCTGAATTCTCTTGATGAAAGAGAAAAGGCTTTTATCTTTTAAAAGCATTTAAAGTTTCACTATAAAATTTAAAATGCCAATAGTTTCGTTTCAGTAGATAGGCTGAAGACCTGTTTGGATGTGTGTGTGTTTTTGATTTTGTGGTTTTGCTGTTTGCTTTTTTTGCATCCCTGGGTGGGCCTGAGTTGATGGTTTTAAAAGAATAAAAATAATTCATTAAGCTAAAGTCTGATTAGAATGTATTTTCTGTTTTATGAAGCCTTCACCCCCCACCAGAAAATAGTTCTAAGGCTGGTCTACCATGCTAGCTGCAAACACTAAACTGTGAGGATTTGTTCAGACCTGCATTACAAAATCTTCAAATGAATTTCAAATTGAATTCATTTTAGAATGAAATTGACTTGTTTTAGAATTGTTTTCCCAATATGAAATAGAAGAACTGTAATAAATCAGAAAATCTTACCAGCCAGTTTTAATAGCAGTATAATTATGGTGCCCATCATTCTGTTAAATACTTTCTTCAACTCATTTAATTCTCATAACTGAATGCTATGCCTTTTTACAAAGGGAATTGAGACTCAGTTATTAATATTTTAATGCCTTAGCTCTACTTTGAGTATATTTGGACTTTGTTAGAAACAGTTGCCTTTCTTGTCGTTAGGTGCTCAAGATTGTTTTATTTGCAAAATTACCAGTTTTTTAAAGAAATTTTTAAGGGTAATTGTCAGCATAATAAACTGTTACAAAGGTTATTTACTTTACAGCAGGGGTGGGGAACTACAGCTGGAGAAATCATTTGGTCTGGCCCTGCCAAGGTATTAGGGGTGAGTTAATTAAATGTTTGACCAAACATAGCAGGCTAATTTTTAAGTTGATAATTTTGTATGGCCTGAGAATGATGTTATAAATATCCAAATGGCCCTTGGCAGAAAAAAGATTCCCCACTCCTGCAGTTTACAGTGTTGCCATATGTACCAAAACCTCCCTATTATCAACATGGTTGTTTTGTGTATAATGTATGGATAGTGAAACTTGCAAACTTAATTTGTGAATAGCATTTTAAAGTTGAAATTAACTTAAAACACAACAACACAAGTTTCTTCTTGCCTGTTCCCTTTCCTTACTGCATATAGGCAACCACTGTTTTATGCATAGGGAAGGATACGTTCATGCACGCGAGCGCGCGCACACACACACACACACTTAAAAACACAAATGTTGCCTAGTTTATAAATGTTTTTAGTATTCTAGGGATATTTCTACTTCTGCACATGTAAATCTGCTTATTCTTTAATAATAGTTATGTGGTATTTCATTATGAATGTATAGTATTTCTTTGGGTTTCTAATGATACTTAGGTTATTTCCAGTCTTGCTCATCTAAACAACATAGTGAGATCCTTTACACGCATCACTCTTATTTTCAGTACTCAAAGGAGATGATTTAACTCATAGACATGTTCAGTTTTTAACTTAAAAGCTAAGTTCTCTATAATCTTCATTAAAAAAGGATACCAGCCCTAACTGGTTTGGCTCAGGTTCGATTCCGGTCAAGGGCATGTACCTTGGTTGCAGGCACATCCCCAGTGAGGGGTGTGCAGGAGGCAGCTGATCGATGTCTCTCTCATCGATGTTTCTAACTCTATCCCTCTCCCTTCCTCTCTGTAAAAAATCAATAAGAATATATTTAAAAAAATAAAAATAAAAAAGGTTACCAAGTGAAAAATTACTTAAACCTAAGGTGGGATGCTAACTAAGTTAGTGTCTGGGATGTCTAAAATAACCAACACTGGAATTGGGTGACACTTGTGCAGTTTTTCAGGATATTTAGGTCTGATAGTTATAAATTTTAAGAGCTGAATTACCAATGGCTTTTTTTCCTTTATGCTAGTTGGAAATGGAGGATGAAGATACAATTGATGTGTTCCAGCAGCAGACAGGAGGTGTCTACTAAAAAGGGAACCTGCTACTTTACTCCAGAACTCTGTTCCTCCAGACCAAGAAGACATTCTCAATTAGAAAACTGCAATTTGGTTTCAACACATCTGACTACTACAGTATAGTTTTCTCTATTCTTTCATTTTCCCCTTCCCCATTCCTTTATTGTACATAAAGTAACTGATGTATGTGCACAAGCATTTGCATTTTTTTTTTTAACTAAATGGCCAATGGTATGTTTTGATCTACATCAAATGGAGATGGGATGGGGAAAAATACTGGTTCTGTGAAAACACCCCCTTTCTCCATTAGTGGCATGCTCATTCAGCTCTTATCTTTATATTCCAGTAAGTTATTTTGCTCTCACTGTTTAACAAAAAAGAACAACATAAAAATTCTTGCATACCTTGTTTGATTGGAGAATTTTAATGTTTTTCATTTATCATTGTAAAACCAAGGACAATTTTATAACTTTTTTGTACGTAGCTGTTACATGTAGGGCAATCTGTCTTTAAGTAGGGATAAATTACTCTAAAAAAATGAATCCTAGATAGTTTTCCCTTCAAGTCAAGTGTCTTGTTGTTTAAATAAACTTCTTGTTTAAAATGAGCTGTTCTCTTTATTCTGAGGATATTAAATAAGAAAATTGAAGTTTAGGAAAAAACATGATACCAATAGGCCTGCTAGAAGTAACATTTAAAGGAAGAAATAGAACTTTTTATTTGACAGACTAATGCAAAACAAAGAGTAACAAAGTTATAAAAATGACTATCAACGGATGTTCCAGCCTCCTCTTTGTTCAAAAAGCTTAGGCCCAAATATGCAACTTTACTAGCAAAAAAAAAAAATAGGTCATACTGTGTGGATTTACTCTCAAGCATTCTTTTCTGTAAACCATTACCTGAGGTCTTAGTAAATGCAGCTAGAAAAAAGGTTCTGGTTTAGCTAACTGCTGATAAGTCACTTAACTTCTCTAGCTTTCACTTTGATGAGTATGCCCTAATCTAAAATAGAATCTAATCTGTTTCTTATTTAAGGATGTTGAAGGACAGAAAATGTTTATCTACATATATTTCTTTTAGCATTAAATATACAGGTCATTACTGTCTTCAAATGTATGGGGAAAGATCACGGCTATAGAACCAATAGAGTATTTGAGCAGGAAAGATAAAAGAAGATGATCTAATTCTAACCCCTGTTTTAGAGATGAGAAAACTGATCCAGAGAGTTGTCACACAGCTACATGGTTATAAAACTGGGACTAGAGATAGGTTTCCTACTGCCTGTTAATTCCAATTGAATTCTCTAAAACTGGTTCTCAAGAAACAGTTCCCACCCCTGCTAACCCACCAATGTGGTCTTGTTGGATCAAGTCCCCATGTGCTATAATCCACGTCATTCACTTAATTCACTGTACCTCTTACAGCATGATCTCTTACATTCCCTATGTCCACAGTGAATGAGCTTCCCCAGAATCAGCAATTCTCTAGATTTTTGGCTCTATTATGTATATGCGTTAATCTTGAATCAATTTTTATTTTGCTACCAACCCATTTTTACAACTTATATTGTGAGATGGTGGGAAACCTGCCCCCAAGAATTCTTAGACGGGATCAGTTAAGTACATTTCACTTGACTTACTGATCTAGGTGCTATTAAATAGTGGAGTTTTGTGGTGTCCTAAAAACTAAAGTTAAATTGAAATTTAAATCTGAGAACTTTAATGTGGAAGGGGTCTTGAATTGGGTTTTCTTCAGTTGGAAGAATTAATACTATGAGTTTTTGCCTTGTTGGGAGAAGATAGACTTTAAATTCCTTCATAGTAGAAAAACTTGGTACAATTAAAAGAGCCAGAGAGAAATGTGTGGAAAGGGCACTGTTCAATAATATAGTATGTCGTAGCTTATTGATATTTGGGTCAGTGTATATACCTTATTTGTGTTCTTAAATGGACTTTTCTTGATTGTTGCTCTTGACCATTTCACATAAGTTGCTACCAAAACAAATATTCTATGGAAAAAACTTGAGTACTTTTTAAAAATCACTTCGAAAATAAGTGGAATTGTTTGAGTTGAAAATACTGAAAGTAATTTTTGCATTTTTTTTGGTTTGGGAGGGGACATTCAAGTGATGGGAGTTATGCTGCCATTTTGGTTAACTTATAATTTAGCTAAACTCTGGCTGCCCTCATATTTAATGAGATTGAATGCAAGATGGGAAGGAATAGTTTGAGGAGAATTGGGAGACGGGTGAAAGTGTGCAATTATATTGGGAATTGTGACAGCAGCAGGTCAGTGGACAGTGGAATCCCAGGATTTGAGGGAGTTTTTCCAAGATCTTTGTGTATATGTGCGCGTGTGTGTGTTGCGGGGTGTGGGGGGCGGGGGGTGGCGGTGGTGTATAGTATATTGGAGAGGGCCACCTGTGCTGCTGAGGGTTATTTTTGGGTTAGGTTGCTGCTGCTTTTAACAGTGATTCTGGAGATCCTGGTTTTTCATTAGAACGTCTGGGTGAGCTTTTAAAAAATACCAGTGCTTCTGCCCTACCCCCAGAAATGTATTTCCAAAGCATGTGGAATTGAGAAGCAATTCTGGGAGGCATCCTTACAACTCTTAAGTTAATCACCTTATGGTGAAGATTAAATGAGATATGTTTTAGCTAGAAAATGCCTCCCACATACTGAACTCTAAATTAAAGTTATTATTCAGCCCTGGCTGGGTGGCTCAGTTGCTTGGAGCTTTGTTCCATACACCAAAAGGTTGCAGATTCAATTCCCAGTCAGGGCTACCTAGATTTCGGGTTCAATTCCAGTTGGGGCTGGAGGCAACTAATTGATGTTTCTCTTAACATTGATATTTCCCTTCCTCTCTCTAAAAATCAATAAAAATATATCCTTGGATGAGGATTAAAATAAAAAGTTGTTATATCCAATGTGAAGTAAGGGCTCTGCCATAGACTGAATACCTAAATCTCTACCAGTTGGCCTGCACTTAATGTAAATGAGAAATCAAAGACCTGGCCAATAACTTTCTATTTATTAAAAAAAAAACACAACTGAATATGATCTTTGTCTCTTGTCTCATTAGTTTTTTAATAAATGCTTAATACTAAATAGTGCCCTAGTGAGTCTTGAAGGAAAAATATTCCTCAGGATATTTTTTTAATCCTCACCTGAGGACATAATGATTTTAGAGAGGGAGGAAGAGAGAGATGTGAGAGAGAATCATTGATCAACTGCCTCCTGCACGCTCCCCACTGGGGATTGAGCCCGAAACCTGGGCATGTGCCCTCCCCTGGGAATCAAACGGACCTCCTGGTTCATAGGTTAACACTCAACCACTGAGCCACACCTGCTGGGCTTTTAGCTATTATTTTTGCCAAGGAGGTGAATTCATTTTAGGAGCACGGGACAGATGGGTTAGGGACATTTTTGTTTGTTTTATTAAATAGAGAAATAACATCGGAATTGAGTAAAGAGGACAAACTTAAACTACATAGTTTTATTTTATTCAGCTCTTAGTCTGAAAAGAGGAAGAAATCGGGAAATATGAGTTACGCTTTCCCTCTATAATTCAGTGATTAAAAAGGACCTGAGGGGCGTGTGTCAGACCTTAGTAGAGTATATGTACCATTTTGTTTACCTTTGAATAAAGAGAAGGCAAGAACATGACAAAGCCATTTTCCATTATTTGAGACCTCTTCACGCATTTGTTTAATGGCAAATGAGTTTTAAGAGAACTTAGGCTGTCTCAGTGGGCATTGATCTGCCACCCTCCTTTTTTTGGTGAGGATATGGCTAAGAAAAGAATGGACAGATGCATACTAAATTTGGCTTTAAGAGTGATGGATGCAGAACTTATGTGTAAATATGTGTGGTTAAGTCATACGTAAGTGATACGCTTATGAAGTATACTGCAATATTGAGGCTGAGAAATAAAGCTTGTTAGAAATACTTGTCAGTGGGCCATTCATTAATTCAGTCACTAAACCAAATTCAAAAGCACATGACCAGCATTTGTTTTTAAATAGTGAAACAGAAGGGTAGAAAATATTAAAGAGTATGTATTAAACTGTGGTTGAACTTAAGCTGTTGCTATTCTTGTAGGTCTAAAATAGTCAAATATCTGCAGTTTCAAATGGTTCAACCTAATACGTGTGTATCGATGTCAGTGAAATGCACTGATCAAAGAGCTTGGTTCAAACCCAGTTTCAGAATCTAGGGAGAGTATTACCCACTCCCTCTGGCATTGTGGAATAAATTGGGGCAGGTTGAACTGCCGGGGGATTCAGCACATTGCAATGGTAGTGGGAAAGCTGATAACATGCAAGGTAAAAACAGGTGCTTGAGAGCTAAGAGTTGCTCTGTTAGTGCATGTTTTTGTTTTTAGTTACGACCTTAGCTAAAGTGGTGAGGCACAAAGTGGTGAGAAACAACTTGCATGTTATTTTGAGTAGGTTGTGCATTGCATTCTTGAATAAAACTCCAGATACCCAGTAGCAAAATTAAAAACCAATGGCTTTCCTGTCCATATTAAAGAAAAATTATTAGGGCTTCAAACATTTTTCTGACGTGTTTTAAATACTAGATTTCTTGTCACCTGATTCAGAACAATAGATTGTGTTCTGAGGAGAATGTTGGGTTTACTCAAATCTGTTGGGTAAGCTGATTTACTAACCTTTCTGAACTGAATTACAAATGGATGACTAGGACTTTGAATATAGTAAGGAAGTGGCAGCATGGGACTAAGGTAAATTTAAGAGTACTTAACTGTTTAAAGATATGAAAAGTTATAAAGCATGTGGGCAACTGTTCGTTCTTCTCCCCTTTACTGTATTTTAAAAGTAGGTGAAAATGGACATGCACATATAGGGCAGTGGTTTTATTTATTTATGGCAGTGGTTTTAAAATTGGAACCCTGCCCTAACCGGTTTGGCTCAGTGGATAGAGCGTAGGCCTGCGAACTGAAGGGTCCCAGGTTTGATTCCAGTCAAGGGCTTGTACCTTGGTTGCAGGCACATCCCCAGTAGGGGGTGTGCAGGAGGCAGCTGATCAATGTTTCTCTCTCATCGATGTTTCTAACTCTCTATCCCTCTCCCTTCCTCTCTGTAAAAAAATCAATAAAATATATATTAAAAAAAATTGGAACCCTGGGGTTGTACAAAAAGGTAGGTAGACTGCCAAACAGGCCTGCCTAAAATGGCCTTAATCTGATGTCTGTTTTACTAAATTTACTCTTTTTAATAAATCAGAGGAGATTAAAAGGGTTCTCCTGGGATTTATGTTTTATCCTTGAAGCAGAGGTTCTCAGCCCAAGCTATATCTGAGAATTACCTGTTTAACTTAAAGATATCCATGACTGAATCTGACACCCAGAAATTTCAGTTTAGTTGGTGTTGGATGGGGCCTGGCATTCATTTGTATTTCTTCAAAGCTCATAGGTTATTCTGATGTGTAGCCAGTGTGAGGCACCTCTACGAGAAAGCTTTCATTTACTAAGTACAACATTCTTAAAATTCTTAACCCCATTCTATAGATGAAACTGGGCTTGAGAGTATCAGTGTACTTAGAAGTGTTACATTGAGAGGGAGCAGACCCAGAACCCAGGCTTTTGGATTTCTAGCCCAGTGCTGTCTGACCACAGCAACCTGTTTTCTGCTAGACTGCAGGGGATGGGGGAAGTAAGGCAAGGCAGGTACAAATTCAAAAATGGAGGTTCAAAGGGACCCGACCCTAAAGAGTCAGGTACAAACCCCTCATTTCACATACAAAAAAGTTCAGATCGTTAGAAAGTATGTGATTGTTTTCCAAGTAAGTCAATAAAAATGGCCATCACTTGGATGACTTCTTATATGGCAGGCCAAGCAGTTTACATCATTACTTAATTCAGACCTCAGCTCTGTGGAATCCAGGTACTAGTTTATCCTTATTTTATGAATGAGGAAACGTGCTCAGAAAAGTTGAGATTAAAACCCAGATTTCTCCCATGAGAGCCTGAGCCAGCAACCACCATACTCCTCTAACTCCTAGTCTGTACCTACATGATTCTTATTTTGTTAGAGAGAGAGAGAAACATTGACGTGAGAAACACCCATCTATCAGCTGCCTCCTGCCCTGACCTGGGATGGAACCTGTAACCACTCCAACCAATTGAACCATACCAGCCAGGGCAGTAATTACATGATTTTTCAGGAGGGCTTGCATGCTCACTGGCTAGATGGATCTGAAGGTGGTTTTTTGTTTTTTAGCTTTTATTATTATTATTAAAGTTTTGGAAGTTTAGGCCCAGCCTTTAAGAGTGAAAAGATTTTAACCCAAACAAGTGGTGTGCTTCAAGTTTTTGTGGTAAGCACATAAATCCATGCCTTCTAGAAGAGAAGAACTTATCTCTGGCTTTTTATGAAAGCCCGGAAGAGCGGTTAACCAATAGTATAAACTTCTAACTGGAAGGAGGAGGTTATGCAAAGAGGAAAGTAGTTCAATTTTATGGAAATACTGAAAAAGCTCTGCCTTGAGGAAACATGCATGCGTTCCTATTATGTTTTTGTAAGCCGTCATTCCTGAGCCTTCCAAGTGTGTCTGCATTTGTTGCAGGGATAGATTTACCCAGACAGGTGGAAGAGTCATGACTTAAGGGTACAAACAGCTGCAGAGCTCTGGAATAGTCTTGATAGCAAAGGAAGTGGCCATTCCCAGCCACCAGGCATTAACAGCCTTAGAACAGACCTTCAAATCAGAACGACTATAATTTTGGTCTGGTGCATGCACCGCCCATGACAGCTAAATATTAACATTAAAATGTAAAGAATTTCCAGTCGTTTTAAAAGGGATCATCTTGGCGTGCTTTCTGTTGCTGACTCAATGTTGCTGCCCTGGGACTGTCAGGTTTCCACAGGAGATACACAGTAGGTACTCAATAAATGTCGATGTAGGGTAGTAATTTTCATCCCTTAAGGAGCATGCCCGAACTAGCCCACCATAAGGAAGGCAAATAAGTGTAGGGTAACGACAAATCTGCCCTGCCCTGTGGGTTCCAACTTACCCGGAGCGAGCTTTCTCCTTTGTCAGGTAACTTTTTGAAGTGACAGCGAGCATTACTCATACGAAGCATGGGGCAGGTTTGTCCTTTGTCCAATCATCTCCGAGATTTGAGGGTGGGGGAGGGGGCACTCCTCCAGACCCTCCCTGACCAGGAAGCGGGCGGGTTTAGGTTGAGCCTGGACCACCACAGCCCATCGTGAGGCGGCACGATGCTTGGCACTCCGGGGAACCAATAGGTACGAAGAGAGCTATTTGAATCGGCCAATGCCGGAAGGGCGGGGGCGGGGTTTACGAGCCCTATAAAAGCGGTAGCCGGCCCAACAGGCGGTGGCGGAGGCTTCTGCAGTGGTCGCTGTCGGTGGGGTGGGGAGCTCCTCTGCGCCCCTCGGGCCGGATCCTTTCTACTCTCTGGTACCACGCCAGCCTGTCTCACTCCTCGGCGTCATGACGACCACCACCACCTTCAAGGGCGTCGACCCCAACAGCAGGAATAGCTCCAGGTGAGGCGGCGGGTCCGCGCCACGCGGGACTCGGGGTCAGGAGGGCCGCTGCCCAGCGGGGCCACGCGGGCCGAGTTGCGGGTCGTTGGCGGTAACGTGCCCGGGGGCGCCACGCTTGCGTCTGGCCAGGCGGCGGAGCTCAGTGGCCAGTCCCGCCTTTGTGTCTCCCCGCGAGCCCTGCACGCTGCCCCGCCCGACTCCCTCTCCTCTCATTCATTCCTTCCCCGGGAGCGAGGGGCCGGGAGGGCCGGCCTCGCCCTTAAAGCGCCGCGGGTTGTAAGTTGGGATGTACCGAGAGGGTTCGCGCACTCCTCTTTTCACCGTGGCCAGCCCGTTCCCAGGGCGGTGGTCTTAGCCTCCGGGTGCCCATACAGTTTACGGGGCGTCTCGTCCAGGCCCCATTGTCTCACCCCCGGGCCACGCGCTCCTGTCACTTGCTCGGGGGCAGGTGGCGGCTGCGCGATCGGCGAGGCGATCGGATTCCGCGGCCGCAGCGAGCGGGTCTGGCGGGCTTCCACCCACTGGGGCCGGTCTGGCAGGTGGCATTGGTGGTCAGGCAGGATGGCCATCGCGACCCCCAACTCCTTCCTTTCCAGGACCCAACCGCCAACCCTTGCCAAGTGCCTCCCTTCTGCTAACAAAGGAAAGACCCCTGCTCCCTCCCCTTCTGCGCCCACCTCCGAACGGGAGAGGGAGTGTGCAGTCCGAGTGGGTTTTCTGTGCTCAAACCTTCGGACCTCGGTCTTTGCACCCCACGCCTTTGACGTTTGTTAAAGGAGTTCATCTGGGGCCCCAGTTCCCTTGCCGGAGGAGGTTTCCTGTTCTTGGGCGGGGCCGGAGACATCCATTGTCTCTTCCGTGTACTATTTCCACTTGGGCAGCCGGGGCCTCTCTGGCCACTTAGGCCACTGCGCTTGGGGAAGGGGCACTGGGCGCCGTGTTTGGACCGGGACCCTTTTCCAAGCGGCTGCCCAACTTGGCGGAAGGGTTTGGATCCGGTGGAACATGCCCACATTGTCCGGGCTGCTCTCTAAGGTGGGATCCGGGCATCTCTGGGATCCTTGCTCAAGGCTTGGAGGAAGCTCAGACTGACTCCCCTTTTTCTCGGCGTCTATTCTTCATCGATGGTGATCTGCCGTCCTGTGTGGCCAGCCTTGGGGTCCTGAGCAAGTGGCACAAAAGGGAGCCATTTTGTGGGGCTAAGGAGACAGCCGTGAAAGAGCAGTGTCTCGGGGGTTGGAGAACTTGGGGACAAAAGCAGGCCAGTCTTAGGAGGGAGCTTTGGCAATGACATGCCTTTGTAATTCATTCCTTTCCCTTTCGCAGTGTAGAAAAAACAGATTTTTAAAAACTAAATGAGTGGTTCCTGGGAGGATGGGGGAGCGTGGGTAGTACACAAAATACCGACGAGGGTCACTCCCTCTTCTGTTGTCATCCTTCCAATGAGATCATTTTTTTCAGAGGACACTGGAACAGATTGAACCCTGGTTTTTCCGTTTGTGCCACGGGGTCAACTTTCTGCGGGTCCGAATGTAGTGGTTGGAATGCTAATGTGTAAAAAAAATCTGAGGTTTTATCCTTTGGGGTTGAGTTCGGTTTAGTGCTTCATAAAGAATCTCGGTAACCTGGTCAAATGCATCCTCACACTGGCTTTTTGATATGTATACTTGAAATGTCAGACGGAAATGAGTTTTGGTTCTGCACAGTAAGTGTTTTAATTCACCTTTTGTCATCAGTTTCTCTCCAGTATTGTGATCTCGGGACGGTAGCATTGTCCTTTTATTTACTTCCTACCTTTCCTTCTTCCATAATCTCAGCTAATGCTCCTCAACTTCTTTCCTCCAGTAACATCCTCCCGGCCCCCTAAATGTGTGATACATTTAGTCTCCTTAGGAAATGATCTGCAAAGACCATATGGGAAGTCTAGGATTTTAAGAGAGAAGAAAGAAAAAGTAATTTTTAAAACATTGCTATCTGCAGTACGTGGAGACATTTTTGTTGAGTCTCAAATATGTAATCCCGATTTAGTTATCATGTGTGTTGCTCAGAAGGAGTAGTAGGGCCTGAAGAAGTAAAATTGATATAATTTCCGTCTTATGATTCAAATCCTTTGTTTGGGGATGTCTGGCTGTTACAAATGGGCTCCACAACACTGACGTCATCGGAGTAGGTACTACCTGCTGTTCTAGCAGGAACATGGACCTTTAAAAAGTTGAAATGGTCAGAGCTTTGACTTTTTTTTTTTTTTTTTTAAGCTGGTGTTTGGGTACTAGTGTCTTTTTTTTTTTTTTTTTTTTCAAGGCCAAAAAATATTTCCCAGCCCATTAGGGTTTTGAAGATTTTCATCTGGCTAAAAATTCATAAGGGTTTAATTATGATGGTAAGGGGAAAAAAATCACTAATCTCTAGGGAATGAAGGGGGAAGACAATGAAGCAAGTTAACTTTTGGGGTACAAATGTTGAAAACCTAGTCACTTCAAACTTTAACATGAGAGAAAAGCATATTTAGAATTTATACCTTTAATTATTACTTAAACCATTTATACCAACCTAAAATTATCATCTTTATAAAATGTATGACTGAACACACATAATTTAAGTGGATATTTAAAAAAAAACCCACAAACCAGTGAGGTTTTAAATGTTTGACATGTTAATAAGAGAACACAATGGATCTCTCCCCACGACACCCCCGAAGGGCAATATAATGACACTAGAGGCTTGGTGCACAAAATTCGTGCATGGGTAGGGTCCCTAGGCCTGGCCAGCGATCAGGGCCGATCAGGTTCCCCGCCTCCCTGCCTCCTCCTTCCTTCGCTCCCTCAGCGCCCCGACACTGCTGCTGGTAGCCTGCCATATTCTGCCCCGCCCCCTGGTGGTCAGCACATGTCATAGTGAGCGATCCAACTCCTGGTCGAACTCCCGAGGGGACAATTTGCATATTAGCCTTTTATTATATAGGCTTTTTATTTAGTGTAAATTGGGTACTGAATTTTACTATGGACAGACACAAATATCAGATTCAGGGTAGGACACTAGAGGACCTACGTAAGAATTATAAGACAGTTTAAGATTAGGAAGCAAGAAAACTAATCAGAGTACCAACTATGTGGGTTTGTAGTGTAAAGAGAAAAATGGCCTTGTGTGGTTCCCCCGTATCAATGCCAGGAACTGGGGATTTGGGTTTTGGTCCTGTCTGTGTCAGTTAACTAATGTTGGGCAATTTATTTGGAACTTCTCAGGGCCTGACTGGCTCCCTTAAAAATTAGGCTGAATCCTGGCTGGTAGCTCAGTTGGTTGGAGTGTGATCCTGATACAATATGCCAAGGTTACAGTTTTGATCCCTGGTCAGGGCACACATAAAAAAGAGGCTGTTGAACTGGATAGACAGGGATTTTTCAGACTTTTGAATCTCATGGCACACATAAACGAATTACTAAAATTCAGCACACCAAAAAATATATTTTTTGCCGATCTGACAAAAAAAATAGATATAATTTTGATTCATTCATACCGGATGGCTATTGTTGTGTTGGTTGTTGCCATTTTTTGTTTGGCAATCTAAGGGAAAAGAGGTCAGGGTATTGCATGTTTTAAAAATTCTTGCCGGGACACCAGCTGCAAATGGCTGGGATAGAGCAGAGCCCAGCAAATTACCACCTGAGGGCCAAACCCAGCTGGCCTCAGATCTTGACATTTATAAGTGGTTGGGGAAAAAAAAAAAAAGCAAGAAGAATAGTTCATGACTTGTGAAAATGACATGAAAATCAAATTTCCGTGTCCGTAAGTGAAGGTTTATTGGAGCGCAGCCACACTCATTCATTCTCACGTTGTCTGCGGCTGCTGTGTGCCATGTGATGAAGGCCCATAGTGCCAGACTGCCAGACCCGCAAGCCAAAAATACCTCCTCTCTGGCCCTTTCACACATAGGATCTCTAGTGTTTTTACCTCAGGTTCCACCTGTTACTCTTTGAGAGCATGGAGGAAGTGAAGGTTTAAGAGTCACTGAGGGGGCCTGGCCAGTGTTGCTCAGTGGTTAGCATAGACCCAGGAACCCAGAGGTCATGGTTCCATTCCAGTCAGGGCACATGCCCGGATTGGGGGCTCGATTCCCCAGTTGGGGCCTACAGGAGGCAGCCATACAGGTTTCTATCTCTCTATCCCTCTCCCTTCCTCTCTGTAAAAAATCAATAAAATATATACTTAAAAAAAAAAAAGAGTCACTGAGGGAAGGGTGGAGAGGGCACTGGTAGGAGAAAGTATGGGGTGGAGGTAAGCCGGAACTGTTTGGGGGACAGTGAAGAAAGTGGCCTGACTGGCTTGGCGAAGAGGGCAGTGCTGAGAGGAGGCCACATTGGGAGTTGGCGAAGTTTGTCTGCTTTCCTTCAGTCCTGCCTAGGCCTACCCAGACCGTGCCTCTGGCGTGTGGGTAGCAGGACTAAGACAGCACAGGGGAGCCGGTGGGAAAGGACACAGGACAGGGCAGGAGAGCATGCCCCTTGGGCAGGAAGGGGCAGTGTAAGGGAGCTGAGGCCAGGGTGTCGCCTACAGCCAAGGGGGCAGGAGCCCGCCCGGCTCAGGGCTTCTGGCTGAGTGGCACTCCCGCTGTGGGAGCGCACTGACCACCAGGGGGCAGCTCCTGCAGTGAGCGTCTGCCCCCTGGTGGTCAGTGCGTGTCATAGCGACCGGTCCTTCCTCTGGTCGATTTGCATATTAGTCTTTTATTATTTAGGATATTATGTAGGATGTAATTGGGTTTATATTTGTTCTCTAACCTTTTTTATTCACTGGGTTTTGGGTAACTTTTTGTATCCGCTAAAGGCAAATCTCACTGTAATGTGTATAGCTTTCTGTTGTATGGACAGACTTTGATACCTAACCTCCTACTATTGGATAATTAGGGTATTTCCAACTTTTCCCAGATTCACCTGTTTATAGGGGTATCCTTGTACATATGTATGCTTATCTCCTTAGGATAATTTCTGGAAGTAGAAATGCTGATTCATATAAAATGTAAACCTAAACAATTGATACACATACCAAAATGTTCTTTAGAAAGTTGGTACAAATTCATGCTGGGAATTGGCATTTATTTTCCATCTTCACTAGTCTAATAAGCAGAAAACCCCACAAAACTGTCATCTTGGTATGTGTGTTGTTGTTTTTTTAAAAGAGTTTATTTGAACCAAACCAACAAGATATGCAGGGGAGCAAGATCTCAAATGCTCCTAACTATCATCTTGTTTTAAGTTTTATTTGCTAATGAGGTTGAATTTTTAATATTTAGGGCTATCCATATTTTTTAATTGGATATTAGTACCGTTTGTCAGTTTTTTTTGTTATTTTTTTTAAGAGCACTGCATTATACTAGCGATATTATCCTTTGTCAAACGTGTATTTTTGCCGAGTTTAATCTGTCCATCTCCTGATCTCTGGCTTTCATCTTGTGCTAAGAAAGAAAGCCCTTTTCTTCAAGACGAGGACACATATGTACTTATTTTCTTCCAGTATTTTTGTTTTAGTCTTTTTTAAAAAATATATTTTTATTGGTGTCAGAGAGGAAGGGAGAGGGAGAGAAAGATGGAAACATCAATGATGAGAATCATGGATCAGCTGCCTCCCGCACGCTCCCCACTCGAGCCCACAACCCAGGCATGTGCCCTTGACCGGAATCAAACCTGCGACCCTTCAGTCCGCAGGCCAACGCTCTATCCACTGAGCCACAGCGGCTAGGGCTGTTTTAGTCTTTAAATGGAAATATTTGGCTTAGCTGGAACTTTTTGGTCAATGAAGTGAGTTAGGGATGTATATATTTTGTTTCATCAAAATGACTGGCCAGTTAACTCACCGCAGTTTCCCCCACTGATCTCAAATACTCCGGCGGCAGTCTTTTTGAGAGAGAACGCTTTATCGTGACAGAACTCTGGGAAAAACAGATCAGGTTCTCTCATTAAGTGATAAAACATTTAATTAGTAGATTTGAACAACTCCATTAACAAGCTTGATCAAGTGGACATAGAGAACATTGGCAAATACACTCTTTTCAAGCATATATAGAGAGATTTACAAAATTGACCACCTATTAAGCCATAAGGCACATTTCATCAAATTTCAAAGGGTTCATGTCATAAAACTGTTGTCTGTCTGTGTTATAATTAAAAGCTAGAAATCAATAAACTATAAAGATCTCTATATTTGGAAACTTACAAATGCACTTCTAAATAATGTATGGTCCAAGGAAGAAAATAATGACATGCTAAAACATTTAGAATGGAACAGTAGTTTAAAAAAAAAATCAAACCTTGGGAATGCCTTTAGTGGGGTATTTAGAAGAGAATTTATACCTTAAGTGTTTAATTTTTCTTTTACTTTCTAATATAAGGAGCTTAGTTTACAAATGACAACCGTATTTGTAAACTTGGATGAAATGGACATACTCCTAGAAAATTGTTTCTTATTCAAACTGACTTAAGAAGAAATAGAAACCAGACCTCTCCTATCTCTAATAGAGGAATTGAATTAGTGGTTAGAAAATCTTTCCATAAAACCTTCTCCGTTTTCTGTGTTTTGAATTTTTCTAGGGAGGGGACAGGGTGGTCAGCCTGTGGCAGGAAGATTTGGAAATGTGAAAGTACTATATTCATTGTTGAACAAAAACCTGTAGGTGGCCGAAACCGGTTTGGCTCAGTGGATGGAGCGTCGGCCTGCGGACTGGAGAGTCCCAGGTTCAATTCCGGTCAAGGGCATGTGCCTTGGTTGCGGGCACATCCCCAGTGGGAGGTGTGCAGGAGGCAGCTGATGGGTGTTTCTCTCTCATCAATGTTTCTAACTCTCTATCCCTCTCCCTTCCTCTCTGTAAAAAATCAATAAAATATATTTTAAAACAAACAAACAAACAAAAAAAAACACCTGTAGGTGGTGCCCGAAGGTGCATGCGTCTAGAACATGCCTGTGAATCTTACACTTGATGTCTCTTATGGACTTTCTCCCTGTGGCTAGTCACTTGTGTTTACCAGTGACAGCAGTGAGGCCCAAGTATATAAACAGGACTCATCTGTGATGTTGAGATAGGAGAGACGCTTCATTATTACCTTTGCTTGGCCTTCTAAATTGGTCTGGTTAGCTTTTAAAATGTATATTCTTCCATTTTTTATTTCGTTGAAAATAAAAATGGAAAAAATAGGTAACGAGATGTGCTTCTAAACTTTGTACATATAGGGTAGGGCAAAAGTAGGTCTACAGTTTGTATGGAAAATAATACAATAATAAATAATAATACAGATATAAGACTAAACTGTTTTGCATACTCACAACCGTACACCCACTTTGGCCCCACCCCGTATATCCAGCTAAGCCCAGGAGGCGAGGTCCCTTAGGTCCCTAGCTATTTCCTAAAAGGAGCCGCCAGCCAGGCTATTGTTTGTGATGACTTCCGGGCTATTGGGTGACAGACAGCCTTCCTACAGGTATTATAAAGCTGCCTTTTTGTTCTTAACACCCAGTGTTGGATTTATACCCCAGGGAATCACTTCCTGTCCCCATTAGCAACTTTCTTTTGTGGGAGGGAAGGGGAATGACTGGACAAGGGGGAAAGGTGCTGACTGCATTTTTGCCAAGCAATGTGTTGGTGTGGCTTGACAGTTCTGTTTTCCGTTATTCCTAGGGTTTTGCGGCCTCCAGGTGGCGGATCCAACTTCTCATTAGGCTTTGATGAGCCCACAGAGCAGCCCGTGAGGAAGAACAAAATGGCCTCCAGCATCTTTGGGACCCCCGAGGAAAACCCCCCTTCGTGGGCCAAGGCGGCAGGTATGGCTTAGGACTGATTGCCGGTCAAGGGGAGGACCCAGCGTGAAGCCGCAGCTGTCATAGGGCTTGTGAGCCAAATCTAGCTTTTATCTGAAAGATAAACAGCAGTTAGAGCTCCCCTTTGGGGGAAAGACTAGGACCAAGTCTCGGGAAATACTGAGAGCTTATGGGATGGATCAGGATAAGGAGTGACATCGGACAGGGTTATTCAGTCCCTCTGTCAACATTTTAAAGCCGTCACCTAACTTCCCTCAGCTGTTTGCTCATTTTGTCATATGAGACTAACGTATAACATTGCTCGCTAAGAAAGGGTTTGCCTCAGGTCTTCTATTACGTTCCTCAAGAAAGTGTCTTTTGCTTCAGGGGCCAAGTGCAGTGGTGGCAGAGAAGATCCTGAGTCGTCTGGACCCCAGAGAAGGAACTCCTCGGAAGCCAGCTCTGGAGACTTCCTAGACCTGAAGGTCAGTGTGGCCGTCGGGGGAGAGGACAGGCTTCGAGGAGGTTTCTGTTCAGAAATCAGATCCCCCTGGCGTGCTGAGAGCTTCAGTTCTTCCCCTGGAGTTCCCCATAGAGGTTGTTGGGAAAGGGACTGGGCAGTATTGGTGATGGATGATGGACAACTAAAGAGAGGGAAGTCAGAAAGTGAGTAAACGTGACCTTGCTGTCCTGAGGTCTCTTCAGCCGTTAGCATTGGTCTCACCCTCGTGTTGATTTTCAGGGCTTGTGAATCACAGCACACTCACTTCCTGTGTATCTCAGGCATGGCGGTATCTCTGAGTTCAAGGACTGTTTGAATTGTTGGCAAACGTTAAACGTCCAGTTGTTTTGAGCGGAACTCGAGGACTATAGCACCGCCCCAGAGCCCCAGCTGTGTGTCTGGAAAGCCGGGAGGGTGCCCTCCGGAGTAGGGATTTCAGGGCACATGGAGGCATCAGCCACCCAAGTGTGGGAGGCCCATGGGAGGGGGTTTGGAACGGTTAGATGCCTGTCAACCCCTAGGTCAGAAGAAAGGGGGAGAATGGAAGGACAGACTCACCAGTTTCCCATTCTGATAAAAGAGCCTCTGAAATGCTAATTGATATAAGACATCAGTATAGATGTTAAGATTTAAAAAAATAAAATTATTTTTAGTTTATTGGGGTGATATTGGTTAGATGTTAAGGTTAAATTTTGGGAGTGTTACTGGCACCGGGGCAATCTGTCCAGCATTGTCCCTGGTTGAATAAAGGTTACTTGTTGTGAGGCAGCCTGACCCTGACCTCGACCGCATCAAAATGAAAACACTTGATTTCAAAGACCTAGTAGTCTCTCCGAACTGTGACTGCTTTATTTGCATGTTGCAAAATTAAAATCCGGAGTAAAACTTTAATCTCTTTTCTTTTGCAGGGAGAAGGTGACATTCATGGTGAGTACTTCCGAAGCCCACATTCCTGGTTCTGTAAATGGTTTTAGAATCGATTGGCGCCCTGGCCAAGGGGCTCAGTTGGTCTCGTATACTGAAAGGTGGCAGGTCGATTCCCAGTCGGGGCACATGCCTGGGTTGCGGGTTCCATCCCAGGTTGGGGCATGTACTGGAGGTGACCGATTGATGTTTCTCTCTCCCCCTTCCTCTCTAAAATCAATGAAAGAATCGATTGGAATTTTGATTCAAATCATGTCTTGGGAAAGAGGTTGGGACTGCAATCTAGCTTTGCCCGAGTGCCAGCATACTCTGGGCGGAGGAAAGAAAAACGACACAGGAAAGTTAGCAAACGGCCACATTTGGTACGGCCAGCAGTGAGAGCAATGCTAGAAGTGTGTGCGAAAGGATTAAAAAACCCAAATCCTTTGCAAATATGTGTACATTATTCAGGCTGGTATTTGTTACACTTAACGAGAGCTTTTTGTAAATGGCTCTGGCAGTGCAAGCTTGGCCCAAGGCATTGAGCTTACAAAGTTTGTTTGATTTTTTTAAATATATATACTAAGGTGCTTATTTATCGAGACAATGGTAACCCGGTGATCTTATAAATGATGATTTAGGGGGCAGATGTAAATTTCCATCCCCGTGGAAATGAGCTATTGTCATTTAATTATTTTAATCTGTGAAGTCTTTATTGGCATTTCCTTCACAAGTGCCAGAGAAGTCCTGACAAGTGTGATGCGGAGTTGACACTCACCAGGCGGCGGCAGCGGGTAAAAACGGACTCGCTGGAATGCAGCTATCAGGCCCTCTGGTCCGGACTTGGCTTCCTCACGGCCTCTTCCTGCCACCACGTTCTGTGCTGCAGCCTCCCCGGGAATCAGATGTTTAAGAGCCACATTCCTCTGCTGTCCTCTCAAACATTGTTTCTTTTCTTTTCTTCTTTTTTAAAAAAATATTTTTATTGATTTCAGAGAGGAAGGAAGGAAGAGAGAGAGAGAAACATCAATGATAAGAGAATCATTGTTCGGCTGCCTCCTGCATTCCCCACACAGGGGATCGAGCCCGCAACCCAGGCACGTGCCCTGACTGGGAATCGAACCGTGATCTGGTCCAGAGGTCGATGCTCACACGGTGTTTCTCCACGGGCTGGGGAGAGCTCTTCTGAACCTCTGTGAGCATAACCTGAACCTCTGTGAGCATAACCCAGGCGCATGCTCATTGGACACATTCCCTTTGCACTGGCTGAGGATGGGTTTGTTTTTTGTTCATGTCTAATTTGTCCCATTTGAAAAGACTGTTCTGCAGGTAAAATATCTTCTAGGCTTTTCGATTCCACTGCTTTTTGTAATTCTGAAATGCTTGCACTGTTAGACCTTATTTAGCCACAATCTTGACTCACTAATTTTGGCCAATGAATATAATTAGGGATTTGGGGAGCCTGGAGAATATATGAAAACCCTGAGGAAGTTATGAGAGGACGTGTCATTTGTCCTGCTGAATAATTAATAACCCCCCACCCCAGCTCAGTTCGTTACAGATTCTTCAGGTAAATCGCTCATTGAATTGTGCAGCATGACAAGTCCTTCCTCCTTTTTTCTCTCAATGTCATCCATTTTGCCACCTGATTATTTTGTGTTCCTGATACCTGCTTTTACTTTATTTGTCATAAAATGACAAGGGGCCTAATGATTTCAGACACATCTGGTGGAGTAGAGGTCAACCCCAATGCTGTTGCCAAGTTGACTTCAAAGCCAAGCTATTCTGCTCAGCTTAAACAAAACAGATTTGTTTGGATATAAGGAAAATTGCCTTCGTCTTTTGAGCAATTAAATACAGGAGTGGCCACAGGGAGGACTTTGGAAATGTATAACGAAGAGGAAATTAAGGCCTGCTGTTGTTTAGTCTCCATATGTGCTGTTCTTTATTTTCTTCTCTCTTTTTTTGGTATGCTGTTACCTCGTTGTGAAAGAGAACATTTTATTAATAATAAAAGACAGAAGATGGGTGGAAATGAGCTTGATTTAGCTGAGAATCACTCTGCGGGAATTAATTGCCACGGTGGAGCTGCAGGGTAATTTTGTGTCCTTTAGAAGTACCCATTAGCTGCTTGGCCTCACAGACAGTGGAGAATTCAGGGAGATCTGTGAAGCAGGGAGCCGTGTCCTCGCAGCAGGAATGAGACCGCTCGCCTGGATAACGTTGGCTCAGCCTGAGTTCGTTGTCTGTCTTCATCTATGGGTTTTGGAGGTTTTGTATTTGTAGTACATCGGACACATTTTCTTTTTAAAAAAAATATATTTTATTGATTTTTTACAGAGAGGAAGGGAGAGGGATAGAGAGTTACAAACATCGATAAGAGAGAAACATCGATCAGCTGCCTCCTGCACACCCCCTACTGGGGATGTGCCCACAACCAAGGTACATGCCCTTGACCGGAATCGAACCTGGGACCCTTCAGTCCGCAGGCCGACGTTCTATCCACTGAGCCAAACCGGTCAGGGCTGGACACATTTTCTTAGGTTATATAAGGGACACTTATTGTGGGACTTGGGTCCTTGATGGTGATGCATGCGATCCTGTTTCTTGCGCAACAAGTGTAGCAACAGGAACTGAAGGGTAACCGACCCTTTCTCCCCAAGCTTCCGTTCACAACCGGAAGGGCTGTCGCCTTGGAAAGGATCCTGTGAAGAGTTTCACTTGGAGTTCAGTACTGTAGAACATGTGTGTGTCATATTATGTTCCTTCTGCAGAAGGTCCCAAACATGCATCAAATGCGATGGGACAGGCAGCAGGAGCTTGTATCGGAGATTTTGGTGTGTTTCTGATCTCAGACCACTTCTCCCTGGGACTTCTCCGTTTCAGGAGGCTAAATAAAGACTTGGTACAAGTGGTTTTAGGAACATGAACTTTTAATGTTTAGTCTTTGAAGAACTTAGAGAAACTATATATTTTTTTTTTCGAAATTAGAACTTTTCATTGGTGTCCAGTATGCGTCCATATGGAGTTCCTACATAGTATATAGCATAACCAATATTTCGGCTTCACTGCTTCCAGGGTTTTGGAACTCCCAAACTGGGAGGGAATACTTGTCTTTAAGCCCTGGCTGGGTGGCTCCGTTGGTTGGAGCGTCATCCCGTACATCAAGAGGTTGTGAGTTCTGTCACTGGTCAGGGCACATACCTAAGTTGTGGGTACGATCCCCAATTGGGGTGCATACAGGAGGCAATTGATAGATGATGTTTCTCTCTCACCTCTCTCTAAAACCAATAATACATATCCTTGGGTGAAGACTGGAAAACTTTTTTCTAAGTTTATGGTAGCTTTTCTCCCATGTCTGCTACTAAAGGTGCCTCTGTGTGTGATTATTCTAAGGCAGGTATTAGAATACTCAACTGAATATGGTCTAACACTGAATGAAATGAGACCTGGATTTTCTTTAAAAATCAAAAATCTAACATGCCTTAAAACTATGAAACTCTTCGTAGGAACTTCCTTTCACAGAATACTGAGTTTTTTCTTTTGCAGTTACTCTTAACTTTGAATCAATGACGTCTCTGATTTTGGAAACTACCTGGTTAAGAATATATGCTTGTTGGCAGTTTCACAAATCAGCCAGTGAATCAATCAGTCAAGCAATATCCAGGCTATTGGACAATAATACACTAATTCTAAATATTTTAATATGGAAAGTGCCCAGTTAATGAGAGATGGGAGTGACCTGGTTAATGGAGGTGTTATTACAAGCCAGTAGGGGAAAGGTGGACTCGTTCATAAATGTTGATGGTACAACTGGCCATCTGTGTAGTTAAAATCAACCTCGCCCAGTAATCATGGACATGCAACACAAAACAGGAACGCAGTACCATGTTCCTCCCATCAGCCCGGCAAATGTTAAAGCAAGGTGGTGAGGAGGCGGTGGGTGTGGAGGTGTCAGGAGGGCACACATTGCTTTGGGGGGTGGGGGGATGCGGTGGGACGTAGCACAGCCACGTGGGAAGGTACGGGGTAGTGTCTGCTTTACAGTTTTGTTTGCAATGCTTGGGCCGGTTGCTCAGTAGAAGACTGGATATATATAAACACACACACACACACACACAGCACTTTAATTAAGCAAGGTGAATTATGACCGTGTGTATAAATATGGGTACATTTGCAAAGGAGTGGGGGAAAAAGGAAGTTGATCTTGTTTATGTTAAATACAGGGAAAACAGTATTATATGTCACATGCTGGATATAAAATACGTAAAATATGCATACAACAAACCCTCTGGGCATAGGGCGAGGAGACCCATGTGGAGGTGGATTAGGAGTCAGGGATCTAGAGCTTATCTGTGATGTTCTAATTTACAATATTCATGTCTTGCTTGTTTGTGTAATTGAGGAAAGAACATACACAGAACAGGGCCTGGGGACACAAACCGCGGTTCCTTCTGGGTGGTGGGGACGTGGCTGGGGTGGCGGTTTGCTTCTTTCTGTCGCTAGGTATGTTTTGAATCTTCCTAAAAAACAACCAACCGACCTAGATCCTTCAGATTCACCGGGAATCATCGTTAGCCTTCCTTTCCTTCTGTCTCCATAGAAAACGTGGACGTAGACTTGCAGGCCAGCCTGGGGCAGAGCGAGGAGAAGCCGGTGCCCGCCGCGCCCGTGCCCAGCCCGGTGGCGCCGGCCCCGGTGCCGTCCCGGAGAAACCCCCCCGGCGGCAAGTCCAGCCTGGTCCTGGGCTAGCACGGCTGTCTGAGTGCTGTCGTTTTGTTTGTCTGTCCGTTTCCTCCATGCTTGTGAACTGCACAACTTGAGCCTGACTGTACATCTTTGGGATTTGTTTCATTAAAGAAGCACTTTATGTCCTGCTGTCTTTCTTTCCCCCTTTTTCTTGGTGAAGAGCAGGTTCTTCCTCCGTCCTCCTTCCTCCGGGTCGGTGGGCCCTGGCATGAGCGCCCCTAGTAGTAGAGTGGAGGGAAAGGAAAGCCTTGTGAACTTCGTCCCGTGTTTTTAAGAACAAAGAATTTGGTTCCAAATGTGTTAGAGGATCTTTTGTACTGAGGTTTTTAAAACCCTTTTCTGGTCAGCTTTACTTGGGTTTACCAAGCCTTGATTGGACAGGCCAGTAAACAGTCCACAGGCACCGTCCCTGAGCGCCCCCCGCCCCCAGGGCTATCTTTATGCCGAACCTTCAGGGTGTCGCCCCAACTTGTCCGTGCCCTTTGCTAAAAGCATCTCCCTGTGCCGAAGGGAACCGTAATGAGGCCTGGGCCTCATGCCTTGCTGCCTGCAGAGCGAAGAAACTGCCTTTTCTTTTTGAACCGTAAGCAAGAAGCCAGGCACTAACTTGGCTGGCCGGGAGCAGAGCCTCCTGCTGACCCGCGGAGGACGCCCCGCGTCCACTCCCGCTGACCGATTCCCAATGCTGGTGAGGCGAGCGAGGGCGTGACCGGCAGAGGAGGTCCGCTGGGGGGGCGGGGGGCAGTGCTCTGACAGCCGGAAGCTGCGTGCATGATGCTGGTGCCTGACCGTGACACGAAGTCTCATCCTTCAAAACTGTTGTACTTCCCAATCCTGGACTGTTGCTTCAAGTAAACAAATGTACAAATTTTGACATACTGCGTCCTGTGTCTCCTTTTTGAGATGGTTTCCGTGTTCTGGCTATTGCTTTTTTCTTCTTACTACAGATCCTCTGCTCAGTGATCGGTCACTCAGGTGAAAAGGACCCGGGAAGGCCGAGGCCAGCGGGCTTCTCCCTGAAGACAGTTCTCTAAAGCAGCCGGTTTCCATTCACAGCATGAGCTCAAAATGCCAAAATGATCATGACCTCTGATATCTGTGGCAATAGAATTCAGGGACCATGAGATGAATTGATATCTAAAATAATTATTAGCCAATATGCTGTATGTCTGACCCTTTTACTACCTACCTACCCTTCATGCTGGGTGTAATGGACTGTACACCCAGCACAGAGTCCAACCTGCAAGGTGCTTCTCAATGGTGGGTGGTCAGAGAGGGGAGCTCCAAAGGAAGGAAGGGTCCACATTAATTAGAAGGGGACGGGGAGGGGGGCGGGGGAAATCAGGCCCCTTGAGTGGTAGGGAGACGGCTGGGTTCTAGGGAGAAAGCTCTAAGCCAGTGATCGGCAAACCACGAGCCGCGGTTTGCCATTCTGTTGACTAATGAGTTTGCTGACCACTGCTCTAGGCCAACATGCTCTATCAAATGTCTAAATTGGGCATTATTAGGCCTGGCTGTTAGGCCCATCGGTACTACTGACCAGCTGCATTCTGTTGGCTTGTCATTCGGGACTCAATTTCCTAACTTAATTAAAAAGTGACACTTTTTGCTCTGGCCTGTTTGGCTCAGTGGATAGAGCGTTGGCCTGTGGACTGAGGGGGATCCCAATTTTGGTCAAGGGCAGGTACCTCAGTTGCAGGCTCCTCCCCGGCCCTGGTTGGGGCGCATGCCAGTTGATGTGTCTCTTCCTCTCCCTTCAATTCTCTAAATATCAATGGAAGGGTATCCTTGGGTGAGGATTAACAACAAAAGAATAAATTAATTTAAAAATGTTTTTTAAAAGTTACACTTTTGATGAACTAGATCACCTATTAAACCCCTCCCATGATCGAGATGGCTCGAGTATAGTGTAACCACAGACTCATTTGAACTATTGGGCATCTGGGAACAAGAGGAGTGTTTCCAGGTTGGGGGGTGTTAAGTTTCTCAGTGTAAAGCACACGAGCCTGAGTTACGGCTTCTCTCATGACTTCGGAGGTAGGCAACCAGCACCCTCTCTCAGTGAAGGTGGGGCTCCCGGAAAGATATGCCCCTGATTTGTGTCACCACTTATGATTTGGGGATTTATCTCCATAATCTACGGAGATAAATGCCTAATCAAAATTAAGGTGTTCTGAGGGAAGGACAGTTCTGCCTGTCATTTTGCTACGAGCAAAATGACATGGAATTTCCCAAGATAATTTACATAGAATTTCCTAAAATTCCATGTACACATGTTTGCTAAGGTTCAAGTTTCCAGTTAGAAAGTGTAGGGTCTAGAAAGTGAAATTGATTGATCTTACAATGATGATTAGAATGGACAGTTTGCACTTTTTTTTTTAAATTTGGTTGCACACCTTTATTTTTTTATTTTTTAAAATATATTTTATTGATTTTTTACAGAGAGGAAGGGAGAGGGAGAGAGTTAGAAACATCAATGAGAGAGAAACATCGATCAGCTGCCTCCTGCACACCCCCTTACTGGGGATGTGCCCGCAACCAAGGTACATGCCCTTGATCGGAATCGAACCTGGGACCCTTCAGTCCGCAGGCCGCCGCTCTATCCACTGAGCCAAGCCGGTCAGGGCCAGTTTGGACTTTTTACCTAGTTTGCACAACGTCAGTGTCTTTAGTGAATGAGGGGGAAAGAGAGACAAGTTCTCAGTGTTTAGTGCTTGTGCGGTAAACGCTTCCTCTTTTAAGCGTGTTTGTGTCGTCTTAGAATGAATGGGACGCCAGCCTCCGTGGTAATGCGCCTGTTGCAGTGGTTCGGCAGTATTCGGCGCTCAGATGGGGACCTATACTTGGATGTAGTCCGGACACTGAACGAAATCTACAAAAGGGGCGTTATTTCAGCATTTTCCAGAGGGGGGTAGCGAGGCGTCGGTGCCACACGGAAAGGCCAGTCGGTTCCCGAGCTTGACGGAAGCTCTTCCCGGCGGGACTGGGTTCAAAACAGCAGGTTGTGCATTCCTTTCTTAGGAGCTTGACTCACGCACCTTCACTGACTTCGGTTACCGGGAGCCCGAGATCCTGCCTCGGGTGGGCGCTGGCTGCAGGCGGGGCCTCGGGGCTCGGGGTTTTGGGGCGGCCGCGCCGGGTTCAGGGGCCGCGCTCCTCGTGGTGGGAAGAGGCGCCTCCGTGTTGAATGGCCCCGCAGGGCCCTGGTGACGTCCGCGGCGGCCGAAGCCCGGGAAGGCGACCCCTCCGCCACCCGCCGCGGCCGGGGCTGGGGTTGGGCCTCGCGCCCCGCGGCCCCGCCCACCCGCGGCTCCGGAAGCGGCGGCCCGCGCGCCCCGCTCGCCACTCGCTCGCCGGCCCGGCCGCCCTTTCGGATCCCGTTTCGGCCCCGGCGCTCGGCGATGGCGGCGGCGATGGCGGCGCGGCGCGCGCGGCCCGTGCGGGTGCTGGTGGACATGGACGGCGTGCTGGCCGACTTCGAGGGCGGCCTCCTGCGGGCCTTCCGCCGCCGCTTCCCCGAGGAGCCGCACGTGCCGCTGGACCAGCGCCGCGGCTTCTTCGCCCGCGAGCAGTACCGAGCCCTGCGGCCGGACCTGGCGGTAGGGAGGGGGGGGTGGGCGGCCGCCCTGGGAGCGGGGAGCCCTGCCCCACAGGCGCCCGGAGGGGATCCTTGACCTCAAAATCCGCCTGAGCGGGAACTCCGACCCCACAGGACACCTACCGGGGGGAGCCCTCCGCTGGGGCCGGACGGTCTCTGCTCCATTTCCCGAGACACCCCCTTCCTGTTCTAATTAGCAAAACTCACTTCAGACACAGTTCACACCGGATAGGAACAGCCTCCCCTCCCCCCCCCCCCCCCTGACTTGGAGGTCCCCGCTGGGGCCAGATCTGCTGGGGCAGAAGCCAGGATGGGAACACTGTATCTTTCAGGACAAAGTGGCCAGTGTGTATGAAACCCCAGGCTTTTTCCTAGGCTTGGAGCCCATCCCTGGAGCCTTGGAAGCCATGCAGGAGATGCACGCCATGCACGAGTGAGGGAGGCAGGGAGAGGTGGGGGGCGGGCGGGGCGGGGTGCGGGGGGCTGGCACCACCCCGACTGACGGCCTTCCCTGCAGCACCGAGGTCTTCATCTGCACCAGCCCCCTGATGAAGTATGAGCACTGTGTGGGAGAGAAGGTGCGGCTGCCCCAGGCCTCCAGACAAACGTCCCTTCCTAAGTCCTGTTTCTAAATAAACCAGCAGAAACCCGGGGGGAGGGGGGGAGGGGGGAGGGGAGCCGCCGCTGTCAAAGGCCACAGACCCCCTCACACTGCTTCCTCACTGGCCTGAATGCGGGGCCCGCGAGGCCCCACTGACAGACCTGTGCCCCCCACGCAGTTCTCCTGGGTGGACAAGCACCTGGGGCCCCAGTTTGTGGAACGCACCATCGTGACGAGAGACAAGACGGTGATCTTGGGGGACCTGCTCATCGATGACAAGGACACCATTCTAGGTGGGATCTGTTCTCCTTGGGAACCTCCAGGCACCTGGCCTGCTGGGATTGGGGAGAGGGAGCCGAAACCACCCGTTTACAGATTCTTGCTGCCTTTCTCCCGTGTCCTGTCCCAGGCAACGAGGAGACCCCGGCCTGGGAGCACATCCTGTTCACCTGCTGTCACAACCAGCACCTGGCCCTGGCCCCCCCAAAGCGACGGCTGCTTTCTTGGAGCGACGACTGGAGGGAGATCATAGAGAGCAAACGGGACGCCGTCATGGCCCCAAGGCGGTGGACAATAAGCAAAGGAAAGGATGACAGTCAGGCAAGGAAACCCAGCAGAGCTAAGTGACAGGGCGGCGGCGCGTGGTGACCCCAGCGCTGGGAGCAGCGAGGCACAGCAGCCTCTCACAGGCCAGCCACCGGGCACCTCCCGAGGTGGCGGGCGTGGAAGCACGGTGAAATCAGTCGGGAACCTCAATAAACAGTTTGGCTCACGCTCTGTCCAGGCTCTTTATTTGGGAAAGGAGAGCGCAGGCGCCCGAGGGCTGCAGTTGGATGAGGCTGATAGAGGCCTCCCCCCTCTCCAGAGGCCCCAGGACCTGCCCCAGCGCCCCGCCCCCCGTGCCATGCCTCCCTTGGTCACGTGGGAGGTCAACCTTAAGGGAGTACAGATGACCAGGACTCCCCACTGCTCCTGAACCCCAGCCTTCCATGGGTGTCCCACACCCCTTCCCTGTGCTGACCAGCATACACTGGACTACGAGCCACACACTTTAGGTCAGTATCTGGTCCTCTGTCCCCCTGAGCACCACTCTACCTGCATCCCCCAAAGCCTCCTGAGATGCACTTCCAGGGGCAAGGACCATGGGGGGGGGGTGTGTGGAGATAAGACGCAGCTCAAAGGGTTTGTGCCTGTCTGTATTCTGATGTCATCACCCTCAGGGCCTGGGTCTTAATGCCCGATGGTCACGTTAACAGTCATCGGGCTGCGTCACACAAGGGCAGGGACCACGTCTTCATCCTTGAAGCCCTCCCGTGGAGCCTGGCAAATAGGCCTGGGTGGGTAAACGGTTACTCCTGGGCCACAGAGTCCTCTAGGCCCAATGCCCAGCTACCCAGAGCCTCGAGACGGTTTTAACAACAAGGCTCCTCATTCCTGTTCCTCACAATGACTCCAGACCCTCTGGGAAGGGGGCCTGGCTCCCTCCTCCAGTGCGGGCAGTTTCCCGAAGCCCGGGCCCCGCTGCTCTCAGGAGAACCACCTTCTGCAAAAGCCCTGGCTCTCGGGCCCAGGTCGCTCCTCACAGGAGGGAGAGCCTGGCAGGGGGTGGGCCAGTACAGGCCCCTGGCCGTCCCTGGTGAGGACAGCCTAGGAAGAGGGCACTGCCTCCGACTTCCTTCTCCACATCCTCCTCTCCTGACGCCTGCCTCCTGTGTCAGTCCCTGTCAGGCTGAGGAAACTCACCTTAGAAATGGCTGCAAGGGCACCAACTGGGGAGAAAGCGCGCAGTGGGCGCCGTGCTGTCCTGCTTCCCAGCCCCCACCAGGATTGCAGGCTTGTCTCCGGCAGTAAGAGGACCGCGGCCTGCGGTCTCCGTGGGTCAGGGCTGCTGTGGGGCCTCGGTCCTTGGCAGTGGGATACCCAGGGCAGAGTGAGCCGGCCGGCGGCGGGCTTCGGCCACCTGGCTCGGGGAACAGAAGTCTTCCAGGAAGATCTGGGCCAGGTTCCGGAGCCTCGTGTTGGCCGAGAGCGAGAAGCGCAGCATGCACTGGACCACGGGCATGGCGGTCAGCTCGGGGTGGGAGGCGGGGCCTGGCGCGCTCAGGTACATGATGGTGGTGACCGCGGACAGCACCGTCTCCTCGTTGGGACTGGACAGGCAGTTGATGATGAGCGGGACGCCCCCCGTCTGCAGGATGTGCTCCTTGTTGGCCCTGTCTGAGCACAGGTTGCAGAGGCCTCCTGGGAGAGAGCAAGGTAAGCCTGGATGCTTCAGCCCCGGCCTCCTCCCCTCTCCCCTTTCTGCTTCTCTCTGCCCACTGAGGCCCGGGGAAGAGCCCCAGCCTGTGAGGAGGTGGCCCAGGGACAAGGATCCAAAGCCCATTCAGGTCTCCAGAAAGGCCTGCCTGCCTGCCACAGCCTAGCCTGAAAGTGGGCCCAGCCAGTTCAATGGTTGATATACTTTCCCTTTGTTTAAAGTAAAAGACAGTCACCAACCCTGGGACCTTTTGGCCCCCGATCTTCACAAACTGCCACCCTCTTGCTGGTAACCAGCACTCACTGCTCCCTCACCAGGGAGGGTTCCCTGGAGCACCCCACTAGCCACTCCCCGCCGTGTCTGGGGGACTCACCACCCCAGTCCATTTGCTCCATGTGCTCAGAACACTTGAGAACGCGTCTTTGCGGACCGTTTTCCTGTCACTGCCTGCCAAGCCCCACTAGCAGGTGCGTGTCTGCGATCAAGACCTCAGCTTCCTCTTGCATCCCAGCCGCCCAACGACTTGCCACCCAGACTGAGGAAGACCGGAAACTTGGGGGCCACGTGAGCCACGGCCGCATCGGCGAGCACAGGAAGCACCCGGGAGGCCGAGGTAATGCGGATGCCTGGCATCATCACAGGATCAGCTTCCAGGGGTACCACCTGGGTTCCTTGGGGAACTGGTGTGCGGCACGAGCACTCAGAGAGGACCCAGAGCTTCTGCCCCACTGTCAACCTCGCTAAACCGTGGGCCGTGGTCAGTGAGCAGAAGAGCGGAGCTGTTATCACTGACACGCGATCCCTGCTGGAGTCCTGGGGAAGGGGGCTCCCACAGCAGCCGTCACCATGGAGGCCAAGTTCGTCAGCAGAAGGGCTGCGGAGAAGGTTAAGGGGTGTGTGTGTGTGTGTGTGTGTGTGTGTGTGTGTGTGTGTCCTGATAGTTTTTTGAAATACCTTTTTATTGATTTCAGAGAGGAAGGGAGATAGAGAGAAGCATCAAGGATGAGAATCACTGATCAGCTGCCTCCTGCACGCCCACTTCCCGCCCCCGCCCCGACTCAGGAATCAAGCTCAAATGTGCCCTGACCAGGAATCAAACTGTGACCTCCTGGTTCATAGGTCGACGCTCAATCACTGAACCACCCAGGCCGGTCTGTGTCCTGATTAGTTTGAAGCCACATGGAGGGAAGTTCATTAAATGTTCACACGTTCTTTAGTTTAAAAAGAAAGAACGAGCCTCAGCTGTCTAATTCAGTGCCTGACCCACGGGGCACTCCACGAATATCTGTTGGAGGTTTTAAAGCAGTGAGGGGAGGAAAGGGTTACCTGCAGAGGGTTGGGGCTGCTTGGGATGGCTCCCTGAGACCCAGCCCACCTTGGACCCCCCCCCCCCCCGTAATTCTGGATCTGGGCTGTGGCTCCCTGACAGGGTACATCTGAGGGAGGCAAGGGGCTGAGTGACGTTCCTGAAATCAGGAGGAGAGGGAGACAAGGCTCTGATGGAGAGGTCCCTCCCTACTGGACACTCACAGGCCTTCCTGTCAATCTTCCCTCCTGCCCATTCACCCCAGTGTAGCTTGGCACACGGGGCCACCCCTGAGTGCCTTTGTACTGCTGCCTGTCCCCTTCAGTGGGCGCCATCGGGCAGGGCCCCGCTCTCTGGTGGCCCTCTGTATCCCAGCACCTACAGCTGTGGAAACTCCCTGACACATGCTGGAGACACGGATGAACCCCACAAAGTATTACCATCACCCCCGTTTTAGCAGAGGAAGCCAAGGCTGCTGAGTAACTCGTCCAGAGTCCCAGAAGATGGGGAGCCCTTTGCCACACCCCGGGGAAAGGTGTCCCTCTAGAAGCTCCAAGGACAACTAGCCCCGCTGTGCACAGGTGCCAGGCGCGACTCGGAGCGGGGACAAGAGCAAATGCTCGGGGAGGCCTCAGGCTTCTCAGACACACCTGCACCATCTCCCGCCCTGAGAGTGTGAGCCAGCCCCGACCCACCCTGCAGACGCAGCCCAGGGTGGGGCTGGGACTTGCCTCGCTGTAAAGTGGGAGACAAGGAGGACGGACTCACTCTCTGGCTGGTTAGTCACCATCACACCCAGGAGTGCCTGGGCGGGACACTGCCACCAAAGCCAGGGGAGAAGCAGATGGCAAGCCCTGCGGGTGGGGGCAGGAGGCCTCAGGAGAGCAGGCCCCACCTGTGCCCATGTGCAGGCCTGGGAGCCTCCAAGGATGGATCGGGTACCTGCCAGAGCTCACAACTGCCTGGGTCCAAACACGGGGGGGTGGGGGGCTCTTTTATAAAGGCTCCAAACTAGAAACAACTCGAATCTCCAACAGGTGAATGGGTGAATACATCGGGCACATTCATTCAAAAACACAAACTAGCCCTGGCCGGGTGGTGGGTTAGAGCGTTGTCCCGTTCACCAAAAGGTTGCGGGTTCGATTCCCAGTGAGGGCACATACCTAGGTTGTGGGGTTCTATCCCTGGTGGGAGCTCGTATGGGAGGCAACTGATGATGTTTCTCTCCCCCTCACCACCCCCTTCCCTGTCTCTAAAAACAGTAAAACATATCCTTAGGTGAGGATTAAAAAAAATAATACCCTAACAATTGGGATGAATCTCAAAAACATTTGTGGAAGAAAAGGGGGCCACATACTAAATGTGCATAGTGGCCCTCAAACGCAGAGATGGAGAGGAACCACAGGGTGATCTGAACATCAAAATTCCCAACTAAAAGTGGGTCATGGCGGGCAGTCACATCCCAGGCCTGTCTTCATCTTAAGTGAGCCTGCGTGCTGTCTTTTGCATGTGAGATAGCATGCCACCTTTCCCTGTAATTTTTTCCTGACCCTTCAGGGCGTAACCGCAGCGTCAGAGCAGGGACCACAGCACCTCTCATTGTTATCTTGTGGCCACACACTACCTCTATGTGCTGTCAATGTCTCCTATCCGGTACCCACCAATGTAAAGTGTGCCCTGTTTTATTCTTCATCCACTCTCAGAGATCCCCCGCTTGGCTTTCTCCCGCCTCCCTAAGCCACCACCAATGAATTTCATGTAACGTCCCCCCCCCTTACATCTCCTCCCTTGATTCTAATGTATAAAATAAG